>NC_139225.1:123164038-123819640 GCF_055691185.1 Crinia signifera
AAGCAACATGCAGCTTAATAAATTAAAGAAATGTAATCAGTAGAAACTGTGGAAGATCAGAGGAATAAAGTTATCCCATCTCTTTACAGAGACCAGAAAGCCCTTTAACAGGAAGAACGCATTCTTGAGTCTGGCTCCTTAGACCGCTCGGCCATCCTGACTAGTACATGAGCGTGACTGAAAATGTATGCCATTTTGGATTATGATTCTTTCTTTACAGAGACCTGAAAGCCCTTTAACAGGAAGAACGAATTCTTGAGTCTGGCGCCTTAGACTGCTCGGCCATCCTGACAAGTAGACTAGTGTGACTGAAAATGTATGCCATTTTGGATTATGATTCTTTCTTTTAATAAAAAAAATAATGAAAGGTTGGGGTTGGTGTGTTGATGGGATAACTTTATTCCTCTGATCTTCCACAGTTTCTACTGATTACATTTCTTTAATTTATTAAGCTGCATGTTGCTTTGAAATAAATGTGATCAAGATATCTATGTCGAAAACAAGAACAAATAAAACACAAAGAATTACTAACTGCATTTATCGGTATCAGTCATACGTATTATAAGACTAATTGGCAGTTGGATGTAGTTGCTATTGAAACAATAAAAAGCTTTGTCAGAAGTGGGATTTGAACCCACGCCTCTTTACAGAGACCAGAAAGCCCTTTAACAGGAAGAACGGGTTCTTGAGTCTGGCGCCTTAGACCGCTCGGCCATCCTGACAAGTACATGAACATGACTGAAAATGTATGCCATTTTGGATTATGATTCTTTCTTTTAATAAGAAAAATACTGAAAGTGCATTTATCGGTATCAATCATACGTATTATAAGACTCATCGAAATTCGAATGTAGTTGCTATTGAAACAATAAAAAGCTTTGTCAGAAGTGGGATTTGAACCCACGCCTCTTTACAGAGACCAGAAAGCCCTTTAACAAGAAGAACGGATTCTTGAGTCTGGCACCTTAGACCGCTCGGCCATAATGACAAGTACATGGTCATGGCTGAAAATGTATGCCATTTTTGATTATGATTCTTTCTTTTAATAAGAAAAATACTGAAAGTGCATTTATCGGTATCAATCATACGTATTATAATACTAATCGAAATTCGAATGTAGTTGCTATTGAAACAATAAAAAGCTTTGTCAGAAGTGGGATTTGAACCCACGCCTCTTTACAGAGACCAGAAAGCCCTTTAACAGGAAGAACGGATTCTTGAGTCTGGCGCCTTAGACCGCTCAGCCATCCTGACAAGTACATGATCGTGACTGAAAATGTATGCCATTTTGGATTATGATTCTTTCTTTTAATAAAAAAATAATGAAAGGTTGGGGTTGGTGTGTTGATGGGATAACTTTATTCCTCTGATCTTCCACAGTTTCTACTGATTACATTTCTTTAATTTATTAAGCTGCTTGTTGCTTTGAAATAAATGTGATCAAGATATCTATGTCGAAAACAAGAACAAATAAAACACAAAGAACTACTAACTGCATTTATCGGTATCAGTCATACGTATTATAAGACTAATTGGCAGTTGAATGTAGTTGCTATTGAAACAATAAAAAGCTTTGTCAGAAGTGGGATTTGAACCCACGCCTCTTTACAGAGACCAGAAAGCCCTTTAACAGGAAGAACAGATTCTTGTGTCTGGCGCCTTAGACCGCTCGGCCATCTTGACAAGTACATGAACATGAACATGACTGAAAATGTATGCCATCTCTGTAAAGAGGCGTGTGTTCAAATCCCACTTCTGACAAAGCTTTTTATTGTTTCAATAGCAACTACATTCAACTGCCAATTAGTCTTATAATTAGAGATGTGCACCGGACACTTTTTCGCGTTTTGGGTTTTGGGTTTTGGGTTCTGATTACCTTCAGGTTTTGGGTTCTAATGGGTTTTGCCAAAACACCCCCTAAAGGTTTTGGGTTTTGGGTTTTGGGTTCTGATTTTTTTGAAAAAAGCATAAAAATGGTTAACATTGCATAATTTAGGTGTTTTTTTGCTCCTATGCTATTATTAACCCCATCAGCTTTCTTCTCCACTCATTTACAGTCTATTCTGAAGACCTCACACCTCACAATATTGTTTTTAGGCCAAAATGTTGCACCGAGGTAGCTGGATGACTATGATAAGCAAGACAAATGGGCGGCACAAACACGTGGCCCATCTAGGAGTGGCACTGCAGTGGCAGATAGAAAAACTAGGCCCCAAAGAGCACATTATTCAAAAGAAAAAAAGAGGTGCAAGATGGAATTGTCCAAGGGCCCTCCCACCCAAACTAGGCCCCAAAGAGCACATCATTCAAAAGACAAAAAAGAGGTGCAAGATGGAATTGTCCTACGGCACTCCCACCCAAACTAGGCCCCAAAGAGCACATTATTCAAAAGACAAAAAAGAGGTGCAAGATGGAAGTGTCCAAGGGCACTCCCACCCAAACTAGGCCCCAAAGAGCACATTATTCAAAAGACAAAAAAGAGGTGCAAGATGGAAGTGTCCAAGGGCACTCCCACCCAAACTAGGCCCCAAAGAGCACATTATTCAAAAGACAAAAAAGAGGTGCAAGATGGAATTGTCCTACGGCACTCCCACCCAAACTAGGCCCCAAAGAGCACATTATTCAAAAGATAAAAAAGAGGTGCAAGATGGAAGTGTCCAAGGGCACTCCCACCCAAACTAGGCCCCAAAGAGCACATTATTCAAAAGACAAAAAAGAGGTGCAAGATGGAATTGTCCTACGGCACTCCCACCCAAACTAGGCCCCAAAGAGCACATTATTCAAAAGACAAAAAAGAGGTGCAAGATGGAATTGTCCTACGGCACTCCCACCCAAACTAGGCCCCAAAGAGCACATTATTCAAAAGACAAAAAAGAGGTGCAAGATGGAAGTGTCCAAGGGCACTCCCACCCAAACTAGGCCCCAAAGAGCACATTATTCAAAAGACAAAAAAGAGGTGCAAGATGGAATTGTCCTACGGCACTCCCACCCAAACTAGGCCCCAAAGAGCACATTATTCAAAAGACAAAAAAGAGGTGCAAGATGGAATTGTCCTTGGGCCCTCCCACCCACCCTTATGTTGTATAAACAGGACACGCACACTTTAACAAACCAATCATTTCAGCCACAGGGTCTGCCACACGACTGTGGCTGAAATGATTGGTTCGTTTGGGCCCCCACATCACAAGCTGCCATTTAATATGTCCCTGCACAAACTGGCTCTACAGAGGCAAAAGGTCGTCCTCATCCTCATCCAGCGATTCCTCACCACCATCAGTATCTTGTTCTTCCTCACCCTCACAGAGTATTAATTCGTCCCCGCTGGAATCCACCACCACAGGTTCCTGTGTACTTTGTGGACGCTGGTCTTTCTCGTAGAATTGATAATTCATTTTTATGAACATCATCTTCTCCACATTTTTTGGAAGCAACCTCCTACGCTTATTGCTGACAAGGTTCCCAGCTGCACTAAAAACTCTTTCGGAGTACACACTGGAGGAAGGGCAACTGAGGTAATATAGAGCCAGTTTGTACAGGGGCTTCCAAATTTCCTTTTTTTTCTGCCAGTACTGGTAAGGACTCTCTGACATGCCTACTTGGGTGCTGTCACCCATATAATCCTCCACCATTCTGTCAATGGTGATAGCATCATAGGCAGTGGAAGTAGACATGTCAGAAATTGTTGGAAGGTCCTTCAGCCCAGACCAAATGTCCAAACTTGGTCCTTTATCACCACCAGCGGGGGGTTTAGGAAATCGCAGTTGTTTCCTTGCAGAACCAGTTGCTGGAGAAAATGAAGGAGAAGGTGCTGCTGAGTCACTTTCCACTTCAGAAGATGACAGTTTTCTAACCAGCAGTTCTTTGCACTTCTGCAGGCTTGTGTCCGCCGGAAAGAGTGACACCACGTAGGCTTTAAACCGAGGATCGAGCACGGTGGCCAAAATGTACTCCTCTGATTTCAAAATTTGTACCACCCTCGAATCCTGGCAAAGCGTATGAAGGACTTCATCCACAAGTCCCACATGCTTAGAGGACTCGCTCCGTCTCAGCTCCTCCTTCACTTTCTCCAACTGTTTCTGCAAAAGCCTGATGAGGGGAATGACCTGACTCAAGCTGGCAGTGTCTGAACTGACTTCACGTGTGGCAAGTTCGAAGGGTTGGAGAATCTTGCACAACACTGAAATCATTCTCCACTGTGCTTGAGTCAGGTGCATACCCCCTCCTTTGCCTATGTCATAGGTGGATGTATAGGCTTGAATGGCCCTTTGCTGCTCCTCCATCCTCTGAAGCATATAGAGGGTTGAGTTCCACCGCGTTACGACCTCTTGCTTCAGCTGATGGAGGGGCAGGTTCAACAGTGTTTGCTGCCGCTCCAGTCTTTGGCATGCAGCCGCCGAATGACGAAAGTGGCCACAAATTTTTCGGGCCACCGAAAGAGTCCCCTGCACAGCTCTGTTGTCTCTTAGAAAACTCTGGACCACCAAATTTATCGTGTGAGCAAAACAGGGCACATGCTGGAATTTGCCCTGCTTTAATGCCCGCACGATATTGCAGGCATTGTCTGACACCACAAATCCCCAGGAGAGTGTAAGAGGGGTAAGCCATTGCCCAATGATTACCCTCAGTTTCTGTAAGAGGTTATCGGCGGTGTGCCTCTTACGGAAAGCGGTTACACACAACGTAGCCTGCCTAGGAAGGAGCTGGCATTTCCCAGGTCCTACTACTGGTGCTGCTGCTGTTGTTGCTGCTGGACAAGGTGATTCATCTACCCAGTGGGCTGTCACGGTCATGTAATCCCTAGTCTGCCCTTTTCCACTTGTCCACATGTCCGTTGTTAAGTGGACAGTGGGTATGACCGCATTTTTCAGGGCACTGAGAACACTTTTATGCACTTTACTGTACAGCTTCGGTATCGCCTGTCTAGCGAAGTGGAATCTTGACGGTATTTTGTAACGGGGACACACTAAGTCCATCAATCGTCTAAATCCTACTCCAGCAGTTATGGACACCGGAAGCACATCTAATACAATCAGATCTGCTAAGGCCTCAGTTACCCGCTTTGCCATTGGATGACTGCTGTCATACTTCATCTTCATGGCAAAGGACTGTTGGACAGTCAATTGCTTAGTGAAATAAGTGTTCCGACTTCCCCTCCGGGATGATGAATGACTCCCAGCAGCAACAGCAGCAGCGGCAGCAGTAGGAGGCGTAGCAATGCAGGATCCTCCAGAAGAATCCCGGATAGGAGAGGAGTCAGTCAGGCAAGTAACATGGCCTATAGGACTACTCCCAATCCTCATTGAGGAAGAAATTGACGAGGAGGGACTTTGCGGTGTAGTTGGGCACGTGGACACAACAGGACAAAGGGATTTAGTTGTCCCTGGACTGTGTACATTCTTAGCCACAGTTTCTGAACTAAACAGCAACTTATGAACGCTCTTCAAGTGACGTAGAAGGGAGGATGTCCCTAGGTGGGAAACGTCCTTACCCCTGCTTATTTGAGCTTTGCATAAGCTACATATGGCAAAACAATTGTTGGACGGTTTGGGATAAAAATAATTCCAGACCGAAGAGGTGGATTTATTGGTCTTCTGTCCAGGCATGGGCCCTTATTCTGATTCGAGCGGTACGGCCCGCGTGCGGCCGTACCGCCGATGTTTTCCGTCTGCACATGCGCAGAGGTCAATCTGGGCATGTGCAGGCGAATTCGCCGCACATAACGTTACTACGCCGCAAAGGGGGCGTATAGGGGAGTGAGGGGCTTCATGCCCTCATTTCCCTATGTATACGCCCCGCGTTTCATGGGCGTTCCCATGCAAACGCGGGGCGTACGCATGCTAATGAGGGCATGACGCAACTCATGGGGGCGGAAAGCTGACGTCGCCGGATGTCAGCTTTCAGCCCCCATACAAGCTACCACACGGACGATTGTCCGTGTGGTCTCAGCTTGCGGGAGCTGCCGGGGCGTGCGGACCTGCCTTCGATGGTCGACGACCATCGAATGCAGGGGGCAGCTCCCACCATGGTGGAGGCGTACGCCTCCACCATTTTTATGCGGATCGCCAGCCGTCCGTGTACGGACGGCCGTGGCGATCCGTAGGGTGGGCGGGGATTGGTTTGTGCGGCCGGAGCCCCGTGTGCGGCTCTGGCCGCACCAACCAGAATAAGGGCCATGGTGATGCCCTTTGGGATCTCACGGACAACAACTGTCTTGCCCGGTGCCTCATTTAAGCAAACCGCATCAGCATCGTCCTCCTCGTCAATTTCTCCCTCAGCACCAGCTTCATCAATATCCTCCTCCTGGTGTACAACACTGACACCTTCATTATCGACATCTGCAACTGCACTGTCTGTGATCCTTCCAGCACATGCAGAGGGTGTGCTGCGAATGCTGAAAGGAGCATCCTCTTCCCGTACAGTGATGGGAAGGTCAGGCATCGCAACCACCAACACCCTTGGACTCTCCACTGGGATTTGTGATACCATGTCTTCTTTGGAAGGCAGAGTTGTTTGCTGGATTTTTGTTGGTGACACCTTAAATCTCTTAAATTTTAAAGTGGGAGAAGGAGGAGGAGGAGGAGGAGGAGGAGGAGGGCTTTGATCATCTTGTGAAGCTGAGCCACTAGTCATGAACATAGGCCATGGCCGTAGCCGTTCCTTGCCACTCCGCGTTGTAAATGGCACACTGGCAACTTTAAGTTTCTCCTCCAATGATTTGCTTTTTCTTTTTAAGGGCCTTTTACTCAACTTTGGCTTTTTGGATTTTACATGCCCTCTACTTTGACACTGGGCATCGGCCTTGGCAGACGACGTCGATGGCATTTCATCGCCTATGTCATGATGACTAGTGGCATCAGCTTCAGAAGCACGACGAAGTGGCTCCTCATCTTTTCCTTTTTTTTATCCTCCATATTTTGGATATCTAACGGTAGGCAGCGGTGTCAGCAAACTGGATACCGAGATATCAGCTGGTTGTTGTCACTATCCAGTGACAACAGCAGCAAGATACAAAAGTGGATATATATCAGTAACACAACAAGTGGCGTCAGCAAACCAGAGTTATGTACTGCGATATCTAACGGTAGGCAGCGGTGGCAGCAAACTGGATACCGAGATATCAGCTGGTTGTTGTCACTAGCCAGTGACAACAGCAGCAAGATACAATATTTATTTTGTGGATAGTTACACTGGTAGGTAACACAACAGGTGGCGTCAGCAAACCGGAGTTATTTACTGCGATATATGTAACGGCAGCGGTGGCAGCAAACTGGATACCCAGATATCAGCTGGTTGTTGTCACTAGCCAGTGACAACAGCAGCAAGATACAATATTTATTTTGTGGATAGTTACACTGGTAGGTAACACAACAAGTGGCGTCAGCAAACCGGAGTTATTTACTGCGATATATGTAACGGCAGCAGTGGCAGCAAACTGGATACCCAGATATCAGCTGGTTGTTGTCACTAGCCAGTGACAACAGCAGCAAGATACAATATTTATTTTGTGGATAGTTACACTGGTAGGTAACACAACAAGTGGCGTCAGCAAACCGGAGTTATTTACTGCGATATATGTAACGGCAGCGGTGGCAGCAAACTGGATACCCAGATATCAGCTGGTTGTTGTCACTAGCCAGTGACAACAGCAGCAAGATACAATATTTATTTTGTGGATACACTGGTAGGTAACACAACAACTGGCGTCAGCAAACCGGAGTTATTTACTGCGATATATGTAACGGCAGCAGTGGCAGCAAACTGGATACCCAGATATCAGCTGGTTGTTGTCACTAGCCAGTGACAACAGCAGCAAGATACAAAAGTGGATACACTGGTAGGTAACACAACAAGTGGCGTCAGCAAACCGGAGTTATTTACTGCGATATATGTAACGGCAGCAGTGGCAGCAAACTGGATACCCAGATATCAGCTGGTTGTTGTCACTAGCCAGTGACAACAGCAGCAAGATACAATATTTATTTTGTGGATAGTTACACTGGTAGGTAACACAACAGGTGGCGTCAGCAAACCGGAGTTATTTACTGCGATATATGTAACGGCAGCGGTGGCAGCAAACTGGATACCCAGATATCAGCTGGTTGTTGTCACTAGCCAGTGACAACAGCAGCAAGATACAATATTTATTTTGTGGATAGTTACACTGGTAGGTAACACAACAAGTGGCGTCAGCAAACCGGAGTTATTTACTGCGATATATGTAACGGCAGCAGTGGCAGCAAACTGGATACCCAGATATCAGCTGGTTGTTGTCACTAGCCAGTGACAACAGCAGCAAGATACAATATTTATTTTGTGGATAGTTACACTGGTAGGTAACACAACAAGTGGCGTCAGCAAACCGGAGTTATTTACTGCGATATATGTAACGGCAGCGGTGGCAGCAAACTGGATACCCAGATATCAGCTGGTTGTTGTCACTAGCCAGTGACAACAGCAGCAAGATACAATATTTATTTTGTGGATACACTGGTAGGTAACACAACAAGTGGCGTCAGCAAACCGGAGTTATTTACTGCGATATATGTAACGGCAGCAGTGGCAGCAAACTGGATACCCAGATATCAGCTGGTTGTTGTCACTAGCCAGTGACAACAGCAGCAAGATACAAAAGTGGATACACTGGTAGGTAACACAACAAGTGGCGTCAGCAAACCGGAGTTATTTACTGCGATATATGTAACGGCAGCAGTGGCAGCAAACTGGATACCCAGATATCAGCTGGTTGTTGTCACTAGCCAGTGACAACAGCAGCAAGATACAATATTTATTTTGTGGATAGTTACACTGGTAGGTAACACAACAGGTGGCGTCAGCAAACCGGAGTTATTTACTGCGATATATGTAACGGCAGCGGTGGCAGCAAACTGGATACCCAGATATCAGCTGGTTGTTGTCACTAGCCAGTGACAACAGCAGCAAGATACAATATTTATTTTGTGGATAGTTACACTGGTAGGTAACACAACAGGTGGCGTCAGCAAACCGGAGTTATTTACTGCGATATATGTAACGGCAGCGGTGGCAGCAAACTGGATACCCAGATATCAGCTGGTTGTCACTAGCCAGTGACAACAGCAGCAAGATACAATATTTATTTTGTGGATAGTTACACTGGTAGGTAACACAACAAGTGGCGTCAGCAAACCGGAGTTATTTACTGCGATATATGTAACGGCAGCAGTGGCAGCAAACTGGATACCCAGATATCAGCTGGTTGTTGTCACTAGCCAGTGACAACAGCAGCAAGATACAATATTTATTTTGTGGATAGTTACACTGGTAGGTAACACAACAAGTGGCGTCAGCAAACCGGAGTTATTTACTGCGATATATGTAACGGCAGCAGTGGCAGCAAACTGGATACCCAGATATCAGCTGGTTGTCACTAGCCAGTGACAACAGCAGCAAGATACAATATTTATTTTGTGGATAGTTACACTGGTAGGTAACACAACAAGTGGCGTCAGCAAACCGGAGTTATTTACTGCGATATATGTAACGGCAGCGGTGGCAGCAAACTGGATACCCAGATATCAGCTGGTTGTCACTAGCCAGTGACAACAGCAGCAAGATACAATATTTATTTTGTGGATAGTTACACTGGTAGGTAACACAACAAGTGGCGTCAGCAAACCGGAGTTATTTACTGCGATATATGTAACGGCAGCGGTGGCAGCAAACTGGATACCCAGATATCAGCTGGTTGTCACTAGCCAGTGACAACAGCAGCAAGATACAATATTTATTTTGTGGATACACTGGTAGGTAACACAACAAGTGGCGTCAGCAAACCGGAGTTATTTACTGCGATATATGTAACGGCAGCGGTGGCAGCAAACTGGATACCCAGATATCAGCTGGTTGTTGTCACTAGCCAGTGACAACAGCAGCAAGATACAAAAGTGGATACACTGGTAGGTAACACAACAAGTGGCGTCAGCAAACCACAGTTAAAAATTTAATTACTGAGTCTGCGATATCTAACGGCAGCCAGTGGTGTCAGCAACAACAACAACTTAATTATTTTTTTTTATATTTTTATATATTTTTAATTTTTTTTTTTTTTTTTTTATATACTCTGAGAGGTAGGTACAAGGTAGTGGCACTGGCAACAACAGAGGTGACTGCCTGGTAGGTGTTTACAACCATATAACAGGTAGCCAGGCAGCACAAAAACCCTCTCTGGCAGCACAATAAAAATTATTAAACCCCCCTCTGTCTGTAGTATTCTGTAGCAGGCTAGCAGCAGCAGTGACACAATTAGAGATGAGCAGGCTATAGCAATATAGAAAGAAAACCCCCTCTGCGGCAGTACAATAAACCCCCCTCTGTCTGTAGTATTCTGTAGCAGCAGCAGTGACACAAATTACAGATGAGCAGGCTACAGCAATATAGAAAAAAAAATCACTCTCCAGCAGCACAATAAAAATGATTAAACCCCCTCTGTACTTGCAGCTCTTTAGCAGCAAGCAGCACAGTGACACACACAACGCTCCAGCAAACCCCCCTCACGGAGCAATAAATAAAACCCCCCTCTCTGGCAGCACTGCTGCCTGCTCTGCGTCGCCCCACAGAATGAAGATGGCGGCGGCGGGTCCCGGCTTTTATGTAATCCGGATCTCGCGAGAATCCGACGTCACCAATGTGACGTCGGGCCTCGATTTCGGCTCCGGGCCTGCGCGGGAGTCCGCGGACGTCCTGGATCCGGATTCGGATTCAGGACGTCCGTGCGGATCCGGATCTCGGAGATCCGGACCCGCTCATCACTACTTATAATACGTATGACTGATACCGATAAATGCAGTTAGTAGTTCTTTGTGTTTTATTTGTTCTTGTTTTCGACATAGATATCTTGATCACATTTATTTCAAAGCAACATGCAGCTTAATAAATTAAAGAAATGTAATCAGTAGAAACTGTGGAAGATCAGAGAAATAAAGTTATCCCATCTCTTTACAGAGACCAGAAAGCCCTTTAACAGGAAGAACGGATTCTTGAGTCTGGCGCCTTAGACCGCTCGGCCATCCTGACTAGCACATGAGCGTGACTGAAAATGTATGCCATTTTGGATTATGATTCTTTCTTTTAATAAAAAAATAATGAAAGGTTGGGGTTGGTGTGTTGATGGGATAACTTTATTCCTCTGATCTTCCACAGTTTCTACTGATTACATTTCTTTAATTTATTAAGCTGCATGTTGCTTTGAAATAAATGTGATCAAGATATCTATGTCGAAAACAAGAACAAATAAAACACAAAGAATTACTAACTGCATTTATCGGTATCAGTCATACGTATTATAAGACTAATTGGCAGTTGGATGTAGTTGCTATTGAAACAATAAAAAGCTTTGTCAGAAGTGGGATTTAAACCCACGCCTCTTTACAGAGACCAGAAAGCCCTTTTACAGGAAAAACGGATTCTTGAGTCTGGCGCCTTAGACCGCTCAGCCATCCTGACAAGTACATGAACATGACTGAAAATGTATGCCATTTTGGATTATGATTCTTTCTTTTAATAAGAAAAATACTGAAAGTGCATTTATCGGTATCAATCATACGTATTATAAGAATAATCGAAATTCGAATGTAGTTGCTATTGAAACAATAAAAAGCTTTGTCAGAAGTGGGATTTGAACCCACGCCTCTTTACAGAGACCAGAAAGCCCTTTAACAGGAAGAACGGATTCTTGAGTCTGGCGCCTTAGACCGCTCGGCCATCCTGACAAGTACATGAACATGACTGAAAATGTATGCCATTTTGGATTATGATTCTTTCTTTTAATAAAAAAAATACTGAAAGTGCATTTATCGATATCAATCATACGTATTATAAGACTAATCGAAATTTGAATATAGTTTCTATTGAAACAATAAAAAGCTTTGTCAGAAGTGGGATTTGAACCCACGCCTCTTTACAGAGACCAGAAAGCCCTTTAACAGGAAGAACGGATTCTTGAGTCTGGCGCCTTAGACCGCTCAGCCATCCTGACAAGTACATGATCGTGACTGAAAATGTATGCCATTTTGGATTATGATTCTTTCTTTTAATAAAAAAATAATGAAAGGTTGGGGTTGGTGTGTTGATGGGATAACTTTATTCCTCTGATCTTCCACAGTTTCTACTGATTACATTTCTTTAATTTATTAAGCTGCATGTTGCTTTGAAATAAATGTGATCAAGATATCTATGTCGAAAACAAGAACAAATAAAACACAAAGAACTACTAACTGCATTTATCGGTATCAGTCATACGTATTATAAGACTAATTGGCAGTTGAATGTAGTTGCTATTGAAACAATAAAAAGCTTTGTCATAAGTGGGATTTGAACCCACGCCTCTTTACAGAGACCAGAAAGCCCTTTAACAGGAAGAACAGATTCTTGTGTCTGGCGCCTTAGACCGCTCGGCCATCCTGACAAGTACGTAAATATGACTGAAAATGTATGCCATCTCTGTAAAGAGGCGTGTGTTCAAATCCCACTTCTGACAAAGCTTTTTATTGTTTCAATAGCAACTACATTCAACTGCCAATTAGTCTTATAATACGTATGACTGATACCGATAAATGCAGTTAGTAGTTCTTTGTGTTTTATTTGTTCTTGTTTTCGACATAGATATCTTGATCACATTTATTTCAAAGCAACATGCAGCTTAATAAATTAAAGAAATGTAATCAGTAGAAACTGTGGAAGATCAGAGAAATAAAGTTATCCCATCTCTTTACAGAGACCAGAAAGCCCCATAACAGGAAGAACGGATTCTTGAGTCTGGCGCCTTAGACCGCTCGGCCATCCTGACTAGCACATGAGCGTGACTGAAAATGTATGCCATTTTGGATTATGATTCTTTCTTTTAATAAAAAAATAATGAAAGGTTGGGGTTGGTGTGTTGATGGGATAACTTTATTCCTCTGATCTTCCACAGTTTCTACTGATTACATTTCTTTAATTTATTAAGCTGCATGTTGCTTTGGAATAAATGTGATCAAGATATCTATGTCGAAAACAAGAACAAATAAAGCACAAAGAATTACTAACTGCATTTATCGGTATCAGTCATACGTATTGTAAGACTAATTGGCAGTTGGATGTAGTTGCTATTGAAACAATAAAAAGCTTTGTCAGAAGTGGGATTTGAACCCACGCCTCTTTACAGAGACCAGAAAGCCCTTTAACAGGAAGAACGGATTCTTGAGTCTGGCGCCTTAGACCGCTCGGCCATCCTGACAAGTACATGAACATGGCTGAAAATGT
Source organism: Crinia signifera (assembly GCF_055691185.1). Lineage (NCBI taxonomy): Eukaryota > Metazoa > Chordata > Amphibia > Anura > Myobatrachidae > Crinia > Crinia signifera. Next base: position 123,177,317 of record NC_139225.1, read on the forward strand.
ATGCCATTTTGAATTATGATTCTTTCTTTTAATAAGAAAAATACTGAAAGTGCATTTATCGGTATCAATCATACGTATTATAAGAATAATCGAAATTCGAATGTAGTTGCTATTGAAACAATAAAAAGCTTTGTCAGAAGTGGGATTTGAACCCACGCCTCTTTACAGAGACCAGAAAGCCCTTTAACAGGAAGAACGGATTCTTGAGTCTGGCGCCTTAGACCGCTCTGCCATCCTGACTAGCACATGAGCGTGACTGAAAATGTATGCCATTTTGGATTATGATTCTTTCTTTTAATAAAAAAATAATGAAAGGTTGGGGTTGGTGTGTTGATGGGATAACTTTATTCCTCTGATCTTCCACAGTTTCTACTGATTACATTTCTTTAATTTATTAAGCTGCATGTTGCTTTGAAATAAATGTGATCAAGATATCTATGTCGAAAACAAGAACAAATAAAACACAAAGAATTACTAACTGCATTTATCGGTATCAATCATACGTATTATAAGAATGATCGAAATTCGAATGTAGTTGCTATTGAAACAATAAAAAGCTTTGTCAGAAGTGGGATTTGAACCCACGCCTCTTTACAGAGACCAGAAAGCCCTTTAACAGGAAGAACGGATTCTTGAGTCTGGCGCCTTAGACCGCTCGGCCATCCTGACAAGTACATGAACATGACCCAAAATGTATGCCATTTTGGATTATGATTCTTTCTTTTAATAAAAAAAATACTGAAAGTGCATTTATCGGTATCAATCATACGTATTATAAGACTAATCGAAATTTGAATATAGTTTCTATTGAAACAATAAAAAGCTTTGTCAGAAGTGGGATTTGAACCCACGCCTCTTTACAGAGACCAGAAAGCCCTTTAACAGGAAGAACGGATTCTTGAGTCTGGCGCCTTAGACCGCTCGGCCATCCTGACAAGTACATGGTCATGGCTGAAAATGTATGCCATTTTGGATTATGATTCTTTCTTTTAATAAGAAAAATACTGAAAGTGCATTTATCGGTATCAATCATACGTATTATAAGACTAATCAAAATTCGAATGTAGTTGCTATTGAAACAATAAAAAGCTTTGTCAGAAGTGGGATTTGAACCCACGCCTCTTTACAGAGACCAGAAAGCCCTTTAACAGGAAGAACGGATTCTTGAGTCTGGCGCCTTAGACCGCTCAGCCATCCTGACAAGTACATGATCGTGACTGAAAATGTATGCCATTTTGGATTATGATTCTTTCTTTTAATAAAAAAATAATGAAAGGTTGGTGTTGGTGTGTTGATGGGATAACTTTATTCCTCTGATCTTCCACAGTTTCTACTGATTACATTTCTTTAATTTATTAAGCTGCATGTTGCTTTGAAATAAATGTGATCAAGATATCTATGTCGAAAACAAGAACAAATAAAACACAAAGAACTACTAACTGCATTTATCGGTATCAGTCATACGTATTACAAGACTAATTGGCAGTTGAATGTAGTTGCTATTGAAACAATAAAAAGCTTTGTCAGAAGTGGGATTTGAACCCACGCCTCTTTACAGAGACCAGAAAGCCCTTTTACAGGAAGAACGGATTCTTGAGTCTGGCGCCTAAGACCGCTCGGCCATCCTGACAAGTACATGAATATGACTGAAAATGTATGCCATTTTGGATTATGATTCTTTCTTTTAATAAGAAAAATACTGAAAGTGCATTTATCGGTATCAATCATACGTATTATAAGAATAATCGAAATTCGAATGTAGTTGTTATTGAAACAATAAAAAGCTTTGTCAGAAGTGGGATTTGAACCCACGCCTTTTTACAGAGACCAGAAAGCCCTTTAACAGTAAGAACGGATTCTTGAGTCTGGCGCCTTAGACCGCTCGGCCATCCTGACAAGTACATGAACATGACTGAAAATGTATGCCATTTTGGATTATGATTCTTTCTTTTAATAAAAAAAATACTGAAAGTGCATTTATTGATATCAATCATACGTATTATAAGACTAATCGAAATTTGAATATAGTTTCTATTGAAACAATAAAAAGCTTTGTCAGAAGTGGGATTTGAACCCACGCCTCTTTACAGAGACCAGAAAGCCCTTAAACAGGAAGAACGGATTCTTGAGTCTGGCGCCTTAGACCGCTCGGCCATCCTGACAAGTACATGGTCATGGCTGAAAATGTATGCCATTTTGGATTATGATTCTTTCTTTTAATAAGAAAAATACTGAAATTGCATTTATCGGTATCAATCATACGTATTATAAGACTAATCGAAATTCGAATGTAGTTGCTATTGAAACAATAAAAAGCTTTGCCAGAAGTGGGATTTGAACCCACGCCTCTTTACAGAGACCAGAAAGCCCTTTAACAGGAAGAACAGATTCTTGTGTCTGGCGCCTTAGACCGCTCGGCCATCCTGACAAGTACATGAACATGACTGAAAATGTATGCCATCTCTGTAAAGAGGCGTGTGTTCAAATCCCACTTCTGACAAAGCTTTTTATTGTTTCAATAGCAACTACATTCAACTGCCAATTAGTCTTATAATATGTATGACTGATACCGATAAATGCAGTTAGTAGTTCTTTGTGTTTTATTTGTTCTTGTTTTCGACATAGATATCTTGATCACATTTATTTCAAAGCAACATGCAGCTTAATAAATTAAAGAAATGTAATCAGTAGAAACTGTGGAAGATCAGAGAAATAAAGTTATCCCATCTCTTTACAGAGACCAGAAAGCCCTATAACAGGAAGAACGGATTCTTGAGTCTGGCGCCTTAGACCGCTCGGCCATCCTGACTAGCACATGAGCGTGACTGAAAATGTATGCCATTTTGGATTATGATTCTTTCTTTTAATAAAAAAATAATGAAAGGTTGGGGTTGGTGTGTTGATGGGATAACTTTATTCCTCTGATCTTCCACAGTTTCTACTGATTACATTTCTTTAATTTATTAAGCTGCATGTTGCTTTGGAATAAATGTGATCAAGATATCTATGTCGAAAACAAGAACAAATAAAGCACAAAGAATTACTAACTGCATTTATCGGTATCAGTCATACGTGTTATAAGACTAATTGGCAGTTGGATGTAGTTGCTATTGAAACAATAAAAAGCTTTGTCAGAAGTGGGATTTGAACCCACGCCTCTTTACAGAGACCAGAAAGCCCTTTAACAGGAAGAACGGATTCTTGAGTCTGGCGCCTTAGACCGCTCGGCCATCCTGACAAGTACATGAGCAAGTGCATTTATCGGTATCAATCATACGTATTATAAGAATAATTGAAATTCGAATGTAGTTGTTATTGAAACAATAAAAAGCTTTGTCAGGCGAGTCAGCGTCTGAGCAGGTCGCAGGGCGAGGGATCTCCTGCTGAAGCCTCGTGCAAACATACCTTGAGCGGCTTCTTCAGCGCCCTCCTGCCGGATCAGAAGCTCCAGGAGAAGAGGCATATACCGGGACCTTTATTTGCAGTGTGGGTACTGGGTGGTGTCTCGGCAGCGGAGCCGGGGGACAGACTTGTCTGTCCTTGCGGGTTGCAGCCGGGACGGACACTCGGGCGCAGGAGACCTGAAAGCCGCCCGCTCCACTACCGCTGCGCTGACTGACATGTCCCGGCCAGCGACGCGGTATTACCGCGACGGTACGGTGCACAGACTCCGGCTGGAGCGTGCAGAAGGCAGGAGGAGAGAAAAAGAAGCAGCAGCCGGACTCACCCCCACAGCAGCTCTGTGAGGACCTCGGAGCCGGGCGCCCGCTTCTCGAGCGCTGCAGGTTGAGGAGAACACAGGCTGCCAAAGCTGACCGGCAACAGTGAGTGAGTGGAAGTGCACAGAGCTGCGTGCACGGACTCTGAAGCAGAGAGGAGGCAGCAGGTGTGTTGCTGTGGACAGAGAAGGGACGTTATCGGCAGAAAATCGGGACCCTGAAAACGATGCCCTCAGGCTGGAGTGGGTGAGTGGGGAAGTTCCCCATTAAAGAACTTTATAAAAAAAAAAAAAAAAACCCTTGTTTTTGGTATACATTCTGAAAATAAAAGGCGCTGGAAATCAATGGTCCCGGTGACCTAGCACTGGTCAGATATAAAAAGAGCCTGGAAAAAGAACAGGGTACACGGTACTGGGGGCCACGTTTGATAGCCCCAGGAAACGGAGGTTTAAACAGTATACATAACCTGCTGCCTTGGTACATAATACAGCCCAGAACACAATAGGAGCTAAAAAGAGATATAAGTGTGTGACCAGGGGGAAATCCGGGGACCCCTGTACACAACTGTATCCTCAGATACCTCCTATTAAGGAGATAAGGGGTAAATTAAATTGGTGGACACCCGCTCCTGATATATAAAGAGGTGGGGAAAAAAAAAAAAATACCCCTCAGAAAAGGGGGAACACCCTACTTATTAAAGCTATAAGATAGCGGATAACCCCCACCAGGCCATACTACGCAGATTTAGAGACACAGACAATGGATTCAGCTCAGTGCTGAAGAAAGGCCAGATGGGGGTCAAAACGAATTAACAAGGGGTGAAGGGCCTTACACCTAAAGATAAAATCTCAGAACAAAAATATATGACTAAATAGATGGTCAAGAGGAGAAGAAGAGGGGAGAGAAGAAGGTGGGAAAGCTGAACTAATAGCGGCTTGCTGGAGATTCGAAACCTTTGGGGAAGATTATAGTTTTAAAGGGAAAGGTCAAAAGGAAAAAAGAAAAAAAAGGGAAAGGAGGAGAAGAAAGGAAAAGGGTGGAAGAGAAAAGAGGAGGAAGAGAAAGAAAGGGAAAAGAAAAAAAAAATGTCTAACAGAAACCGCAAAAACCAATCACAAGAGCAATCATCAGCCTTTTTTGTAAAGAGAGGTAAACAATCGATTCAGCAACCACAATCGCCAGTAACAGCCTTAAACCAGACTCAATCACCATCTAGAAGTATATTGTCTAATGTAACTGATGTAGATCCATATGAATCATTAATCGAGAGAATAACAACATCATTTAAAGTGGAACTCCGCGCAGCGATACAAGAATTGAAAACAGAAATTTCATCTCTGGGATCCCGCATAGACACTTTAGAACACAAAACTGATGATATCTGTAACTATAACGAAGTAATGTCTCAAGAGATGACAGATTTAAGAACAGAAATGGAAGGCATGCGAGACCATATAGAAGATCTTGAAAATAGATCAAGAAGAGATAACTTACGAATACGAAACATTCCTGAGTTAATTGATACACAAGCGTTAGTTATCTATTTAACCGGCCTGTTCCATCAATTACTTCCAGAGTGCCCAGAGGATCAATTTCTGTTGGATAGAGCACATAGAGCTTTAAGAGCGAAACCACCTCAAGATCAACCTCCAAGAGATGTTATATTGAAAATGCATTATTCGCATATGAAACCAAAGATATTGGAGGCAAGCAGGAAATCCACTTCAATCGTATACAGAGACTCGACTCTATTGATTTTTCAAGATTTAGCGCCCTTGACATTAAGGAAAAGAAGGGAAATGGGAGAGATCACCAGGAGCCTACGCAACCAGAAGATCCCCTATAAATGGGGCTTCCCATTCTCGCTTCAGTTTACACATAATGGGAAGAAACAGACAGTGAGAAACCCTTAAGAGGGTCATGACACCTTAAAACGGTTGGGACTTGATATAATCACAGTTGAGCTTTCCCCTCCAGGGCCATCAGAAAAGATGAAGGATAAAACAGCTCCACGGCCAGAATGGTCCAAGGTTGGGCCAGAAGCACAAAAGGACAATTGAACATATTAAGGAAGGAGTAGCAGAAGAAAAGAGAAAAGGATGTAGTACCCCAGAACAAATGTTAAAGCTATCAGTTGTACTATAAAATGCTAAGGATAATTATTATTTGCCAAAGTGAACCAAAAAAATATAAAAAATAAGTTTATTTAATTTATTCCACTTCCCCCATCAGCAGAAATTAGCACTATCACGATGTAGACATAGAAAGAATTATAGAAATAACGTATAAATAAGCATAGATCAAAAATGTCCTTTAGCACTATACTTACCTTTTTTTCTTTATTTATTTATTCATAATTTTTTTTTTTTTTTTTTTTTTTTTTTCGCTTCTTTTTATTTCTTCACTCCTCACACGATTTTGCATGATGTTATCACAAATCACGGGGTTTTTTTTTTTTTTTTGCACATATTTTCTCTCTCATTATCATAGGATTAAAGGCCTGGAATATAGTGATAAAATACCTCAGAAGTAAGCTGGAGAACTTTGGTTGTAATAATGAAGGTCAGAAGTTTAGATCTACTAAAGGGACCACCCCTCAAGATGACCCCCATAGTTATGGGGCAGGTTTAGTAAGGAAGAGTAGGGTGCTCAACTGGGGGATGGAGCCCAAGGTAATACCTGAGAGATTAGAACCAACAGAATAACTAGGAGAGAGAATCTTGGGGAATATGTAAATTAGCTATATCACAATGGGAACTCACAAATTCGGCTGTAGGTGGGATAGTTAAGGACAGTAAAAAAGTTTAAATACTGATTAAACATGCAGGTACATTGGCAAAATTTTATCTGATTAGAATCTGATTTGATCATCGTTCGGGCAACCGGACTAAGAATAGAACAGGATGGATTCTGGGAGATGAAAACTAAATAAATATAAAGGGGAACGGAGGGTTGGGAGAGATAAATATAGCCTCCCCTCCCTTCCTTTTCCATTTCAGTTTTTTTTTTTTTTTTTTTTTTAATTTGATGTTTTTTTTTTTTTCTCTTCTCTTCTGTATGATTTTTTTGTGCTATATAAATATATAAATACAGTATATTGTTCAGATGTAAATTCAGAGTGTTAAGTAAAAGGTGATAACCCTCACCCCAGTAGGGAAATACCCTATACTTTTTTTTTTTTTGTTTCAACCCCCCCTTTCCTTCCCTCCCCGTTACACGTGGGTGCTCCCCGGATTGGATAGCACCCGTGATAGAAACGGGTAGCCGTTTTTTTTCTCTTTACCAACTAACGGCCATTTACAATTTTGCTCAAGATGCCTCTTGGGGTATCTTACCTAATATGTCTTTTTAACTTTAAGTTTCAACCTTCCTCCCTTCCTTTACCTACACAGAACAGGCAAGTTCAGGGAGTCACACGTAATGTAAGCATTTCCCTTCATAGACATATATTATGACACTGGAAATAATTTCTTTAAATGTAAATGGTTTGAATTCTCCCCAAAAACGCACTATGGCTATACAATTTTTTAAGAAACAGAAAATAAAAATATTATTATTACAAGAGACAAATTTTAAAAATACTCATCCTGCAATAACCTCACGGGCCTTTCCATATGTACATTATTCAACTGGAAACAAAAAAAAAAAGGGAACAGCAATAATGATACATAACTCACTAGCGTTCCAGGTAGAGCAAGCTTATGCTGACTCAAAGGGACGATTTAATATTCTGGTAATAAATTTAGGCCTAGCTTATTTAACAATAGCTTCAATATATGTACCAAATATGGAACAAGGGGTATGTCATAAAGAGTTTTTTAATCAACTTAATAAAATTGCTAAAGGTAGAATAGTTATTGGAGGAGACTTCAACGCGGTGCCAGACATAAATTGGGACAGATCAGCAGCTAAACCACCAGGCCATACTACAGTCAGAGAATCGAGGAGACTGAGGGACATAATGACCTCACACGGCTTATTTGATGCCTGGAGGGTACTGTATCCAGCGGAACGAACATACACACACTATTCTATACCTCATAGAGTGCACTCTAGACTCGATCTGTTCCTAGTTGATTCCAATACTGTAACAGGACTAAGTAAAGCTTGGGTTACCCCCGTAGTTTGGTCGGATCATCTAGCAATTTCTATCTCGATTCCGGTCTCGCAAACTTTTGCATCGGCCTTCAGGTGGAGATTAAACACCTCACTCCTTTTAAAAAAGGAATATGTAATACAAGTGGAAAAAATACTGAAAGAATACTTTGACTTAAATATGACAGAAGATGTAACCACATCAATAGTTTGGGAGGCACATAAGGCTACGATCAGGGGACACTTCATATCATTAGCTAAAACACAAAAACTAAAAGATCAGAAAATTTGCCTGGACTTGGAGAAACAGATAGAAGCCTTAACAATAGAACATCAACAGAACTCCAAACGATCGATCTATAGTAGACTGTTAGTATTAAAGAGTCAATTATATCAGATTCAATCAGCAAAAGCAGCGAAAACTATGAGGTGGTTAAAATATAAATTTTACGCAAAAGGAGATAAAGCCGACGCGCTACTGGCACATCGGTTAAGGGAACGTAAGAGGAGGGACCGTATTTTATCATTAAAAGATTCCCAAAATAATATAGTATATGACCCGCAAAAGATTGCTCAGGCCTTCAGGGAGTACTATAAATCATTATATAACATTCAGAGCTCAATAGAGGAAGAGACTTTGCAAGCCCTTTTACAGGAAGAACGGATTCTTGAGTCTGGCGCCTTAATGACAAGTACATGAACATGACTGAAAATGTATGCCATTTTGGATTATGATTCTTTCTTTTAATAAAAAAAATACTGAAAGTGCATTTATCGGTATCAATCATACGTATTATAAGATTAATCGAAATTTGAATGTAGTTGCTATTGAAACAATAAAAAGCTTTGTCAGAAGTGGGATTTGAACCCATGCCTATATAAAGAGACCAGAAAGCCCTTTTACAGGAAGAACGGATTCTTGAGTCTGGCGCCTTAGACCGCTCAGCCATCCTGACAAGTACATGAACGTGACTGAAAATGTATGCCATTTTGGATTATGATTCTTTCTTTTAATAAAAAAATAATGAAAGGTTGGGGTTAGTGTGTTGATGGGATAACTTTATTCCTCTGATCTTCCACAGTTTCTACTGATTACATTTCTTTAATTTATTAAGCTGCATGTTGCTTTAAAATAAATGTGATGAAGATATCTATGTCGAAAACAAGAACAAATAAAACACAAAGAACTACTAACTGCATTTATCGGTATCAGTCATACGTATTATAAGACTAATTGGCAGTTGGATGTAGTTGCTATTGAAACAATAAAAAGCTTTGTCAGAAGTGGGATTTGAACCCACGCCTCTTTACAGAGACCAGAAAGCCCTTTAACAGGAAGAACTGATTCTTGTGTCTGGCACCTTAGACCGCTCGGCCATCCTGACAAGAACATGAGCGTGACTTTTAAAAAGAAAAATACTGAAAGTGCATTTATCGGTATCAATCATACGTATTATAAGACTAATCGAAATTTGAATATAGTTGCTATTGAAACAATAAAAAGCTTTGTCAGAAGTGGGATTTGAACCCACGCCTCTTTACAGAGACCAGAAAGCCCTTTAACAGGAAGAACGGATTCTTGAGTCCGGCGCCTTAGACCGCTCGGCCATCCTGACAAGTAGATGAGTGTGACTGAAAATGTATGCCATTTTGGATTATGATTCTTTCTTTTAATAAAAAAAATAATGAAAGGTTGGGGTTGGTGTGTTGATGGGATAACCTTATTCCTCTGATCTTCCACAGTTTCTACTGAATACATTTCTTTAATTTATTAGGTGGCACGTTGCTTTGAAATAAATGTGATCAAGATATCTATGTCGAAAGCAAGAACAAATAAAACACAAAGATCTACTAAGTGCATTTATCGGTATGAATCATACGTATTATAAGATTAATCGAAATTTGAATGTAGTTGCTATTGAAACAATAAAAAGCTTTGTCAGAAGTGGGATTTGAACCCACGCCTATATACAGAGACCAGAAAGCCCTTTTACAGGAAGAACGGATTCTTGAGTCTGGCACCTTAGACCGCTCGGCCAGCCTGACAAGTACTTGAGCGTGACTGAAAATGTATGCCATTTTAGATTATGATTCTTTCTTTTAATAAAAAAAATAATGAAAGGTTGGGGTTAGTGTGTTGATGGGATAACTTTATTCCTCTGATCTTCCACAGTTTCTACTGATTACATTTCTTTAATTTATTAAGCTGCATGTTACTTTAAAATAAATGTGATGAAGATATCTATGTCGAAAACAAGAACAAATAAAACACAAAGAACTACTAACTGCATTTATCGGTATCAGTCATACGTATTATAATACTAATTGGCAGTTGAATGTAGTTGCTATTGAAACAATAAAAAGCTTTGTCAGAAGTGGGATTTGAAGCCAAGCCTCTTTACAGAGACCAGAAAGCCCTTTAACAGGAAGAACGGATTCTTGAGTCTGGCGCCTTAGACCGCTCGGCCATCCTGACAAGTACATGAGCGTGACTGAAAATGTATGCCATTTTGGATTATGATTCTTTCTTTTAATAAAAAAAATACTGAAAGGTTGGGGTTAGTGTGTTGATGGGATAACTTTATTCCTCTGATCTTCCACAGTTTCTACTGATTACATTTCTTTAATTTATTAAGCTGCATGTTGCTTTGAAATAAATGTGATCAAGATATCTATGTCGAAAACAAGAACAAATAAAACACAAACTACTAACTGCATTTATCGGTATCAGTCATACGTATTATAAATTGCAGTTTTCTTTGGATACCTGCGCACTGAAAGATTTGATGGCGATGAGCTGCAATCACACTGTGGGATCTGACTATATCCCAAGGTACAATAACATATATTCTTTGGGGTTAGTGCTGCGCTCAATCTTATGTGCTGGTGTTGAGTAAATAGATAAATAAATAAATGATGAATGTAACACAGTGTTTTAATCTAAACACAAATTTACTTGGTAATTAGTCCATTGATACAATGATGCACACAATGTAGGAAATCTGTCACGCTGCGTGCACTGGCCTTGGCCTCTGTACACGCTCTGTGTGTGGGATCTCCCTGTGTGTGTGCTTGCACGTTTCAATATGTCCAATCCTGGCTGCCCAAATTGCAGCGTTTATAAAAAAGTCTCAGTTTATGCCTATAATCTGTGTACGGCGTCCCGTTACACAGGTGTTATAGAGATACAAGTAGGTCTTCGGGTACCCCTTTAATAATAATCCGTTTTCTGCGGATTTTCGGAGGAGGGGGGGACTGGTGCAGCTTAGGGTGCCGGTTCACTGCTGCTACTGGGGTTCGCAGAGGTGCCGCGTGAGTGATAGTGCACTCAATGCGTCACACGCCGCTGACACCCGTTCGCTGCAGGGACTTGGGGTTGCGGGGATCAGTGTGTCGGGTGGTAACACCGCCGTCAACACTGCCTCGTCTAGCCGCCCGGGATACCTCCTGCCTCTCTGGACCCTCTCTCGCTCCTACTCACCCTCTCCACGCTGATGGTGTCGCGTCGGCGTTCTGCCGGTTCCGGATCGTACGTCTGGTGATATTCTCAGCCCGTTTCCTTGCTTGCTTGGATTAGTGTGATGTCTCCAACCCGTTTCAGCTTTCCGCCTTCTTCAAGGAGATGTGTGTTGCTATAGCCCGGGTCTGTTTAAATCCCCTGTATGGTTTCTTTTGCTGTCTGCTGATTGGTCTACATGGGTGTCAGTCATCATTGATCATCTGTTTTCCCTTCAGCTTAATTGGTATCAATCTCAGTTAATTGGAAATGCGGTCCAATCTTTTTGTCAGTGGTGTTCATTCTGACATATTCTCTATTGTATAATCGGTTCTTAGTACTCGATTTTTTCTATTCTTTTCTTTTCATTGGGGGTGAGGTTATGATGTTTTCCTCTAATTAAAGTAATTGCTGTTGTGCGTTGCAATTTTGTTATAAATGGTACTTGTTCTTTTTATATATATAAAAGTATTCAGCATCTCATTGTTTTAATAGGGTCTTGTATCGCTGGTTTATGTACCTATGCTTGCCCTATAAATGATATTATCCTGTATCCTTGATCTTGATTGTCATTTTATTTTTATTTTTTATTTTTTATTTTTTGCCAATGATTGATTTGACCTCATTATCTATGTTCAATCCTCTGGGTGAGAATGTTTTTAATTTATACATCCATTTAAGCTCAGTTCTATTGATTTTATGTATAAAATCTCCTCCCCTCCAGTTGGCATGCACTAGTTCTATTCCCATGAATTCTAACGTCCGGGGGTCATTGTCATGGTGAAGTTTAAAATGTCTTGAGAGGTTATGTTCCTCGTGCCCTTTCTTTATATTCCTTATGTGTTCACATATTCTTTCTTTTAAGTGGCGTGTCGTTCTGCCTATGTATTGCTTGTTACACCCACATTTTAGCATATAGATCACCCCCTTACTGTTGCAAGTGATTCTTTGTTGTATTTTAAATGTCTCCCCATTGCTTGTGGATTGGAAATGGTTAATGGGTTTTGTGCTCCTTTGATTCTGATTCTTGCAACCCTGGCATTGCCCACAGAAGAAGAAACCTTTGCTTGATGTGCCTGAATCTATTGTTGATTGTGTGGTGGATTTTGGGGGAATATGGTTTTTAGTTAACTTTTGTTTGAGGTCTGGTGCTTTTTTGAAAACCATTTTGGGTCTTAGTGGAAGATGATCAGCCAGGGTATCGTCCTCCAGTAATAATGGCCAGTGCTTAGTTAGAATTTTCCTTAATTGATTTGACTGCTCAGAGTATTGTGTAATAAATAATACTTCATTTTGGTTTTCATTTATCTTTATCTCTTTGTTTTTGTTTCTGTATTGCAATAGCTCCTCTCTATTTGTTAGTTTCATTTTCTCAAATGCTTCATTAACTTTGTGATCTTTGTATTTTTTTTCCCTGAATTGGTCCCTTAATTCATTACCTTGTTCGATATAGTCTGTTATTTTTGTGCAGTTTCTTCTAACTCGCATGAACTGACTGGTGGGAATTGACTCTAACCAACTGGGGTGATGCCAGCTTGTCGATAGTATATAGCTGTTTACGTCAACAGTTTTTTTGTATATTTTTGTATGTATTGTTATGTCCTCTGTGTATATGTTCAAATCAAGGAAGTTGACTTCTTTTTTACTGTAATGAGTTGTGAAAACCAGATTGTTTTTATTGTTGTTTATGTGTGATATGAATTTTTGTAAGGAGTCCTCATTCCCTCTCCAGATGAACAGCACATCGTCTATGTATCTTTGCCAGAGCACGAGATTCGCCTCCAGCCACCACCCCCCTCCCCATATGTGGCTGGCCTCCCACCAGCTCATGAAGAGGTTGGCGTAGCTGGGGGCGAATCTCGTGCCCATAGCAGTCCCGGTGATTTGTAAGAAGTAGTTGTTATCAAACCACACATAATTATGTGTTAGTATGAAGTTTATACTGTCCAAGATGAATTTAATTTGTTCTGGACTATAAGAAACAGACTATTGTTCTGGACTATAAGAAACAGTCCGGTCTATAAGAGACTAAAACTAACCTACCAGCAGTACATGACATCACTGCACACAAAAGGGAGGGAAAAAGAAGCAAAAAACAAAACCCCAATTGAACTAAACACCACACTAGAAGAGACAATCAATTCATCATCCTCAGAGCAATAATTTTCAGTATATGAAGAAGAAGGCACACCAGGGGAATATACACACTTTAACAACCTGGCTAGACTCTCACTAGAACAGGGGTGGGAATCTAGCAGAACAGAAGAACATAACAATAGATTCTCAGTACTTGAGACTGAATTCACAATACACCAAGCCACCCCAATAAAAAGACCAGAGTTAGAAACCAACACAAACCAGAGCGTCACCCAAAAATCAATAGAAAAAGAACTCTCACCTAAAGCCACAGTCAACACCACGACATGTGTCGACCTAGCACCACTTTTTTTAGGGACAAGACTTGCAAAACAAGGAGCAATCCCAAAAATAAAGAAAATGATCAAACAAAAGAACCCCACAAACAGAACAAAAAAACTAGGAGAGGAGGGAGAGGAAGGGGGAACAAGAAAGAGAGTAAGACACCGGAAAGGGAAGTAGGGAATGGAGTGTTTAATCTAAGCAGCCACACACTAACAGAAGAACATACAAAATTACTCAATAAAGGACTAAAATTTGCCCCAAACAATCAAATGGATAAATTTCAAACCTATCTAGATCTACACAATTTTACAAGAAAACTCACACTCAAAAAGTTTTTCGCTAATTCAATACCAGCTCCATTAAGAAACACAGAAAATACAGATCAGTATAGACACACCTCTCTGAAGCCCCACTCCACCTTTTTTCCCAGCTACATGAAAGGCGCACAGGTAGAGAGCTTCACTAAAATGGTCGAAAAAGAATTAGAAACATTGCAAATAAAAAAACAGAATCAAAACCTGACTAAAAAAGAAATAATAGCACTACAGGACCTTCAAAAGAATAATTCCATCATAATAAAACCTGCGGACAAGGGGGGGGGGATTGTCGTTTTGAATAAAACAGACTATCTAGAGGAATCACATAAGATTTTAGGAGATGCAAAAACCTACTCCCAACTAACACAAGACCCTACTGCAAAATTCAAAATAGAACTAGACAAACATCTACAAGAAGGTCATACAAAAGGAATACTAAACCAAAAAGAACTACAATACATACAGACAACCAATCCAGTCATACCAGTATTTTATTATCTTCCAAAGATACACAAAGACCCACTCAAACCTCCCGGTAGGCCCATCATTTCCGGAATAAATTCTTTAACAGCGAATCTCTCGCAATATATAGACACACTCCTACAGCCATATGTACATCAACAAAAATCATACATAAGAGACACTACACACATACTGGACATACTCAAAAACACACAGTGGGACACAGATCTCTGGTTGGTGACAGCTGACGTGACATCTCTTTATTCAGTAATAAAACATGACCAAGGTTTAGAAAGTATCAATTACCACCTCGCACAAGACCAAGAACTAAAACCAGAACAAATTAAATTCATCTTGGACAGTATAAACTTCATACTAACACATAATTATGTGTGGTTTGATAACAACTACTTCTTACAAATCACCGGGACTGCTATGGGCACGAGATTCGCCCCCAGCTACGCCAACCTCTTCATGAGCTGGTGGGAGGCCAGCCACATATGGGGAGGGGGGTGGTGGCTGGAGGCGAATCTCGTGCTCTGGCAAAGATACATAGACGATGTGCTGTTCATCTGGAGAGGGAATGAGGACTCCTTACAAAAATTCATATCACACATAAACAACAATAAAAACAATCTGGTTTTCACAACTCATTACAGTAAAAAAGAAGTCAACTTCCTTGATTTGAACATATACACAGAGGACATAACAATACATACAAAAATATACAAAAAAACTGTTGACGTAAACAGCTATATACTATCGACAAGCTGGCATCACCCCAGTTGGTTAGAGTCAATTCCCACCAGTCAGTTCATGCGAGTTAGAAGAAACTGCACAAAAATAACAGACTATATCGAACAAGGTAATGAATTAAGGGACCAATTCAGGGAAAAAAAATACAAAGATCACAAAGTTAATGAAGCATTTGAGAAAATGAAACTAACAAATAGAGAGGAGCTATTGCAATACAGAAACAAAAACAAAGAGATAAAGATAAATGAAAACCAAAATGAAGTATTATTTATTACACAATACTCTGAGCAGTCAAATCAATTAAGGAAAATTCTAACTAAGCACTGGCCATTATTACTGGAGGACGATACCCTGGCTGATCATCTTCCACTAAGACCCAAAATGGTTTTCAAAAAAGCACCAGACCTCAAACAAAAGTTAACTAAAAACCATATTCCCCCAAAATCCACCACACAATCAACAATAGATTCAGGCACATCAACCAAAGGTTTCTTCTTCTGTGGGCAATGCCAGGGTTGCAAGAATCAGAATCAAAGGAGCACAAAACCCATTAACCATTTCCAATCCACAAGCAATGGGGAGACATTTAAAATACAACAAAGAATCACTTGCAACAGTAAGGGGGTGATCTATATGCTAAAATGTGGGTGTAACAAGCAATACATAGGCAGAACGACACGCCACTTAAAAGAAAGAATATGTGAACACATTAGGAATATAAAGAAAGGGCACGAGGAACATAACCTCTCAAGACATTTTAAACTTCACCATGACAATGACCCCCGGACGTTAGAATTCATGGGAATAGAACTAGTGCAT
Source organism: Crinia signifera (assembly GCF_055691185.1). Taxonomy (NCBI): domain Eukaryota; kingdom Metazoa; phylum Chordata; class Amphibia; order Anura; family Myobatrachidae; genus Crinia; species Crinia signifera. Next base: position 123,193,402 of record NC_139225.1, read on the forward strand.
GCCAACTGGAGGGGAGGAGATTTTATACATAAAATCAATAGAACTGAGCTAAAATGGATGTATAAATTAAAAACATTCTCACCCAGAGGATTGAACCTAGATAATGAGGTCAAATCAATCATTGGCAAAAAATAAAAAATAAAAAATAAAAATAAAATGACAATCAAGATCAAGGATACAGGATAATATCATTTATAGGGCAAGCATAGGTACATAAACCAGCGATACAAGACCCTATTAAAACAATGAGATGCTGAATACTTTTATATATATAAAAAGAACAAGTACCATTTATAACAAAATTGCAACGCACAACAGCAATTACTTTAATTAGAGGAAAACATCATAACCTCACCCCCACTGAAAAGAAAAGAATAGAAAAAATCGAGTACTAAGAACCGATTATACAATAGAGAATATGTCAGAATGAACACCACTGACAAAAAGATTGGACCGCATTTCCAATTAACTGAGATTGATACCAATTAAGCTGAAGGGAAAACAGATGATCAATGATGACTGACACCCATGTAGACCAATCAGCAGACAGCAAAAGAAACCATACAGGGGATTTAAACAGACCCGGGCTATAGCAACACACATCTCCTTGAAGAAGGCGGAAAGCTGAAATGCGTTGGAGACATCACACTAATCCAAGCAAGCAAGGAAACGGGCTGAGAATATCACCAGACGTACGATCCGGAACCGGCAGAACGCCGACGCGACACCATCAGCGTGGAGAGGGTGAGTAGGAGCGAGAGAGGGTCCAGAGAGGCAGGAGGTATCCCGGGCGGCTAGACGAGGCAGTGTTGACGGCGGCGTTACCACCCGACACACTGATCCCCGCAACCCCAAGTCCCTGCAGCGAACGGGTGTCAGTGGCGTGTGACGCATTGAGTGCACTATCACTCACGCGGCACCTCTGCGAACCCCAGTAGCAGCAGTGAACCGGCACCCTAAGCTGCACCAGTCCCCCCCTCCTCCGAAAATCCGCAGAAAACGGATTATTATTAAAGGGGTACCCGAAGACCTACTTGTATCTCTATAACACCTGTGTAACGGGACGCCGTACACAGATTATAGGCATAAACTGAGACTTTTTTATAAACGCTGCAATTTGGGCAGCCAGGATTGGACATATTGAAACGTGCAAGCACACACACAGGGAGATCCCACACACAGAGCGTGTACAGAGGCCAAGGCCAGTGCACGCAGCGTGACAGATTTCCTACATTGTGTGCATCATTGTATCAATGGACTAATTACCAAGTAAATTTGTGTTTAGATTAAAACACTGTGTTACATTCATCATTTATTTATTTATCTATTTACTCAACACCAGCACATAAGATTGAGCGCAGCACTAACCCCAAAGAATATACGTATTATAAGACTAATTGGCAGTTGAATGTAGTTGCTATTGAAACAATAAAAAGCTTTGTCAGAAGTGGGATTTGAACCCACGACTCTTTACAGAGACCAGAAAGCGCTTTTACAGGAAGAACGGATTCTTGAGTCTGGCGTCTTAGACCGCTCGGCCATCCTGACAAGTACATGAACATTACTGAAAATGTATGCCATCTCTGTAAAGAGGCGTGTGTTCAAATTCCACTTCTGACAAAGCTTTTTATTGTTTCAATAGCAACTACATTCAACTGCCAATTAGTCTTATAATACGTATGACTGATACCTATAAATGCAGTTAGTAGTTCTTTGTGTTTTATTTGTTCTTGTTTTCGACATAGATATCTTGATCACATTTATTTCAAAGCAACATGCAGCTTAATAAATTAAAGAAATGTAATCATTAGAAACTGTGGAAGATTAGAGGAATAAAGTTATCCCATCTCTTTACAGAGACCAGAAAGCCCTTTAACAGGAAGAACGGATTCTTGAGTCTGGCGCCTTAGACCGCTCGGCCATCCTAACTAGTACATGAGCGTGACTGAAAATGTATGCCATTTTGGATTATGATTCTTTCTTTTAATAAAAAAATAATGAAAGGTTGGGGTTGGTGTGTTGATGGGATAACTTTATTCCTCTGATCTTCCACAGTTTCTCCTGATTACATTTCTTTAATTTATTAAGCTGCATGTTGCTTTGAAATAAATGTGATCAAGATATCTATGTCGAAAACAAGAACAAATAAAACACAAAGAATTACTAACTGCATTTATCGGTATCAGTCATACGTATTATAAGACTAATTGGCAGTTGGATGTAGTTGCTATTGAAACAATAAAAAGCTTTGTCAGAAGTGGAATTTGAACCAACGCCTCTTTACAGAGACCAGAAAGCCCTTTTACAGGAAGAACGGATTCTTGAGTCTGGCGCCTTCCTGACAAGTACATAAACATGACTGAAAATGTATGCCATTTTGGATTATGATTCTTTCTTTTAATAAAAAAAATACTGAAAGTGCATTTATCGGTATCAATCATACGTATTATAAGACTAATCGAAATTTGAATGTAGTTGCTATTAAAACAATAAAATGCTTTGTCAGAAGAGGGATTTGAACCCACGCCTATATACAGAGACCAGAAAGCCCTTTTACAGGAAGAACGGATTCTTGAGTCTGGCGCCTTAGACCGCTCGGCCATCCTGACAAGTACATGAGCGTGACTAAAAATGTATGCCATTTTGGATTAGGATTCTTTCTTTTAATAAAAAAATAATGAAAGGTTTGGGTTAGTGTGTTGATGGGATATCTTTATTCCTCTGATCTTCCACAGTTTCTACTGAATACATTTCTTTAATTTATTAGGTGGCACGTTGCTTTGAAATAAATGTGATGAAGATATCTATGTCGAAAACAAGACCAAATAAAACACAAAGAACTACTAACTGCATTAATCGATATCAGTCATACGTATTATAAGACTAATTGGCAGTTGAATGTAGTTGCTATTGAAACAATAAAAAGCTTTGTCAGAAGTGGGATTTGAACCCACGCCTCTTTACAAAGACCAGAAAGCCATTTTACAGGAAGAACAGATTCTTGAGTCTGGCGCCTTAGACTGCTCGGACATCCTGACAAATACATGAACATGACTAAAAATGTATGCCATTTTGGATTATGATTCTTTCTTTTAATAAAAAAAATAATGAAAGGTTGGGGTTGGTGTGTTAATGGGATAACTTTATTCCTCTGATCTTCCACAGTTTCTACTGAATACATTTCTTTAATTTATTAGGTGGCACGTTCCTTTGAAATAAATGTGATCAAGATATCTATGTCGAAAGCAAGAACAAATAAAACACAAAGATCTACTAAGTGCATTTATCGGTATCAGTCATACGTATTATAAGACTAATTGGCAGTTGAATGTAGTTGCTATTGAAACAATAAAAAGCTTTGTCAGAAGTGGGATTTGAACCCACGCCTCTTTACAGAGACCAGAAAGCCCTTTAACAGGAAGAACAGATTCTTGTGTCTGGCGCCTTAGACCGCTCGACCATCCTGACAAGTACGTGAGCGTGACTGAAAATGTTTGCCATTTTGGATTATGATTCTTTCTTTTAATAAAAAAATTATGAAAGGTTGGGGTTAGTGTGTTGATGGAATAACTTTATTCCTCTGATCTTCCACAGTTTCTACTGAATACATTTCTTTAATTTATTAGGTGGCACGTTGCTTTGAAATAAATGTGATCAAGATATATATGTCGAAAACAAGAACAAATAAAACACAAAGAACTACTAACTGCATTTATCGGTATCAGTCATAAGTATTATAAGACTAATTGGCAGTTGGATGTAGTTGCTATTGAAACAATAAAAAGCTTTGTCAGAACTGGGATTTGAACCCATGCCTCTATACAAAGACCAGAAAGCCCTTTTACAGGAAGAACGGATTCTTGAGTCTGGCGCCTTAGACCGCTCGGCCATCCTGACAAGTACATGAACATGACTGAAAATGTATGCCATTTTGGATTATGATTCTTTCTTTTAATAAAAAAAATACTGAAAGTGCATTTATCGGTATCAATCATACGTATTATAAGACTAATCGAAATTTGAATGTAGTTGCTATTGAAACAATAAAAAGCTTTGTCAGAAGTGGGATTTGAACCCACGCCTCTTTACAGAGACCAGAAAGCCTTTTTACAGGAAGAACGGATTCTTGAGTCTGGCGCCTTAGACCGCTCGGCCATCCTGACTAGTACATGAGCGTGATTGAAAATGTATGCCATTTTGGATCATGATTCTTTCTTTTAATAAAAAATAATGAAAGGTTGGGGTTGGTGTGTTGATGGGATATCTTTATTCCTCTGATCTTCCACAGTTTCTACTGAATACATTTCTTTGATTTATTAGGTGGCACGTTTCTTTGAAATAAATGTGATCAAGATATCAATGTCGAAAGCAAGAACAAATAAAACACAAAGATCTACTAAGTGCATTTATCGGTATCAGTCATACGTATTATAAGACTAATTGGCAGTTGAATGTAGTTGCTATTGAAACAATTTAAAGCTTTGTCAGAAGTGGGATTTGTACCCACGCCTCTTTACAGAGACCAGAAAGCCCTTTTACAGGAAGAACGGATTCTTGAGTCTGGCGCCTTCCTGACAAGTACATGAACATGACTGAAAATGTATGCCAATTTGGATTATGATTCTTTCTTTTAATAAAAAAAATACTGAAAGTGCATTTTTCGGTATCAATCATACGTATTATAAGACTAATCGAAATTTGAATGTAGTTGCTATTAAAACAATAAAATGCTTTGTCATACACATTATAAGACTAATTGGCAGTTGAATGTAGTTGCTATTGAAACAATAAAAAGCTTTGTCAGAAGTGGGATTTGAACCCTCACTTCTTTACAGAGACCAGAAAGCCCTTTTACAGGAAGAACGGATTCTTGTGTCTGGCACCTTAGACCGCTCGGCCATCCTGACAAGTACATGAGTGTGACCTAAAATGTTTGCCATTTTGGATTATGATTCTGTCTTTTAATAAAAAAATAATGAAAGGTTGGGGTTAGTGTGTTGATGGGATAACTTTATTCCTCTGATCTTCCACAGTTTCTACTGAATACATTTCTTTAATTTATTAGGTGGCACGTTGCTTTGAAATAAATGTGATCAAGATATCTATGTCGAAAACAAGAACAAATAAAACACAAAGAACTACTAACTGCATTTATCGGTATCAGTCATACGTATTATAAGACTAATTGGCAGTTGAATGTAGTTGCTATTGAAACAATAAAAAGATTTGTCAGAAGTGGGATTTGAACCCAAGCCTCTTTACAGAGACCAGAAAGCCCTTTTACAGGAAGAACGGATTCTTGAGTCTGGCGCCTTAGAACGCTCGGCCATCCTGACAAGTACATGAATATGTCTGAAAATGTATGCCATTTTGGATTATGAGTCTTTCTTTTAATAAAAAAAATACTGATAATAAAAAAATACTGAAAGTGCATTTTTTCGGTATCAATCATACGTATTATAAGACTAATCGAAATTTGAATGTAGTTGCTATTGAAACAATAAAAAGCATTGTCAGAAGTGGGATTTGAACCCACGCCTCTTTACAGAATTCAAAAAACCCTTTAACAGCAAGAACGGATTCTTGAGTCTGGCACCTTAGACCGCTCGGCCATCCTGACAAGTACATGAGCGTGACTGAAAATGTATTCCATTTTGGATTATGATTCTTTCTTTTAATAAAAAAATAATGAAAGGTTTGGGTTAGTGTGTTGATGGGATAACTTTATTCCTCTGATCTTCCACAGTTTCTACTGATTACATTTCTTTAATTTATTAAGCTGCATGTTGCTTTGAAATAAATGTGATCAAGATATCTATGTCGAAAACAAGAACAAATAAAACACAAAGAACTACTAACTGCATTTATCGGTATCAGTCATACGTATTATAAGACTAATTGGCAGTTGGATGTAGTTGCTTTTGAAACAATAAAAAGCTTTGTCAGAAGTGGGATTTGAACCCACGCCTCTTTACAGAGACCAGAAAGCCCTTTTACAGGAAGAACGGATTCTTGAGTCTGGCACCTTAGACAGCTCGGCCATCCTGACAAGTACATGAACATGACTGAAAATGTATGCCAATTTGGATTATGATTCTTTCTTTTAATAAAAAAAATACTGAAAGTGCATTTATCGGTATCAATCATACGTATTATAAGACTAATCGAAATTTGAATGTAGTTGCTATTAAAACAATAAAATGCTTTGTCATACACATTATAAGACTAATTGGCAGTTGAATGTAGTTGCTATTGAAACAATAAAAAGCCTTGTCAGAAGTGGGATTTGAACCCACGCTTCTTTACAGAGACCAGAAAGCCCTTTAACAGGAAGAACGGATTCTTGTGTCTGGCACCTTAGACCGCTCGGCCATCCTGACAAGTACATGAGTGTGACTGAAAATGTTTGCCATTTTGGATTATGATTCTTTCTTTTAATAAAAAAATAATGAAAGGTTGGGGTTAGTGTGTTGATGGGATAACTTTATTCCTCTGATCTTCCACAGTTTCTACTGATTACATTTCTTTAATTTATTAAGCTGCATGTTGCTTTGAAATAAATGTGATCAAGATATCTATGTCGAAAACAAGAACAAATAAAACACAAAGAACTACTAACTGCATTTATCGGTATCAGTCATACGTATTATAAGACTAATTGGCAGTAGGATGTAGTTGCTATTGAAACAATAAAAAGCTTTGTCAGAAGTGGGATTTGAACCCACGCCTCTTTACAGAGACCAGAAAGCCCTTTTACAGGAAGAACGGATTCTTGAGTCTGGCGCCTTAGTTAGCTCGGCCATCCTGACAAGTACACGAACATGACTGAAAATGTATGCCAATTTGGATTATGATTCTTTCTTTTAATAAAAAAAATACTGAAAGGTTGGGGTTAGTGTGTTGATGGGATAACTTTATTCCTCTGATCTTCCACAGTTTCTACTGATTACATTTCTTTAATTTATTAGGTGGCACGTTGCTTTGAAATAAATGTGATCAAGATATCTATGTAAAAAAAAAGAACAAATAAAACACAAAGAACTACTAACTGCATTTATCGGTATCAGTCATACGTATTATAAGACTAATTGGCAGTTGAATGTAGTTGCTATTGAAACAATAAAAAGCTTTGTCAGAAGTGGGATTTGAACCCAAGCCTCTTTACAGAGACCAGAAAGCCCTTTTACAGGAAGAGCGGATTCTTGAGTCTGGCGCCTTAGACCGCTCAGCCATCCTGACAAGTACATGAATATGACTGAAAATGTATGCCATTTTGGATTATGATTCTTTCTTTTAATAAAAAAAATACTGATAATAAAAAAATACTGAAAGTGCATTTTTCGGTATCAATCATACGTATTATAAGACTAATCGAAATTTGAATGTAGTTGCTATTGAAACAATAAAAAGCATTGTCAGAAGTGGGATTTGAACCCACGCCTCTTTACAGATTTCAAAAAACCCTTTAACAGGAAGAACGGATTCTCAAGTCTGGCGCCTTAGACCGCTCGGCCATCCTGACAAGTACATGAGCGTGACTGAAAATGTATTCCATTTTGGATTATGATTCTTTCTTTTAATAAAAAAATAATGAAAGGTTGGGGTTAGTGTGTTGATGGGATAACTTTATTCCTCTGATCTTCCACAGTTTCTACTGATTACATTTCTTTAATTTATTAAGCTGCATGTTGCTTTGAAATAATTGTGATCAAGATATCTATGTCGAAAACAAGAACAAATAAAACACAAAGAACTACTAACTGCATTTATCGGTATCAGTCATACGTATTATAAGACTAATTGACAGTTGGATGTAGTTGCTATTGAAACAATAAAAAGCTTTGTCAGAAGTGGGATTTGAACCCACGCCTCTTTAGAGACCAGAAATCCCTTTTACAGGAAGAACAGATTCTTGAGTCTGGCGCCTTAGACAGCTCGGCCATCCTGACAAGTACATGAGCGTGACTGAAAATGTATGCCATTTTGGATTATGATTCTTTCTTTTAATAAAAAAATAATGAAAGGTTGGGGTTAGTGTGTTGATGGGATAACTTTATTCCTCTGATCTTCCACAGTTTCTACTGAATACATTTCTTTAATTTATTAGGTGGCACGTTGCTTTGAAATAAATGTGATCAAGATATCTATGTCAAAAACAAGAACAAATAAAACACAAAGAACTACTAACTGCATTTATCGGTATCAGTCATACGTATTATAAGACTAATTGGCAGTTGAATGTAGTTGCTATTGAAACAATAAAAAGCTTTGTCAGAAGTGGGATTTGAACCCAAGCCTCTTTACAGATACCAGAAAGCCCTTTTACAGGAAGAATGGATTCTTGAGTCTGGCGCCTTAGACCGCTCGGCCATCCTGACAAGTACATGAATATGACTGAAAATGTATGCCATTTTGGATTATGATTCTTTCTTTTAATAAAAAAAATACTGAAAGTGCATTTATCGGTATTAATCATACGTATTATAAGACTAATCGAAATTTGAATGTAGTTGCTATTAAAACAATAAAATGCTTTGTCATACACATTATAAGACTAATTGGCAGTTGAATGTAGTTGCTATTGAAACAATAAAAGCCTTGTCAGAAGTGGGATTTGAACCCACGCTACTTTACAGAGACCAGAAAGCCCTTTAACAGGAAGAACGGATTCTTGTGTCTGGCGCCTTAGACCGCTCGGCCATCCTGACAAGTACATGAGTGTGACTGAAAATGTTTGCCATTTTGGATTATGATTCTTTCTTTTAATAAAAAAATAATGAAAGGTTGGGGTTAGTGTGTTGATGGGATAACTTTATTCCTCTGATCTTCCACAGTTTCTACTGATTACATTTCTTTAATTTATTAAGCTGCATGTTGCTTTGAAATAAATGTGATCAAGATATCTATGTCGAAAACAAGAACAAATAAAACACAAAGAACTACTAACTGCATTTATCGGTATCAGTCATACGTATTATAAGACTAATTGGCAGTAGGATGTAGTTGCTATTGAAACAATAAAAAGCTTTGTCAGAAGTGGGATTTGAACCCACGCCTCTTTACAGAGACCAGAAAGCCCTTTTACAGGAAGAACGGATTCTTGAGTCTGGCGCCTTAGTTAGCTCGGCCATCCTGACAAGTACACGAACATGACTGAAAATGTATGCCAATTTGGATTATGATTCTTTCTTTTAATAAAAAAAATACTGAAAGGTTGGGGTTAGTGTGTTGATGGGATAACTTTATTCCTCTGATCTTCCACAGTTTCTACTGATTACATTTCTTTAATTTATTAGGTGGCACGTTGCTTTGAAATAAATGTGATCAAGATATCTATGTAAAAAAAAAGAACAAATAAAACACAAAGAACTACTAACTGCATTTATCGGTATCAGTCATACGTATTATAAGACTAATTGGCAGTTGAATGTAGTTGCTATTGAAACAATAAAAAGCTTTGTCAGAAGTGGGATTTGAACCCAAGCCTCTTTACAGAGACCAGAAAGCCCTTTAACAGGAAGAACGGATTCTTGTGTCTGGCGCCTTAGACCGCTCGGCCATCCTGACAAGTACATGAGTGTGACTGAAAATGTTTGCCATTTTGGATTATGATTCTTTCTTTTAATAAAAAAATAATGAAAGGTTGGGGTTAGTGTGTTGATGGGATAACTTTATTCCTCTGATCTTCCACAGTTTCTACTGAATACATTTCTTTAATTTATTAGGTGGCACGTTGCTTTTAAATAAATGTGATCAAGATATCTATGTCAAAAACAAGAACGAATAAAACGCAAAGAACTACTAACTGCATTTATCGGTATCAGTCATACGTATTATAAGACTAATTGGCAGTTGAATGTAGTTGCTATTGAAACAATAAAAAGCTTTGTCAGAAGTGGGATTTGAACCCAAGCCTCTTTACAGAGACCAGAAAGCCCTTTTACAGGAAGAACGGATTCTTGAGTCTGGCGCCTTAGACCGCTCAGCCATCCTGACAAGTACATGAATATGACTGAAAATGTATGCCATTTTGGATTATGATTCTTTCTTTTAATAAAAAAAATACTGATAATAAAAAAATACTGAAAGTGCATTTTTCGGTATCAATCATACGTATTATAAGACTAATCGAAATTTGAATGTAGTTGCTATTGAAACAATAAAAAGCATTGTCAGAAGTGGGATTTGAACCCACGCCTCCAGGGCCGGCGCCACCACTAGGCAAATCTAGGCATTTGCCTAGGGCGCCAGCCACGGGAGGGCGGCACTTCGCCCGTCGCATGGAGGCTGCAGGGGTGTCCGTGCCAGGTACCTGCGGCACTGTGTGATCTGGCGGCGGGGTCCCTGCAGTGATGCGCGCTATCCAGCAGCCAGGCGGCGGCGCGGGAAGCGCTGCTGGGTTTGAAAACATTCCGCATGCTGATTGGCTGTGATTCAGTGTGCGGCGAGTTTTCAAACCCATCAGCGCTTCCCGCACCGCCTGGCTGCCGGATAGCGTGCATCACTGCAGGGACCCCGCCGCCAGATCACACAGCACCGCAGGTACCCCCCCCCCCCCGTAGGCACCGGGGCGCACCCTCGCCTGGGGCGCTCCGGTGCCTTGCACCGGCCCTGCACGCCTCTTTACAGAATTCAAAAAACCCTTTAACAGGAAGAACGGATTCTCGAGTCTGGCGCCTTAGACCGCTCGGCCATCCTGACAAGTACATGAATATGACTGAAAATGTATGCCATTTTGGATTATGATTCTTTCTTTTAATAAAAAAAATACTGATAATAAAAAAATACTGAAAGTGCATTTTTCGGTATCAATCATACGTATTATAAGACTAATCGAAATTTGAATGTAGTTGCTATTGAAACAATAAAAAGCATTGTCAGAAGTGGGATTTGAACCCACGCCTCTTTACAGAGACCAGAAAGCCCTTTTACAGGAAGAACGGATTCTTGAGTCTGGCGCCTTAGTTAGCTCGGCCATCCTGACAAGTACACGAACATGACTGAAAATGTATGCCAATTTGGATTATGATTCTTTCTTTTAATAAAAAAAATACTGAAAGGTTGGGGTTAGTGTGTTGATGGGATAACTTTATTCCTCTGATCTTCCACAGTTTCTACTGATTACATTTCTTTAATTTATTAGGTGGCACGTTGCTTTGAAATAAATGTGATCAAGATATCTATGTAAAAAAAAAGAACAAATAAAACACAAAGAACTACTAACTGCATTTATCGGTATCAGTCATACGTATTATAAGACTAATTGGCAGTTGAATGTAGTTGCTATTGAAACAATAAAAAGCTTTGTCAGAAGTGGGATTTGAACCCAAGCCTCTTTACAGAGACCAGAAAGCCCTTTTACAGGAAGAGCGGATTCTTGAGTCTGGCGCCTTAGACCGCTCAGCCATCCTGACAAGTACATGAATATGACTGAAAATGTATGCCATTTTGGATTATGATTCTTTCTTTTAATAAAAAAAATACTGATAATAAAAAAATACTGAAAGTGCATTTTTCGGTATCAATCATACGTATTATAAGACTAATCGAAATTTGAATGTAGTTGCTATTGAAACAATAAAAAGCATTGTCAGAAGTGGGATTTGAACCCACGCCTCCAGGGCCGGCGCCACCACTAGGCAAATCTAGGCATTTGCCTAGGGCGCCAGCCACGGGAGGGCGGCACTTCGCCCGTCGCATGGAGGCTGCAGGGGTGTCCGTGCCAGGTACCTGCGGCACTGTGTGATCTGGCGGCGGGGTCCCTGCAGTGATGCGCGCTATCCAGCAGCCAGGCGGCGGCGCGGGAAGCGCTGCTGGGTTTGAAAACATTCCGCATGCTGATTGGCTGTGATTCAGTGTGCGGCGAGTTTTCAAACCCATCAGCGCTTCCCGCACCGCCTGGCTGCCGGATAGCGTGCATCACTGCAGGGACCCCGCCGCCAGATCACACAGCACCGCAGGTACCCCCCCCCCCCCGTAGGCACCGGGGCGCACCCTCGCCTGGGGCGCTCCGGTGCCTTGCACCGGCCCTGCACGCCTCTTTACAGAATTCAAAAAACCCTTTAACAGGAAGAACGGATTCTCGAGTCTGGCGCCTTAGACCGCTCGGCCATCCTGACAAGTACATGAATATGACTGAAAATGTATGCCATTTTGGATTATGATTCTTTCTTTTAATAAAAAAAATACTGATAATAAAAAAATACTGAAAGTGCATTTTTCGGTATCAATCATACGTATTATAAGACTAATCGAAATTTGAATGTAGTTGCTATTGAAACAATAAAAAGCATTGTCAGAAGTGGGATTTGAACCCACGCCTCTTTACAGAGACCAGAAAGCCCTTTTACAGGAAGAATGGATTCTTGAGTCTGGCGCCTTAGTTAGCTCGGCCATCCTGACAAGTACACGAACATGACTGAAAATGTATGCCAATTTGGATTATGATTCTTTCTTTTAATAAAAAAAATACTGAAAGGTTGGGGTTAGTGTGTTGATGGGATAACTTTATTCCTCTGATCTTCCACAGTTTCTACTGATTACATTTCTTTAATTTATTAGGTGGCACGTTGCTTTGAAATAAATGTGATCAAGATATCTATGTAAAAAAAAAGAACAAATAAAACACAAAGAACTACTAACTGCATTTATCGGTATCAGTCATACGTATTATAAGACTAATTGGCAGTTGAATGTAGTTGCTATTGAAACAATAAAAAGCTTTGTCAGAAGTGGGATTTGAACCCAAGCCTCTTTACAGAGACCAGAAAGCCCTTTTACAGGAAGAGCGGATTCTTGAATCTGGCGCCTTAGACCGCTCAGCCATCCTGACAAGTACATGAATATGACTGAAAATGTATGCCATTTTGGATTATGATTCTTTCTTTTAATAAAAAAAATACTGATAATAAAAAAATACTGAAAGTGCATTTTTCGGTATCAATCATACGTATTATAAGACTAATCGAAATTTGAATGTAGTTGCTATTGAAACAATAAAAAGCATTGTCAGAAGTGGGATTTGAACCCACGCCTCTTTACAGATTTCAAAAAACCCTTTAACAGGAAGAACGAATTCTCGAGTCTGGCGCCATAGACCGCTCGGCCATCCTGACAAGTACATGAGCGTGACTGAAAATGTATTCCATTTTGGATTATGATTCTTTCTTTTAATAAAAAAATAATGAAAGGTTGGGGTTAGTGTGTTGATGGGATAACTTTATTCCTCTGATCTTCCACAGTTTCTACTGATTACATTTCTTTAATTTATTAAGCTGCATGTTGCTTTGAAATAATTGTGATCAAGATATCTATGTCGAAAACAAGAACAAATAAAACACAAAGAACTACTAACTGCATTTATCGGTATCAGTCATACGTATTATAAGACTAATTGACAGTTGGATGTAGTTGCTATTGAAACAATAAAAAGCTTTGTCAGAAGTGGGATTTGAACCCACGCCTCTTTAGAGACCAGAAATCCCTTTTACAGGAAGAACAGATTCTTGAGTCTGGCGCCTTAGACAGCTCGGCCATCCTGACAAGTACATGAGCGTGACTGAAAATGTATGCCATTTTGGATTATGATTCTTTCTTTTAATAAAAAAATAATGAAAGGTTGGGGTTAGTGTGTTGATGGGATAACTTTATTCCTCTGATCTTCCACAGTTTCTACTGAATACATTTCTTTAATTTATTAGGTGGCACGTTGCTTTGAAATAAATGTGATCAAGATATCTATGTCAAAAACAAGAACAAATAAAACACAAAGAACTACTAACTGCATTTATCGGTATCAGTCATACGTATTATAAGACTAATTGGCAGTTGAATGTAGTTGCTATTGAAACAATAAAAAGCTTTGTCAGAAGTGGGATTTGAACCCAAGCCTCTTTACAGATACCAGAAAGCCCTTTTACAGGAAGAATGGATTCTTGAGTCTGGCGCCTTAGACCGCTCGGCCATCCTGACAAGTACATGAATATGACTGAAAATGTATGCCATTTTGGATTATGATTCTTTCTTTTAATAAAAAAAATACTGAAAGTGCATTTATCGGTATTAATCATACGTATTATAAGACTAATCGAAATTTGAATGTAGTTGCTATTAAAACAATAAAATGCTTTGTCATACACATTATAAGACTAATTGGCAGTTGAATGTAGTTGCTATTGAAACAATAAAAGCCTTGTCAGAAGTGGGATTTGAACCCACGCTTCTGTACAGAGACCAGAAAGCCCTTTAACAGGAAGAACGGATTCTTGTGTCTGGCGCCTTAGACCGCTCGGCCATCCTGACAAGTACATGAGTGTGACTGAAAATGTTTGCCATTTTGGATTATGATTCTTTCTTTTAATAAAAAAATAATGAAAGGTTGGGGTTAGTGTGTTGATGGGATAACTTTATTCCTCTGATCTTCCACAGTTTCTACTGATTACATTTCTTTAATTTATTAAGCTGCATGTTGCTTTGAAATAAATGTGATCAAGATATCTATGTCGAAAACAAGAACAAATAAAACACAAAGAACTACTAACTGCATTTATCGGTATCAGTCATACGTATTATAAGACTAATTGGCAGTAGGATGTAGTTGCTATTGAAACAATAAAAAGCTTTGTCAGAAGTGGGATTTGAACCCACGCCTCTTTACAGAGACCAGAAAGCCCTTTTACAGGAAGAACGGATTCTTGAGTCTGGCGCCTTAGTTAGCTCGGCCATCCTGACAAGTACACGAACATGACTGAAAATGTATGCCAATTTGGATTATGATTCTTTCTTTTAATAAAAAAAATACTGAAAGGTTGGGGTTAGTGTGTTGATGGGATAACTTTATTCCTCTGATCTTCCACAGTTTCTACTGATTACATTTCTTTAATTTATTAGGTGGCACGTTGCTTTGAAATAAATGTGATCAAGATATCTATGTCAAAAAAAAGAACAAATAAAACACAAAGAACTACTAACTGCATTTATCGGTATCAGTCATACGTATTATAAGACTAATTGGCAGTTGAATGTAGTTGCTATTGAAACAATAAAAAGCTTTGTCAGAAGTGGGATTTGAACCTAAGCCTCTTTACAGAGACCAGAAAGCCCTTTAACAGGAAGAACGGATTCTTGTGTCTGGCGCCTTAGACCGCTCGGCCATCCTGACAAGTACATGAGTGTGACTGAAAATGTTTGCCATTTTGGATTATGATTCTTTCTTTTAATAAAAAAATAATGAAAGGTTGGGGTTAGTGTGTTGATGGGATAACTTTATTCCTCTGATCTTCCACAGTTTCTACTGAATACATTTCTTTAATTTATTAGGTGGCACGTTGCTTTTAAATAAATGTGATCAAGATATCTATGTCAAAAACAAGAACGAATAAAACGCAAAGAACTACTAACTGCATTTATCGGTATCAGTCATACGTATTATAAGACTAATTGGCAGTTGAATGTAGTTGCTATTGAAACAATAAAAAGCTTTGTCAGAAGTGGGATTTGAACCCAAGCCTCTTTACAGAGACCAGAAAGCCCTTTTACAGGAAGAACGGATTCTTGAGTCTGGCGCCTTAGACCGCTCAGCCATCCTGACAAGTACATGAATATGACTGAAAATGTATGCCATTTTGGATTATGATTCTTTCTTTTAATAAAAAAAATACTGATAATAAAAAAATACTGAAAGTGCATTTTTCGGTATCAATCATACGTATTATAAGACTAATCGAAATTTGAATGTAGTTGCTATTGAAACAATAAAAAGCATTGTCAGAAGTGGGATTTGAACCCACGCCTCCAGGGCCGGCGCCACCACTAGGCAAATCTAGGCATTTGCCTAGGGCGCCAGCCACGGGAGGGCGGCACTTCGCCCGTCGCATGGAGGCTGCAGGGGTGTCCGTGCCAGGTACCTGCGGCACTGTGTGATCTGGCGGCGGGGTCCCTGCAGTGATGCGCGCTATCCAGCAGCCAGGCGGCGGCGCGGGAAGCGCTGCTGGGTTTGAAAACATTCCGCATGCTGATTGGCTGTGATTCAGTGTGCGGCGAGTTTTCAAACCCATCAGCGCTTCCCGCACCGCCTGGCTGCCGGATAGCGTGCATCACTGCAGGGACCCCGCCGCCAGATCACACAGCACCGCAGGTACCCCCCCCCCCGTAGGCACCGGGGCGCACCCTCGCCTGGGGCGCTCCGTTGCCTTGCACCGGCCCTGCACGCCTCTTTACAGAATTCAAAAAACCCTTTAACAGGAAGAACGGATTCTCGAGTCTGGCGCCTTAGACCGCTCGGCCATCCTGACAAGTACATGAATATGACTGAAAATGTATGCCATTTTGGATTATGATTCTTTCTTTTAATAAAAAAAATACTGATAATAAAAAAATACTGAAAGTGCATTTTTCGGTATCAATCATACGTATTATAAGACTAATCGAAATTTGAATGTAGTTGCTATTGAAACAATAAAAAGCATTGTCAGAAGTGGGATTTGAACCCACGCCTCTTTACAGAATTCAAAAAACCCTTTAACAGGAAGAACGGATTCTCGAGTCTGGCGCCTTTGACCGCTCGGCCATCCTGACAAGTACATGAGCGTGACTGAAAATGTATTCCATTTTGGATTATGATTCTTTCTTTTAATAAAAAAATAATGAAAGGTTGGGGTTAGTGTGTTGATGGGATAACTTTATTCCTCTGATCTTCCACAGTTTCTACTGATTACATTTCTTTAATTTATTAAGCTGCATGTTGCTTTGAAATAAATGTGATCAAGATATCTATGTCGAAAACAAGAACAAATAAAACACAAAGAACTACTAACTGCATTTATCGGTATCAGTCATACGTATTATAAGACTAATTGGCAGTTGGATGTAGTTGCTATTGAAACAATAAAAAGCTTTGTCAGAAGTGGGATTTGAACCCACGCCTCTTTACAGAGACCAGAAAGCCCTTTTACAGGAAGAACGGATTCTTGAGTCTGGCGCCTTAGACAGCTCGGCCATCCTGACAAGTACATGAGTGTGACTTAAAATGTATGCCATTTTGGATTATGATTCTTTCTTTTAATAAAAAAATAATGAAAGGTTGGGGTTGGTGTGTTGATGGGATAACTTTATTCCTCTGATCTTCCACAGTTTCTACTGATTACATTTCTTTAATTTATTAAGCTGCATGTTGCTTTGAAATAAATGTGATCAAGATATCTATGTCGAAAACAAGAACAAATAAAACACAAAGAACTACTAACTGCATTTATCGGTATCAGTCATACGTATTATAAGACTAATTGGCAGTTGGATGTAGTTGCTATTGAAACAATAAAAAGCTTTGTCAGAAGTGGGATTTGAACCCACGCCTCTTTACAGAGACCAGAAAGCCCTTTTACAGGAAGAACGGATTCTTGAGTCTGGCGCCTTAGACCGCTCGGCCATCCTGACAAGTACATGAACATGACTGAAAATGTATGCCATTTTGGATTATGATTCTTTCTTTTTTTTTTTTTTTTTTTTCAAAACTTTTTTATTGAGACATTGCATATATTTACACATAGTATACAGTAAATGTTGTACAATGCATGGTATGTAATAAAATGTTTAAACAAAGTACATAAGTCTGATGTTATTAATCCAACCGTCTTACATTTTATGTAAACAATCCTGGTAACGAGCTAGTTAGTGGCTTAGGCAATTGTTAATCAAGAGGGACAGGGGGGTCTTGAGCAGCTATCCTAGTGAGATACCATGTAGTCGATTTTAAACTAGTATGTATCATTCTTCTTGTATTGGGAGGTAGGGTGGGTATGTAGGAATCCCATAGAAGGAAGAACTTTTCTACATATTTGTTCCTATCGATAGTAGCTTCTATCCAATCCATTCTGAATAAGAAGTGGAGTTTTGCTAAAAATAAGGGAAATTGTGGGGGGGTATGATCGGTCCAACTCTGGAGGATAGTTTTTCTTCCCGCAGCACTCAAGGCCAATAAGAGTTTTTTGCTTTCTTTCGTTATGCGGAGGTTCGGGTCAAATATGCCCAATATCGCCCATTCTGGGTTCATAGGGACAAACGTAACTAATTTGGCCTCTGCATAACGTTTGACCAAAAGCCAAAAGTAGCGGATTATTGGGCAAGCCCACAGACAGTGGTAGTTGTCTGCTTTTTCCATGTGGCATTTTGGGCAGGTATGAGCATTGGAAGTTCCTATGTGGTATCTTCTAATAGGGGATAGGTATGTGTTATGGTATACATTAAGAAAAAGTTGTGTGTACATGCTGGCCTTAAGAGTCTGTCGAGAGTAAAGAAGACCCTTTTGTAATTGTTCTATATCTAGTGAGGGAAAGTGTGTCAGCCAAGTGGACATTCCCCCTTTTATTGTTGAGTGATCAATGATTTTTCTTAAATAGGTGTAATGTATGGATACAGCTTTAGAGGTTGGAACGGAGTAGGACAACATGGTATCCAGGGTATTAGTCCAGTCAGCATTCGAAAAGTGATTAATAACATGCGATACATAGAATCTAGCTTGTATAAATGCCAGTGGGTATGGACTGACCATAGTGTGTTGAGCTGATAGTTCGGAGAAACGTAATGGGCGCTTCTCTTCTTTCATTACCAGCGACCCTACAGAGGTGATACCTGCCAGCTTCCAAGCCGTGAAGGGGTGAGCAGCCATGCCGTCTAAGAATGCCGGGTTATTTAGGAGGGGTAGATATAGGGAGTGGTATTGGCTCAAACCTGTTGCGTGTCGCAGTATATGCCATATTTTCCTAGTAGTCCATAAGAGGGGATTGAGTTTCAAATTTTCGGGTATTTCCTGATCGTGTTGGTGTAAAAAGCCAATTAGACTGGTGTTGCCTAAGGATCCTTGGTCTAATGTTGTGTTGGTGTAGACAGAGCTGTTGTGTAGCCAGTCTCGTAAATGTCGAAGTAGAGCTGCATAGTTATATGTGGTGATATCAGGGAAGTTTATGCCTCCGTTAAATGTTGGTTGTATAAGTTTTCTCATGGCTATACGGGCACGTCCATTTTTCCAGATAAATTTGCGAAAGAGCGTTGTGATATGTTGGGTGTCTTTTTTTGTTAGTAATACAGGGAGTATTTGTAAGGGGTAAAGTAATCTAGGAATTGCTACCATTTTTAATAGGTTGGCTCTTCCTAGGTATGAGAGTGAGAGACGTTCCCATCTGGTGATATCGTTGTTTAGGGTACTAATAGCTTTGGTGACATTTAATGTGTATAGGTTTGCAGGGTTGCGGGGTATTGAGACCCCTAAATATGGGATATGTGAGGTCTGCCATTTTAATGTGAGTTGGCTTGCCCACGTGGGAGGGGTATTGGGTCCATACAAGAGCATGGCTTTGGATTTGTCAATATTAATACTAAATCCAGTTATAGGCTCAAAGGCGGTTAGTTTGTCTAGAATTGAGGGCAAGGTAGTTTCTGGGTTGGCTACGTAGAGGAGGATGTCATCGGCGAAAGCCGATAGTTTCAGCTCTTGTGTGCCTATTTTTATGCCTTTAAAGTCCGGCCAGTTATGTAGTGTGCGTAGGATGGGGTCCAAAGCAATGTTAAATAGCAGGGGCGATAGGGGGCAGCCTTGGCGGGTCCCTTTTTCTAAATAGAAACGGGGTCCTTTGCAGCCGTTGATCAGTAGTGAGGCTGATGGGTTTTGATAGATGGTATGGATGAAGGCTATAAATTCCGGGTCAAACCCCCTTTTTTCCAGGACAAAGAATAGATGTGGCCATAATACCATATCGAATGCTTTGTTCGCATCCAAGCTCAAAAGCATGTTTCGAGATCGAGGGGAGTCATGGGAGGAAATGATTGCTGCTAGTGCCGCGCGGACGGCTTTAATTGAGTGTCTTCCCTGTACAAATCCCATTTGTGAGGGGGTGAGTATGTCAGGTAAGATAGTTTGAAGTCGTAGGGCCATTGTTTTAGTTAATAGTTTATAGTCTACATTCAAGAGGCTTATGGGTCTATATGAAGGTAGTAAGGTGGGGTCTCTGTCCGGTTTAGGTATGAGTGTTATGTGGGCCTCATTAAAAAGGGGGGATTGGATTTTATCTTTATATATGTTTTGGAATAATTCTAATAAGGTAGGGGCAATTTGAGTCTGTAGCATGCGATAATATTCTCCCGAAAATCCATCTGGTCCCGGGGATTTACCATTAGGTAGTTTAGATATAACGAGGTTAATTTCCTCCATTGTAATGTTTCCAGTAAGGGCCGATTTTTGGTCAGGTGTGAGGGGGGGGAGAACTTCCATGGGTAATATAGCTTCCTGGGCAACAGGGTCTACAGGTGATGAGGCAAATAAGTTTTCAAAGTAGGTTTGAAATTGCGAGGCAATTTCGGAGGCTTTAGTTAAAATTTTCCCGTTTATTGGGTGCTTTAGCGAGGTAATGATGTTACGTCGTTTGGGTGGTTTCGATACCATCGCTAGTAATTTGCCGGCTTTGTCTCCCCATCTGTAGAATCTGTTCCTGGTATAATCTATTGAGTGTTTTGCTTGGGTAGCTAAGTAGGTTTCAAATAGTTGTCTAGCTTGTTTATATGGTAGAAAGGTGGAGTCGGAGGGGCTAGTTGAGTAAGCATGGAAAGCTGCTGTCATCTCTCTATTGAGGGTGTCGTGTTTAATTTTAGCCTCTTTTTTCTTTTTGGCAACATAGCCAATTATATGGCCTCGCATAACTGCCTTTGAGGCCTCCCAGAAGATGTCCGGGCGGTCCCAATAGGCTAGGTTGTCATCCACGTAATTGGTCCAATTATATGTTAGGTATGATTTGAAGTCATCTGAATTAGATAGATATGAGGGGAATCTCCAGATATGGTCTGTCGGGTGCATATGTGAATGGTTTAGAGCCACCATAATTGGGGCATGGTCGGAGATTATTATGTCATAAATATCAGTTCTACATACATCGGTTATTAATTCATTAGCTATTAGGAACTTGTCGATACGGGAGAGTGAGTTATGTGCTAGTGATAGATGCGTGTGTGTTCTATCCGTTGGATTCAGTAGTCTCCAAGGATCGGTTAATCCTAAGTTTGTGTTTAGGGATAGTAAGAACCGGCTTTGGAAGTCTGTGGTCCTGGGTACACATGGGGTTCTATCAATTGTTGGGTCTTCTACCATGTTGAAATCGCCACCCAAAATTATTGGATATTTGGTATGATTCTTTCTTTTAATAAGCAAAATACGGAAAGTGCGGGCACAGGGTCATTGGGCGGAGCCACGGCGGCGTGCACGTGAGGGAGGTGGCTCCGTCCCTTCGGAATGGTTAGCTAACAGCCGGGCTTCTATCGCTCCCCCTCTCCCCTTATACCTGGCTGGCTTCTTGCCTGTGTCAGCCGCGGGACTGCTGGAGCCTTGGACGTGGTGGACTTTGTAGCATGTCCCCGGAGCGCTGGCGTCCCTGCCGGAAGAAGGTGATGTCATCGACCGGCGCCCGAAGTCCAGGACGGCGTGCCTCAGCGTGTGCTGGGGAACCAGCACAATCATAAGCTGGCAGAGATCTTTTTTTTTGCTCCATAAGGTCAGCGGACGCCAGGGACAAGCAGACCCCCTTGGGAGGAGGCTATCTACACCTTTTACCACCCTGACGCTGACGCTCTGGCCTGTGTAACAGGAAGCCATCCCTGCAAGGCACTTTGAGTGATCGTTTGGAACTCAAGGATCTGTTGATGCTGGGGAGGGAGTAGGTGTCAGCACCCTGGAGAAAAGTCACTGCAGTCCAATCAGGAGACTACAGCAACCGCAAGTATCAATTTTATACATTGCTGCCTGAACTATCATTTCAAGTTTCCTGATAACAATATGCTTGCTTAACCCTATATTGTTTGGGTTATATTGTGTAAGGCCATATACACACCTTATACGGAGGGTGATTTCTAACTGACGGACTATCTGAAACTTGATTGAGAGTGTTTTGTAGTCTCCCAGGCAGAGTATGGAGTGAAATTTGTTTGGGTGTCAATTTACCCCCCTGAAAGAAATTACAACCCTGTAGTGCGGTGCTAAAGGACTTTTGATTCAGATTCTATAAGTACTGATGGGGAAGACCGGCCAATCCGCAACAGCCGCTAGGCTGGAAAAATATGCCCGCACGCAGGCACATAGTGCCAATGGGTCGCGAGACACCACTCTCCAGACTACCCCCATAAAAGCCGGCAGTGGCCCACCGAGTAATGATGTTACTATGGCACAGTTGTTGGAAGCTATCAACACCAGTGAAACTCGACTTTCCCAGCAAGTTGAAAAAGTTCAATCAGATGTGATACTGATCCGAGATGACATGCAAAAGATTCGTCAAAGGATCACGGAGGTAGAATCCTGGGTCTCACAAGTTGAAGACAGGGTTGACCCCTTAATTACCCAGGTCAAGGTGCTGTCAGATAAAGTGTCTGAAATGCGCAATAAAATTTTAGATATGGAGGGACGGATGCGCAGAAATAACATTCGATTTGTGGGCTTTGAAGAGAGGGTGGAGGGGCACTCTCCTGAGAAATTTATCGAGGATTGGCTCCGCAGTTCTCTGGGAAGTGAGGAGCTCTCCCCCCAGTTCTCTATAGAAAGGGCACATCGCACTCCAGCCAGACAACCAGTACCTGGGGGCCCCCCTCGGACTTTCATTGTACGGGTACTTCAATCTAAGGACAGAGATACTATATTAAGACTTGCCCGAAGTAAGGGTGACCTTATGTTTAATGGAAAAAAAATCGCAGCATTTCCTGATCTACCCTATGAAATACAGAAGGGAAGGGCCGAATACCGGGACGTTAAGGCAAGGTTGAGGGAGTTAATTATTAAATATGCCATGCTGTATCCCGTGAAACTCCGGGTGATTCAAAACGACAAATCCAAATTCTTCCATTCACCAGAAGAGGCGGCAGCATGGATTGATCTGAATTTCCCAGGCCGAAAACAGCTCATTAACAATCGATAGTTATCTGAATACCCAAGAAAGGAAATGAGCGTTACAGAAACAGTGATGATTATTGATATATGGGACTCTTAGTGCTGTATCTCTATTGTTCAGGTTTTCTTTTTCTTTTTTTTTGAGTTATGCCTGACTTAAAGTGCTGCTAAGGCTATTCTAAAATATTCAATCACAAGGAACAATGGAAGTTGTTGGTTTATAGATAGTATATTATTGTAATTATCCAGCCTGGTTTAATCTGCCTTAATGTGTGTATATGGTATTTAGAAACACTAAGAATAATTGTACTGGTTGGGAGTTAGGGGTGGGGGGGGGGGAGAGAGCAGTAAAAATGTGTCAAAGGATGAAACCGGAGGGGCGGACACGCTTGGTTGGGGTGGCTTGAAAGTAACTAGTCCGAGGAGTTGGGTAGGGTAGGGTGGACGTTTTGCAACAGGTATGCCTAAGTGGGTAGGTAATACAGGGTGGGGGAGGGAGGGTGGGTCAATGTTTTGTGTTGTTTGTCCATGTATGTTTTTGCATCCAGAAAGTAGGTTAGTAAGAAGTAGTCCTCGGAATAAAAATAATACCAAATCCGGACAGTTGCCAGCTTGTGCACTGACAAAATGGTGAGAATCTGTACATGGAATGTGCGGGGTTTGAATGATCGGGTCAAGCGGGCATTAGTTTTAGATCAATGCAAAAAGATGAAGGCTGAGATAATATGTCTTCAAGAGACTCATTTGTGCGGCGATAGATTGTTAGCTCTCCGTCGCCCCTGGATTGGGCATGCATATCATTCCCAATTTACCTCATCCTCAAGAGGGGTTTCTGTATTTGTTAGAAAGAGCCTCCAGTTTCAGTGTATTGCATCCGAAGTGGATTCTAGGGGACGATATGTATTTCTTGATGCATATGTGGGAACTGTTAGAATTTCAATCATGGCGGTCTATATTCCCCCACCCTTTTCATATGAGGTGTTGAAAGGGGCACTGGAATTTGCTTCATTACGACCAGACAATTACATGCTATGTTTGGGTGATTTTAATGCGGTAATGAATCCATGTCAGGATAGGTGGAGAAGGGATGGTGTGATCTGCAAGGAGACCGGAGGAATTGCTGATTTTATGAAGAGCATAGGATGGTGGGATGTGTGGAGAACCAGATACCCCACCGAACGGGAATATTCATGTTATTCCATATCACATAATACCTTCTCCCGGATCGATATGGTGTTTTCCTCTGAGAATTTGTTAAAATATTTCACCCTTATTGAACACTGTGCACGAGGAATATCCGACCACTCCCCTATGCTGGCCCAGCTAGACTTTGATAGCTGTAAAGGCTTCAGATATTGGAAAATACATCCTTCATGGCTTAACCAAATAAATGGGGAGGAAATGAAGGAAGAATTAGGTACACAGATAGAGGGGTTCTTTGATATAAATACAGACACTTCCAAACCCACGTATACCTGGGATGCATTTAAAGCCTACCTTAGAGGCCTATTGATAAGGAAAACATCCTTCTTAAAGGGTAAATGCAAAGAGAAAGATAGGATGTTAGAAACTAGAATGGTAGAATTAGAACAGAAATATCTCCTTGATAACAATTCACCAACAAAAGCAGCTTGGCTGGCTGCCCAGCGGGAATGGATAGGCCACCTACAAGTAATGGCAGAACTTCGTATATTAAAACAGTCACATCAGTTCTATCATAATAATGATAAATCAGGAAGATACTTGGCCTATATTTCACGAATAGAAACTCCCTCAAAGACAGTCACCTGTATTCGCTCGCGGACAGGAGAGTTGGTCTATGGCAGCGTTCGCCAACCCGTCGCTCGCGAGCGACGGGTAGCTCGCCGGGTGTTTTAGAGTAGCTCGGGGACTCCAGTCCCCGCTGCCGCTCATGTAATGGCGGCGACTGGGCAGGGTGAGTGTGACCGTCTCTAAGCGGCACGGGCGCAGCAGCAGCATGCGCCTCGCGGCATCTAGCACAGCAGGAGCACGCGTGGGCGGAGTCCTCCTGCCACGCATTGGCCGTGTTGTTGTGTATGCGGTAACACGGCGGCGTACCGGCGACAGACTGCAGAGAGGACCCTGGAGTGACTGACAGCCCTGGAGTGAAGGGAGAGGTTTCCCCAGCAGCGCACGGACCTGAGTGAGTTCCCGCCCGTCACCGCGCACTGTTTGTCCACGGGTTGCCGCACTTATCGACGCCACAGGTATAATGGGCATCATGTGTATGGCATATGTTTAATGAGTCATTAAACATATGCCACACAAATAATGCCCATTAAACATATGCCCCACACCTTGATACTCATTAATTAATAATCATCAAGGTGTGTGGGGCATATGCCACACACTTGATGCTCATTAATAATGAGCATCACGCTGTGGGGCATTTGTATAATGGAGCATCACACTGTGGGGCATTTGTATAATGGAGCTTCACATTGTGGCATATGCATAATGGAGCATCACGGTGTGTGGCATATGTATAATGGAGCATCACGGTGTGTGGCATATGTATAATGGAGCATCACGGTGTGGGGCATTTGTATAATGGAGCATCACGGTGTGGCATATGTATAATGGAGTATCACGGTGTGTGGCATATGTATAATGGGCATCACGGTGTGGGGCATATGTATAATGGTGCATCACGGTGTGGGGCATTTGTATAATGGAGCATCACGGTGCAGGGCATATTTATAATGGGTATCACGGACTGCACTATTGGGGTCATGTGTATCTGGCACTGCACTATTGAGGGCATATGTGTATCACACCCCCATTTTCCATGGCCGCACCCCATGTGGCTACAGCTCTTAGAGAGCTGACCATGCCCCCATAGCGGAAAAAATGGGGGATGTAGCCTCGCACGAATTCCACGGTAGTAGCTGAACCCTCTAATTTTTTGTGCGTGCCTTCGGCACGCGTAGATGTCTCTTCTCCTCTGCCTCCAGTGTTGGGAGGTATGTTTGTGACATATTGGACATTGCAGTGTGTGCCATATTATGTCTGGGGCATTGCAGTGTGTTTTTTTTATATATTATGCAGATTTTTTAACATTTTTTACTTTAGTAGCTCTTCGGGCGGTTTATTTTGTCGCGAGTAGCTCCCGACCCAAAAAAGGTTGGAGACCACTGGTCTATGGGGTGGAAGAAATAGCGGGCATCTTTAAGGAACACTTTGAAGATGTATATAAATCCAGTACTATAACTACTTGGGAGGAAATAGAGGAATACCTTGATAATATAACATTACCAAAGCTAACAGATGAAAGCAGAGACTTATTAGACTCCCCGATTACGTTGGAGGAACTGCGCGCAGCCATAAAGACTCTTACGGCCGGGAAGGCTACAGGAGTTGATGGCCTCCCGATCGAAATATATAAACAGTTCGGAGATATTATTGCTCCGAGGCTCTTGCAATCCCTCCAGGGTATGGAACTAGAGGGGAAGCTAGCAGACTCATTGACCGAAGCTATTATTGTAGTAATACCTAAAGGGAACAAGGACCCCACTATAGTTGATTCATATCGCCCAATATCATTAATAAATTCGGACGCAAAAATATTTGCGAAGGTACTGGCGGTAAGGTTGGGGAGGGTAATAAGGGAATTAGTGCACCATGACCAAACCGGGTTTATTAAGGGAAACTCTACTGCTATTAATATTCGTAGGGCTTTTTCATACATCCAGTCTGCCGAGCAAACCAGAGAAAGTGTTGCCATCGCATCATTCGATGCACAAAAAGCATTTGATTCGGTAGAGTGGACGTATTTGAGAGTCATTATGCAAAAATTTGGGTTTGGTCCTAGATTTGTGGGATGGGTCTCAATAATGTATCAGGACACAAGGGCAAGAATAATGGTAAATGACTACATCACCGATTCTTTTCGATTAACTCGTGGCACCAGGCAGGGGTGCCCCCTCTCCCCCCTCCTGTTTGCCATGGCTATTGAGCCGGTGGCATGTAGGCTGAGAGTGGTCGCGGGGTGGAGGGAGGGGGGGGGCAGACGGGCATGGTGTCACTATACGCCGACGATATTTTGTTTGGGGCCTCCGAATATGTAAGAACCATACCCCAGGCAATTGCCTGTATAGAGGAGTTCGGAAGGTACTCGGGGTTGACTATTAATAGGAATAAGTCACATTTGTTGGTTACCCGAAAGAGGAAGGAGGAAATACCC
This sequence comes from Crinia signifera, assembly GCF_055691185.1. Taxonomy (NCBI): domain Eukaryota; kingdom Metazoa; phylum Chordata; class Amphibia; order Anura; family Myobatrachidae; genus Crinia; species Crinia signifera. The sequence goes on from NC_139225.1 coordinate 123,220,521, forward strand.
GACTTTGGCATTCCCATAGTAGATAATTTTAAATATCTAGGTATTATTGTATCAGCTGAACCTTGTAAATATGTATTAGAAAATATTGATCCCCTGATATGTCATTTAAAAATAAGCTGTAAAAATTGGGCAAAGCTTCCCTTAACCATGCTGGGGCGTACTAATTTGATAAAAATGGCTATGTTACCAAAGTTTCTATATGTCTTCTTGCACGCACCCTGTTATATCCCGAACCGGGTCTTTAATAAGATTAGAGAAATTGTGTCGTCATTTATTTGGAGAAATAAAAACCCCCGAATTAGGTATGATATTTTGATGCTGGAAAGGGAAAGAGGAGGCCTGGGCCTTCCAAATTTTAAGACCTACTATTATGCCGCCCAGTTAGTACATTTAAATCAGTGGATGGGGGGAGAAGTGGTCGGGTTGGAATTGGCAAAACTTATCAGAAGTTCGGCACCAGGGTATACCCCGCTCCAGGTCCTATTAGAACAGCAATGTGGTAGGAACACCCCTCCCATAATTAAGCAAGCAAAAAAGATCTGGTGGTGGATATCTAAAAAAATTGGTTACAAAGAAGTGGACCCCGACACATATTTATTCTCAATAGAGTCCCTAAAAAAGATTGATAAGTACCAAGGGTCAAGAATGTGGAGGTACTATGGAGTTAATAGTATAGGGCAGGTGTATAATAGTGATGGCATCGGGTCTTTTTCCCAGCTGCAGAGCGAATTTCAGTTACCACAGAGTTTCTTTTTTCAATACCTGCAGCTGAGGAGAGCCTTGTGCCATCATTGGAAGGCTAACGAAATCGAAATTCGGGAATCGCCGGTTAAAAACATCTTAAAGAAAATGGGCACTGAGAAAGCAATCTCTAAATGCTATAGATTTATTGTTGATAACACGTGTGATACAGACACAAAGGCAGCCTATCTGAGATGGCAGAAAGATATCCCCGAATTAACTATTGATATGTGGACAGATGTTTTAAATGTGCAAAGTAAAGTAACCAGCTCGGGTAGAATTCAGCAGGTGCAGTTCAACATAGTACACAGGATATATCTCTCTCCGGTAAGAATTGGAAAATACTCGAAAGAGGGAAGTGTTGGATGTCCCAAATGTACTAGGGGAGGAACAGTTGATAGATGCGACTTCTGGCATCTAATCTGGGAATGCAGTCATCTTAAAAAATTTTGGGAAGACGTGGTCTATGTTATGATGGATCTAGGAATCCCACGACAGGCATTGACAGCATGTAGCCTCATGCTAGGTACATGGACTACTGCCACCTTGCCCAAAGTGCATAGACAACTAGTTGTAAATCTCGGGGCAATGGCCAAAGTCATAATAGCGCGCTCATGGATGGCACAAAAGGGTCCGGATATACGAGAATGGATCAACTTTATAAACTGTACACTAGAGCACGAAAAATATGTACACACGCAGAAAAAACAGATAAAAATTTTCTATAAAATCTGGGATGTGTGGTTCACATCTCGATATTACACTAATCAGTAAGTTTGGCACTGTAAACCACAATCACAGGACTAGTAATGGAGTTTTATTAGATGTATAAGAGGGGGGAAGGGAAGAAATGAGATTAAAAAAAAAAAATACACACTTAATAAGCAACATTTTTTTTTATGAACTTTTTTTTTTTTGTGGCATCATAATACAAAATTTAGTTACATAATCACACGAGGTGGAGCTTTCAGTGTTAGTTATCTATTTATCTACTTTTTTTGTTATAATTAATTAAATATTAAGCTAGAGTTCACACCCGCAGCGGATACCCTAAATGCTTAATTCTGCGCTGTAAGTCTGTGAAGGGACACTGATGCTCGGTGTAGGATTGCACCTGCTGAACAGTCTGAGAAACTCTGAGTAATATTAGAATAAACTATAGCTGGTTATATACTACTTTTTCCTATGGATCTATTTTAAAGATGAAAAAGAACCTACGGATTTATAGAAAATGGAGACCTGAATACTTTAACACTTGGATGCAATAAGGAATGTTGTTTTTTTTTTTTTTTGTGTGTGTGTTTAAAGTAACTACATATGTATATTGTATGTTAATGAAGTATGAAATGTAGAAATGAGGGGAGGGTTACTTTTGTTAGTGTCTGTATTTTTTTATATCTATGTGGAAAATGAATTAATAAAGAATATTAAAATAAAAATACTGAAAGTGCATTTATCGGTATCAATCATACGTATTATAAGACAAATCGAAATTCGAATGTAGTTGCTATTGAAACAATAAAAAGCTTTGTCAGAAGTGGGATTTGAACCCACACCACTTTACAGAGATCAGGAAGCCCTTTAACAGGAAGAACGGATTCTTGAGTCTGGCGCCTTAGACCACTCGGCCAACCTAACTAGTACATGAGCGTGACTGAAAATGTATGCCATTTTGGATTATGATTCTTTCTTTTAATAAAAAAATAATGAAAGGTTGGGGTTGGTGTGTTGATGGGATAACTTTATTCCTCTGATCTTCCACAGTTTCTACTGATTACATTTCTTTAATTTATTAAGCTGCATGTTGCTTTGAAATAAATGTGATCAAGATATCTATGTCGAAAACAAGAACAAATAAAACACAAAGAATTACTAACTGCATTTATAGGTATCAGTCATACGTATTATAAGACTAATTGGCAGTTGGATGTAGTTGCTATTGAAACAATAAAAAGCTTTGTAAGAAGTGGGATTTGAACCCACGCCTCTTTACAGAGACCAGAAAGCCCTTTTACAGGAAGAACGGATTCTTGAGTCGGGCGCCTTAGACCGCTCGGCCATCCTGACAAGTACATAACCATCACTGAAAATGTATGCCATTTTTGATTATGATTCTTTCTTTTAATAAAAAAAATACTGAAAGGTTGGGGTTAGTGTGTTGATGGGATAACTTTATTCCTCTGATCTTCCACAGTTTCTACTTATTACATTTCTTTAATTTATTAAGCTGCATGTTGCTTTGAAATAAATGTGATCAAGATATCTATGTCGAAAACAAGAACAAACAAACACAAAGAACTACTAACTGCATTTATCGGTATCAGTCATACGTATTATAAGACTAATTGGCAGTTGAATGTAGTTGCTATTGAAACAATAAAAAGCTTTGTCAGAAGTGGAATTTGAACCCACGCCTCTTTACAGAGACCAGAAAGCCCTTTTACAGGAAGAACGGATTCTTGAGTCTGGCGCCTTAGGCCGTTCGGCCATCCTGACAAGTACATGAACATGACTGAAAATGTATGCCATTTTGGATTATGATTCTTTTTTTTTAAAAAAAAAATACTGAAAGTGCATTTATCGGTATCAATCATATATTATAAGACTAATCGAAATTTGAATGTAGTTGCTATTGAAACAATAAAAAGCTTTGTCAGAAGTGGGATTTGAACCCACGCCTCTTTACGGAGACCAGAAAGCCCTTTAACAGGAAGAACGGATTCTTGAGTCTGGCGCCTTAGACCGCTCGGCCATCCTGACAAGTACACGAGTGTGTCTGAAAATGTATGCCATTTTGGATTATGATTCTTTCTTTTAATAAAAAAAATAATGAAAGGTTGGGGTTGGTGTGTTGATGGGATAACTTTATTCCTCTGATCTTCCACAGTTTCTACTGAATACATTTCTTTAATTTATTAGGTGGCACGTTGCTTTGAAATAAATGTGATCAAGATATCTATGTCGAAAGCAAGAACAAATAAAACACAAAGATCTACTAAGTGCATTTATCGGTATGTCATACGTATTATAAGACTAATTGGCAGTTGAATGTAGTTGCTATTGAAACAATTTAAAGCTTTCAGAAGTGGGATTTGTACCCACGCCTCTTTACAGAGACCAGAAAGCCCTTTTACAGGAAGAACGGATTCTTGAGTCTGGCGCCTTCCTGACAAGTACATGAACATGACTGAAAATGTATGCCATTTTGGATTATGATTCTTTCTTTTAATAAAAAAAATACTGAAAGTGCATTTATCGGTATCAATCATACGTATTATAAGACTAATCGAAATTTGAATATAGTTGCTATTGAAACAATAAAAAGCTTTGTCAGAAGTGGGATTTGAACCCACGCCTCTTTACAGAGACCAGAAAGCCCTTTAACAGGAAGAACGGATTCTTGAGTCTGGCGCCTTAGACCGCTCGGCCATCCTGACAAGTACATGGACATGGCTGAAAATGTATGCCATTTTGGATTATGATTCTTTCTTTTAAAAAGAAAAATACTGAAAGTGCATTTATCGGTATCAATCATACGTATTATAAGACAAATCGAAATTCGAATGTAGTTGCTATTGAAACAATTAAAAGCATATCAGAAGTGGGATTTGAACCCACGCCTCTTTACAGAGACCAGAAAGCCCTTTTACAGGAAGAACGGATTCTTGAGTCTGGCGCCTTAGACCGCTCGGCCATCCTGACAAACACATAACCATGACTGAAAATGTATGCCATTTTGGATTATGATTCTTTCTTTTAATAAAAAAAATACTGAAAGGTTGGGGTTAGTGTGTTGATGGGATAACTTTATTCCTCTGATCTTCCACAGTTTCTACTTATTACATTTCTTTAATTTATTAAGCTGCATGTTGCTTTGAAATAAATGTGATCAAGATATCTATGTCGAAAACAAGAACAAACAAACACAAAGAACTACTAACTGCATTTATCGGTATCAGTCATACGTATTATAAGACTAATTGGCAGTTGAATGTAGTTGCTATTGAAACAATAAAAAGCTTTGTCAGAAGTGGGATTTGAACCCACGCCTCTTTACAGAGACCAGAAAGCCCTTTTACAGGAATAACGGATTCTTGAGTCTGGCGCCTTAGACTGCTCGGCCATCCTGACAAGTACATGAATATGACTGAAAATGTATGCCATTTTGGATTATGATTCTTTCTTTTAATAAAAAAAATACTGATAATAAAAAAATACTGAAAGTGCATTTTTCGGTATCAATCATACGTATTATAAGACTAATCGAAATTTGAATGTAGTTGCTATTGAAACAATAAAAAGCATTGTCAGAAGTGGGATTTGAACCCACGCCTCTTTACAGAATTCAAAAAACCCTTTAACAGGAAGAACGGATTCTTGAGTCTGGCGCCTTAGACCGTTCGGCCATCCTGACAAGCACATGAACGTGACTGAAAATGTATTCCATTTTGGATTATGATTCTTTCTTTTAATAAAAAAATAATGAAAGGTTGGGGTTAGTGTGTTGATGGGATAACTTTATTCCTCTGATCTTCCACAGTTTCTACTGATTACATTTCTTTAATTTATTAAGCTGCATGTTGCTTTGAAATAAATGTGATCAAGATATCTATGTCGAAAACAAGAACAAATAAAACACAAAGAACTACTAACTGCATTTATCGGTATCAGTCATACGTATTATAAGACTAATTGGCAGTTGGATGTAGTTGCTATTGAAACAATAAAAAGCTTTGTCAGAAGTGGGATTTGAACCCATGCCTCTTTACAGAGACCAGAAAGCCCTTTTACAGGAAGAACGGATTCTTGAGTCTGGCACCTTAAACAGCTCGGCCATCCTGACAAGTACATGAGCGTGACTGAAAATGTATGCCATTTTGGATTATGATTCTTTCTTTTAATAAAAAAATAATGAAAGGTTGTGGTTGGTGTGTTGATGGGATAACTTTATTCCTCTGATCTTCCACAGTTTCTACTGATTACATTTCTTTAATTTATTAAGCTGCATGTTGCTTTGAAATAAATGTGATCAAGATATCTATGTCGAAAACAAGAACAAATAAAACACAAAGAACTACTAACTGCATTTATCGGTATCAGTCATACGTATTATAAGACTAATTGGCAGTTGGATGTAGTTGCTATTGAAACAATAAAAAGCTTTGTCAGAAGTGGGATTTGAACCCACGCCTCTTTACAGAGACCAGAAAGCCCTTTTACAGGAAGAACGGATTCTTGAGTCTGGCGCCTTAGACAGCTCGGCTATCCTGACAAGTACATAAGCGTGACTGAAAATGTATGCCATTTTGGATTATGATTCTTTCTTTTAATAAAAAAATAATGAAAGGTTGGGGTTGGTGTGTGGATAGGATAACTTTATTCCTCTGATCTTCCACAGTTTCTACTGATTACATTTCTTTAATTTATTAAGCTGCATGTTGCTTTGAAATAAATGTGATCAAGATATCTATGTCGAAAACAAGAACAAATAAAACACAAAGAACTACTAACTGCATTTATCGGTATCAGTCATACGTATTATAAGACTAATTGGCAGCTGAATGTAGTTGCTATTGAAACAATAAAAAGCTTTGTCAGAAGTGGGATTTGAACCCAAGCCTCTTTACAGAGACCAGAAAGCCCTTTTACAGGAAGAACGGATTCTTGAGACTGGCGCCTTAGGCCGCTCGGCCATCCTGACAAGTACATGAAAATGACTGAAAATGACTGAAAATGACTGAAAATGTATGCCATTTTGGATTATGATTCTTTCTTTTAATAAAAAAAATACTGAAAGTGCATTTATCGGTATCAATCATACGTATTATAAGACTAATCGAAATTTGAATATAGTTGCTATTGAAACAATAAAAAGCTTTGTCAGAAGTGGGATTTGAACCCACGCCTCTTTACAGAGACCAGAAAGCCCTTTAACAGGAAGAACGGATTCTTGAGTCTGGCGCCTTAGACCGCTCGGCCATCCTGACAAGTACATGGATATGGTTGAAAATGTATGCCATTTTGGATTATGATTCTTTCTTTTAATAAGAAAAATACTGAAAGTGCATTTATCGGTATCAATCATACGTATTATAAGACAAATCGAAATTCGAATGTAGTTGCTATTGAAACAATTAAAAGCATATCAGAAGTGGGATTTGAACCCACGCCTCTTTACAGAGACCAGAAAGCCCTTTTACAGGAAGAACGGATTCTTGAGTCTGGCACCTTAGACCACTCGGCCATCCTGACAAGTACATAACCATAACTGAAAATGTATGCCATTTTGGATTATGATTCTTTCTTTTAATAAAAAAAATACTGAAAGGTTGGGGTTAGTGTGTTGATGGGATAACTTTATTCCTCTGATCTTCCACAGTTTCTACCTTATTACATTTCTTTAATTTATTAAGCTGCATGCTTCTTTGAAATAAATGTGATCAAGATATCTATGTCGAAAACAAGAACAAACAAACACAAAGAACTACTAACTGCATTTATCGGTATCAGTCATACGTATTATAAGACTACTTGGCAGTTGAATGTAGTTGCTATTGAAACAATAAAAAGCTTTGTCAGAAGTGGGATTTGAACCCACGCCTCTTTACAGAGACCAGAAAGCCCTTTTACAGGAAGAACGGATTCTTGAGTCTGGCGCCTTAGGCCACTCGGCCATCCTGACAAGTACATGAACATGACTGAAAATGACTGAAAATGACTGAAAATGTATGCCATTTTGGATTATGATTTTTTCTTTTAATAAAAAAATAATGGTAGAAAAAAAGTTGGGTGGGAGGAGCCTGCACTAAAAATGGGAATAATGAGTTTAAGAAGATAGGGAGATTGGGAAAAAAACTGACTACAATTGATAAGGAAAATCCTATCTCACATCACCTACCAGCCTATGCCCAAGGCTGAAGCCTTAAGAAATGTGATGGTCAGTGGTGCACCCCCGAGTAGAGATACGTTAAGTTATGACCAAAAGAAGAAAAAAGAAACTCGGGTGGGGTGCACTCTTATTCCCCAATCTACAATTGCTAAGCTGCTCGAAAAAGTATTTTTGTAATTTTTTCTTATGCGAAGTGAAACATCTATTTTTGTCTTTTTATTTTTTTATTTTTTTATTTTTTTTATCATTTTTAAAATAACATTTTCTGTGCTTTTAAAGTCATACAATGCAAAAAGATTTATTTCGTATCAAAGATATATAATATATCAATTTGATTTAATTTATGCTGCAAAAGAATTTTATTAATAAAAATATTTTTTAATATTATTATATTGTCTCTATTTGCGAATTTATTTATAGACAATTATAGTAGGGCTGGTATCAAAGATTGGTGCAATGAAATCGTATGTGTGTGTCACTACCACAAATGCACATATGCACCAATGTTATATAGGGCGGACCATCATAAATCCTTAATGCCTTCACCAATTGGCATTATAGTTTTGTCTCAACTGAATGAGATAAGGATTATAATCATTGGTCAGCAAAATAATTCAAAATATTCAAACAAAGTATATACAATATTTACATTTGTGTACGTGCATTGGTATCCTTTAAAATTGGTTTATTTGTTCTGGGACTATAAATTGGTAAGTTTGTATGTTATAAAACTATAAATGAGTCAGTTCTACTCAGCAGAATTCATAAACACAATTGTATCCAAAAGTTAAAGAGTATCATTTATCAATCAGGGCACCCCAGATTCTGATATCACAGTCCTGCAAAAAGTAGGTTCACTCAGACAACAGAAAAATAGTACCATCCATGTATCTCAAATAGATATGCCCCTTAATAGGTTATTAAACTCTATGATAAACAGGCTATCGTTATCCAAGTGCAGTAAATTGTTTGCAGTCGATTATATGCGTATTAACTGTGTCAGCTTCAGTGCAGAAGAGCATATGGCAATTGCTGCAGTCTCAAGCAGATTGCCATAGAACAAAAAGTGGACAAAAATGCTTATCCAGCTGTAGCAGTTGTAATTAGTCAATCTAGACATGCAAATATCGGCTGTATCCAATTTAGCGCAGCATGGCATACAGTTATGAATTCCTAGAAAGATGCTGTATGCCGCAAAAGTTGACAGAATAAATGAATGAATCAACCTCTGCTATTTGCTCAATTAATGCAGAAAGACCCAGCAATAAAGTTACACACAATGACAATCATGATTGATTAAATTAATGTGAACAGCTGTATCTGCTGTAGCGCAAAGGAACACTTTTGAATACTTTTAAACAAATACTGTATCCTGAAAGAAAAGAATTACACCGATAAAGACTTTGCGCATTTGCCTCTATAAACGGATGATTTTAGCAGTTTAAATGCTGAAGCGGAATAATACCGCTAATGGATACAATTGTGTCTGAAAATTAATGCCAATTTATGCCCTGTGAGGATATATTCTAATGCACGGCTTTACTCTAATTGAATAAAAGAAGAAAAAAGCAGAAGACCACCCTGCCTGTATTCAGAGCTGAGCCGGCACAGACGGCGCACGGCTGCTCATACAGGGAGAGGTCTTTACGTTACCAGCCCTGGGTCTATCAGATGCAGGGACGCGTAGGAGCGTTGTGTCTTGTCTCTGAATCTCCGATTTGGAAGCCGCTCCAGCGATGACGTGTGCACACGTGACCGCGTCTCTGCCCGTCTGTCTGGTGTCTGGGACGTACGTTTCGCAAAAAAGCTTGATCACCCGGCAGCGTACCTAAGCTGTCTGCCTGTGGCTTCTTAAGCTTGTGCACAGCCAATGGGAAACAACTGTCAATCATTGTGCTTGTTCCCGCAGCTTAGTGCATTGATCTTTTTGCATATGTATTGCGGCACATTTTTATTCACTCTTAAAGGTATACCACCATTAGGTTTTACATAAACCGGCAGGAGAAAAGGATTAGGATAATTTTATTATTTGTTTGCTTAAAATGAAGTACATAGGTTTATTGAGAAAAATAGAATCAAAAAGATTCCCTGTCCGCTCTCTCATCTCATACAGTACCTCAGCATGGCCATTAGCTGTACTATGTTTTTTTAAAATGATATTGGTTACATCTTTATTATTATATCTATAGTCTTATTATTTATATCTATAGTCTGCATGCCCCATTTCTATTCTGGCATATCTCTTTATCCAATTATTGGTGATATTACTGTATTCATATCAATTTTTTATATTTTTTTAAGTTTTTTTATTTATATTTTTATATTTATTTTTTTGGGTATTTTATATATTTGATTATATAAAACCTGTTCTTTCTTCTTATTTTAATTTTTGGTATCTTTGTCTACCTTTTATTTTTTGTGTATATTTTATTTCAAAAATTTATTAATGCTTATTTATATGTTTTTTTGTATTATATATATATATTTTTTCATTTTTGTGAGTTTTTTATTATTATTACTCAATTAGTTATATGAATAGCAACCCCCAAAAAATAATAAAAGGGATAATACAATTAATAGAGGTAAAAGAAAAATGAATGGAAATAATCTTAATAAACAATTGTGATGATCAATATAATCATAAATTACATGAAAAATATTTGAGAAAGTAATAATTAATAATGATGTGTCTTGATAATATAGAAGAAAGGATCCCCAGACCCCCTGCTGTGTACATATATTAATGATAGCTAAATCCAATATTCAAAAGACCCCTTATATAGTGCATGTACGAAAAATGAATAAAAAATGAATAAAGAAAAAATGTGAAAAATAAAAATAATAATAATAAAAATAAAAATAAAAATGAAAATAATAATAATAAAAAAAAAATATAAAAATATAAAAATAATTAAAAAAAAATAGAGATAGAAAGATATATAGATAAAAACAAACAGTGCAGTGCAAGAATGATGGGCAATGTGCTACATTGCCAAATAAGTGACAAAGCTATAATAGAAATAAAGAAATATCGATATGTGCATGGAGAGGCATCAACCATCCATCTTGTGGAAGTGTAAGTATTGAAGAAATGCAATAAAAAATCATTGTGTATGGTGGGGGACACGCCCCTACTTCGTGAGTACATTAAGTGATAATATTTGGACAAAGAAAAAGGGGAAATATTTAAACAACAAGGTGAAAGGGGGGGGGGGCGGAAGAAGGGTTTGAGCCTAACGCCCAATTAATAACCATGTTGGTGAATCTATACGAATTACTCCCAATAATTGAATTATGATCGTGTTTCTAAACCTATGCTGTCCAAATTATCATAGTTAGTGAGGTGACATGATGTTATACTGAGCGGGATGTTAAGCTTCAAGGAATGGTATAAATAGTTAGGTGAGAATATAAAAGAAAAAAGAGAAAGAGGGAGAAGAGCAATTTTTGGTATGTATGTATTTATTGAAATCTTGTGGGTTGGGGCTAATCTATCGTTGCAAGAATTATGTAAGAAAGACTCCATAGTTAATATATTCGTTCATGCTATCAGGGCTCACACTGCCCAGTTCGAAGGTCCACTTTTTTTATTTTTATTATTATTATTTTCATTTTTATTTTTATTTTTATTATTATTATTTTTATTTTTCACATTTTTTCTTTATTCATTTTTTATTCATTTTTCGTACATGCACTATATAAGGGGTCTTTTGAATATTGGATTTAGCTATCATTAATATATGTACACAGCAGGGGGTCTGGGGATCCTTTCTTCTATATTATCAAGACACATCATTATTAATTATTACTTTCTCAAATATTTTTCATGTAATTTATGATTATATTGATCATCACAATTGTTTATTAACCCCTTCCTGACAGAGCCAGTTTTTGCGTTCCTGACAGAGCCCTTTTTTTTCAAATCTGACATGTATCACTTAAGTGGGGATAACTTTTTTTTGCTTTTACTTATCCCAGTGATTTTGAGATTGTTTTTTCGTGACACATTGTACTTCAAATTAGTGGTAAATTTGGGTCGATACAGTCTGTGTTTTTTTGTGAAAAATACCAAAATGTCGTAAAAAAATGGAAAATTTAGCAATTTGCAAAATGTTAAATTTTCTGCTTGTGAGACAAATAATCATACCACTCAAAATAGTTAATAACTAACATAGACCATATGTCTACTTTATGTTTCCATCATTATTTCAACTTCCTTTTAATTTTTTTGGACACTAGGAGGCTTACAATATGAATAGCAAATTCTCAAATTTTCAAGAAAATTTCAAACACTGATTTTTTTAGGGACCAGTTCAGTTCTGATGTGACTTTGAGGGACTTGTATGTGAGACACCCCCATAAATGATACCATTTCAAAAACTGCACCCCTTACAGTATTCAAAACAGCATTTTGGAAGTTTGTTAACCCTTTAGGTGTTTCACAGGAATTAAAACAAAGTGTAGGTGAAATTTCAAAATTTCATTTTTTTTGCAGATTTGCAATTTTAATACATTTTTCTAAGGAACACAGTACATTTTACTAGAGAAATGTGACTAAAAATTGATTCCCCCAATTCTTTTGTTTTCATAAATATCCTATATGTGGCCCTAGTGTGCACGTTGACCAAACCACAGGCTTCATAATAGAAGGAGCACCTACTTGATTTTGGAGCCTCCTTTTTATGAGATTATTTTTTAGGCACCATGTAGGTTTCTAGGCACCATAAGATGCTAAAATTTAGGAACCCCCCCACAAGTGACCCCATTTTGCAAACTACACCCCTCAGGGAATTCATCTAGGGGTATAGTGTACATTTCAAACCCCCAGGGGTTTCACCAATTGTGGTACAACTGGGCAGTGAAAATGAAAAATTACATTTTTTACACAAAAATGCAGTTCTGGCTCAAAATTTTTCATTTTCAGAAGGTATGAAGGAGAAAAAGCACCCCAAAATCTGTGCCCCAATTTCTCCCGAGTACGGCAATGCCTCACATGTGACCAAAAAAATACCATTTGGGTGCATGGCAGGACTCAGAAAGGAAGGAGTGATTTTTGGATTTTGCAGCTCAGATTCTGGTGGAATGTTGGTGGGTGCTATGTTGCATTAGCAAGACCCCCCAAGCACCAATACAGTGGAACCCCCCCACAAGTGACCCCATTTTGCAAACTACACCCCTCAGGGAATTCATCTAGGGTATAGTGTACATTTCAAACCCCCAGGGGTTTCACCAATTTTGATACAACTGGGCAGTAAAAATGAAAAATTACATTTTTTTACACAAAAATGCAGTTCTGGCTCAAAATTTTTCATTTTCAGAAGGTATGAAGGAGAAAAAGCACCCCAAAATCTGTGCCCCAATTTCTCCCGAGTATGGCAATGCCTCATATGTGACCAAAAAATACCAGTTGGGTGCATGGCAGGACTCAGAAGGGAAGGAGTGATTTTTGGTGGTGGAATGTTGGTGGGTGCTATGTCGCATTAGCAAGACCCCCAAAGCACCAATACAGTGGAACCCCCCCCCACAAGTGACCCCATTTTGCAAACTACACCCCTCAGGGAATTCATCTAGGGGTATAGTGTACATTTCAAACCCCCAGGGGTTTCACCAATTTTGATACAACTGGGCAGTGAAAATGAAAAATTACATTTTTTTACACAAAAATGCAGTTCTGGCTCAAAATTTTTCATTTTCAGAAGGTATGAAGGAGAAATAGCACCCCAAAATCTGTGCCCCAATTTCTTCCGAGTACGGCAATGCCTCACATGTGACCAAAAAATACCATTTGGGTGCATGGCAGGACTCAGAAGGGAAGGAGTGATTTTTGGATTTTGCAGCTCAGATTCTGGTGGAATTTTGGTGGGTGCTATGTCGCATTAGCAAGACCCCCCAAGCACCAATACAGTGGAACCCCCCCACAAGTGACCCCATTTTGCAAACTACACCCCTCAGGGAATTCATCTAGGGGTATAGTGTACATTTCAAACCCCCAGGGGTTTCACCAATTTTGATACAACTGGGCAGTGAAAATGAAAAATTACATTTTTTACACAAAAATGCAGTTCTGGCTCAAAATTTTTCATTTTCACAAGGAATGAAGGAGACAAAGCACCCCAAAATCTGTGCCCCAATTTCTCCCGAGTACGGCAATGCCTCACATGTGACCAAAAAATACCATTTAGGTGCATGGCAGGACTCAGAAGGGAAGGAGTGATTTTTGGATTTTGCAGCTCAGATTCTGGTGGAATTTTGGTGGGTGCTATGTCGCATTAGCAAGACCCCCCAAGCACCAATACAGTGGAACCCCCCCACAAGTGACCCCATTTTGCAAACTACACCCCTCAGGGAATTCATCTAGGGGTATAGTGTACATTTCAAACCCCCAGGGGTTTCACCAATTTTGATACAACTGGGCAGTGAAAATGAAAAATTACATTTTTTACACAAAAATGCAGTTCTGGCTCAAAATTTTTCATTTTCATAAGGTATGAAGGAGAAAAAGCACCCCAAAATCTGTGCCCCAATTTCTCCCGAGTATGGCAATGCCTCATATGTGACCAAAAAATACCAGTTGGGTGCATGGCAGGACTCAGAAGGGAAGGAGTGATTTTTGGTGGTGGAATGTTGGTGGGTGCTATGTCGCATTACCAAGACCCCCAAAGCACCAATACAGTGGAACCCCCCCACAAGTGACCCCATTTTGCAAACTACACCCCTCAGGGAATTCATCTAGGGGTATAGTGTACATTTCAAACCCCCAGGGGTTTCACCAATTTTGATACAACTGGGCAGTGAAAATGAAAAATTACATTTTTTTACACAAAAATGCAGTTCTGGCTCAAAATTTTTCATTTTCAGAAGGTATGAAGGAGAAAAAGCACCCCAAAATCTGTGCCCCAATTTCTCCCGAGTACGGCAATGCCTCATGTGTGACCAAAAAGTGGCAGGACTCAGAAGGGAAGGAGTGATATTTGGATTTTGCAGCACAAATTCTGGTGGAATGTTGGTGGGTGCTATGTCGCATTAGCAAGACCCCCAAAGCACCAATACAGTGGAACCCCCCCACAAGTGACCCCATTTTGCAAACTACACCCCTCAGGGAATTCATCTAGGGGTATAGTGTACATTTCAAACCCCCAGGGGTTTCACCAATTGTGGTACAACTGGGCAGTGAAAATGAAAAATTACATTTTTTTACACAAAAATGCAGTTCTGGCTCAAAATTTTTCATTTTCATAAGGTATGAAGGAGAAAAAGCACCCCAAAATCTGTGCCCCAATTTCTCCCGAGTATGGCAATGCCTCATATGTGACCAAAAAATACCAGTTGGGTGCATGGCAGGACTCAGAAGGGAAGGAGTGATTTTTGGATTTTGCAGCTCAGATTCTGGTGGAATGAATGGTGGGTGCTATGTGGCATTAGCAAGACCCCCGAAGCACGGTGAAATGATGAACCTAATAATCCATAGATGTGTGGTATATTTTAAAACACTCCTTTATACATAGGCCGGGTTTGTCGGGGCAAGTTTCACAATGGAAAATAGTTTCCTTTCTTATTCCCTTTTTATAGCAAACTTTGCACCTTTTTTGTGTCCTGCCCTTTCTTGCAGTGGAGGGGATTTCGTTCGGAAAATGCTGCCCTGGTACAATACGTGGGGCCAGTACTAGAAGTACTTGGGCCCTCTGCCTGCTGGTTCCCAAATACTAGGCCCTTTATGACTTCCTCTTGAAAGTGCATAAATATCCCCCTCTGGCCGGTAGAACGGAATAGCACGTAAGCGTTATACAGTGCCATCTGGATGATATACACGGCCAGCTTCTTGTACCAGATTTTTGTTTTCCGCAGGGCACTGTACGGCTTCAGTACCTGATCTGAAAGATCCACTCCACCCATGTACCTATTGTAATCCAGGATACAATTAGGTTTTGAGGTGTGGGTACTGGTACCTCGTACAGGGACGGAGGTGGTACTGTCTCCGTGAATTGTTGTCAGTATAAGGACATCCCTCTTGTCCTTATATTTGACCAACAACATATTTTCGGTGCATATTCCCCTGCTTTCACCCCTTCTCATTACTTGGGCAATGTGCGTTTTTGGGAGGCCTCTTTGGTTCTTGCGCACAGTACCGCAAGCTGCTGTACCTCTTGAACCAAGGGCCTTAAACAGGGGGATGCTAGTGTAAAAGTTATCCACATAGAGGTGATAACCTTTATCCAGGAAGGGGTGCACTAAATCCCAGACAATTTTTCCACTAACACCTACGAGGGAGGGGGGGCATTCTGGCGGTTCAATTCTTGAATCCTTCCCTTCATATACCCTAAACCTGTGAGTGTACCCTGAGGTGCTTTCACACAGCTTATACATTTTTATGCCATACCTTGCCCTCTTACTGGGAAGGTACTGGCGGAATTTAACCCTTCCTTTAAAATGTATAAGGGACTCGTCTATGCAAATGAATTTATCTGGGATGTACATCTCTTCAAATTTGGCACTGAAATGATCAATGACCGGCCTGACTTTGAATAGCCGGTCAAAGGTGGGATCATCTCTGGGTGGGCACTGTGCATTATCGTTGTAATGCAAAAATTTAAGGATCGTCTCAAATCGAGCCCGGGGCATGGCCATACGGTAAAATGGGGTGCTGTACAGAACATCTGTACTCCAATATTGCCTAATTTCTGGCTTTTTTACTATGCCCATATGAAACACCAGACCCCAAAACGTCATCATCTCTACTGCATCTACAGGGGTCCACCTAGCAAATGATGACGTGGGGTTTTGAGCAATAAACTGCTGGGCATATAAATTAGTTTGGTCCACCATTAAATTTATAAAATCATCAGAGAAAAATAATTTGAAAAAGTCAATTTCTCTGAGACCTGTGGAATCAAATTGGATTCCTGGCATGGCCAAAAACTCAGGAACCTGGGGCTCAAAATTGTCTGGTGGTGGGGTCCATACGAGATCAATTATTGGGGGGTGGGTCTCAGCTGCTCTACGGGGGCATCTTTGAGGGGGTCCCTCATCACCAGAGGAGGAAGAGGAGCTTAAGACGAATCCTTCAAATTCCCCGCTTGCATCACTGGCTGTGTCAGAGTCAGAGGCAAGCATGGCATATGCCTCCTCCGCTGAATACATTCTTCTGGATGACTGGGATGACATTTGGGATGACATTTGGGATGACATTTGGGATGCCATTTTTATTTTTGTGTTACTGGTAGTGAAATGTTTCAACACGTGTATAGTGTAGGGGGGGGTACAAACTTTATTTCAACCCGGGGGGTATGTAGTGTGTAGTGTGTATGTAGTGCAGAAAAAAAAAATACTTTATACAAAAAAAAAATTGAAGGGGTTAAAAAAAAAAAATTGAAGGGGTTAAAAAAAAAATTGAAGGGGTTAAAAAAAAAAAAAAAAAGGTCCTGCGCCAAAAATTGAGCACAGATGTTGGTCAGTAACGTCCGTCACTGAACAGCGCTCAAAGGCAACAGGAATTTGATCAAAAAAAAAAAAAAAAATAGATCAACCCTGTGCCGAAAAAGATGATCAGTGATGTACGTCACTGATCAGCGCACAGTGGCCACAGGACACCCACAAAATCACAGTGTGTGTAAAAAAAAAATTAAAAAAAGACCCCACAGCACCCACAAAAAAAAAAAGGTGATCAGTGATGCGACACTGATTACCAGTGAGGGGCAGCAGGTGCACAACCTTTGGTGCAACTGACAGTGCAACTGGCAGGTATATATAAAAAAAAAAACCTCTGCACCCCCAAAAAGTTGCTGATCACCTCAGATATAGTGATCAGCACAAAAGGCGGGGGCAGCAGACACAAAATTTAGCACTCTCTATCACTCTCTGTCACTATCTCTCTCTATCTCTCTATCTCTCACTATCTATCACTCTATGACACTGCAGCAGCAGCACTGACAGTTATATATATGAAAAATAACCCCTGCACCCCCAAAAAGTTGCTGGGGGTGCACAAAAGGGGGGCAGCAGACACAAAATATAGCAGTCTCTATCACTCTCTGTCACTATCTCTCTCTATCTCTCTATCTCTCACTATCTATCACTCTATGACACTGCAGCAGCAGCACTGACAGGTATATATATATATATAAAAAAAACCCTGCGCCCCCAAAAAGTTGCTTATCAGTTAATTTATACTGATCAGCACAAAAGGGGGGGCAGCAGTCAGTTATATAAAAAATATATAGCACAATCTGTCACTATCTCTCTATCTCTCTCTATCTCTCTCTCTCTATCTCTCTCTATCTCTCTATCTATAACTCTATTACACTGCAGCAGCACAAAATATAGCACTCTCTGTCACTAGGCCTCTTTATCTCTCTCTATCTCTCTCTCTCTATCTCTCTATCTAATAACTCGCAGCAGCACAACACAGCACAACACAGCACAGGATGTCACAAGAGGAAGCAAGATCCAGGCAGTGATCAGGTAAGTATTTAGCAAGGTTCTGGTCAGTAAATGGCGACAGCTGGGCAGTGCAGTCACCGTTAGTTTAAACCCCCCTCCATGGCTGTGATTGGTCCGTCGGTCCGACGAACCAATCACGGCCTTTGGGGGCGGGCGGGGTGAGGTGGGGTGACACCAGTGTCACCCTTACACCCCGCGGTGATTGGTGCTGTACTTTACAGCACCAATCACCTCCGATCCCGTGTCACCGGCGAACGTTATTCGCCGGTGACACAGAAAACGCTGTGAATGGCTGTTCACACTGAACAGCCAATCACAGCGATCGCCGACGGGGGGGCGGCATCGCAGCCCCCCCTGGGCATGCAGGGACATGTCTGCTGTCAGGGACAGCAGACATCGTCCCTCTGTCACTGCGTCTCTAGACGCAGTGACAGTTTGAAGTCATGACGTATATATACGTCATGTGTCGGGAAGTACTTCCCGGCCATGACGTATATATACGTCAAATGTCGGGAAGGGGTTAAGATTATTTCCATTCATTTTTCTTTTACCTCTATTAATTGTATTATCCCTTTTATTATTTTTTGGGGGTTGCTATTCATATAACTAATTGAGTAATAATAATAAAAAACTCACAAAAATAAAAAAATATATATAATACAAAAAAACATATAAATAAGCATTAATAAATTTTTGAAATAAAATATACACAAAAAATAAAAGGTAGACAAAGATACCAAAAATTAAAATAAGAAGAAAGAACAGGTTTTATATAATCAAATATATAAAATACCCAAAAAAATAAATATAAAAATATAAATAAAAAAACTTAAAAAAATATAAAAAATTGATATGAATACAGTAATATCACCAATAATTGGATAAAGAGATATGCCAGAATAGAAATGGGGCATGCAGACTATAGATATAAAAATAAATCATTAAAAGATGTAACCAATATCATTTTAAAAAAACATAGTACAGCTAATGGCCATGCTGAGGTACTGTATGAGATGAGAGAGCGGACAGGGAATCTTTTTGATTCTATTTTTCTCAATAAACCTATGTACTTCATTTTAAGCAAACAAATAATAAAATTATCCTAATCCTTTTCTCCTGCCGGTTTATGTAAAACCTAATGGTGGTATACCTTTAAGAGTGAATAAAAATGTGCCGCAATACATATGCAAAAAGATCAATGCACTAAGCTGCGGGAACAAGCACAATGATTGACAGTTGTTTCCCATTGGCTGTGCACAAGCTTAAGAAGCCACAGGCAGACAGCTTAGGTACGCTGCCGGGTGATCAAGCTTTTTTGCGAAACGTACGTCCCAGTCACCAGACAGATGGGCAGAGACGCGGTCACGTGTGCACACGTCACCGCTGGAGCGGCTTCCAAATCGGAGATTCAGAGACAAGACACAACGCTCCTACGCGTCCCTGCATCTGATAGACCCAGGGCTGGTAACGTAAAGACCTCTCCCTGTATGAGCAGCCGTGCGCCGTCTGTGCCGGCTCAGCTCTGAATACAGGCAGGGTGGTCTTCTGCTTTTTTCTTCTTTTATTCAATTAGAGTAAAGCCGTGCATTTTAATATATCCTTACAGGGCATAAATTGGCATTAATTTTCAGACACAATTGTATCCATTAGCGGTATTATTCCGCTTCAGCATTTAAACTGCTAAAATCATCCGTTTATAGAGGCAAATGCGCAAAGTCTTTATCGGTGTAATTCTTTTCTTTCAGGATACAGTATTTGTTTAAAAGTATTCAAAAGTGTTCCTTTGCGCTACAGCAGATACAGCTGTTCACATTAATTTAATCAATCATGATTGTCATTGTGTGTAACTTTATTGCTGGGTCTTTCTGCATTAATTGAGCAAATAGCAGAGGTTGATTCATTCATTTATTCTGTCAACTTTTGCGGCATACAGCATCTTTCTAGGAATTCA
The DNA here is from genome assembly GCF_055691185.1 of Crinia signifera. Lineage (NCBI taxonomy): Eukaryota > Metazoa > Chordata > Amphibia > Anura > Myobatrachidae > Crinia > Crinia signifera. Next base: position 123,240,539 of record NC_139225.1, read on the forward strand.
TAACTGTATGCCATGCTGCGCTAAATTGGATACAGCCGATATTTGCATGTCTAGATTGACTAATTACAACTGCTACAGCTGGATAAGCATTTTTGTCCACTTTTTGTTCTATGGCAATCTGCTTGAGACTGCAGCTGACACAGTTAATACGCATATAATCGACTGCAAACAATTTACTGCACTTGGATAACGATAGCCTGTTTATCATAGAGTTTAATAACCTATTAAGGGGCATATCTATTTGAGATACATGGATGGTACTATTTTTCTGTTGTCTGAGTGAACCTACTTTTTGCAGGACTATGATATCAGAATCTGGGGTGCCCTGATTGATAAATGATACTCTTTAACTTTTGGATACAATTGTGTTTATAAAATCTGCTGAGTAGAACTGACTCATTTATAGTTTTATAACATACGAACTTACCAATTTATAGTCCCAGAACAAATAAACCAATTTTAAAGGATACCAATGCACGTACACAAATGTAAATATTGTATATACTTTGTTTGAATATTTTGAATTATTTTGCTGACCAATGATTATAATCCTTATCTCATTCAGTTGAGACAAAACTATAATGCCAATTGGTGAAGGCATTAAGGATTTATGATGGTCAGCCCTATATAACATTGGTGCATATGTGCATTTGTGGTAGTGACACACACATACGATTTCATTGCACCAATCTTTGATACCAGCCATACTATAATTGTCTATAAATAAATTCGCAAATAGAGACAATATAATAATATTAAAAAATATTTTTATTAATAAAATTCTTTTGCAGCATAAATTAAATCAAATTGATATATTATATATCTTTGATACGAAATAAATCTTTTTGCATTGTATGACTTTAAAAGCACAGAAAATTTTATTTTAAAAATGATAAAAAAAATAAAAAGACAAAAATAGATGTTTCACTTCGCATAAGAAAAAATTACAAAAATACTTTTTCGAGCAGCTTAGCAATTGTAGATTGGGGAATAAGAGTGCACCCCACCCGAGTTTCTTTTTTCTTCTTTTGGTCATAATAAAAAAATAATGAAAGGTTGGGGTTGGTGTGTTGATGGGATAACTTTATTCCTCTGATCTTCCACAGTTTCTACTGATTACATTTCTTTAATTTATTAAGCTGCATGTTGCTTTGAAATAAATGTGATCAAGATATCTATGTCGAAAAAAAAAGAACAAATAAAACACAAAGAACTACTAACTGCATTTATCGGTATCAGTCATACGTATTATAAGACTAATTGGCAGTTGAATGTAGTTGCTATTGAAACAATAAAAAGCTTTGTCAGAAGTGGGATTTGAACCCACGCCTCTTTAAAGAGACCAGAAAGCCCTTTTACAGGAAGAACGGATTCTTGAGTCTGGCGCCTTAGGCCGCTCGGCCATCCTGACAAGTACATGAACATGACTGAAAATGTATGCCATTTTGGATTATGATTCTTTCTTTTAATAAAAAAAATACTGAAAGTGCATTTATCGGTATCAATCATACGTATTATAAGACTAATCGAAATTTGAATGTAGTTGCTATTGAAACAATAAAAAGCTTTGTCAGAAGTGGGATTTGAACCCACACCTCTTTACAGAGACCAGAAAGCCCTTTAACAGGAAGAACGGACTCTTGAGTCTGGCGCCTTAGACCGCTCGGCCATCCTGACAAGTACATGAGTGTTACTGAAAATGTATGCCATTTTGGATTATGATTCTTTCTTTTAATAAAAGAAATAATGAAAGGTTGGGGTTGGTGTGTTGATGGGATAACTTTATTCCTCTGATCTTCCACAGTTTCTACTGAATACATTTCTTTAATATATTAGGTGGCACGTTGCTTTGAAATAAATGTGATCAAGATATCTATGTCGAAAGCAAGAACAAATAAAACACAAAGATCTACTAAGTGCATTTATCGGTATCAGTCATACGTATTATAAGACTAATTGGCAGTTGAATGTAGTTGCTATTGAAACAATTTAAAGCTTTGTCAAAAGTGGGATTTGTACCCACGCCTCTTTACAGAGACGAGAAAACCCTTTTACAGGAAGAACGGATTCTTGAGTCTGGCGCCCTCCTGACAAGTACATGAACATGACTGAAAATGTATGCCATTTTGGATTATGATTCTTTCTTTTAATAAAAAAAATACTGAAAGTGCATTTATCGGTATCAATCATACGTATTATAAGACTAATCGAAATTTGAATGTAGTTGCTATTAAAACAATAAAATGCTTTGTCATACATATTATAAGACTAATTGGCAGTTGAATGTAGTTGCTATTGAAACAATAAAAAGCTTTGTCAGAAGTGGGATTTGAACCCACGCCTCTTTACAGAGACCAGAAAGCCCTTTAACAGGAAGAACGGATTCTTGTGTCTGGCGCCTTAGACCGCTCGGCCATCCTGACAAGATCATGAGTGTGACTGAAAATGTTTGCCAATTTGGATTATGATTCTTTCTTTTAATAAAAAAATAATGAAAGGTTTGGGTTAGTGTGTTGATGGGATAACTTTATTCCTCTGATCTTCCACAGTTTCTACTGAATACATTTCTTTAATTTATTAAGCTGCATGTTGCTTTAAAATAAATGTGATGAAGATATCTATGTCGAAAACAAGAACAAATAAAACACAAAGAACTACTAACTGCATTTATCGGTATCAGTCATACGTATTATAAGACTAATTGGCAGTTGGATGTAGTTGCTATTGAAACAATAAAAAGCTTTGTCAGAAGTAGGATTTGAACCCAAGCCTCTTTACAGAGACCAGAAAGCCCTATTACAGGAAGAACGGATTCTTGAGTCTGGCGCCTTAGACCGCTCGGCCATCCTGACAAGTACATGAATATGACTGAAAATGTATGCCATTTTGGATTATGATTCTTTCTTTTAATAAAAAAAAATACTGATAATAAAAAAATACTGAAAGTGCATTTTTCGGTATCAATCATACGTATTATAAGACTAATCGAAATTTGAATGTAGTTGCTATTGAAACAATAAAAAGCATTGTCAGAAGTGGGATTTGAACCCACGCCTCTTTACAGAATTCAAAAAACCCTTTAACAGGAAGAACGGATTCTTGAGTCTGGCGCCTTAGACCGTTCGGCCATCCTGACAAGCACATGAGTGTGACTGAAAATGTATTCCATTTTGGATTATGATTCTTTCTTTTAATAAAAAAATAATGAAAGGTTGGGGTTAGTGTGTTGATGGGATAACTTTATTCCTCTGATCTTCCACAGTTTCTACTGATTACATTTCTTTAATTTATTAAGCTGCATGTTGCTTTGAAATAAATGTGATCAAGATATCTATGTCGAAAACAAGAACAAATAAAACACAAAGAACTACTAACTGCATTTATCGGTATCAGTCATACGTATTATAAGACTAATTGGCAGTTGGATGTAGTTGCTATTGAAACAATAAAAAGCTTTGTCAGAAGTGGGATTTGAACCCACGCCTCATTACAGAGACCAGAAAGCCCTTTTACAGGAAGAACGGATTCTTGAGTCTGGCGCCTTAGACCGCTCGGGCATCCTGACAAGTACATGCACATGACTGAAAATGTATGCCATTTTGGATTATGATTCTTTCTTTTAATAAAAAAAAACACTGAAAGTGCATTTATCGGTATCAATCATACGTATTATAAGACTAATCGAAATTTGAATGTAGTTGCTATTGAAACAATAAAAAGCTTTGTCAGAAGTGTGATTTGAACCCACGCCTCTTTACAGAGACCAGAAAGCCCATTTACAGGAAGAACGGATTCTTGAGTCTGGCGCCTTAGACCGCTCGGCCATCCTGACAATTACATGAGCGTGGCTGAAAATGTATGCCATTTTGGATTATGATTCTTTCTTTTAATAAAAAAATAATGAAAGTTTGGGGTTAGTGTGTTGATGGGATAACTTTATTCCTCTGATCTTCCACAGTTTCTACTGATTACATTTCTTTAATTTATTAAGCTGCATGTTGCTTTGAAATAAATGTGATCAAGATATCTGTCGAAAACAAGAACAAATAAAACACAAAGAACTACTAACTGCATTTATCGGTATCAGTCATACGTATTATAAGACTAATTGGCAGTTGGATGTAGTTGCTATTGAAACAATAAAAAGCTTTGTCAGAACTGGGATTTGAACCCACGCCTCTTTACAGAGACCAGAAAGCCCTTTCACAGGAAGAACGGATCCTTGAGTCTGGCGCCCTAGACCGCTCGGACATCCTGACAAGTACATGAACATGACTAAAAATGTATGCCATTTTGGATTATGATTTTTTCTTTTAATAAAAAAAATCTTGAAAGGTTGGGGTTGGTGCGTTGATGGGATAACTTTATTCCTCTGATCTTCCACAGTTTCTACTGATTACTAATTGGCAGTTGCTATTGAAACAATAAAAAGCTTTGTCATAAGTGGGATTTAACCCAACGCCTCTTTACAGAGACCAGAATGCCCTTTTACAGTAAGAACGGATTCTTAAGTCTGGCGGCTTAGACCGCTCGGCCATCCTGACAAGTACAAACCCACTTCTGAAAATGTTAGCCATTGTGGATTATGATTCTTTCTTTTAATAAAAAAAATACTGAAAGTGCATTTATCGGTATCAATCATACGTATTATAAGACTAATCGAAATTTGAATATAGTTGCTATTGAAACAATAAAAAGCTTTGTCAGAAGTGGGATTTGAACCGACGCCTCTTTACAGAGCCCAGAAAGCCCTTTAACAGGAAGAATGGATTTTTGAGTCTGGCGCCTTAGACCGCTAGGCCATCCTGACAAGTACATGGACATGGCTGAAAATGTTAGCCATTTTGGATTATGATTCTTTCTTTTAATAAAAAAAATACTGAAAGTGCATTTATCGTTATCAATCATACGTATTATAAGACTAATCAAAATTTGAATGTAGTTGCTATTGAAACAATAAAAAGCTCTCTCAGAAGTGGGATTTGAACACACACCTCTTTATAGAGACCAGAAAGCCTTTTAACAGGAAGAATGGATTCTTGAGCCTGGCGCCTTAGACCGTTCGGCCATCCTGACAAGTACAAACCCACTTCTGAAAATGTGAGCCATTGTGGATTATGATTCTTTCTTTTAATAAAAAAAAATACTGAAATTGCATTTATCGGTATCAATCATACGTATTATAAGACTAATCGAAATTTGAATGTAGTTGCTATTGAAACAATAAAAAGCTTTGTCAGAAGTGGGATTTGAACACACGCCTCTTTACAGAGACCAGAAAGCCCTTTAACAAGAAGAACGAATTCTTGAGTCTGGCGCCTTAGACCACTCGGCCATCATGACAAGTACATGGACATGGCTGAAAATGTATGCCATTTTGGATTATGATTCTTTCTTTTAATAAAAAAAATACTGAAAGTGCATTTATCGGTATCAATACGTATTATAAGACTATTTGAAATTTGAATGTAGTTGCTATTGAAACAATAAAAAGCTTTGGCAGAAGTGGGATTTGAACCCACGCCTCTTTACAGAGACCAGAAAGCCCTTTAACAGGAAGAACAGATTCTTGAGTCTGGCGCCTTAGACCGCTCAGCCATCCTGACAAGTACATGAGTGTGACTGAAAATGTATGCCATTTTGGATTATGATTGTTTCTTTTAATAAAAAAATAATGAAAGGTTGGGGTTGGTGTGTTGATGGGATAACTTTATTCCTATGATCTTCCACAGTTTCTACTGATTACATTTCTTTAATTTGTTAAGCTGCATGTTGCTTTGAAATAAATGTGATCAAGATATCTATGTCGAAAACAAGAACAAATAAAACACCAAATACTACTAACTGCATTTATCGGTATCAGTCATATGTATTATAAGACTAATTGGCAGTTGAGTGTAGTTGCTATTGAAACTTTGTCAGAAGTGGGATTTGAACCCCCGCCTATATACAGAGACCAGAAAGCCCTTTTACAGGAAGAACGGATTCTTGAGTCTGGCGCCTTAGACCGCTCGGCCATCCTGACAAGTACATGAGCGTGACGGAAAATGTATGCCATTTTGGATTATGATTCTTTCTTTTAATAAAAAAATAATGAAAGGTTGGGGTTAGTGTGTTGATGGGATAACTTTATTCCTCTGATCTTCCACAGTTTCTACTGATTACATTTCTTTAATTTATTAAGCTGCATGTTGCTTTGAAATAAATGTGATCAAGATATCTATGTCGAAAACAAGAACAAATAAAACACAAAGAACTACTAACTGCATTTATCGGTATCAGTCATACGTATTATAAGACTAATTGGCAGTTGAATGTAGTTGCTATTGAAACAATAAAAAGCTTTGTCATAAGTGGGATTTGAACCCACGCCTCTTTACAGAGACCAGAAAGCCCTTTTACAGTAAGAACGGATTCTTAAGTCTGGCGCCTTAGACCGCTCGGCCATCCTGACAAGTACGAACCCACTCCAGAAAATGTTTGCCTTTGTGGATTATGATTCTTTCTTTCAATAAAAAAATACTGAAAGTGCATTTATCGGTATCAATCATACGTATTATAAGACTAATCGAAATTTGAATGTAGTTGCTATTGGGACATGTAGTTCCACAACATCTGGGGGGCCACAGGTTGAAGACCTGTGTTCTAAGTGAATTTGTCAGTAACAGTCATACTGATTGTACGACTAATCGACAGTTGAATTTACATGGTATTGAAACAATAATAATCATTGTCGGAAGTGGGACTTGAACCCACGCCTCTTTATAGAGACCAGAATGCAGGTTTACAGGAAGAACGGATCCTTAAGTGTGGTGCCTTAGACCGCTTGGCCATCCTGATATGTACTTGCGCTCTTGTGAAAATGTTTACCTTTTTGGATTATGATTCTTTCTTTTAATAAAAAATACTGAAAGGTTGGAGTTGGTGTGTTGATGGGATAACTTTATTCCTCTGATCTTCCAGTTTCTACTGATTAAATTTTTTTAATTTATTAGGCGGCACGTTGCTTTGAAATAAATGTGATCAAGATTTCCATGTCGGAAAAAAAAGAATAAATAAAACACAAATTTCTAAACCTCCCAACATCCTATGTGTCCTTCCCACATGTAAAATCTTAAACATTCTTAACTTATATAAATAAACCTGAAATAACGACTCGGAGACATAGGTTTGGCAGAAATTGTTAACTGATTTATTTATCGGAATTTTAAACTAAATTGAATATTTAAATTAATTAATTAACTAATGGTGTAGAGTTTTAGGAATCATATATCTCTGCTTATCCCAATAATGGTTATTGAGATTGAAATATTATATAAAATATATTTATTATATCTGGTATTGATATAATAACATATATATTTGACATCTGACTTTACAATACAATATGCAGAGTACTTGTCATAATTTGATTCCCCAAATATGAGAGTTCATGACTTGTAATTTTAGCTCAGAAAGTCTGATATTTATTTACAGGCAAAACAAACCATACAGAATAGATTAACACAGTGATTGTTGTATATGCTATTATATATATATATATATATATATACGCCTCCTTGCTTATATTACATTAAACAATTGACAAACTTAGATTGCTACAAAACTAACATAAAATGACATTCTTACAAGTTACATGGGTATAGCTACCTATGATTCACCTCACCTCCTGCCCATTGCTTATTTATTCCATTCTTTCTCCTGCTTCTCTCTCACATCTCTCCTCCTGACTCTCTGAATAGGTTTCTTGCTGACTGTCCGTGTGTGTGTGTGTCTGTGAGTGAATGTCTACTCTATCTCTCTCCTTATATCACAATTACATGGATTGAAGTTCCCTGTTCTCATGACGTTATTGAATTTATGGATGCTAATGGTGACAGGGTTTCCTGCTTGTCTGGACACTAGTGGTAATCTCCATTGCGAGATTTCCTGTTTCTGGGCTCTCCCTGTGCATCAATCTATTTTACACTCCTGTTGTCAAAATACAATTGTGTCCTGTCTGTCCTGCAATGTAACTTGGATTATGTACTAGCAGTCTACATTCTCCAGAAAGGAAACCAGATGGCTGGAGTCTGGTCCATAGTGTCTATATAATATTGCTTAATTAATAAATATAGATATATCTGGGGAGGGTAACAACACTCTATCTGCTTAATAGTATGCCTTAGACATTTTGTCTCCTAAATTAATTCAGTTGCATTTGATATGTTACAAAGTGGTCATTCATATTATTTAGTAAACCCAAAAGCTATACTACGATGTCTAAACATTAAACTCTGATGTCCTAATTATTAAGCTATTCCTATTTTTATATACACATACATAATATATAATATGGTTAAAATCACATTACATTTATGATGGTATAAAACAATATCTATATGCCTATATGGTAACAGTCCCCTGCTTGTGACCATGAGAAATTATTTTGATTGGTCACACAGTAAATTACCATACTTGCTTCATATATATTTCCAAACTTTCTTTTTCAAACTTAAATTAACCATTGGTATGAGATATCCTTCATTTAATTAACCAATTTTACCCTATAATAACTAAATTTGACCAGTGACAGAGGTTATTTATGTTCAGTATTCATGAGGAAAATATTTTCATTGCTACAGACAGTTATATGCCACGCCACAGCTTGCCTTGTAGATCTTGTTTGGTTGATGTGTGAGGACACTTTCCTTGTACTGTTGCTCACAGTGATTTCCTGGCTGAGGGCTGTCACCTGTGTGGGTTGCAGTTCTTGGAGACACTTTACATTTGCAGTATGGTGGACGTACAAGTAGAATTCTTCATCGAGGCTGTTGACTTGCTTGAAATGTTGCTTTACATGTATAGAGGGAATGTGTGGCCCTTGGAGTGCTGTGGTCTTGATAAATTTCTTCACCACAGTTTTGCAACTGGGGCCTTTGATAAGCCTCATTAATGCAGTCCTTAGAGAGTTTGCTTTGTATGTCCTTTACGATTATCGCTGTGATCGTGACAAGTGTCCTTGTGCGTCCTATAAGATTATCGCGCTGCAATCATGATAAGTGTCCATGTCTCTCTTTAACCCCAACCTCGTTGTGTTGAACAAAACAGTTTGTGATGTTGAATACAGCAGTTGAAACTTTAACCAAGTATTTTTGCTTTACTTGTTGATAAGAACATTTATCTTCAGGCATTGGCAGGTAAATGTCTGGGGCAGATTCTAAAGGATCTACTCCGTCATACTACATTTTTCCTCACTGAATAATTTACCATTCAGTCTCTGATCACTTACCTACCTTCCTATATACTATCTTATCTTAAACTAAATTAACCCTTCACCAACTAAATCCTATAACTAACAATGATATTTTGATTTGACGTATCTATGATAACATCCTATCAATACAATAAATGACTACGATTTTGCTTCAAACAAATATTAGATATCTGTTAAGAATGGGTTTGACTATATCGAATTCTATCCAGTATTGTGTGATATGCAGCCATGTGCATATACAATAACTACAATATCCCATCTATGCTATTGTTCATTCTCTTAGACTTGGTTATGTCTGTATTAAGAGAAACGACTAACAAAACATTTTTTTTTTCAATTTTATGTAAGGCATACCATTCTTTGTCTGATATTTAAATTAGTTTGAAGCTTTTTAAAAAGGAAGCGTATATATATAATCAGCATATAATAAGAAGAAGACAAATAAAACAAATATTTACAAGGTATATACAATGACATAAGAATGAAGATCATATGTGTGTGACCAGATCAGCGATTAAAAACGTATGTACAGTACAAAAGGATTCTGCATGCTTGCAGGGGTGAGATTCACACTGTAAGAGGTGTGAGCATGTGTCCTGACAAACACACAAACAATGATTGCTGTAGTGAGGGGGTTAACGAACTTCTCCTGAAGAAGAAAAAACTTGTTTGGGGTTGTCCATGTGTCAGTCCTTTTAGAGCTACTGTGGATTCTCCTTGGATGACAAACACAAGCTGTGCAAGGTACTGGCTCCTTGCATAATTGCAGCAATAAAAGGTTTAGTAGAGGCTGTTTTTGCGACTTGGGGCTTTCTTTAAAACTTTGCGTCCATCAGTAATAAGGCTGCTATGCAGGACTAAAATTGAAACAAAAAGAAATACAATTACTATGCTATTTACATACTGGTGTGACATTGCATTGTGCTATCTGCTGGTCCAACATTGCTGGCCATGTTTTCTGGTTTGTACCATTTCTCTCCTCTATGTAATAGTATATGTCACTGACAACATAAACTTTGCTGCAGGTATGATGCAGGTTACATTTAATCTGGATCTTGTATCCATTTAAACATGTGGCAGTTCCTTACACCACCCAATAACTAGATTTAATCTATAAAGTAAATGAACAATACTCCCTGTTGTGTTTGCCAGGATGCATCTTTTCTCGATTTGCTTTTGGTGGTCCTGCGAGTTTCTTCAGTCTGGAAACTTGGAGCTTCTAAAAAATATACTTGTGGGGCGAAAAACTGGTTAGGCTGTGCCAAATATGCTTGGTATGACTCGGGACTTCATGTTTGACCAAACCTAAAATAAAATGGTTAGGACTCCAGGACATATAAACATTCTCATCCTGGTGATGCTTTTTAGCATTCCTGTACTTCTGTGTGGTGTTCACAGATTGACACTCTGCATGTGGTCTCTCTAAGAGACTGTGGACATTTGCTCCACCACTAGATGTCTCTAACTGCTGTGTGGGGGTTACAGAGATGGTGGAACCTTTTGTGTGATCATGCATGCTCAAATTCATGCCATTGCTCAGCTCAGACATATTTGTGGCTGAATACATTTGCTCATTTAATTCTGTGACAACTTTACCTACAACTGGTGTGTGTGTATACAAGGTTATTGTCTGTTCCCTTTTCCCTGAGGGCAACACAATTTCTTTTGTCACAATAGGGACTATGAGAGTGGATTCTGCAGAATCACTCTCCTTCTCATTGTACTGATCTCCCCCCTTAATCAAAACAGTGCAGGGGATATCTCTCATTGCTCCTGCCTTATTTGCAGTAATGTGTGCTTTGAGGATAGGTACATCATGCACAGTATTACGTTCTCTCTCTATTACAGAGCCCTGATTAGCATCTGTGACCATTTCAGATTTTGTAGTCTGTTTGTGAATGAGCCCCTCTGTGGTCTCATCCCTGCTCCTAACACCTTTGCTGGGTGCTTCTGTGATCCCTTCATGAGAGATCTGGGCAGTTTGTTCACAATCTGCCAGAAAATTTACTTTTGTCTCAGAATTCTTCTGAGTACACTTCTTAACCTTTAGGGATTTTAAAAAGGAATGCACCTTTGCATTCATTTTCAGGCATGCCCTCTTGAGGCATGAACCTGATTTCTCTCTAGATCCTAAAGTAACAGTTTTGGGCATTTTCCTGAATGCCACAGCAACTTTATGTAAATTCAGCATTGCACACGTTTTGCAATGCTATATTTATATTTTGTACACAAGATATCCTCCCAATGAAAGTGTCCGGATTCTCAAAGTTAACTCTAATATCTGGTACTAATTATCATTTATTTGGAAATGCTCATTTCCACTGTTTATTTATTCTAGGCCTTTACAATTATGAAGTGCCTATTTAGTAACATACCCCACTGTGATCTTGCAATGTGTCAGCAGGCTAACCAGCCCTTGTGCTGAGCCTAGTAAATGTAGTATTAGTTAAAAATGTTTCTGAGTAATGCCATATTATCAATATCTAAGCGTGCACTCCCAGATAATGGTAACAATGGAATATCAGTTCTGTTTCACCAATACGTTATTCTAGGTCTACAAACAATGCAAGATAAAAATACACAATAGTATTACGTTTTCCTAGATACATCCTCACTGTGATTCTGTAGGTTAGATAGCCAGCTTCACGCATTTGCTACTCCTTATAAATATTATAATCATACAATCAGATACCAAAATTCACAAGTCCTGCTGCGGTCGCCATTGTAGAGTTTTAGGAATCATATATCTCTGCTTATCCCAATAATGGTTATTGAGATTGAAATATTATATAAAATATATTTATTATATCTGGTATTGATATAATAACATATATATTTGACATCTGACTTTACAATACAATATGCAGAGTACTTGTCATAATTTGATTCCTCAAATATGAGAGTTCATGACTTGTAATTTTAGCTCAGAAAGTCTGATATTTATTTACAGGCAAAACAAACCATACAGAATAGATTAATACAGTGATTGTTGTATATGCTATTATATATATATTTATATATATGCCTCCTTGCTTATATTACATTAAACAATTGACAAACTTAGATTGCTACAAAACTAACATAAAATGACATACTTACAAGTTACATGGGTATAGCTACCTATGATTCACCTCACCTCCTGCCCATTGCTTATTTATTCCATTCTTTCTCCTGCTTCTCTCTCACATCTCTCCTCCTGACTCTCTGAATAGGTTTCTTGCTGACTGTCCGTGTGTGTGTCTGTGACTGAATGTCTACTCTATCTCTCTCCTTATATCACAATTACATGGATTGAAGTTCCCTGTTCTCATGACGTTATTGAATTTATAGATGCTAATGGTGACAGGGTCTCCTGCTTGTCTGGACGCTAGTGGTAATTGCGAGATTTCCTGTTTCTGGGCTCTCCCTGTGCATCAATCTCTATAAAACAATATCTATATGCCTATATGGTAACTATGGTGGCCAAGAAAGAATGGCTACTAACTAAAACTCCCCCCCCCCAACTGCAAACGTAAAGGGCCTAACTCAAACAAGCGGTATCCAACTCCACCCCACCGTATTGACTACCCACCCAGCCGGGTGGGTTCGCTGTCCCTGAATGGGTGATCCAGCGAAAGGCCTAAGCCAATCGGTGGTGAGTGCACCGAAAACAAGCCATATACACAACATCAACACATAATGTGAGCTAATTTGATTAAACCTGCCAATCTTTCCCACCAAAGCGGGGAATCTAAGACAGATACCCCCGCTCCGCCACCACCTAAACAACAGACTCTATACTATTGAACAGATCCTCCAGAAACATAAGCAGGCTCTCGCTTACTAGATGAACCCCATAAGGCCGGAAGCGATGCTGGCATCTAAAACTGATCCTATCATGAGAGACCACTACCCCCCCAGCAGCCAGCACCCACCGTGCAATGGCAGAATTAAGTTTTTTCTTGGCCCCATCAATCGCCCTAGGATCTCTAACCCCCCTCCACCTAAGACGGGGAACCACAAAGGACCAAACAATGGTGCAGCCAGGCCAGGCTGTTTTAATGGCATCAAGATCACTCAAGATCAGGCTCCTCAGCTCTAACTGGGACAACTTCCCAAGGTCATTGCCACCTAAATGAAGCACCAGGACTTCCGGCACCCCATATTTGCGGATGTTCACCATAAGGAACGCCCACAATGCCCTCCACGACATACCACGGACACCTAACCACCTAACTAACCGGGAGCAAGCAAAGGAGGATCCCTCACCCGAGTAGACTAATCTAGCTGCCCAATAAACAAAGTAATGCCCGACTACCCACACCTTGAGCCTATCGATTCCCAGACCTACAAGGGAAGAAATGTATAAAAAAAAAAAAAAAAAGAGAGGGGGGATTAGAATGGACTTGTGAATGAAGGCACATTTTACATATTAGGAGGATCTGCCAAAAAGAAAAAGAAAATTTGATTGAACTTACTAAAAAGGCACAATGTATGGTGCCATTAGACATGCTCCAACCATGGTTGGAGCCAAACCAGGACCCAAAGGGAAACAAACAAACGAGGGAGGGTAGGGTAGTGGAAGGGGATAAGAATGATAGGTGTACTTGGCCGGAGAAAAAACGACTGGACCTGCTGAGAGACTCTTAATTATACTATAGCCAAATCAGAGAACCAGATTCAGTCCGTCAGGTCATGCAAAAAGCGGGAAAACTCCGGACGCTGGCCCAACAGCAGAGCGTAGCTAATCCCCGAGTAGGATGGACACAGGGTAGGGAAAACAAACAACAAGAACAGCAACCTTCAGGGCAGGAGTTGAGGTCTAATATACTTGAGCGCCATCTTCCTAAGGACTTAATGTCCGCCACCGACCAGCCAGCCGCGGCTGCCACAGTAGCGGCACCTATATAGAAGGAATGGGTGCCAAAATCCCCTGGAGAAAGACCCAGCTGTGTTAAACAATGGCCCATCATCCAGCGGATCTGTTACACCGTCAAAGGAGCCCATCATAATGCAGGAGCCAGGAGAGCCCCGAAGTAGGCCTCATCTGCACATACAGTGATGCTTAAGCCACCGGGCATGCAGACTTCGGGACAACAGGGCCCATAGAGGACCATCTGCCTCTTGCTGACTGGTCTGTCTTGGACCTCCTAATTCTAAACCATAGCGCCGCGCCATCTAAGCGGTTGTCAGATCCTAGCAGCACAGCACGAGTCTTCACAGGGGCAACCAGTTCAGATATCCGGAAAGCACCATAGAAGGCCTTGGAGAAGGCCAACCTAAACAATAGCACCTCAAATGCAGAGCTAGCGCAATGCCGCACCTTTTCCAGCAGTGCCAGAAGAAGTGAGGCATCAATTGACCGACGACAATCAGGGGGAACCAGGGCGGTTCTAGACCAGCCCTTCATAACCTTAGCCACCAGGAAACCCTTAGTGAAATCATGCCTACCCTTGAGCCTAGAAAAGAAGGATATACCTGCCAAATAGCGCTCGGCCACTGCCCTAGATTTGCCTGTGCTATATAAAAACCAAATGAAAGACAATAACCATCGCTGACCCCGCCTACCTGACTGCGCATCCCCTCCAAAGAAAGACTCCCATTCCGTCCAGGCCTGCCGATAGTTCCGCAGGGTAGTAGGGGCTATAGAGGACTCTGCTAACCCCTCTAATCTGGCCTGATCACCTGCCAAACATAAGAGGGGCAGGGCACCCCTACAACGTCAGCCTGAGGGGCCAGTTCCCTAAAACGCTGCCACTGAAAATGGGAAAGAGCGTCCGCTATCTTGTTTTTGACACCTGGAACATGCTAAGCTCTAAACAAGATGTTATGCCGCAAGCATTGGAGGGAAAGCTGAGCAAAAACCCGCAAAACCAATAGGGACTTTGCCTTCTGGAGATTAATCGCATGCACCGCGCTAAAGTTGTCGCACCAGAATAACAAGCACCTGTTTGCCAAGCGTGGACCCCATATTTCCATTGAGACCATCCACAGGAAGAGCTCCAGCAACAGCAGATCCTTAGTGAGCCCAGACGAGGCCCAATCACGGAAACAACCAAAGCCCACCACCCCAGTGGCATCCATGTATAGCTGAAGCTCCGCGTTTGCAACGACCAGGGTGAGCCAGATCCGTACACCGTTGAAGTCCTCCAAAAAGGAAGACCACACTGACAAGTCGCGACGAATCTCAGCGGACAAGCGAACCACGTGGTGCGGTCTGTTCACCCCAGCATTGGCCCGCTCCAGCTTCCTACAAAAAAGCCTGCCCATAGGAATGACCTTGCATGCAAAGTTAAGCTGACCTAAGACCGATTGGGCCTGGCGCAACGGAACCTTACTCCTAACTTTACACAGCTGGATCGCCTCACTCAATTTAAGCACCTTGTCACGCGGCAGGCTACAGCAACCTTGCACCGTATCAATCTGAATACTCAGAAATGCAAACAAGTGCAAGGACCCTCAGTTTTGTCATCAGCGATAGGGACCCCGAAATGCCGGAAAAGGGACAAGACCCTAACCAGGAGGCTGGCGCAGCGATCAGAGCCAGCAGGTCCGATGTACAGGAAGTCATCAATGTAGTGAGTGAGCCTGCTCCCTGCCGATGAATTCTCCACGCACCAATGCAAAAAGGTACTGAACTTCAAAAAATGCACAGGATACCGAACACCTCATCGGCAAACATTTGTCGATGAAATACTCCTCACCTATGAACCTAAATGCATGCGGGTGCAAAGGAAGCAACCGAAACGCAGACTCAACATCGATCTTGGCCATGAGTGCCCCCCGTCCAAACGACCGTACCATGGCCAGGGCATCATCAAATGACTGGTATTTCACTGAACAACATTCCTCTGGAATGGCATTGTTGACGGAGAACCCCCGTAGGGTAAGAAAGGGGGTTGAGGAACAGGAAGGACAGCTGAATCTCCTTATCCACCTTCTCCCTTAAAACCAAGTGGAGGGAGAGGGCAGATTGAAAACCCCCCCCCCCCCGAACTTCCCCTTGAACTGCAAAACTAAACCCTACCGCTTCCCTATCCGGGTACGAATGGAGCCAACTAGACATGGCCTCCATGCGCACCGGTGTATGTGCTCTAGCGAGAGCTCCCACCCCCAGCTGGTAGATTACCTGAACAATTGATGCAGACGTGCCTGAACCGGCAACATTGTCCGAGCTGACAGGACGAACTATTGAAGCCCCGACAGCTATTGCCCTATTCCCAGCAGGTAAATGCCACGGCTGAGTGGCCTCTTGCACCGGCCTTGAAGCAGTGATAGTTGTGGTGGGGGCCGCCGGAACAGCAGCGGAGGCCTCCCCAGCCTCGGGGCGCACCCGTGTCAGCCCCATCCAAACCTCCACGGCCTTGCAACCTAAGTCCACAATGTGTAAGCAATCCTGCTTGCGCCTAAATTGCTCATCATAGGTGCGCCAAGCCATGCCCTCATAAGTGCGCTGCATCTCGTGTATCATGGCAAATACCAAATAACAGGCCACAAAGATGCAGAGGCCAGACAGCCAATTATCATAGGACCGGTATGCCTCCGCCCCGATGCTGCCCTTTTCCCTGGCAGCCTTAAATGCTTTTTTGGAATCATCAATCAGACTGAACACATCAATGTAATCGCCCCCTCTATCTTTACCCTACAACTCTCGCGCAACCCCCGCAACATCGCCGTGTAGTCGCAGTGGACCACACCGGGCTGGTTACGCCTCTTCCTCTCCCTACGTGACAGTGTGGACCTCCTAATCTGCTTCCTACATTGGGTCTGTCTCCCAGCCTCCCTCCTGGCATATTTAGCAGTGCGATTGAGCGCCTTAGCTGCACTACAAATATCCGACTCCCCGGCCAATGAGGATGATGAGGTGGATGTGTGACTGGTGCGAGACCCGGCTGGAGAGGAACCCACATAGGACCCATAATCAACATCGGAAGACACCTCACCTGACGAGTCCAGCTGAGCGGCCCAAGTATCATCATCATCGTCCTCCTCGGCATCATGTTCGTCCGCCTCATCACTGCCGACGGCATCAGCATCCGTGAAGTCATCGTCTTCATAGTCGTCCCCTGCAGAAACAGGGAACAGAGGCCCAGAGGACCGCCGCCCCGGTCCCCGGGACCTCTGATGACCATGTGCTGCGAAAGTGGCCCCGGCAGCCGAGGGGCCCCTGCCTTCCTTGACCGCCACCACGTACCCCATGTCCCTGAACGCCTGCATAAATTGGGAGCAGCTGGGCAGAGGCTCCTAAAGGCTGCGTGAGGCTCTCCTCCTACCCCACTGAACCCCTCCAGCGCCTGAAGGCATGCTATCTGCCAGGGGTGCCAGGGATCCCGCTACCGAGGACAGGGCGGTAGAGAGCAGAGCAGGGTCAAACCCCAGAGCAGGTGCCCCCTCGGCACGACTCCGGCTAGGCCTCTCACTAGATGTCCGACGGCCCACACGGCCTGAGGCCCTCTGCCTGCCATGGCCCACCCTCTCAGCAGCCCTCTCCATCATGCCATCCCTGTGCTGCCAGTTATGCCCAGGCCATCCACCCGGGTACCCCGTGACCCCCTCCCACCGTGCATCACCAGGCCACGTCGGACCCATGGGTGTAACGCCGGCCGGAACCCGGGGGGCTGAGCGCAGGAAAGATAGAGGGGGACACCGCGGTGGGTGTTCAAATGTCTAAAAGGAAAGTCTAAGGCACATAGTTAAGATAACAAAAAACCGTGACCACCATAAAAGGTTCAGCACCCAGCAGCAAAGAAGGCAAAGCTGCACTCACACTGGCCTGTGGTTCCAATTTTCTTTCTTTCCTTTTTTATCTGGGAGTTTGTATTAGAAATTTATCGATCATCTGGAGAATTCCTCCCAAATGTCGCAGTGTGAACATATATTTTTGGGGGAGATAATTCCTAGAGTTTCCATAGATTATTTTACCATTTAGATTATGAATAATAATTATTTAAATTATATTCTTCCAGTTTAGATTTATTGGTAGTATATGTAAAATCCATTGACTGTATAAGGCTGATAACACATATTTTGCCACCACTCTAACTCAATTTATATAGATTGATTATCCTTTATATTTATATTGATTTTTATTATATGGTTATATTTATTTATATTTATTTTTAGATTTCTAATTTTAGTTATGTCATAGAAAATTAGGAGTTAAACGTCATGCTACAATGATTGACAAATGTGGATTGACAAACGTGGATAACCTAACAGTTAAGAAATACTGTACTATGGATATGAATGTAATATTATAGAATAATATTGTCACGACCACCATGGCTGCTACCCATGCCTCCCATACTATGGTTACCCCTGGGGTCCCTAATAGGGCAGTACATGCTCTGGTGCTTACCTCCGCTGGCATTCCCCAGGTTGCTGGGCTGTGTACTGTCGCTCTGTCACCTGCTGGTGACAGTGATGACGTGTGCGCTGGTGACATGCGGGTACTGCTCGGCGTGGGGCCTGAGGCTCCATGATGCTGTGTGCCTCTGTTTGGGCCTTGCTGGACACACAGCCTGGCGTGTGCTGCACATGCTTCCTGCAGGCTGGGATCTCCAATGGGACTGCACTGCCAATCAGCTCCAACCAATTGCAGTACAGCCCTCCTGATAAATACTGACTGACTAGGTCTAGGAGTCAGTCAGTACAATGATGTCCTTCCCTAGACATCTGACTCCCTCCTGCTGACAGCGCTACTGCCTGCCAGGTATCTCCAAGAGGAATCCTTCTGCTTGCCTGCTGTACTCGACCATCCACCTGCAGGACCCTGCTGCCACCTCTACGGTCCGGACAAGGTTAGCCCCCCAAAGGGGATCACCCTTTTCCTCACCTGACGGTCACTTCACCTGCAACCCTACTGGTCACAGCTATTCAGGCCTGCTATTATTCCTTCCGGATTCCAACTTCCAATCATCCAACCGTCCAACCGTCCAATCATCCAATCGTCCAATCATCCAACCGTCCAATCATCCAATCGCCCAATCATCCAATCTTTCATTCAATTCTTCAATCATCAATCCAATCATCTTTCCACGAATATTTTTCAGTTTGATTATTCAAGTTTACGTTTATTATCCAATCTACACTTCAAGCCATCTTCAGATATCAACCTCGTGCTCCACCCACTACGAACTTTACAATAACTTTTATATATCATTGACTTTGGTTATCGCATATCTTCAGTATTACCTTTGTGCCACTATTCATCTCCTGTATTACAGTATCTTTATCAAAACTGGTTTTCTTTTATCCAATTGCATCACTCCCTTCTGTTGTTTATGCAAAAACCTTACATCAAGGCACCTAGCCTCCGTTACACTCCAGCTGGTGCCACTGCTAGTGTGACAAATATATTATATATGCATTTCTTAAAAACATAGGGAAAAAAAGAAAGATATAGCTGACGTTCTGTATAAAGAAAGGGTAAGGGATGTTTACAGGGAGCAAAGTGGGGCCCTGTTATTGGGTGCTCCAAGAGAGACAAGACAGAAAATCTCCCCCTAAACCACCACCTTTAAATAAGACACATGAAGGTTTAGAATATTCTACGGAAGTGGTTCTCAATCTCGGTCCTCACGTATTCCAACAGTGCATGTTTTCCATGTCTCCACACAGAGGGGGTTGTCCTTTTTTGTTCACTCCTCCATGTGTTGAGCATCTGCGCATGCACATTTATGCGCATGTGCAGATGCTAAGTATGTGGGCACAGCGAACTGCTAGTTCACCATCGGGTGTGGAGTGACGGCAACGTGCTGCTCCCATAGGAATGCCCAACAATTCATGGGTGTTCCCATGAAAACGCTGGGTGTTCCCAGGAAATTCGGCAGTGACGCAGGTGCAAGGAGCTGATATCAGTGGATGTCAGCTGCCTGCCTGCTTCTTGTACAGGGAGCACGCAAATGTAAGACACCAGAGAGGTGTCTTACATCTGTGTACACCTTCCAAATCATTCAATGGTAGCCGGCCATCATATGATTTAGCCCCTGCACCCAAGGCTGTGAATGGATGTTTATGCTAAACATCCATTCGCAGCCATGCGGGGGAACTCGGCGAGCAAGGGGAGGTGGGGGGTCGTGCAGGCGGCGTTTTATCCACACGCAATGCTGCAAATTTCACAGCGTTGCGTGTGGACCAGAATAAAGTCCAAAATAAAAAGTTAAATAATTAGCTCCACCTGTGGATCTTATAAAATATGTCATGAGTAATGAGGGCACCTGTGTACCTGGTGGGTGACCTAGAAAACGTGAACTGTTGGGGGTACTTGACGACCAAGGTTGAGAACCACTGTTTTAAGGCAAACATTTATTAAAATATAATTAAAGAAATTGTTCCCAGGTGGATGTGAATATGGGTCTGAGGAGGGGCTTCCTGTTGAAGTCTGTGACGCTACCTCTGAGCTAAAGACTCAGTTGTAACTCTGTGCAATCTGATAATATATGAGGTTACCTATATCTGTTTAAATAATAAAATAAATAGATAAAACTTTAGCGATGCCATTTAAAAAAAATTTGTAAATATGTATTTTATTGATATGGTTCAATCAATCATATTAAGTTAATGAAATGAAAGTTAAAGATTGCAATATACCTTTATAACACACCTGGATAATCTGCACATGTGAAATCCAATTAATTCTCTAAACTGATTGGTGGAAACAATCTTGTTATATTTGAGACTTTTTAATTGCTCTCTGTCTTCTGAAGAAACCGTCCGATTTACGTAGGAAACGCGTAAAGTTTGAGAGCATTGTCACTTTCTCTCCAAGCCAGCGCTATACTGCCTGAAAAGCGACCTCCCTCTCCGCAGACAATGTATTCGATGACCTCGGCCGTAACACTGCCTCTCTGCAGCCAGTGCTACGTGCTGATCCATCCTGGAAGACCACAGGTATATTCACCAAAGGAGTATGCAGATGGCATCTCCAGTGGTTTGCCCCCAAAGAGGCTCCCCCAGCAGTGATCTGCAAACTTTTTTTTTTTAATATTACATTTTTATTGCAAGGATTTTTGTCCAAAAGATATGTGAGGGGGGTGGGGGGGGGGTACAGAAAAGAAAAAGGGGGGAGGGGAATATATAAAAAAAAAATTACAACGGACTAAAGGCAAAAAAGAAACAAAGATACAAGAACAGTTATCACATATTAAAAAACATACCAGAAACTGCTCCGATATTAGTACTGTCTGACTCTGGACTTAATAGATAAGACATTGCGTAATGGTAAGAAGCAATTTAACTAGGAAACTAGAATGGATAAATCAGGAGTGTCACTAAGCAAGTTTGAGTGAAGCGTCTTATCACAATAGAGGGACCAGCCGATCCATTTCATAGCTATTGAGTTTGGAGCGGAGGAGTATTTAGCTCCAGAGGTTTCATAGATGAAATGGTTGCGGATTTTGTTGCGAATGGACTCTATGGTCGGGATTGTGTCTGATTTCCACAATTTAGCGATAGTGGCTTTTGTAGCGATTAGAACGTGTCCAGCTGTATATCTATCGGCAACGGAAAAGAAGGCTGGAAAAATATGAAGCAATGCTAGGGTTGGGTCTGGGGGAATAGAGTGGTTTAGTATGGAGCTCATCATTTGGAATACCTCTGCCCAAAGAGGCTGCAATAGCGGACAAGCCCAGAAAATGTGGTAAATATTTCCAACATGACCATACTTTCTCCAACATAATTTCGGGGTAGTTGGCCAGATCCTATGCATCCTTTCTGGAGCGAGGTAGCCTCAGTGTATGAGTTTAAGAAACATTTCAGAGTGGTATACACAGCCAGAGATCCCAAAGCAAGACTTGAATATATCATCCCAATCTTCCTCAGTGAGAGTTATGTTCATGTCTCTTTTCCCACTGTATTTGGGAAGTTGTTTTATGCCTAGCTGTTGAGAGTACCACCTAGATATGCCTCCCTTGTGGGAGGGGGCACTCATTAAAGTTTTGAGGTAGGTTGGGAGATAAGAGGTTTTGTTAGATGTTGGTAAGTGTGCTTGGAGTCAACTTATTTTTTTTTTTCAATATTGTTTTTTTTAATTTTCATTTGACATATATAAAAAACACGACATACAAACCACTTCAGTGGTCATGTGTAAAAATCACAAACAACAATTAAACATACCGAGGAATGCGGCGTTTAGGCCAAAATTCACCATTTTGCTATTATTCTAGTTATTGTTTCTCAATTATCTATACAATACACCGTAGTACAATGCTTTCACTCTATAATTATCTTATCTTATTATCTTATATCGCTTCTAAGCGTTAACCACTCATTTGCAAATTACCATCCTAATTGGTCCAACACACCGCATTTATATATTGAATAGGTCTATAGGTATACATCTCTATGGGGTTTCATATCCTTTTCTTAGGAAGGTATTTACTTTTAATGTTATACTTTATTTATTTTAAAAACTTAATTTTCACATTAACACATTTCCATAGATCATAATATACCTATAACAATTATTAGACTTACATATACCCACAGACACATAAAGGAAGGATCCTAGGTGGCAATTGGTTTATGTCTTTATCTTAGATTGGGTTACATTCACATAATCCTTACAGTCCGCCCTTCAATATTATTTCATCTTCCACCTTAATTCATGTATATTATCCTTCTGGCTTCATTCCGGTTTGTTTTCTCAAGGGTTTGTAGGATTTTGGTTTGTAAATTCTGTTCTAGGGAATCTATATAGTGTCTCCATTTCCTATAGAATCTAAGGCCTGGTACACACCAGAACGATCCTGATTGTTAGTAGATCGTTAGCAGATTGTGTGATGGTCGCACGATCTGTTGGAGCACACGATCTGCTAACAATCTGCTAACGATCTGCATCCAATCTGACCCCAATCCGATCTGAGTCTGTATCCAGTTGAATGGATCTTTTACAGATCCTACTTGCAGCAGGTAGGATCTGTAAAACGACCAAACGACAGCGGGGACGCGCATCGGATTGGAATCGGATCGGAATTGGACCTAAACATGCCCAATCTACATACAATCTGCATCCAATCGGTCGGAATTGGATCCAGATTGATGGAATTGAGCCCTAATCGTTCTGGTGTGTACCCCCCCTTACTCCGCCATTCTCCAACTCTAGCGTTGCCACTTGTTTTTCAAAGTGCATTGTTTTCATCATCAAAAGTTTTACACTCTCCAGCATGGGGGCTTTATTTGATGTCCAATTATTCAATTATTTTTTGTCAAATGATTGTCAAAATCGGAATCAGGTCTCTATTCTCCCGTCTCAACTTCCGACTTGAGAAGTCTGCGCATAGTAATGCTTTAGGATTAATTTATACATGTCTTTGAAAAGTGTAGGTAATATAGTTTATCGCTTTGTGCCAGTAACGTCTTATCTTTGTGCAATTCCAAAAATTATGTTTGAAAAGTGCATTTTGTGCTTTGCATTTTGGACAGAACCCCTTTTCCTCTTGTACCATATATTTCCTTTGTCCTTGTGCGATATAGGCTCTATGCAGTGCGGAAGTCTACTACTTGTAGCATTGCTGAAGGTAAGTGTTTCAGTGTCTTCTCTAATCGTGTAAGTGTGTCTAGTGAAAAACCTCCATCTGGAAAATCTTTTGTCCACGAAGTGTGTAGTGTGGCCCAGAGTTTCTGGTTATCGGTAGATATTAAATCCCAGTATAAATATTTTGTCTTATAGGGGGCGGCATTTATTACTTTTAACAGGGTCATTACCCTATTCCCATCTTCTGTGTGTGAAATACATAGAGTGATGTATTGTATTTTCCCAAATTTATCTATTAAAGCTTGGTATGTCAACATTGCACCTCCAGGATCAAATATATCTTTGAACTCAATAATACCCCGTTCGTGACAGCTTTTGAATAATACTTTATCCGATGCCGGCTGAAACAAGGGATTACCATATATCGCTATATATTTAGATGAGATGTATGAAGAGTGCAGGTATTTGGGGATTTTTATCCAAGCCATATAAGTAGGCATAAAGAGTATATTCGATTTGACTTTTAAAGGTAATAATTTTTGGGGGTATGTAACAATGTGATTAACGAGTATGGTGCGACTAGGGTTTCCTCTATCCCAAAGTTTGAATATGTGGACCTGCGCAGAAGCCAGTCCGCTAGGTATTTAAAGACAAACCCAATGCAAATGCCTCTATATCAGGGATTGCCAGTCCTCCTTCTTTTCGCTGAAGTTGTAATTTGTTTAGGGCAATTCTAGATCTTTTTTCCTGCCATAGAAATTTTGAAAAGGCTTTGTTGCATATTAGGATATCTCCCTTAGATACCCTTATAGGAATCATTTGAATTTGGTATAGAAGTTTAGGTAATATTACACTCTTTAAAACTTTCTATCCTGATATGATCTGAGAGATGTCCATTACTCAAAACTTGAGATGTTGACAGATTGTATAAAGCTCTTAATGTTTCCTGGAATTCCCCTGGGAAGCCAAATTTATTTAAGGTCTCCCAGAGGTGATCCCAGGACAGCAAGTAAAAGACTTTTTCCACGCCAATTACCATTAGTATATTTGATGTGTTACTCCGGGTTTGTTCTAGTTCCTGTATTACTGCTATTATTTTCCTGATATTACGAGTAGAGTGCCTCCCCATGATAAAACCTGTTTGGTTTTCCTTCACCAAATCCGGTATTAGTAATTTTATTAGATCGGCTAATAGTTTAGTACATTGTAGTCCACATTCAATAGTTATATCGAACGATATGATTCTGGCCGCATTGGGGGTCTCCCTTTTTTTGGCAATACTCGTATCAGTGCTGAATTGAAATATTGTGGGGTATGGTGGGTAGATAGAATGGAATTAAAGAATTTGGTAAGAGTCTCATTGATATGAATGGATAATATTTTATAGAATTCTCCTGAAAACCCATCTGGACCTGGTGTTTTATTGGGCTTGAGTAACTTAATAGCTGCTTGTACTTCTGTGGTTGTTATTGGGAAACATATTTTAGAGGCCAGTTCTTGGGAAATTTTTGGTACCTTTTTCCCAGAAAGAGGTCTTTGCTTCTAAGATTGGTTTGGCTTCTTTATATATTTGTTCATAAAATTCCCTGAATATTTCTACTATTTGTGCACTTTCTGATGTTCTCTTTCCGTCTTTCTTAATTAAATTGGAGATCATAGTAGGAGCATATGATGACCTAAGCAGGTTTGATAGTGTACTTCCTGCTCGATTTCCTAACTTATGAAAACTATATTCTTTCTGAAAAGTATATCTATCGCCCATATTTTGTAATATACCTCCAAATCTTTGCTTGGCCACTACATACTCCATTTTAGTTTTTGGGTGAGGTACAGTTTTAAAGTTTTGATATGTGACTAAGTTTTTTTTGCGCTGAACTGTTTATTCCTGTCTGTTCTTTTAATTTGTGATTCATGAGAAATTAATATACCTCTCAGGACTGCTTTTGCTGACTGCCAATAGTTTTGGGGGTTTTCCTCCAAACTTTGGGCCTTATTCTGGTTGGTGCGGTTCTGTCCGCGCGCGGTCGGGCGGACGATGTTTGGTGTTTGCGCATGTGCAGAGTCGTATCTGCGCATGTGCGAACGCCGCGCACGTCCGAATATGGCGTGAATTTTGAACACTCCGAACAGGGGGAGGAGAGGGGCGTGAAGGGCTGTTTGGGCTCATTACCATATGTGTACGCCCCGCGTTTCATGGGCGTTCCCATGAAAACGCTGGGCGTACGTATGGTAATGCGGCCGTGACGCACGTGTGGGGGGCGGTCATATGACATAGCCGGATGCCAACTGCCCGCACATATCCCTGCTTTTGCATGGAGAAATGCCCGAGTGGTCTGGAGCACTCGGTGCTGCCTGACCACCCGGTCCTGCATTCGATGGTCTGCGACCATCGAATGAAGGGGGAGGTTCCCAGAGATGGAGGAGGTGTTCACATGAGAAATCCACTCGCCCTCCGTTCGGTCAGTGTCTTACCGCATTCGGACGGAGTGAGCGATCCGTGTGGAAGGTGGGGCTAAGAATGCTCGGGTCCTGTCCGCAAATACGCATCCGACCGCACCAACCAGAATAAGGCCCCTTGTGCATTGTTTTTTATTTTAAATCCTCCCAATGGGATTCCAATTTTTCCCTAAGCTGCTGTGATTCAGCTAAGTACTTAGGGAACATCCATTGTCTATATGACCCTCTATCTCGTTGTAAGGCCACTCTTGCCCACACCAGGGTGTGGTCTGAAACCGTTATAGGTTCTATTTCTGTTGCCATCACTATACAAACATAGACTCTTAGAATAGGATATAATCAATCCTCGACAGTGACCTGTAAACACTTGAATAACATGTATATTTCCTTCTCTAAAGGATGTTGGGCACGCCATACATCCATTATATTTAGTTGTTCAAATAACCATTTTACACCACATTTCGGTGTTCGTGGCCTTACTGTTTCCTGTGCACGCCTATCCATGTATTTAGAGGTCACTAGGTTCAAATCCCCACTAATCAACAAATTACATATAGAATATGGTCTGAGTATAGTTATCAGTTTAAGAAAGAATCCCTTGTTGTATACATTAGGAGCATATACATTGATCAATATATATCTAACCTTATTTATAGAGATGTCAACTATCACGTATCTCCCCTCATCATCACTGAGTGTTGAATTTATAGTATATTGAATCTGGGAGGAGATCAGTATTGCCACTCCCCTGGCCTTTGAGTTATACGACGTATAAGCTATCACTTTGTTTCCCCATCATATTCAATTTCATTACTTCTTTCTGTTTCAGATGAGTTTCTTGAAGGAAAGCTATCCCAATCTGAAGTTTGTTTAGGTATGTCAAGACTTTTTTCCTTATTGCTGGGGAGTTTATCCCTCACACATTCCACGTTGCTATTTTAAGGCTTGACATATCCAAACAATCCTTTCCATTTTTTTTAGACCATTGAGACCCAATCAGGGGAGGGGGGGGCACATCAGGATGACATACATAGGGATAATATTTACATACAAAAGACTTAACAACACTCATTCACCTCCCTAAAAAAAAGGAAATGAAAGGGAAGGAATCAATTTTCAATTTTGACTTCCTTTTTTTTTCCCCTTTAGGATGAGTTAGTGCTCCTAACCTTTTACCTCTACTTACTTTGAGTAAATCAACTAGCTGACTGTCAAAATAGCCACGTATAGCTAGACATCTTACTTATAAATAAGAACATTGCAAAGATATTACTGTAAGCCGTTTCATCTAGAACAGTGATTTTCAACCTTTTTACCTTGCGGCACACTAAATAAGATTTTTAAATTGCCAAGGCACACCATGAGATCCCCACAGGGCAAAACACATTGGCCCCCACAGGAAAAAAAACAAACCTATTGGCTCCCATACAACAAACAATCACGCTGGTCCCCACAGGTAACACAAATAAAATACACTGGCCCTTTACATGAAAAGAAGAGACCAGTAAATAACAGTTGAACTGGTAGTGGCTGTAAACTGGTGTGGGCATCTCTAGATCTGGGGGCACACTTGAGAACAGCTCAAGGCACACTAGTGTGCCACGGCACAGTGGTTGAAAAACACTGATCTAGAAAAAGAGAGAGAGAAAGAAAAAACAAAAAAGGACCGAGAAGAAGAGGAGAAGAAAAGAGAAAAAGAAACATCAGAAGACCCATTCTATTCTCCATCTCCTCTATTTTCTCTTCCATCTTTTGCTGAACTTTGTTCATGTCAGTTACTTGTTGTTTTAATTGTGTCATGTCTTGGAAGACCTCTCCCATTCTTTGTTCTGTTTGTTACATGCTTGTGGCCATCTGATTTATTTGACCTTTAATTTCATCTACGGCCTGTTTCATAATGTCCGCTTGGGCCTGTAGCATTGGTTCTATGGTGCATTTAATTGCCTGTACCATTTCTTGGTATCCCCCTGACTTAAAATTTTGTGGGTTTCTGGGGCTGTAGTGACTATATTAGTCTCTTCTTGTTGGAGGCTCGTATTAGTTAATAGTCCTGTCCCTTTTGTTGTTTTGTTATTAGTAGCAGGAGTGGGGGATGTTGTTAGTGCCGTTAGGTGTGAGCGTTCCACGCGCTCCTTTTGTGCTTTAGTAGGCATTTTTGGGACCAACATTTTCCAGTTATTTCTCCACCCAGCCAGTGTATATTATTTGTAATCTCTTTACCCCTCTGCTTTAAATGCGTCTTTATATTCTTCAGGTAGCCCTCTTTATTGCACTGGTTTTATATGGTGAGTGCACCAATTATACTTAGCAAGGTACCTTTATATTTAAATATAAATGCAATCGTCCTCGCCTCTCAGAGCAGCCTTATATTTGTGGATGAGATTACAGTTTCTCCCCCAAAAAAAGAAAAAACTTGATAAACTCAATACACTGGGTTAGAGAGACCGGGTAACTCACCCCGCCAGTGTGAGTTGCTTGTGTGGATCGATCTACTGTATGAGCCTTTTTCCTCAGGGCACCTCTTCTCCAGCCTTGCTGTCTTTGCGTTTAAACCTTTGCTGTAGCCCCTCTAGATCTAATTATATTAAGGGTACTTGTTTCTTAGCACGGCGCCCACGATTTCCATTGCATCGCATGCAATATAGCGGCATGCGCTGCAATTCGATTTTTAATTGTACAAGCACCCTGATGGGTGCTTACAATGTTAAATGCACCCCCATTGTCAAAGCCACCCCCACTATCAACGCCAACCCGAAGCGTGGCACGCGCAGTGACCCCGCGAGGGCCGGCGGTACGTGTCCTCTGACCTTTTTATACCCCCCCTATCCACGTCGGTGTGGAGTTGATTATAGATAGTGTGGCGAGCACAGCGAGCCACCGAGCCCGAAGCGTGGCGAGTCCCACGAGGGGACACGGACTACTTAACATGTATTCCGCGTCCCTTCATTGTTGTCACCTACCCGACCCAGCCTGCCTACTAGATTGATTTCATCACCACTTGATTACAAATTGGGCTGCATCAATAAACCACTTTCACCACACCATAGGAGGTCTCTTGCTGCAACGCTTTCCCTCAAGGGATCAATTTCCTCCAGCGACGTGGTCATTATATGTGGTAACACTCACATATTTGAGTTAGTAACCCCCTTCATCCTTGGTACTAGGACAGTACTTATCATATGGCGGCATTATAGGAACGGGACTTCAACATTTGCCACCTTATTCTTGTCAGGTCCACTGCATACCTATCTTATCATTGCAATACATCATTGGTTATATATTTTTCTTTATCATTTTTATATGTTATTTATTCATTAAAATGTATGATTATTCTTAAATTGTTTAGCGCCACTTCATTTCCTTTGTTCACCTTGTAAATTCGAGGGCCTGATAAACCCTCTACAAGTGGCAGCTTGGCTCCACACCCCCTGACAGCACCCTTCTCTCTACCTAGATAGTGTGTTTACACATTATAAATATGTCTATGTGGTACAGTACAGAAAAGTGAAAATATCTCATTAATACCCATCACAGGAGCCCTGGCCCTGTTCACAGGCTTCTTTACTCAGATTCGGTGACAGGCATTTCTCTGAATCATAATCTTTACATGCAACAATGGAACCTATGCAGTAAAATAGTTCCCTTGTGCATTTGCAAGCAGTTCCATCAGGGGGCGCTTGAGATACTCGGCAGCCCCTAAATAATATATAGTTGCAATTACATGTCGCTCTGTAACCTTCACAATTGCCCCCTCCTTGTAAACAGCTTTCAAGAGACATATCAGGATATTTACAAGCCTTTGACAAAGGATTTACACATTGTGCAATTGTCCCCCTGCAGACTCGTGTGAAGAAAACAAAGTGCATGGAACAGTTGCAGGCCTTTCCCAAAGGTGCTTCTTTATCAACGATACACCCATTGTGGATTTTTGTGCATATGCAATCAAGAAAATACCCTTTACCTGTAATGAAATGGAAAAAAAACATGATATAGACAATTATTACAGTTTTCCTGCTTTCAGATCTCAATTGTGTTGCATATTAGGGCTAGTGGCACTTTTGGACCTATATGTGCAACAACGTGAAATATCAGATTCACATTACTGACAATCATATTATCAGTTTATAAGGTCAACAGGATCAAATGGTTGAAATGACAATGGTTAACACCAGCTTTTTAATACATGTTTTACTTTTTCATACTTTACCATCCATATGGGAACAGTAACCTTAAGCGTGGGGGCGAAGCAAACCCATGACGGTACGTGCTTCCACTAATTTGGCTTTTACATTGTTCAACATACAAAATGACACCCAAAAATAAACAAAACTTTGTTGACCATTTTTCTGTCAACTATTTCCATGACCTTTTGTACCTATCGACGTTTCCAGGTGTCTACCTTTTTCATTTTGACCAATTGACCTAATTCTGGTTGACCGAATAATCCTAATGCTTGTCATCGCAGTATACAATACTGTGTAACCCAATCACTACAGAAGGTTGTTTCGCTCCTGTGCTGAGCGTATTTCGCCATGTTCGTCTCTTTGGCCACAATGCAACATCAAAATCAGTAATTTTTCCTTTAACTTTCCTAGTGAAGTGGGCTGAATTGGAAAAAGAATACAGTAAAAAAGGGGGGCCTAATGAAATGATCGTATATGAATTTAGTAATTTGCCCCACCCCTATGCAAATACTCTACAATCTCATCACGAGGGGGCTGGACCTTGCCTCATCACTGTCCAGGCAAGTAGGTACCAGGGCCATACTGAAAACTAAAATAGTATTAATTATTAAATAATTAGGACCTTACAGTACATGTAAGTATCATGACGGTATAATAAAAGCTATTGGTTTATAGGCAGGGCCGGACTGGGTCTAAAAATAGGCCCTGTCAGCATCTGGCTCCTGGCATAGACTCCTCTCCTTACTATTCCTGACCCCTCCTACTTCTTAAGGTGCCCATACATGATGCATTAATTGTATGCGTTTTGCATTCGGTTTGCGTGCGCTTTGTGTCCGAAGCTAAGCTAGTTAAAAAAGTATGTGCAGTACATACGTTTTGAACTGTGCGATGGGATGCGCGTGGGAGCTTACATCGCTTACACCTTTAGTCTATGCTCTTAAAAATATAGGGCCTGTTTTAGACCATGTTTGGTAGGCTGCCACGTATACTTGCAGCCTAGCGAACAGGTAAGCCCCGCCTTCCACCTCGCCAAATGACACCCCCCTCGCCGACCGCATCCTGGGATGTGTATGCAAACACATCCTCGCATGCGGCCTCCCAGACAAAAAATTATTTGATGGTCATTGACCTTCGACTGTTTTTTTCTCTGTTCGTGGATAAAAAAGTCTATACTTACTTTTATCGTAGACAAATATGGCCGAAAAAGGGGCCGGCGCTGATGTCATGTGACATCAACCGTCTGCCCCGAGCAGGCACCGACTGACCTGAGTTCCCAGGGGAACTCCCACTGTTTACACTGGGCATTCTCTTGCTGCTCCCTGTGCGAACGCCTGGGAGAGTGTGGCGGAGATCTGCACATAAGAATATATACAGACGCATGTGCAGAACCCCCACCACCAACAAATTGGCCCCATAGCTTGACATTTGGTTGGTTTAGGTAGTGCTGTCACTTTATTGGTGTAGTAGTTATGGGAAATCTAGTTCAGTTTGTTGATTAGTTCATTATGAATGCTCAGGAGTGTGTACATTGTCATTGTGTACAAATATGGATCAGGCTTTATGTCTTTTGGAGGAAGGCTTAATACGTGTGAAGCCAGCTTTGATGGTCAGAAACCTGGCATTTTTTGGGTGTATTTGAAAAAACACAGGCATGGACATTTTTTGGAGAGAGGGTGTCTGATGTCCGCACAGACCACTTCCAGACCTGCCTCATTCACAGGTTAGAGGAAGCCTCAGATCCACTTACATTTGCTCAGACAGCAAAGATGCTTCATTGTTCCAGGATTTGCAAATTAATCTGAAAACAAATTGTGATCTGCAATACATCTGCAAATTTGGATGGGGTGTTTTTGTTTTCCAGTCTGGGCGGTGGCCATGCTGAATTAGGGCCCTTATTCTGGTTCACTCGCAGAGGCAAATTCCTTCTCAAATGGACAAAACCATGTGTACTGCAGGTGGGGCAGATGTAACATGTGCAGAGAATTACTGTAGATATGGGTAGGTTTTTACTTCAAAGTGAGATCTATATTGTAGTGTAAAAATAATGCAGCTCACCCAATTCTAAATCTCTCTGCACATGTTACATTTGCGCCCCCCCCCCCCCCCTGCAGTGCACATGGTTTTGTCCATTTGAGAAGGAATGTGCCTTTGCGAGTGAACCAGAATAAGGGCCATGGTCCGTTGGTAACTTTGTACAAAAACAGAACTGTACATCAACATCAAAAGGGTTTATTAGGAATGATTAATTTAGGAAACAACAGAGAGAACATCTGAAGCAGGTGGGAAGGCTGAAATAAATGATGACTATAAGATTATTAACACTTTTTAGGAAAAGGGGATATGGGGAAATGGCTTGATCCGCACTAATATTTTATATATTGATACCTTTGTTAATTTGCACCTATTATTGGTGTTTCATCAGGTATTGTGCGGTAATTATTTTCCCCCAATATTCGTTGGGGGTGGTGCTACCTATCTCAAGGGTACGTAATGTGAAAATGAAAAAAAGGAAAAAGAATGAGACACATCTACATAGTATCTACAGAGTGCACCAATTAGATCTCATTATTTTTCCTTTTTTTCATTTTCAGATTATTAACACGTCTGACGTTAGATTTCTGGCACGTTTATGCAATAGAACAGGTAACTTACCAAATAGTGAGAAAAAAATACATAGCAGGCAAATCCGCATTTTCTGGATATTCCGGAGTTCTCTAAAATCAATAATCGAAAGAGGAAGATGTTTTATGGGTTCTTTCCTAAACAAGTGTAAATATACAAGCACACATAGCATTATTAGGCTAATATAGGATTGAGAGTTCAATTGTTTCTAGTCTGCTCACTCCTTATTTAACCTGCAAATAAACCTACAGTATATTTTCTTCTTGACCTGGGTGGTATGGATCAGGCGGCCTCATCCTATACTTTAATGTGACATTTATTTAGCATCTTCTAATTGCACTTAGGGCTTGAATCAGCCCCAGTAGCTAAGCAGCGTTATTTTGATGCTCATTGAGCTGGTAAACTCAGCCCTCTGCCTCAATGAAAGACAACAGGGACACGCAGGGACAGAGATGGTGGGTGCAGGGCCGGCTCTACCACTAGGCAGCTTTAGGCAGCTGCCTAGGGCGCTGGGATCCGGGGGGGTGCCGCCAAGTCTGAAAATATAAATGCTGTGGGTGGCGCATGATTTAGTTATTTTTTTGATGTGGCGTTCGGGAGGGGGGGGGGTAGGTTGAAGTATTGCCTAGGGTGCTGAGAAGCCTTACACCAGCCCTGGTTGGGTGATGCAGGGACAGTGACAACAGAGTGACACAGGTACAATGATGGCAAGGTGACACAAGGACAGTGACAGCAGGGAGGCGCAGGGTCAGTGAAGGCAGGTACAGTGAAGCACTACAGCATATTTACTGTGCAAATCTACTTGGAGTCCAGTGGGGGTCCAGCGGTGGCGAGGCGTGGCAGCGAGGATGAGAGGCACCCGGTGGTACTCGGCGGAGGTGGGGACGATTTGATGAGCCATTTGCACCAGTGGCAGTGGGGATCAGAGTAATCCAGCGTAACTTCAGCCAAAGCGAGGACGATATAATGAGCTGGGTGCATCCCAAGTGGGCGACCGCCAGGGGTCTGGCGGCAGCGGGGAAGAGAGCCACCCATTGGACTTCGACAGAAGGGAGAATGACATGATGATCTAGGAGGGCCCAAGTGGGCACCCAGCAGAGGTCCAGTGGCAGTGGCAAGGAGAGCAGTAAGGGGACCAGTGGTAGCACCCCGTAGCAGGTCTCTGTCACCCTAATAATTATTTCCTGTCCCCTGATGCAACTACCTTTACTTACCATATCCTTATTCTAAATTGCCTTGTACTGTAAGTTGTTTTCTTGGTTTTGCTCATTTATCTATGTTTCTATGTAATCTGTGCTGTGGAACCCTTGTGGCGCCATATAAAAATGATGATAGCTTCCATGAAAAAAAAAGTAAAAGAGAAAGGTCATCCTCACATACTGATAAGTACAGCTTTATTATAAGTAAAGGTGGGTGGGAGGGGGTTTGGGGAGTATGGGTCATAGGTTCGACAATAAGGTTGACAGTCATTAGGACGACCACTATTGGTCGATAGGCCATAGGTCAACACATTTAAAAGGTCAACATGTCTTAGGCCAACAGGGTCAAAAGATCAACACAAGCAATATGTCGACATGGGAAAGTTCAACCTTTTGACCAGTCGAACCTAAGGTATGTCGACATTTTTCCTGTGTTGGCCAGTAGAGGTCACCTTTTTGACTATCGACTTTTTTTATTGTCGACCTGCCAACTGCACCGGTCAAGGGGGATGCCAAGGACAAGGAACAAAGACAATTCACGCTTGCTCCAATTATGTTTTCTGCTACTACAGTGTGGCATAGATGTACTATAAAACTGCCATGTTAAAGTAAATAAATGGGCAGACTTGATGGTCCAAGTGGTTCTTATTTGTATGTTTCTATGCGTTTGTGCCACTGCACGGATGTGAATCACAGTATTATAGGAAAAGGACAAAGCCAATAAAGTGTGATTATAAAATAATCCCATCATTTGTGTCCCAGCCCCATTTCAGCTACACCCCCATCAGCAAGATAAAGAATTTCAGGTAAGCTTTTATATATTTGGTAGGAGTCTAATCTTATACTGCAGTGCCTAGTGAGATAACCTTGAGTGAAGTGGGGGCATATGAACAATATGTCTCCCTATGCCATCTTTGCTTCTCATGCTTTCAGTCATCCCACTAACTCCTACAATTGATAAGGGAATGGGTAAAGGCTTGTTAGCAATGTGCAGGATGTACACGGGCCCCTGAGTCTCAGGAAGGTCCACATCGCACAGACTAAACACCCCTTTTTAATACCTACCCCTCTGGAGTCCCACGATGAAGGCAGCAGCTCTGCTGGAATCGCTATAAAAATGTCTGCAGAAGCAATTTTTTCTGCATCCCCCTGGAACCGTTGCTAGCCCCCCACGGCCGACCACTTACAGAAGTGGGTGCACCGAGTAGTGATACCGGATAACGCAATATGTGCTGTCATTATAGCCTGGCACCCCACTATAAAATGCCTGTCTTTATGGCACTGTATAGAAGGGGTGGTGCCACAATGAGGCAAAGACCCCAGTCAGCCCACATTCCCATGTCCTCTATACAGTATATGGACCAGGCTTTCCCCAGCTATAGGGGGGAAGAAACAAAGTCGGTAAGAACGATGTAAAGGGACTAGAAATTCTTGTCCCTGCCACCCATAAAATGAGAGACGCTTATTAACCCACATGAAAGAACAGGCTTATTATAAAAAGTTATGCAAACAAAACATAGATCTCAGAATTAATTTATGGTAACTAAAAATTATCAGAGAAATAATTTTGTAAAGAAAAATTATTTTACCTCAGAATGGTCAGCCCTGTCTCTAGCAGTAACGTCAAGAAGAAAGCAGCACACACCGCCTCAAGTCACTTTTTATTTATACGCTTCATAAAACCAATATATCACAAAGGCAGAATTTAGTCAGGTGAGCGAGAACAAAACAGAGCAGCAGTCATTGTCGAGATAAAAGAAATGGAATTCAGGTAGATGTTATTAAGATCTGATAGAATCTGTAAGTTAAACGCAGCAAAAGGACTGAGTAGATGCAAATAAGTCTGTATGTAATATGTAAATCAAAGTTGATCTCATTAAAGTTGTATAAACATGTGACTGTGTGGCATATTCTACATTTTCCGATTTTTTTAAACAACACAGAGCAGGGTATTTAGTACTCAATTGCAGGAGAGGAAATCAGAGGTGGTGATTGATATAGAAATCAGTGTGTCCTTTTTCTCACACTTTTAAAATCGTTATTTTAGGTCAAATCAGCGGGACATGCACTGGCTTGCTTGACTAAGCATTGGGTAGTTTCCAGTTAGCTTAATAAGTTCTTAATTACTCACTTTCCGAAAATGGGATCGGTACTTGTGTAATATCTGGGCGCCCGATTTTTTCATCGCATGCCACTAATTAAGGCATGCGATGAGACCCGATTTTCAGGTTTTTGTACGTTCCCTGTACAATGTAAAAATCGGTCGCATAGCATGCCATTACAATGGCATGCGATGCGACGCGAGCATTGGAACCAATATTAAATGCCCCCCCCAGACCCAGATTTTTAATTGTATACCCACCCTGATGGTTAATTATTAGGTTAAATGCCCCCGCATTGTTAACGCCACCCCACGATGCATGCGGCCATGGCGAGCAAACTGTTCGCCGAGTGCACGCATGAAACATTGCGGGGGGTGGCGGGGGCGATGGCTGCCCTGGGGACTCGCCCATGGGAACGCCCAGTGCTTCATGGGTGTTCACATGGAAATGGCCTGGTGATGTGGGTGCCATTCGATGGTCGGTGGCCATTGAATGATGTGGGTGTTCCCCCACAGCCTGCGAATGGCTGTTTATGTTAAACATCCATTTGCAGTCAGTGCGTGCGAACACATGCTGCGGGCGGCCCGGCAGTTGCTGGGAGGGGTTTGGTGGACTGGCAAGGCTGTGAATTTGCAGCCTTGCAAATAAACCAGAATAACCCCCTGTGTGTGTGAGTATGTGCACGACACCTGTGTATGTGTGTGACCTCCTTGCCCTTTGTGTGTGTGAGAACTACATCTCCAAGCAGCCCTGTCACAGCACCATCACCACTTTATTTTCTGCATAATTCAAAATAG
Source organism: Crinia signifera (assembly GCF_055691185.1). NCBI lineage: Eukaryota > Metazoa > Chordata > Amphibia > Anura > Myobatrachidae > Crinia > Crinia signifera. Next base: position 123,277,611 of record NC_139225.1, read on the forward strand.
TGATTCGGAAACCCCTAAAGAGTGTGGAAGATTGAAAGTCTTGTCATTTTTTATGACATGGAAGTTGATTGGCTGGTGGTTTATAGGTCCATACACACTGGGCGACTAAGCCCAGCGTATATGGACAGCGATGATGTGCGGGGAAAGCATCATCAAGAGCTAGTTGCCTGGTTCTTTATCTCTCTCCAAGGCTTAGTACACAGGGCCTAATTCAGCATGGATCACTAATCTTAGAAGTTGCAGTTGACAGCGAGTAGAAAGCCGCTGCCCAGACAGAAATAGAAAATGCCCCGTGCATATTTGGGAATGGACCACAGATCGCTATCCACTCACAGAACTATAAGCAAATCCCAGAACATCGAAGAGTCTTTGCCTTCTGAGCGAATCTTAGTAGGCCTGAGGCTGCCACTAATCTGCCACTGAGATTGAGATGAGCCGGAAGTAATCAGTGCTAACAACAGAGACTCTCCCTAAAAATGCTTGGGTATGCCTGCGTCTTTTCGAACACACCCAGAAAAAGGCAGGTTTCCTCCCAGAAAAGCCAGGTTCCTGTCACTCAAACTGTGGCTACATTGCGTGTAAGATCCATACGCATTTTCAGTCGCGATTTCTCCTCGCACTATACAATGTGAATGTTAAGCATGCGCAGTTGTTAGATAGTCGATTGATTCCTGAATTCTCTCATTAGCAATCCATGCTGAATTAGGCCCATAGACCCCTAAATTGTTAAATTGCATTAAAAAACAAACACAAGCCCAGAAAACCAGCTGATAGTATTACCAGTGGTTCCCAAACTGTGGGTCGTGACCTCAAAGTGCGGATTGCTGATTGTCAGGCTGGTAATGACTCCTCTAATTTCTCAGCCAGTGATCCAAGGAGTCTGCAGTAAGTCGATCTGTCTGCCCACTTGCAGTCTCTCCACTACCGCTCAACCCTGTAGCCAGAAGCAGCTACATCATCTATGTACAGATGAAAAAGGCAGACAGTACCAGCAGAGGACAAAATCAGACTCAGAGAAGCCATCTATAAGTCAACAGGACTCTCACAGTCTAGGATGAACCTGTTGTAAATCAACAACTGTCATGTGATTTGGGAGAGCCAATAAGATCCTGCTTTGAAATCAGAGTAAATCAGAACCTGCACATCTCTAGTTGTAAGTAATGGGGATGGAGGGGGAGCAGGAGAGTAGCAATGAGAACAGATTGTATGGGATGCCCACTGCCTCTGCCTTTCAACAACTGATTAAGCCTTTCACCCACTGCCTCTTCCTATCAACTCCTGTCACCCTCTGTCCTCCCCAGTCTTCTCCTATCACCCTCTTCCATTGCTGCTGTCACCCATTGCCTTCCCCCATCACCCTCTGCCTCCTTGTCACCCGGTACCTCCCCGTTATTAAATGCCTCCCCAGTCTCTTACTGCCTCTATTTGTAACTCTGTCACTCACTATCTCTCCCTGCCATCCACTACCTCCCCGTCATTCACTGCCTCTACCTGCCATCCACTGTCTTCCACCTGTCATCCTATTTCTGTTACTTGTCACCCATTGTCTCCCCAGTCACCCTCTTCCTCTCCCTGCTACCTCCATAGCCTTAAGTAGTGATATAAGCTGAACATATGCATGAATGAATATTAATAAAACACACGCAGGTCAGTGACTCCAAAAGGAGCTTGTCCCTGGGATGTGTAAGAAATGAACAGATCATATCAGCAGTCAGTTCGCTTCTGTTTTGTGTGTGGCGGCCATTCTGCAGTAATATTCTTGGATAAAGTAACTATTTCCATTGTCAAACAGAATCCCAGAGTAAAATAGTTTGAGAACCTCTGACCTAGAGAAGAACTAGAACACACACTTGATTTTAGGCATGTTCTGTAAATTAAAAACTCTGCTTTGCTAGTTGTGTTAAAAACAATATAAGGCGACTGATCCAGAATAAATAATATTACAAGGAAAGGTCACAATTACATGATTAGTGTTTCCTATTGTTCTTATTGTGGTCAGGTGACCCAACTTGTCCAAAACAAATACTGCCAACAATCTGTACTTTCCATTGTTCCATGTCATCATGTGCCCTACACACAGCAATATGGTTATGAATCATCTAATGCAGTTGAAGCTGATTTTAAATGAAGGACAGTTAAAATAGATAAACATTAAATACACAATGACAGAAGTGTAAGAACAGAAGTTTAGGCATTTCTCAGTACTAACAAGATCTTTGATAAAGCTGAGAACATGAGGAAGCCTTTTACTTCTGCACACCAGAGGCCTTGCCTATAAGCTTATTAGAGGACATAGAAGTAATAGATAACAGAGACCAATGAAAGGCATTGAAGATACAAAGGGGTTTATTAAGGATAGACGGGCTCAGTGCGGGAGAGAGGTAGGGCAGCCAGCACATATCTTACATATAACTTTATGGCCGGCTTCACCTTGCATTCTGTGGTCAGTGTTGCCATCCAGGGGCAGCAGCCGCCGCTGATTCTTAAGCTACATGATAATAACTCATGCAAAATATATCTTCATTATGAGCCAACTCACCTGGAGTCACCACTAGATCTTCCAAATGGCACTAGATCAGGGGTAGCCAACTCCAGTCCTCGAGAGCTACCAACAGTTCACATTTTCTAGATCACCTAGCTGGGGCACAGGTGCACTCATTTCGGACTGACACATTATATATGATCCACATGTGGAGCTAATTACTTTACTTATGATTCTGTGAGGAGACCTGGAAAACATTAACTGTTGGTAGCTCTCGAGGACTGAAGTTGGACTAGACTAACCAGTATGCCCTCCAAACAGGGCCGGTGGGAGGTTTTTTAGCACCCTAGGCAAAAATTCCATTACTGCGCCCGTTCCCCCACCGGTTACCGCTCTGGGCTCCGATTGACATAAATAAGTTTGTGTCCCCCCCCCTTACACTCACCAGGACCCACTATTCCTTCCACTGGCCCCCAGTCTCCTGGTCAGTGGCTCCGGCCACCGGGTCTCTTGCTCAGTGCAGCTATTGCCTGGGTCTCCCATACGGCGCATCCACTGGCCGGGTCTCACATTCAGCGGCGCCACTGGCTGGGTCCGTTTGGCGGAGGCACTGGCTGGGTATCACCCCCTCAGCGCCGCCACTTGTCAGGTCTCCTGCTTGTTACCACCACTGCCCGGGTGACCTGCTCAGCATAGCCACAGCCCGGGCAGCAATATTATATTTGAAAATATAATATAAAGAGAGTGCAGAAGAAGATTGCTTTTAAAATACGTAATTAACATGTTCATCACAGTAAAGGGGCGCCCTCTAGTGGCTAGCGCCCTAGGCAGCTGCCTAAAGCTGCCTAGTGGTAGCTCCGGCCCTGCCTCCAAATGCCGGTCCCAAAACATCTTTGCCTCTCAGAACAGCAATATAAAATATTAGCTGCACAATGAATTTAGTAATGCCCCTCAGGTGCATGAAAGGGAAGGGTTCTTCTAAACAATAAACAGAAAACAGTTTTCCCCAAGCACAGCACTAGGGACCACCAGTATCAGAAAAGCCTTGCTGAGGCCTGGTGGCTACCCCAAGCCGGTGTGGGGTCTGCTGGACCATTGCTACACCACTGGAAGCAGCAGCAGCTGCGCTTAGCTGCATTAGACCATCAGCTCCTCATTGCCTGGTGGGCGGGGCTTAAGGCATTAGCCATGTGAATGGACAATGGAAGGCAACAAAAGGACGGGGAGGTTAGATGCCCAAACAGTGACAGTGACCAAACATAATGGCAGTCCCCCCCCCCCTCTTGTGGTCCACTAAGCCCGACCCCCTCACAGAGTTCTGCTAAGTGGCCGCCGGCCGGTCACAGCAGTGACTGAGCAGTGACTGAGCCGCTGCTTGACACTTTTCATACTCCGACCTTTTCATACTCCCACTATCCACGTCGAGTTGAGAATAGAATAGTGTGGCGAGCGGACGCGGATACCTTCACAGGTAAACGCGTCCCTTCGCGGCCTTCACAGGTATCCGCGTCCGCTCGCCACGCTTCGGGCTCGGTGGCTCGCTGCGCTCGCCACACTATTCTATTCTCAACTCCACGCCGACGTGGATAGTGCGAGTATGAAAAGGTCGGAGGACGCGTACCGCCGCCCCTCGCGGGCTCGCTGCGCTCGCCACACTTTGGGTTCACGTTGATCGTGGGGTGGCGTAAACTACTTTTGGGGGGACATTTCACTGTTCAGGGGTGTTTTTGGGGGTTTCTGGCCCATTTACCATTGTTCCCTATGATGATTTGGTGAAATTGAGGCATTTAACATTGTTTCCTATGGGAAATCGGGGGCATCGCGGGTAAATTGAGGCATTTAACATTGTTTCCTATGGGAAATCGGGGGCATCACGTCTGGACCATTTAAGCCTTTTTTAGCCGTGTACGACGCGACCGACACGATTTTGAGTTTTTTCAATGCATTTCAATGGGAAAATCGGGGGCATCGCGTCGGTCGCGTCGCAGACCACTAAAAATTACACCCGATGCCCGCGATTGTGGCCGAGCTAGGAAACAAGTACCCAATATATCGCCCAATTTATTCCCAGCTTAAAAGGTGCTTACAAACGGTGAGATTTGGGCTATGTACGATTGACTATGCTATTTCCCTTGAACTTCCCAGGGCCCAGAAACCACCAATATTGACTATACACATTGGCCCTTATTCTGGCTGACTCGGTCTTGCGTGAATTAGCAAAGGGGACCGATGTTTTGCGCATGCACAGCAGGATTACTGCAAATGTGTATTCACTGGGTACGTGCGATCTCGGCGAAAAAATGCTTCGCCGAGTGCAAGCTCCCTGCCTTTCTTATGAGGGATGGAGATGGCGAGGGGTGGAGCGAGGTGTGGGATCCCAGGCAAGGCCATTAACATATGTGAAGGCCTAGCGTTTCATGGGCATTCCCATGAAAACGCTGGGCGTACATATGCTAATGCGTTCATGTGCGGGGGGCAGACAGCTGACCTAACCGGATGTCAGCTGCCCGCCCAATTCCCTGGAAATCTACACGCATATATACGAGTGGTCCACCCTTACATATGCGTGCGCCTTCAACATAATTCGATGGTCGGCAACCATCAAAAGATGGGGGATGTTCCCAGTGGCATGCGAATGGATGTTTATGTAAAACATCCATTCACATGCCGGGCGAACGAAGCTGGCGTCCGAAGGGGGGCGGGCATATTCGCGCATGTGCAGACACCGAACATTGAGAAAGGGGACGAATCGTTTGGGTCTGAATTGGTCTAACTTTCCTAATAAATGGCATTTAAGGTGTTCATAGCCTCCATGCTATTACCAATACATTTCTCTTTATATTGTTCTCAGAGGTTAATTTCTAGCTCAGTAACAGAACATCCTGGACAGCTGCTGAGAGAGGATATACTGTACAGTATAACAGTAGAGCAGTGCGCTGATTATATGTTCTATTATTTCTTATGTCACTACAGAAAGCAGCACACTCAAGGTAAGGTGAGTGGATTAGTAGGTAAATGGATTCATAAACTACTGTAGGATACATGAAACTCTTTAATAATAAGCTTGTAGTAATTTACAATTTACTATTCACAAGTAATATTGTGTTTTGTACTGCAGTCTATTCATTGCAATATTACTATGTTTATTGTACACATTTTTCATTGGAAACCGTGTTGTGAGAAGGGGAATTACTGCAGAGAATGTAATAACTGCTCAGTGCTTCTATTACTATTTATAAAGACATATAAATATTAGCTGTAAAAAAAAAAAAAAAGGAATAGATTTTTTTTTTGACCTTACAAGAATTTTTTATGATTATTGATCTGTAATTACAATGGAATGGATTGTAAAGCTGGGTGCACACCTAAAGATTTATCTGTCCAATCTGTCTGGTGGGAACAAAAATCTGGGAATGTATGGAATGTATTACCAGACGGGATAGATACATCTATAGGTGTGTACCCACCTCTGCCTTTCTTATTACTTAATTTTTTTACTATTTTGCTACCAATTGTAAACTGAATATGTTGTCTGTGTCACAAAATAACTTAATAAATAACTCCAACTGCTCAATCTGCATGCATCCAGGAACATGTAGTCTCTTCTGTATCTTTTTATCATTTTATTGCTTCCCTGCAGCTGCTGTCTGTTACACACCTTCCTACTGCATACCTCCAGTCCCGATTTTCGTGGGGCAGTCCTGTTATTTTGGACAGTGGAGCACAGCTGTGCTGCAAAGCCACGCTCCTTTTACAAAGGCGTTATACTTTTTTGGGAGCGAGTGATGGGGCCGCCTGTCAGAATCCCAATCTCCTATTTTTAAAAGTTGTGAGTTGTGCCTTCTGCCCTGATTTTTGTTAGGCATTGCCTGGCTGTCCCACAGGCTGCAGTGTCCCACAGTCAGGAGAGTGGGGGAGGGTTGGGGGGGGGGGGGTTGGGGGTTGGGGCTTGTCACGCACTGAGCAGTGGTAAATAAATGCTGAGGGACAGGAGGCGTGTCAGCAGATCATAGAGCGTGCACATGAAGCCATGCCCCCTTTGACTGAGACCACACCTTTTCAGGCTGAAGTCCCATTATTTTAAACGATGGAAGGTATTATGATGTTATCATATGCAGCAATAATAAACTCAGTCCAGTTTCTCTTTTTTTTTTTTACAGAGTCTCAACACATAAAATTCTGAAGCATAATGCTGCGGATATTCATAATTTCAGTCACTGCTATCAGATTCTGTAAGTTGTCTATCAGACCAAATCAACAGCTGTAGTGGTACACACTGAGTATGCCCAGTACTAAAGATTTAAAACTTGATTTAGAACGGTGCATACACACTGTACAATTTTTTTTGACCAATTTGGTTGAAAGACATTTCCATTGAACCCAGTGTCCTGGACGAAATATGTTGACGAAAGATATTGACGACAGACGAACGACAATTGATGATGCGCATACCCGCCAGTTGTTCATCAAGATTGTTCGTCAACTGTGCATGCAGCTCAATTTGGATATCTTTCAAAAAGCCTATAAACTGTAGCTAGATCTTTCGTCTGTCGTGACTATTTTTTGTCAACATCTTTCGTCCAAGACACTGGGTTCAATGAAAATGTCTTTCAACTAAATTGGTCAAAAAAATTGTAGAGTGTGTATGCACCTAATAAATTTGAATAATAACAACAACCAATTTCATTAAGCATCACTGTGATATCACGGTCCGTCCCCCCCCCCGTCCCCCTCCTCAGCGATGTCCTGGCAAGTCGACACGGAACAGAAAAGTGTACCGAGCACAGCAGGAGCGAAGCACCTGGCTCCAAGTCATTTGAGGGACGCAGTCCACTCATTGTGGTCCACATGTTCATGTCAACATTGACACCAAAAAAGCATAGCCTCGCCATGTGTCAACTGTTTCCGTGTCAACCTTTTATCACTGTCACCTTTTGGTGTCAACCTAAACCATGTTGGTCTAATAGTCCACACCCATTATCTATTATAATCCTAGCTACCCTAATGCTGGGCACACACTGGCCGATCTACTGGCCGTTCAGTTGAGCACCCGATATATCGCTGTACACCAGCCGCAGTGTACCAGGTATATGTCTGTGAGCTACGTAATTCACAGATATATCGCCTTGGCTGTGCAAAACAGTCAATGGCTTATATATCGAAAGATATATTGGCACGTTGCGCTGTGTGTATGGGCAATCCACCAACAGCCCATCCACTCGCGGCTCAAGCCACTGGTTGCAAATGCCCGCCCAATTGTGATGTCAGTCACGACTGATCGGGCGGCTTGTAAGCAGGACATGCTGCGCAATCCATCTATAGCTTTTAGCCATACCCAGCCTAAGAAAGGGTCATATCCAAGCTGATTCTCATTCTGTACATGGGCTTTTGTTTTATCTACCTAATATCACACACATGAAATTTAGCAGCAGAACCAAAAACCATTGTATGAATCTGAAGCAAACGGATTGGTTGATTCTAGAGGTGAACAAGCTTGAGAGGGAAAGATTTTTAGTTTATTTGAAAAAAAAAACAAAAAACAATGTAAAGAAATTAAAACATTCTATTTTCATTTAGGTTCATTTCAGCAAAGTGACTGTGTTTGTGAATACAACCAGAATGGATGCTTCATCTTGAAACCAGCTCAACCTAAGTCTGCCTGCAAATGCATTAAGCTGGTTACGCCAACATGTTTGGGTATGCCAGCGCGCTGTCTACAAGAGAATTCACCACTATGCACCCTTCCTGACACATCTATAGGAAGCTGTATTCTGGGTGGAGGGGACTGTAATGGTTACTTAAAAACCTGTGACTGTAAATGGAGTTCTTTCTTCAGTTGTAAAATATTGGCCCTTCCACCACCACATACAGCCTGCAAATGTTACATGAAATATCCCTTTTACTGTGCGGGAAAAATTGTACACTGTATGGATACAAATTCTGAAGAATGCAAAACCCCAAAACACAATGAGGCAACCTGCAAGCAAGGTGGGGGTGTGTGCTAAAGCCTACCCCAAGCATAATTTATTAGTTAAGGTCAATTTTCAGACAATTGGAGCTCTACAAAAAGACCTAATTATTTGGTGGCAACGCAGTACCCTTCCAGCTAGACCATACTTGCTGATTCAGCCTTGGAGGTGGGGGGGATGGAGGTAAGAGGGTGGGGGTGATATAGGGGAGTGATGGCCAATCATCGTAGCCACACCCATGCACTATAGAATGCCAAGATAGGCATGACTCCCCTTCCTGAGGTGGGAGGGTCACCCTATTTTCATGAGCCTCCCAGCCCATCCAGGAGAGTAGGCAGATCCCAATAGCTTTAATAGCTCTTGTGCTTATAATGCTAAAAGTAGAGAGCATGCTGATTAGAGAACACTGTTGGATGGGAGGGCCAGCAGTCTGTACCACTTTCGGGTTCAATGCTATTATGTAGCATCAAAATGAAAAAATAAAAACCATCTGGGTTTATAAAGAAAAATGAATCAGTGGTCCTCAGATGACAGCACGCTTTGCTATATCAGGTAGGCAGCGTCTTGGGAATATTATGGAACTACCCTAAAATAAAATGTCACTTAAGAAAGTGGGCTTCACATAAAAAATTCCCCATATTATTATGACCATTATTGTTTTTGTTTAGGGTGTTTGGTACACTTTTGTTTGATTATATTGAATACCATGTTTTTTAAACATCATCTTTAAACAAAAGATGTTTCTCCATGCTAGTATGGACAGTAGGAACAGATGGATTAAGCTTTGGAGAGTGGTAAAGTGGAGTGAGATGAACTACCAACCAATAAGCTCATTCCATTTTTCAAATACAGCCTATGCCATGACAGTTAGAAGCTGATTGGCTGGTAGTTTATTTCGCCCTATTTTATCATTCTACAAGGCATACCTCCTAACACCGGACCACCGTAAAGAGGGAGAAACTGAATTTTGGGGGCGTGATCTAGCGACAAGGAGCGCAGCTTATCCCTGTGAGGCCATACCCCATATTCAGCGCTGTGGGGGCATAGCTAGTGGCTCTGTGAGCTGCTGGCCATGCCTCCAGTCCCTCAGGCTGCAGGAATAGATGCTGTGCGCATGGTCACCAGAATAAAATATAACCTTTATTGGATTGGTTTAAGAACTTGCAAAATATAAAGCAAACATAAGAATATGGTTTAGGAGTTGGTGCCTTAATTTGGTGTGTATAACCAACACTTTTCAGCTGTAACAGCCTTTTTCAAGGTTACTGTGTGTCACTTAATCATGCCTTATATGCTTCCCTTTCTCCTCTGGTAGGGTTAGAGGGTCATCCTTCATTGGTCAGTTTCGTTGTTGGGGGAGGGAGTCACAGGTGCAGGTTCACCTGTGGTTGAGACATAGGCACAGCCAGGAGAGGACATAGGCTCACCTAGAGTCTATTGGATTGTAAAGGGGTTCATAGTGAATCGCCCTAAGCCCCTAAGGCTCCCCTCCTACGTGTCAACACTTGACTATAAAAACTATTAACTTTCATGCCATTCACATTTTCATCATAAGTAACCGAGGGAGACCTTAGGCCACAGAGAAAAGACCTATGGAAGTGTAAAAGGAGTCTAGTACAGACCACCTGAACCCCAATAGGGAATCTCCCCACAATGATACTGTGACGAAAATGTCCCTTCTAAGGGGAACCCCATATAGGTGTGAATAAAACACCAATTAAGAGGAACCATCAAAGCTCCAAGAACAGACCATAACAATAGCTCACTTTTCCCAACTTTCCAACACCCCCATCACCAATTTTTCCACGCTTTCTTAATCTTTCTTTAATTTTTGCCCAAATTAGAAAAATTAAATTTAAATCCTTTTAAGACAAATGTAAAAAAATCTGGCAGATTAAAAGTTACATCACATGTGAAACGGCAGGGGTGATATACAGTCTACAATGCCCCTGTAAGAAGGAATACTTTGGGAAAATGATCATACCCTTGAAGAGAAGAATTACAGAGCATCTTTCCAGCATTAAAAATGCCCCATGGGATTAACAAGCCATGAAAACATTGACCGACATCACCAAAGTAATCCAATAGGCCTGAGACCTTACGGCAGGCATTCCCAACCACGGTCCTCAGGGCACACCAACAGTGCAGGTTTTAGTGATAGCCAGGCTTCAGTACAGATGGTTTCATCAGAATCCCTCAGATACTAATTAAGTCACCTGTGCTCAAGCCTGGATATCTACAAAACCTGCACTGTTGGTGTGCCTTGAGGACGTGGTTGGGAATGCCTGCCTTACGGTATACTGAAGGTGGACATGGGGATTCGAAGAGGAGACTTGGATACGAAACTCCTCAAACAAGATACAAGACTCATCTTTTGATGGATACAATGTCCCCAAAGGGACTGAATGAAGAAAACAATTATGCGGCATACATGTAGAAAGTTTTGCCTTAGGCAACTACCTATAACTTCATGTCCTTCTTATTCACATTTTTCTTATGATTCTCCACATACCCCTTGTCACCCCCACCCGCCATCCCTGGTTTTCGGTCTCCATGGTAAGGCCTTATAATGATGGTACCCCTACCTTTCAATAGATTAAGATAAATGATCTCCCTAGTTATTATATACTGTATGGGCAAGTAATCTCTTTCAGAACAAGCATGGAAAATTACAACTGCCCCAATCCATAACTACTCCAAATATTCAACCGGCAGGACTTTTCCCCTACGAGACAACTTTATACATTATTCCTGCCAACTCTCGATTGCAATAATCACCATACAAATATTATGTTTGGAAGATTTGTGTGTGTCTTTTTAAAGTTTGGAAATGATTAATTAACGGGGCACAACATTAGGACGGATATCACACTTATTTTTGTTCTCACTTGTGCACGTATGGCTTTGTGTTTCTACACATATATTTTTTCACCTAGGTACAAGCACTACCAGTCAGTCAAATTACTTATATTACACATATCTGTTCAAATAAATTTTGTATCTAACCATACCACCCAGTTCACGTGAAATGTATTCACCAATTATCACTCATTTGCTCAGTATGACTTATTGATTATTAATGACCCATCTGAGGTCATTAGTTTTCACATATACTCAACATTTTTCTTACATTCCCAGTACACTACACATTTGCACAGAATGACAATGAGCATTCTATTACTTTATTACCAATTTTATACTGATTTCAAATCAATATTTTCATACCTATAATGGTCCATTTAATTGAACATCATGAACCCTATTTTATCTGAAACATTGTAAAATTTATTATTAGGTATTCTTAAATATATGTGCAGAAGAATATTGAGCGCTACCTCCAAAGTAAGGAGCACTCAATTGTGTTGACAATATTCTTCTGCACATTTGTTTTTATTGTTGGTGATTGACAAACACTGATTTTGTAAACACTTGAGCTGCACAACTTTCTTTGGGCTGTAATTCCGGAAAAACTTCTTTAAATATTCTTAAATATATATCACTATATATCCTTATGTATCATTTACGTATAAGTTATAATCTTCACATATCTATGTATATTATATCATATGTTCATATGCTCCTCCATATTTAAACACACAACTTTATTCTCTTATTAAATAACGCAATATATATACACCTTCCTTTTCAATATATCCATTCAAGGAAGGAAACTTATTCTGAATAATTAATGAGACAATCAGTTTGACTATTTTAATAATTACTATATTATCTACTGAAGAGAACGGCCGACATTATATAGAAACAAATTTGGATGAGATCAATACTATATAAGAATGGATACAAAGTTCCCATTGATTCTTGAGACTCCATTATTACGCCTTAAAAAATCAATACAATCGGCATTCCTTTGACGTTCAGACAGGATTGCACCCGTTAATGAGAATGGAGAAGCAGCGTCCTGATTGGCTATGCCCATCCGCCTCAGGGTACTTTAACGTCTTCCGGGCACCCAGTCAGGTTGGCCCTGTTGAAGCTTGAGCGAAGCGTGCACCAGCTAGCAGTGATTACAAGGTCAACAGTGACAAAAGATTAACTCATGAAAAGGTCACCATGCATATTCATAATTTTTTGTGTCAATGTCGTCACCTGAGCCCGTGGACGCACATGTGTGTACTGTGAACTGTTTCACTCGCCATGCACTGTTCACAATCGTAGTACGCACAATTAATAAAGCATGAAAAAAGTCCAAACAATGGGGGGGGGGGGGGAATGGGAAAAACTCATGTCAACAGTTTTGAACCATGTAAGGGTACGCGGTACACAGTTTGTGTGTCTACACGCACAGATGTCGATATTGACACCAACAAAAAATATGAAAAATTCATGTCTAACTTTTTAAGTGTGACCTTTTGTCCATGTCGATTTTTTTTTCCATATTGTCATTCAGCCATCTGGATACCAAAGAGAAGAAAGGCAAGTGTGGCTTGTGCTGAAATACAGAGTATGACGTAATTGCAACCTATAGTATACAACATTATACGAGGGTGTGCGAGTGTATGTATGTACTGTATGTATATGGAATAATAAAAACCAAAAACCTTAGAAAACTGTCATTTTCTGCTTTATTACGTATTGCGTCTACTAAAACATTGTGGATTTGTTCAAACAAAAAAAAAACATTTTGCATAAAAATAAAGATAACAGCACCAAGCAGCTGTTCTGTGTTTGGGCTATACAGAGATTGTAAACCTGCCCTACACAATGCTGGGTTTGCAACCAATCTATAAGAAGACAAAAACAAAATAAAAAAACATACACAATTCTCACAATTGGCTTGTGGTGGTCCTGGGTAATAACTCACTATGTATCGTTAACAGAACATACAGAAGGGGATCCTGTGGTGATCAGTGAATTGTGCACCTCTGGAATTCCTCACTCATAATTTATCATTTGGGTGTCATTATTATAATCAAATAATGCTACACTATATTGGCTCTTGTTTAGTGGCGGCTCTAGGGGAGGAGCTGCAGCACAGTTCAAAATTCAATTAGGGGAGCCACACCCACTGCCAGTGAGTTCGTTTGGAACGGCAGTGGGTTTGAATATTGAACTGAGCTTCTTTTTTAGGTGCAAATATAGATTGGTACAAGTGTGCGCTGATGTTCTAAGCCTGTGGATGGGGTGGGGACATCCAGTGGGGACATCCAGTGACCAGTGGCCATGCGGGATGCTGGCTGGACTCTGAAGTTTTTTAATGGGGTTTTTGGTACTTGTGTACTAGCACGACGCCCACGATATTTGGTCGCACGACATATAATCGCATCGCATGCCATACACCCGATGCACTGCGATGCGATTTAAAATTGTATAAGCCCCTATACGATGTTTAATTGTATAAGCACCCTAATGGGGGCTTACAATGTTAAATGGACCCTCACTATGAACGTGAACCCGAAGTGTGGCGAGCGCGCGAGGGGCAGCGGTACGCGTCCTACGACCTTTTTATACCCCCACTATCCACGTCGGCGTGGAGTTGATTTTATATAGCGTGGCGAGCGCAGCGAGCCACCGAGCCCGAAGCGTTGCGAGCGGACATGTATTCCGCGTCCCCTTGCCACGCTTCGGGCTCGGTGGCTCGCTGCCCTCGCCACACTATATAAAATCAACTCCACGCCGACGTTGATAGTGGGGGTATGAAAAGGTCATAGGACGCGTACCGCCGCCCCTCGCGGGCACGCTGTGCTCGCCACGCTTCGGGTTCATGTTCATAGTGGGGGTGGCGTGGGGTGCATTTAACATTGTAAGCCCCCATTAGGGTGCTTATACAATTTTAAATCGCATACCATTGTATATGCGATACAATGGCATACAATTCGATGGTATACAATTTCAAATTGTATAACATCGGCTGCCATCGCATCGCATGCCTTATGGTCTGCGATGCGATAGGCGCCGTGCCACTACACAAGGACCGGGTTTTTAATTAAAAAAAAGAAAAATCCAGCCCTACCGCTGAATTTGAAGGCTATTACATCTGGCCCTGGATGTCTAATCAATGAATTTAATTGCTCAACTTGCTTTTAGTTTATTGAAATCACCAAGTTAATGATTATATTTTGTATTTATGGCTTAGGGATACAACTGTTACTGAAGGCGAAATATATATAAATTATATTTCATGAACAGACAGTAGAAAATTTTGGTCTTTGCAGACTTATGGCTAATACAGGGTAATGCATATTTCATGCAATTCTTTTATTAAGGAAAAGTGAAGAGCGTGTGTGTGTGCCTATATTATATGCTTAGAAAAGAGCACAAAATCACTCTATGTGTATGCACCTTAAGTCCTGAGCTACGCACAGACTGGGAAAATCCTTTGCTATCCGCCAATCAGCGTATTTTTCCCCAAGCCATTCGCAGCCTTGCACAGGGCAAGTTTCCCCATTGATGGTGGTTATCTGATCCCAGGGCTCTGCTATTTCACAGAACAACGATCAGGTCTGAATAACCCCAAGATTTGTTCCATACAAAGTTACTTGCTTTACTAAAAAACATAAAATCAGGCCCAATATCCAAATGAGGGGAAACGCATTGCATCACTTGACCATAGCTGCATCTAATATATAATTAGGCAACCCACATAAATAAGACTAAAAACGGTATTTAGAGATCACGGTATTACATTAAAAAAAAAAAGATAAAAGACCGGCCTAATTGTCAGGCCATATTCTAACATACTTGGTAATGCATTTACAGAAGATAAGTAAATTCCTGCAACATGATTTTACATTCATAGCTTAATAATTACATTAGACAATTATAAAAAAAAAAAAAAAAGTGGGGGAATGTTTAGTGTGCCGTAATAGTCATGAACACCCGTCCCGTGATGCTCAGTCATCTGAAATAGAATCACTTTATTCTGATCCGAGATAAAATAGTGTTAACTGTGTAGTTCATGTACTATTTGGCACTACTAAAGGTACAAAAAGTGCTTCTAATTAAAAAGCTCTTACAAACACTGATGGCATATATAGATATTTAAAAAAAAAAAAAAGGTATCGATGTCAGAGTTCAAAAACATGTGCGTTCATGATTAGGACAATGTTTATAAAAACTTTTCAATCCTGGTTTACAAGTAACCAGTCTGTGTGCACACCCAACAGTCAATGCTGAGATTCACTATAAACTAGTCTCTAGACAGTGGCCTGAACAGAGGGGATGTGTATGAGAACATATCCCCTTGCAGCCCTCCGCTTGGAGGGAAAATAATTTGATGGTCGCAGATCATCAAATGATTTCTCCGGCCTTCGCAAACAGAACTTTTATTTACGAGCGCAACGACGAAGACGGATCGATCGGCTGACGTATTGTGACGTCAGCCGCCCACCCCAGGCAGACATTGGCCCATCCACGTACCCATGGAAATGCCCAGCATTTTCATGGGTACGCCCATAAAACGCTGGGTGTTCCCATGGTCCAGCGGCATCACTGCCCTTCGTCCATCCTCAGCACTCCCACCCTGCAAAGAACGGCCTGGTGAGTGTGTAACTCTACAAAGCTGTTCATTGGCAGGATCTGCACATGTGCAAATACGGACTTGCGCAGACCCCCAAACATCGGAACAGGGCCGAATTCGCCCCGTTCTGAGTGTCGATGAATCAGGGCTAGTGTGTAATATTGGTTTAACCTCAAACTGGCTGCCTATGAAATGTGCAGGTGACGACTCCACTAACAGTGGGCCTGATTCAGAGATGGATGCTGTGTACACCGCAGCTGCGTTTAATTATGCTAAAGTTGCTGGAGGCGTCATGTGTCAACAGGCTTCTGGGGTCTGCTGGTGCACCCGAAAATGTAGCATCAAATCTCTCTGCGTAAACAACCATCTGAGTGAACCTGAAGGTGGCCATACACTAATGCGATTTGGCCTGATTTCAACCGATTCCAACGCAACGGCTTAAGAAATCAGGTGAAACCATGCAAATTACATGTGTTTTAGATCCCGTGCGTATCGGAGCCGCTAGATCGCAAGTGCTGCACATAGGATCAGAAGTCGCATGCCATATATCACATGCCAAAGGACCGCATGCGATCCTGCCGCCCAGGAAGGTCCCAGGCGACTCAAGGGGGATCGTCTGGCTCCACACTGCCACGAGGAGTCGCAGCAGTGTATGGCCACCTTAAGGTTATGTAGGATGACCGTTGTTTTCACTTTGCTGTGAGCAGGAGATCTTCTTTGGAAAATATAGACTCTGTTCAATACCTGCCTACAAAATGGGGAAGAGAACCCCATTTTGTAGAAACGTCCACATCATCACCCCCTGCTCTGCCCCCCAGTCAGCAGCATGTCATTAATGGTGTGGCTTGGGGGCACTGCCACTGTGAGCCACATGCAGCACCTCTTCTGCACAGAACCCATCAGGTTATTGTACCAATCTGAATCAGGCCCAATGTGACAAATCACCACCCCAAGGTATCGGCGGCTTTACACAAAACAAAGTTCTTTCTAATATTTACTGGTACATTTGTATTGTGAATATAAAACATAATGTAAAACATTTCCCAATTATTATCTTGGGATATGCCAGTACAGGCTTAACACTTTCCATTTCAGAGGGCCAAACAAGCCCTCAAGACATAACACAACCAGCACCTTTTGTTTTTCATATAGTTGCTGCTACGACAGGTAATCGTGCGAGTAAAAATACTCTGCATTTGTCAAAGAATAATTACATTAGTATTTTTTTTCTTACATTTGTAAGAATAGTTGCTCCTTTACTGAAATATACTAGAACGTGTTCCTTTAAATCATTTTTACCAACACTAAAAATGTCAACATTACAAAAAGCGTAAACACTGACTTCTATCCGATAGCTCTTGACCAGAGCCCGAAAATTGAAATGAAAAATACTTTGAACATTGCTTTAGATCTGAGTGCTTCCATTGCATAATGATTGAGGTTTTGCTTACTTAAGTTGTGCAGTTTTTTTTATGCTACCCATACACTAGGGCGATATTGTGTACAATCCTTCGATTTTTACTGCATCTGTGCGATAATCGAAGTATTGTATGCACGTCGCATGGGTCACCCGACGCTATGTGCGGGCCGCCGGTCGAATCTCACGTCAATAGATATTATGTGCTGCACATAATATTTATCGAATCTCATGTTCAATCGAAGGTGGGTTTTTAGAGCATTTGATTTATCGCGAGTGCGATCTGTGTTTTTTCGACATCATTTCCTGAACACTAGCCAGATATAGCCCTGCCCACATTGCATGGCCCGATTTCAGGTCACATGGGGCATGCGATTTATCGCATGACTGTATGCATCAAATGAGGGCAAAAGCACTTTAGATGCCATTTATCACACAGGAAGCTTGAAGGGAAATTGAAGTGCGATATCACATCGCGTCAGATCGCCCTAGTATATGGGCAGCATTAGTGGAATTTGGCTTTAAGCAATTGCGCTTCATCAATCTCAGGGCCGTATTATGCTCGGACCTCAGAAGATTTGGTCTATAATAGATTGTTTTAGATCTGATACTCAGAGGTTCCCAAACACAGATTGTTACCAAGCTTGTGGTCCTGCTGTATAAGGAGAACATTCTAACCATACCGGTCAAGGTATAGAATTGTAACATGGCGATAGCAATACGGTAACAACAAGTTAGTGTTTCACAAAACTGCTGAGAATTTCCCAACCACTCAAAACAAAAATTTGAATGATCTTGTCAGAGGAGTTGAAAAAAGTTTGAGATGTAGAGGTCTGTCTTTTTTTATCCCGTAAGACATTTTTCAAGTATTTACCCTTTGGAAAATGCATGTTAAAAGTAATGGCAGAACAATTCGCTCAGCGTTCAAAGGACCGTTTGATTTTTCAAGTGGTGGCAAAACAAGAGTGCTAGAACGCAAGCTGGGAATACTAGAATTGATGCTGCCACTCTTTATCATGACTGTACCAATTAAAACATTTACAGTACAGCTGGTTAAACTCTCCATGTGGGTTCTCATGAAGAGATACCACAGAACTTCTTATTGCTTGTTTTTTGCCACAACCTGTTTGTCTTAGGTCTTTTCGGTGTTTTAAAAACCCAGATGCAGATCATTCCCAATTTGCAACCTCGCCAAGTTTCTGAACACTTTATCTGGTGTGAGTTCTTTGATGACGGATGAGACAGGACTTCTGGCTGAAGCTTTTCTTGCATTCGTCACATCTAAAGGGTCTCTCTCCGGTGTGGATCCTTTGGTGTTGGATCAGTACGGAATTTTGAATAAAGCTTTTGTCACACTCGTTGCACTTATAAGGCCTCTCCCCTGTATGCGTTCGCTGGTGGGTGATCAAGTGCGAGTTGCGGCTGAAGCTCTTGGAACAATGCGTGCATTTGTAAGGTCTTTCCCCGGTGTGAATTCGGTGATGTTTAATCAAGTTCGATTTAACGGTAAAGCTTTTATCGCACTCTGAGCATTTGAATGGTCTTAGCTCTAGGGGTTTCCCCTGCCTGGGTGCCAGGGGAGCATTTGAGAAGAACCAGCTATATGGACTTTCTATTTGATGTACTGCTGTGATGGGGCTTAATGCTCTTTCATCGGAATTGGGTGTGGCAAACCCATTGGTTGGCACGTTTCTTGCTTTCCATTTGGATGCCGGATACAATTCCCCATTTAAACTTCTACCAAAACATTGCGAGAGGTCATACGTCATAGAAACGGGCTCCTGCAGGCTCAAGTGGCCGTTCCATTTGTCTGCGTTCTCCTCTTCCATGCTGGTGTCCATAGGGATATTGTCTGTTAATAGATAGAATAGGAATCTTATCATAGTGATCAACGTTTTGAAAAGATCATAAGTATTCAAGGATATTCTAAGAGGAATTTCTATAGAAATCAATGAAAGTTATATATATAGAAATGAGCAGTTTATGACCAGTCTAAAGGTGGCCATACATCAGAAAGATATTGTACCCAATCATACAATCTCAATTGATTGTATGATGGATTGTATGCAGATTGTGTGCACATTGTGTGTCCAAAAACCACCAAGGACTGCCGGGGAATTGACGGGAAATTGGACACAATCATGAGCGCAATCGATCTTAAGATCGATCTTTCTGATGTATGGCTAGCATTAGAAGTGTTATCACACAAAGGCCCTAATTCAATTATTATGGTGCAGGTCTGCTCTTCACATGGGTAGGGGAGCAGGCAAACCCTGCTGGAGGGGAACACCCAGCGTTTTATGGGCTTCCCCATGAAAACGTTGATCGTTCCCCTGTTCACTGTTCGGGCCGGGCAGCTGAAATAAGTTAAAAATTATATATTAAAATCAACCAAATAACTAATAACATATGGCTGCCCGAGTTCAGGGGCAGTGTGAGATGCCGGCCAAACTCAAACTTTTTTTAAAGGGGCAATCACAATGCAAACCATGCCTTATAAGTGATTGCCCTTTAAAAAAATGTCCGTGTTGGACCATCATCCCACACTGCCGCCGAACTCGGGCGGCATTACATTGCGCCCAATAAAAGTGGAAGAAAGGAGCTGGAAGGCCTTAGGTAAAACCTTGTGCGCAGCCCTAAAGCCACCAGTGTCCGATCATGGATTTAGTGGCTGACGCTGTCTATGTTCTGCTTTAGCCCCTCCAATTACAGACTTGGTCTCACATGGAAAGACAGATTTGTTTTACCTACCGTAAATGGTCATGCAAGAAAAGTGAGAAGTGTGTGTGGCACAATACTGGACAGTAATACAGACATGATCCTGTAGGTTTATGCATTTAGTTACTCACATGAGTTCACATAGCTATTTTGTTCTTCTTCAGATTCTGCATCACCCTGTAAATTATCATCATACTTTAATCTGGACAGAACATCGGGGTCCACGCCAGTGTAACCTTAAAAAGATGAAACAAGGCGGTCACAAATGCTCCTTTCAAAAGCATCATTACCTGAGGTTTTCACTACATGACCTTGTAATGTTTAATCTTCCTGTATTGCGTCTCTCTGCTAATAAGTGGGTTATGTAAATGAGTACAAAAAGATAATACTAAGGTACAAATTGCAAATTGATAACAGGCCAAATAAACTGCGCTGTGTTATGGGCTCTATGCACGGGGCTACACTCAGGCATTTTACTAAATCACTCAGACAATGCCTGAAATGCATGTAAATTGCTGTGTGTGTGTGTGTGTGTGTGTGTGTGTGTATGTGTGTAGACCACACAGCGATTTAAATGTGTGGCCCCGCTGGTCTGAATCCGGCTGCGATTAATAACATGCACGTGGGTTATTTATCGGTCAGAGGCAGTGTTCTCATTCGTAGAACACTGATCCTGATACCTCGCTCAGCAAGCAGCGCTCTGCAGTGTTCTGAGAGAAGTAGCTTCGTTTAGAACGCTAGTTGGCCCCTGTGTAGGGCCCTTTAGTGCACATTTTGCACCTAAATGCAACCAGACCCTTACTTCCATTGTCTAACCTGCACTGAACAGCTGAAGATTAAATTGTGTTAAGGCAGGGC
Organism: Crinia signifera; assembly: GCF_055691185.1. Lineage (NCBI taxonomy): Eukaryota > Metazoa > Chordata > Amphibia > Anura > Myobatrachidae > Crinia > Crinia signifera. Next base: position 123,298,532 of record NC_139225.1, read on the forward strand.
TGGGCAACACCGGCCCTCCAGATGTTAATGAACTACACATCCCAGCATGCCTTGAATCAGTTTCAGCATGGCGACATAGCAAAACTAATGCAAACCATCCTGGGATGTGTAGTTCATTAACATCTGGAGGGCCGGTGTTGCCCAGCCCTGTGTTAAGGGGTGTACACGCAGGGCGATTCTGCAAAGCAATTTTGACTACATTGTCAAAATCACTTAGAAGGTTTGACAGAATCACCCCGTGTGTACACAGCTGGCGATATTGATAAGCGGCCCTGCAACATCGCCATCACCAGGACAATTAGACACTGCAGGCAAGAATATTTTGTCTAGACCTGCAGGGTCTATTTGGCTATAGACACGTGCTGCTGCTGGAGATGACCGCCTGCTTATCTCTGGCAGCAACTGGGCAAAATAGAACATCCTGCAGCCCATGTGTACACCCCTATACCTGCAACCCTGGGTATCATAATATACAATACTATATGATTATACATTCATGGCACCACACCTAATGCTTCACCACACCCCCTGGGACCTTCCACCCAACTGTCCCCTCAGTGTAATGGTTAGCATTACTGCCTCACAGCACTGAGGTCATGGGTTCAATTGCCACCATTTCCCTAACTGTGCAGAGTTTGTATATTCTCCCCGTGCTTGCATGGGTTTCCACCGGGTACTCCAGTTATCCCAAAATATACTGGTAGGCTAATTGGCTCCTACCAAACTAACACTAAAATGTCTGTGTGTGCGTGTACATGTGGTAGGGAACATAGATTGTAAGCTCCACTGGGGCAGAGACTGATGTGACTGTTCAACTATACTCTGTAAAGCGCTGCGGAACATGTGTGCTATATAAATAACTGGTAATAATAATAAAATATTATAAATGGTGCACAATCTTGCTAAACACATGAGAATTTTCAAGAATAATGTAATTTAAATAAACCAAATCCTATTCAACATGCCGGCAGGAGAATGATGATAAATGATGATGATAAAGACAAAAATCATCTTGGAGGGACCCTTCTCATCCGATTGGCGATTTGTTTTCTTTACTTCCTCTAAACAAGCGATATCGTTCAGTTTTGTGTAAAACTAAACAATATAGAGAGAGTTTTTACCCGGTGGCAATCCGTACTTTAAATACTTAGTGTCAATTCTGAATACGCACAATCTTGTACTCCAATGCTACTTTTCTTTTATTGTCTTTATTCTGTACTGCTTACACTTGATTTTCATTTAATGTTCATTGTATGTGGGCATTTTATGACAAATAAAGATATTATTATTATTATTATTATTATTATTATTATTATTATTATTATTATAACTGTGTTTGCAATCATTCATCAGTTTAATCTGGATGCAAATAGATGTAAGCTGTGTGGTTTGTATGTTCTCCCCATATCTGCAGCTGCTCTGGTTTCCACCCACAATCCAAAAACATATTTGTAGGGTTAACTGACAAAAACTTACGTAGTGTACATGTGCATGCGGTAGGGAATAGAGGGAGATATTCCACTGCGGACATTGATACAATGTGCAGTTACGGAGCAGTACATTGCATCTGTCGACATGGCAAGCTTTCCCCCACTGCCTCATAGAGGTGTGGATGGAATGGGATTACCACCCCTTCACTCATAGATTACAAACTATAAATGGTTAATAAATAAAAAATTTAATAAATAATGCATTTCAGGCCACTGGCCTTTAGAGGATGCATGTTCTGCAGTAAACAGGAAAACAAAATCATGGTTCTAAAGGTCACATTTGGACCACAACATTACAGTTTGCAGCAATATAGGAGAACAATGCCATAATGTTAGAAGGCTTTATTCACCATCAGTGGGACTGTCTGGCTGCACCAGGTCATCTGAAGAACAATGAGCTGTGTAGCGCATAACTTCCTCCTGCTTGATCTTCAGTAATATGTTCGGATTGACTGTAGGGTAACCTGAAAACATGAAAGCAACACTTGTGATATACAATGCCAAGAGAAGGTTTTCCCCCCCAATTTTTTTTTTTTTTTGCTAGAATAGAAAATAATTGGAAATTTCAATTACTAATATCTATAAGGTTCCACCAAAAATATAGATCACAATATATCAAACTAAAATAGAACTTGTTGCAAGTCTGTGTCCTCCTTGGTAAATACTTTTAAATACTTTTATAAACCGCAATGGTGGCTATCGAAGGCTGTAATCTTTTTGGATAAGTCTCTGAGATTTAAACACAGATATAGAAAGATTATTCCAATGCATCACTGCTGAAACTGGACGGATAGTAAAGGTGGCCATACATCAGAAAGATACTGTACCCAATCACACAAACTCAATTGATTGTAAAATGGATTGTATGCAGATTGTGTGCACATCTTATGTACACAATCATACAATCAATCAGCAGATGGATTGTATGACTGATTGTATGATGGATTGTATGCAGATTGTGTGCACATCTTGTATGCACAATCATGCTGCAGATAGATTGTATGACTGATTGTATGATGGATTGTATGCAGATTGTGTGTCCAAAAACCATCAAGGACTGCCGGGATTTCAAGGGAAATTGTACACAATCATGAGCGCAATCGATCTTAAGATCAATCTTTCTGATGTATGGCCAGCTTAAGTGTAGGCTCTGCCACAGTTTAGCGATGGACACCAAGGGCAGTATTCAATGCGGCTGGCGTGGGGGTTAAATTGCAAGGATCGCCTGAAACAAGTGATCCTCACCACTTAACCCCCGCGCCGGAAGCTCACCTTATTCTACGTTCCGGGGGATCCCTCGCTGTCAGATGACGACGAGGATTCCCTTAAACAGCGAGGCTCGCAGCTAATGCAGGGAGCCCCCTGCATTTAGCCTTGAGCCTCACTGTTTTATTTGCCGCACATGCCGTTTCCCCCTCGCTCCAAAAACCCAGCGAGGGTGAAACGGCATGTGCAAGGCATCAGTTGAATACTGACCATGCTCCACACTAGAAGATAAAGTGAAAAATATCTTTCACTTTATCTTCTAGTGTGTACATTGAATGTTGTTAAAGATGCGTTCTCCCGTGTAAGCCGAGTCACACAAAGCCTGGCTGAAAGGTGTTTGGTGCAACTGCAGCAACGATGAACGTGGGAACATCTGTAGGCAATGCCAGCTAGACAAGTAATCTGATGGGATTTTTAAAAAATCATGGAAAACCTACAAAAAAAAAAGAAAGAAATTGCTGCAATCTAACATCAGGATGATTTGAACTGCCCGCCCCCCCCCCCCCCCCCCATGGTGACCATCAGGCTACCATGTTGGGCAGGGACTATAACCCCAACAAGTAAGCTATAACCGGGGTATCAGACACCTGTGGCCTGGTTGCAGGAGGTTATGTATAGTGCAGTTGTGAGTGTAGCACAAGAGTCTCACCGAGAGATAATAAGGCTTCATAGTTCTCTTTCATCATGTTCTTGTAGAGCTCTCTCTGCCATTCCTCCAGTGTTTCCCACTCTTCATCGGAGAAATAAACAGCTACTCGGCTCAGAGTGGCTGGAGTCTGGGGAACACAGCACATAACGATTAGCCCAGAAATACCCACCAACCAGAAATCTGTTCTACTAGGGAGAAATAGAAGCGTTGCTGGCAATAAGATTACGGTTACAGCACAACAGGAAACATTTCAGCAAGATTTACTAAGCCTTGAAAAGTAATAAAATGTAGACCACCTAACAATGTGCTCTGAACTATCATTTTTCAAACGCAGCCTTTAGAATGACAGTTAGGGGCTGTTTGGCTGCTACGTTTTCACTCTCCACTGTATCACTTTTTAAGGCTGGCCGTCACTGTAGTAGTGCCTACTACTACTACTTCTACTACTACTACTACTACGAAACGCCAGCGGCCAGCTAGATCTACCACTACTAAATTAGTTTGTTATTGCTAGTTGCCATTCATGCGAGCCCCGCAGTCATTATACGACCATGCAGTGTGGTGGTTTTTTTAGGTTTTTGATTGAATGACAAGAAAATCGCAGTGTCACAACCACCAAAATATGAAAGTCTGCTTGCGACACCAACTGCATACTGCTTTGGCCGCAGAAAGCATTCACAGGAAAACTAGGGCTAAGTATATATATAGGTAATTATGGTTTTACTGGAGGGCTAGTGGATTGCTATACATTTATATGTAGGTTCAATTGAAAAAAAAAAACAATATTTAAAATATACAATTTAAAAATGTAACACCACCTGGGATAAATACAGGCCGAGCAGGAGAATAGCCAACAGCGAAATGGGCATATCTGTTCCGTTATCTGTATACATTACATGCCGTGACTATAATGAGCTAGGCATAAGTAAGACGCTCACTGCTAACAGTAACACAGTAGCTTCCTGTTACTGCATGTAACATGCTATATCAGTGATGGAGAACCTTGGCCCTCCAGCTGTTGCTGAACTTCACATCCCAGCTTGCCTTGCAAGAGTTTTGCGATTTGGCCATGCAAAAACTGTTGCAGGGCATGCTGGGGTGTGTAGTTCAACAACAGCTGGAGTGCCAATGTTCCCCAACACTGTGCTATACAGATAATAAGCTACCTATTCTAAATGTGTCAATGAAGAGCCATGGTAAATTTCTGCCAGGAAACGCAGGGTTACAGTAGTGTTCATTCTAGCTCCGTGCACTTGTCACAAACGGTGCGGGTTCCCTTTCCTGCACCCGCCACAACTCCTGCAGTTCTCTTTACTGCCTGGAGTGCTGCTCTCTGCTCAATGCTTCTAGCATAGTCTGTTATATATCTTACCACAGAGGCAGAGATCAAACTGTGCTAGAAGTACCAGAGCGGATAGCAACACTGCAGGCAGGAAAGAGAACTGCACGGCTTGAGAACGATGCAGGGTACTAGAATAAACACTATTGTAGCAAACACTGACTTGGAGAACAGTGATGCAGACAATGCTGTAAGGATACCTTTCTCTGCAGAGCTCTGGGGACGGGGCTGAAGCTTTCCTTCAGAAACTGAGACTTCAGAGGAAGCAGCTGTCTTCTCCACAGCTGGGGTTTTCTCGGACCATCATTTATTTCTTCATCCTCCTGTTATATTGCAAATTTAATAAAGAAGTTGGGGCATTAAATGCTGAAACAGAAGCAGGATTTATTACGTAGCTTATTAACAGCATTGGTGTTGTCCTGCTCTGCTGTGTACAGACAGAAGCAGAGTTCAGTCAATGCTGCCATATCACACACACACCTGTGCATAGCAGACATAGCGGTGTATTCAATCTGTGCTGATATTTCCCAACAGGGGAAATATCGCCACCCACCTATTCAATTCTGCCGTTAACGACAGCATTGAAGGTCGGCAGATCAGACTTTTTAAAAAGTTGGATCTGTTTTGTCAGAAAGGGCCATGGATTGTCCAATTCATGTATGGTTTGCGACAATCTGTGGCCGTTTACTCTGATCTGCTGACTTTTACGACACTCGACAGATTGAATTCCGAATGTCGGGTTACAGTTGGAAGTAATTAAAACGTCTCGGGATTCCAGCTGTCGAGATGTTCTAACAGTCAGAATCCCAGATTGACAACCCCCTAATCATCAAAATGGAATCCTTGGTGCTTTATCTGGCTATAAATAGCGTTCATGTAAATCCAATCTACGCAAAAACTCAAATCTTCAGTATCTTTCTGCTGAGAATTTGCCTCATGTGGAAATAATCCAAATATTTTAAAAAAGGAACTCAAAACATTTGGTACACAGTAGATCAATACCAGTCCCTATGCTAAGTGGCTGCACATACTCCCTTCATTACTGGGGGGTATTCTCAGGGCTGTGCTGACTCATTTGAACTACTATACATTGGTTTTTTTTGTTGTTTCATTATTTGCAGAAATACTTTTAGTTTCTTTGAGCCAAATGACCTGTTAGATAAAATATACCTAAATGCTTGAAAAAAAAATATTTCCTACTGAAATGTCAATATTCTGTAGTGAGCTATTATTGAACACTTGGGGTCAGAAGTAATAGCATCTAGGTTCAGCTTCCATGTAGAATGCTGGCCGAACACCATTTTTTTTTTTTTTAAAGGGGCAATCATTTACAAGGCAGACCATAGCACAGTGACAGAGCACCCTCCTCTAGATAGATTTTTCAAATATGGGGCTCCAAGTCAACAGAACGTCAAAGCTACTTCATATATTGTAATGGAATCACAGACCCATGGACCTTTGTCAAGGCATTCATTTTTGACATGTCCTCGGGGACAGGGCTTGAGAGTTCGAAAACATCAGAGGCCAAGGCTGTTCCAGAAGTATCCCCAGAGGCACTACAAACCATGGCTGGCCAAAGTGAAAGCACCTCCCTCGCTTTCCTCTTGAACTTCCATAATGTTCTGGCTTTGGGGCTATTGCAGTAAAATAGCATATATACACCCCATCAGCCATAACATCAAAACCCACCTGTATAATGTTGCGCATACCACTCAAACAGCTCTGGTCCATCGTAGCTTGAAGGTCAAGACCTCTGAAAGTGTTTTGTCTGAAACTATGGCTCCGTGTGTAGGGCAGAGCGATAGCCCCATGCGTCACTATCTCCGGGCAATTTATATACAGCATGCTGCCTAAATCTAGTTAATCGTCGGGGTCACAGCCAGTGTTCTCAGCAGACAAATGGCTAAGCACACAGAGTTGTGTGCTGAGTGATCTTGCTGAGCGTTCTAGCATCGCTCAGAATGCACAATGTCGCTATGTGTCCCTTATGGATGGGTCCTTGTCCATACTCCAAGTGCCTCTGCAACTATAACCATAGCGATAGCCATGATTGCGCCTGAAGAGGCACAATGATTCTCACAGCAGCTACCCATTCTCCATAAGAGCCTTCAGTGGAACTCCCTCGATTTGTCTTTATAGACTGGCATGACCTTCTGGCACTGAACACTACTTGGAGGCTTGCTCGTCCTGAAAGCTGTCCCTTTATTTCTTTTAAGATTAAAAAGCGATACCTAAAACATTAAAACCATTCTTTATTAATGCGATCTTTTAGAATCCAATGTACTAGGAACACGTTGTATTCTCACTGCCTATTCACATAGAGTATCTGGGAAAGAAGCCAGGGCCGGATTATCATCTAATCTTCATGGGGTTTTTTTTTATATGTTTATAGACAAAATACAAAAATGAATGTCCTCTGACTCATTGCTGGATGAAGACAAGGACAACACTACTTAACAGGAGGGACACACATTACATCACTGCTTGCTGACCAATCAAGTTCAATACGAGAACTCAGGGACACACTGGCACCCAAGAGACCATCATCTATGTCCACACATTGATCTGGTTCTCTTCCACAAATGTTCATTAATGAAACTATTCATAGGGAAAAAAAAAAAATGATCCTACACCAACATCACCACCAATGTAACCTCTTAATTTGTACATTAGGTAGAAATATTTTTTAGGTTGTTGAGGAATACACTTAACACCTAAAGGATCTACTTCATCATCAGCTAAAGGTCTATCACATGCTGAATAATGTATTTTTCTAGCTTCTTCTCTCCAGCAGGATGAGCAAAAGTACTGAGAAGTGAAGCAAGAAGGTTTTCCAATAATGCACCCCTGTATGTTACAGGGACCTGCCGGGACCAGGTCAGCAGCTTTGCAGATAACACCAACGTTATGGAGTCACGCAGATGTGGTTGCACTTGCTGTTAATGCAGTAAAAGTACCAATTATTCTTACATTGCACATACACTGGACCCGATCTGCGCATGCAGGGTGCTAGGATGACGGACGCAGTACAGCATCAGACTGTCAGCGATTGGCACTTTGATGCCGTTTGGAGGCGACAGACTCCATTTTATTAAAGCATATTGCCGTCAATTAGGAAGAAATAAGAGGTCAGGGATCTCTGGAGTTGCGGAGGGATTTAATGGTTTGTGCCTCCCCATGGGAGCTGCAAACTGGTCGCGGGTGAGTGCGTGATCTGATCCTGCATCTTAGGACAAAGGTCAGATCACTACTGCAGCAGGAGGTGTCTGCTTGTAATAGACGCCTCCTGCTGCATTACCGTACATCATGTGATCATATCAACGCCTCTTTTTAGGCAACTAACAATGGATGCCAACAAGCTGAAAATGAATTTGAGCTATAGATTAGAAGAGTTTTTGCTCACAATCCAAGTGTTGCTATAAACAACTTTTTAGCTTCATGTCTACATTAGATTCTAGATCATTAGCCATTACATAGTGTTCATTCTAGCACCCGCCATCTTTGAAAACCCATGCATTTCCTCTTCACTGCCTGGGGTGTCGCTGTCTGCTGTAGTGTGGTCTGTATATCAGCACTTCTATGCAAACCAGAGCGGTGCTAGAAACACCATAGCAGACAGCGACACCCCAGGCAGGGAAGAGGAACTGCATGGGTTTTCAAAGATGGCGGTTGCTAGAATGAACACTAATTACATATATATTTAGATCTATGGTGAACCAATCATATAGCGCCACCAAGGGCCCGTAACTCCATATAAGGAGATTCTAATGATGCACAAACCAAAAAATATAAAAACTGACAGGAGAAAAAAAAAATGAGATATTTAGACAAATGATTGATCATTATTTACAGCAGCACTCAGCGGTCCTGTGCCTTGTGAAGGGCAGACAAAGAGGATCAGAGTCACTGAAGACCAGGACCGAGCAGGATGAGCGCGCTGCCCCTGAGAGCTTACAGTATTCGCCTCTTAACTTCAGCAAAATTCTTTTTATAGTAACGCAGTTTATTTTAATAGCAGTGTAGGTTTAACAACTGTATATTAAGCTGCATTAAACACCAATGTTCAGTATGTAGCAGGAAATGTCCAGAATAGTAATTACATACCATTTGCTTTGGGGAGTCCTGGGAGGTGGATGGGCTGGTGGTCTGCTCAGATTCTAACTTGGGCCGCTTCTGCTGCTCAAGAAGATTGTCTAAGAGCTGTAGAAAAATAATCATTGTACATTATTGCATTTGTTTTTATTATTATTCAGATACAAATAACCACACACATACACGTGTTTCTCCATGAAGATCCTCCATCTGTCCTAATTCTCGTTTCCATCCAATACCCAAGAAAATACCCAAATCTACTATGTCCATTGCTGGACCAATCCTGCACCCTTCACAGATAGAGCTGAAAGTGCTTCTATTGTAGCTGGAGATGGGGGATCAGTATAATGGTGCCCATACACGTTACAATTATTGTATACAATATCGTATCTCATCGCATCTTAGTTTTGCGATGAGATCTACTACAAAAAGTATGTGCAGCACATACTTTTAGTACTAGATCTTATCTCATCTGATCTCATTTCAAAACCAAGATGCGATGAGATACGATATTGTATACAATAATTGTAACGTGTATGGGCACCTTAAGAATGTAAGGCTACAATTTAAAAACATAACTTTTATTGTTTTATCTTTACATAATAAATAAACAAACCTAACAAAATATGTGGTTTCATTCACTCTATGTGGGAACTCAGTTTACTTTAAATGTGACACTGGTATTAAGGCTACTTCCAAAAGACCTGGGTCCTGTTTCAGAATTATACATAATGCCGATGATCCCGCAGCTGAGCATTTATCTAGGATGTGCACCCGCTAAGGTACTCTATCGATGGCGACTGACTGCAATCAGCAGCTAAAATATAGTGTAAATGGACTGTTTGAAGGAAACAGTTATTTTTCCTAGGGCCCCATGAGATCTAAATCCACCTCTGATCCTATAGGTCATTAATGACTACATGTACTTTAATGTTAAAGACCCAAAAGCAACACTATGCAAGAAATAGGTGGCTTTATTCAGTCCATTGTGACATGTGCCAACGCTCAGTATTCTAACGACCTCTGGCTAGAAACGGTTACAGGGGCTTATTACCTGCTTTCTTTCATGTATTTTCAAGTGATGTTCTGCTTGTTTGCGCAGCTTGGGAGCACCAGTGGCAAAGAGTGTGGGCACCGCGTTCACCTTCAATTTCCGCCTTGTCCGCTTGTGGTTAGGTTCAAAAGGTATAAGAGGCGAGTCCCCGATCAGCTCAAACATCTCCTCTTCAAAGTGCTCTGAACACAGTACAAAGTGCCCTGGGTTCTTCATCAATGTGTCACGCACAAATTCCTGCACGTCACCCACGTCTGTGCGGCTGTGATGCACCCAGGTCTCTGCCAGGAGCAGCTCCTTGGGAAAGGAGTGCATGCAGACCGCCATGGGGAGCTTCCCGCTGTGGTTTGTGCAGCCGTAAGCGAAGCAGTGAGGCATTTCCACCTGTGCAGGGTAGAATAAGCAGCATGAGGTCATTGCAGTAACAGAACGGCTACACTGCACTCTGAGCATGGAAAACATATGGGAGTTTAGGACCATGATAGAGCAATAAGCTTGTACGCATCTTACAGAGACATAAAGGTAATGTGCTGCGTTCTGAAGGACCCGGATGTGTATCAAGTGTTCCTTTTGCTGCCCTGGGATAAGACACATTGGTGCATTATGGGTACAGGTCATAGGATCGCCACTATTAAGGTTGACATTCAATAGGTCGACTACTATTGGTTGACTGGCCATAGGCCAACACATATGAAAAATCGCATGGAAAAAAAGGTTGACAGGACTGTTTCACATTTTATGTGTCTATGACGATATATTGCTATTGTGCACTGTGTGGACCCTTTAACAGGTCAGGTACCCCAGAAGTGTACCGCTTCGCTGGCGGTCAGCACCAGGAAACCCATCAAAGCAGATCCCAAGGTAACGGAGCTAAACACCTCCAGATAACTTACAGAGGTGGCTGAAAAGCACAGTATGAGACTATAGGGTGAGGATGCTTATGATGGGCACCTTAAATTCTACACTGTATGCATCTATTGGCAGAAGATCACCCTCAGACAGCTTAACTTTGCTCATATGATCTCTTTCTAGAATGCTTTGGTTTCATTGTAATAATCCAACAGTGCTGCTACTTCCACGTTTTCCAACACACGTTTTCAAGAAAAGCCTTTAAAGGGCAACCTTATAATAGAAGTGTCACACACATATATTACTCATCGCACATCACTCCCTGCCCCAGAGGCATTGTATCCATCTTTAGGTGTGCGGAGGCCAGACTCTGCGTCTTCTGACCATGTCCTGGTCACAGCAGTGTGAAAACAGCAGCAATTCACCATCTGAGGATTATTGCCACGACTGACCACCTGGGGATTACTACCGTGTCTGACCATCTATGGACATGGCAGCAGATCACAGGAGGCATTTATTTACCTGATGCTTTTGCACACACACTGGCGATTATATTGTCAGCAGTCAATTTGAATAGCAGTATGTTTGGGGAGTCAATGAGGAATCTTAGGGGGGTATTCAATCACCCACAGCCCTCTCTCGACAGGGAAGATGACTGCGGGGCCCTATTCAATGCGGTCTTCCCCGACAGCATTGAACAGGGGATCTCGGCAGAATGAGCCCAACTTCACAAGCAGTCGGGCTCGTTCTGCCGAGAACGACCGGGAAGTGACGAGCTCCCGGCTACAGCTCGCCTCTTCCCTGCCACAGCTCGTGGCCATGCCCCTTTCTCATCCCGCTGCACGCTGGACAGTGAATCCCGCCTGCTTTTTCTCGAGCAGACCGAGAACGGGACAGGGTCACGGCTGTATAGCCAGCTCGACAGCCGTGACCCCACATTAAATACCCCCCTAAAGGTGCACAAAGGAAAACACACATAAGCATGGAGAGATCATATAAACTCCACAGAGACCAGCCATGGCAACAGGTGTTCACACAATTAATATATTTTATATATTCACCTCCTGTGAATCGCCAGTATTTTAAGGAATGGTTTTACGCATAGTTAGCTTCACATTCAGTTGAATAAAGGCTAATGCTGCTCCTCACATTTTGATGGGCTGGTAACCAGTATTACAATAAACAGACACATTTGTTGTTTATTTTTACACAAATAACCAAAACTCATATTTACGGGGGAATTGAATTAGTCACAATGGGCCTTATTTTGGTTCATTCTTTCTGACAAAATCCTTCTTAGATGGACAAAACCATGTGCACTGCAGGGGGGGCAGATGTAACATGTGCAGAGAGAATTAGATTTGGGTGAGTCATTTTGTTTCTGTGCAGGGAAAATACTGACTGCTTTATTTTTACACTGCAATATAGATCTCACTTTGAAGTAAAACCCCACCCAAATCTAATTCTCTCTGCGCATGTTACATCTGCCCCACCTGCAGTGCACATGGTTTTGCCCATCTAAGAAGGATTTTGTCAGAAAGAGTGAACCAAAATAAGGCCCAATGTTTTCTTGCGGATGATTAATTGGTACTCTTTACTTAGAACGGCGCCCGCGATCATGATCGCGGGCATCGTGTTCAAAAAAAAAATCGCATCCATCGCGTCGCGTGCACTAAATAAACGCATGCGACGCGATGCCCGCGATTTGCCATAGGGACCAATGTTAAATGTCCAAATTGACTTCAATTTTTTTTTTTATATTATATTTTTTTATTGAAGCACAGGCATCAAAGGAACACATCTAACAAGAAAGTATGTAGTAATGTTCAAATTGGGACAATGATATTTCAGACTGTATATATTAAAAAAAAAATTGATTATAATAATAATAATAAAAAATAAAAAAAAAGTATATGAAACGAGTAACAATCTGATGAGTATATACTCAGGACATACAAAAAAAATTATGGTACTTGTGTATTTTGGCGGCGCCCCCGATGTCCGTCGTACGACGAACATATCGCATCGCATCCCATGCACCCGATGGCATGCGATGCGATGCGACGCGATTTTGACCCCCTATACGACCAAAAATCGTATAAGCCCCCTAAAGGGTGCTTTTGAGCACCCAAATGGATGCTTACAATGTTAAATGCACCCCCACGCCACCCCCCACTATAAACGTGAACCCGAAGCGTGGCGAGCGCAGCGAGCCCGCGAGGGGCGGCGGTACGCGTCCTACGACCTTTTCATACCCCCACTTTCCACGTCGGCGTGGAGTTGAGAATAGAATAGTGTGGCGAGCGCAGCGAGCCACCGAGCCCGAAGCGTGGCGAGCGCAGCGAGCCCCGCGAGGGGACGCGGATACCTTCACAGTTATACGCGTCCCCTCGCGGGCTTCACAGGTGTCCGTGGCTACGCGGACACCTGTGAAGCCCGCGAGGGGACGCGTTTACCTGTGAAGGTATCCGCGTCCGCTCGCCACACTATTCTATTCTCAACTCCACGCCGACGTGGATAGTGGGGGTATGAAAAGGTCGTAGGACGCGTACCGCCGCCCCTCGCGGGCTCGCTGCGCTCGCCACGCTTCGGGTTCACGTTTATAGTGGGGGGTGGCGTGGGGGTGCATTTAACATTGTAAGCACCCATTTGGGTGCTTAACATAGTATAAGTACCCATTAAGGTGCTTATACAATGTTTAATCGCATCGCATCGCATCGTATGGCATCGTATGCCATGTACAATGGCATACAATTTCAAAATTGTATGCCATCGTGCTCTATCGTACGATATCGCGTCGCATCGCATACCATCGTATGTGTTATGGTATGCGATGCGATGGGCGCCGCCAAAATACACAAGTACCAAAATTATGGTAGATATACATTGTACTAGTCTGACATGATGCCTAGCTTCTTCCACAACATTTTCCAACTTTTCTCAACCAAAACTGGGGAGAAGCTACATTTCTGCAGCCAAATTGACTTCAATTTAATGTTCAATGCCTCAATGGACGCGATTTTCCCATAGGAAACCATGTTAAATATGTCACAAAGTGAAAATAGGCACCCTGAAGTGTTAAATGGCCCCCACAATTTTTAACGCCACCCCACGATCAACGTGAACCCGAAGCGTGGCGAGCGCAGCGAGCCCGCGAGGGGCGGCGGTACGCGTCCTACGACCTTTTCATACCCCTACTATCCACGTCGGCGTGGAGTTGAGAATAGAATAGTGTGGCGAGCGCAGCGAGCCACCGAGCCCGAAGCGTGGCGAGCGCAGCGAGCCCCGCGAGGGGACGCGGATACCTTCACAGGTAAACGCGTCCGTTCGCGGGCTTCACAGGTATCCGCGTCCCCTCGCCACGCTTCGGGCTCGGTGGCTCGCTGCGCTCGCCACACTATTCTATTCTCAACTCCACGCCGACGTGGATAGTAGGGGTATGAAAAGGTCGTAGGACACGTACCGCCGCCCCTCGCGGGCTCGCTGCGCTCGCCACGCTTCGGGTTCACGTTGATCGTGGGGTGGCGTTAAAAATTGTGGGGGCCATTTAACACTTCAGGGTGCCTATTTGCCCTCTGTGGCCCATTTAACATGGTTTCCTATGGGAAAATCGCGTCCATTGAGGCATTGAACATGAAATTGAAGTCAATTTGGATATTTAACATTGGTCCCTATGGCAAATCGCGGGCATCGCGTTGCATGCGTTTATTTAGTGCATGCGACGCCCGCGATTACCGCGACGGGCGCCGTACTAGGTAAAGAGTACCGATTAATTCACCACGGCCTATTCAATTATCCTTATTAAGCCGATGTGAGACGCTACAGGCAGGCAAAAAAAATCCCCCAAAACAGGGAGTTTCTCACAAAAAAAAAAAAACCAAAAACATAGGCGACCAAATACGATAGTACGAGGAAAAAACATTGGAGAAAAATCAGGATAGATCGAGAAAAACATGAATTTCGCTCTCGATTATTTTTGCTCCTGATGTTTCTTCTCCTGTAATTGAATAACCCCTAAATGTTTTGACTGGGCTATCAGCATTAAAAGTGGCACACATATCTACAATATGTGTGCACACATATCTACAATTGTAAATCATAACAGAATCTGCTGCGCTATATAATAAACTGTAAATAAATATATCCAACAGATGCTGTAATTAAAATTCTGCATGGCTTGCAAATGTTTATGGATGGGGCGATGTACATTGCCAGGTATTATAATTACCACTTAACCAGTTTCTGGCACACAAATTAATTTAGGTTATTTACAACACAATAGGTTTTACAGATTTAATTCAAGCCCTACAAGAACACATATCTTACATTAGCCTGAAATCCCAACTAAAAAAAACATTTAGGAAACCACTGCCAGTAATAACGAGAATATGCACCTACCGGCCCAATATAATAGGCCCCAATATTTGCCAATTTCATATTAGTGTTCATTCTAGCCCCTGTCATCTTTCAAAACCCATGCAGTTCCTCTTCCCTGCCTGGGGTGTTGCTGTCTGCTGTAGTGTTTCTTGCACAGTGTGGTCTGTATATCAGCACTGATATGCAAACCAGACCTGTGCTAGAAAAACCACAGCAGACAGCGACACCCCAGGCAGGGAAGAGGAACTGCATGGGTTTTCAAAGATGGAGGGTGCTAGAATGAACACTATAGATTACAGCACTGTTGGCGAGAGATGTGCAATGCATTGAAGAGTGGAGTTGTGTGCCAGTGGAGAAGTTGCCCGTAGCAACCAACCAGCATCGATCATTTTATAGAATGTACTTAATAAATGATCTGGCAAAACGGATTGAGATGGGTGACTTTTCTTCACCGCTTGATGCATCAACCCCTTAGGGGTAAATTACCAAAGCTCATAAAAATTAAATGAGGTCATGTTGCCCATAGCAACCAATCAGAATTTGTCTATCATTTTCTTGAATGCAAAAGAGAAATAATAAAGAAAATGTGACTGGCTGCTATTTGGCAACATCACCTTTTTTCATTCTTAGAAGCTCTAGTAAATTTCCCTCTGAGTGTTTACAATGTGTCACCTTAGATGACTGACTGATGCACAGAATGGACCAACACCCACAGACCGGCTATAGCAGAGAAGATGATGGTGAGCATACATGCACAGACAGACTTTGTTCAGCTGCCAGATTACATGTTTTAGTCAGTATGATGACCTTGTGACTGGGATTTGCCTAAAGCTGGCCATACACTACTGTGATATATATTGCAGCAGAGTATGGCCATCCATTCCTTTGCGAGCTGGCCAGGACCTTCCCGGGCAGCAGGATCACATGCGATACATCGCATGCAGTCCTTTCACATGTGATGTATCTCCCTGTTCCCAGTCGCCTTGAGGGGAGTCCGAGTCGAAGGTCGGACATGCATGCAGGTGATACACATGCAATTTCAGCCCGATCCTTTGCAAAAAGGGCCTCAATATTGAGTACATCAAAAGAAAGGGATTTTTTTTTGTATTTAGTTATTAACAGTTTCTTATATAGCGCACACATATTCCACAGTGCTGTACAGAGAATATTTGAACATTCACATCAGTCCCTGCCCCAGTGGATCTTACAATACAATCTATATTCCCAACCACATGTACATGCACACAGACATTCTAGGGTTAATTTTGTTAGCAGCCAATTAAAATAGCAGTATATTTGTGGGAGTAAACCTACGCAAGTACAAGGTGAAAATACAAACTCTGCACATTTAGGGCCATGGTGGGAATCGATCCCATGACCTCAGCGCAGTGAGGCAGTAATGCTAACCATTACACCATCCGTGCTGGAGATCTGCACAGGTGGTTGATCACAGCACTATTATTAAGGCACCAATTTGGTTATTATTAGTTATACCCAATATTATTGGCATGCATTGCCTGGTCTTAAATGGAGAACATTTAAAAACAATTTAGAGGTGAATGGCTTTTATGTGGCCCCCCTATACTTTTTTTTTTTCTTTTTTGACAGAGTGGATAGTGAGGACATCCTGTTTGACGCCTTTAACTGCCCACGCTGCCAAAAAAGTTAAACAAAAAAGAAATTAAAACAAAATAAAAGAATATGGGGGATGATTTAAAAGCAGCCTCCTCTAACTGGTGCCCACTTCTGCCAGCGTCAAACTTAAAACTGGTTAGCTGGCGGCGGGGTACGGGGAAGAAAGAATGAAGTATTTGGTACCAAGAGTCTCCTCTCCAGGATATACCCAGTCAAACTCACTGTGCCCCCTAGTGGAGGAAGTAAGGCTAACTGAGAATATTGGTCCATGTGTAAAGCCACATACACATTGGGCGACTTCTGCTAGCCTGCATGCTGAGCATTGTAGGGAAGTCGCCTTTGTGCTTCCCAGCGGTTAGATCCCCCATACACACATAGCAATGCATGTTTGGGTGATCTGTGCTAACCAGTGTGGTGAGAACACTGGCGATCTGACTAGATCAGATTTAGACAGGCGATGGCAATGCGCGGCATCGCTATGGGGCATGCACACGGAGCAATCCATGCTTAATCTCTAAGCGATCTAGACAGAACACAATATGAATAAAATTGCCGTGTGTGTGTGTGTGTGTGTGCCTTAAGTTGTCCCATTGCAATACCTGGTGTATAAAAGCAAAAAAATGCTATTGCAGGTTAACCTGGCAGGCCGACTGATCACCCATGGTATAAAGTAGAGTAATGAGCAGAAATGCCCCATGAACCTCAAATACAAGGGAGAAGGAGGGGGGACATACTATTTCCCTCCATAGTCTTTCCTTACAATACTTTTTTTTTATCCAGAAGGTCACATGACCCAGCTTACATGTCATTTAATTCTGTCACCATTGACTGTGAACGGAGATTCTACTTTCTCAGCAGTGAAAGGGATTTCAGAGCAACATTTTTAGTGCAGAGCATGCGATTAACACTCCATCCTCGGATGGGCACATGCTGCATATATTATTTATATAGTAAACCAAAGTAGACATTTCAGTGTATTACAACATTTTCATTAGGGTGAAGGTCTAACTCAGATATAATCAAAATATGTGACCCCACTTGAAAGATACATTCCACACTGCACCAGCCTCACTGTGTTCAATTTAAGATTGAAGGTATAATAAATAATAAATTATTATTTATTAACAGTTTCTTATATACTGTAGCACACACACATATTCGGCAGCGCTTTACAGAGAATATTTGAACATTCACATCAGTCCCTGCCCCAGTGGAGCTTACAATCTATATTCCCTACCACATGTACACGCACACACAGACATTCTAGGGTTAATTTTTTTAGCAGCCAATTAATCTACAACTATCTCTTTGGACTGTGGGAGGAAACCCACGCAAGCGCGGGGAGAATATACAAACTCCGCACATTTAGGGCCATGGTGGGACTCGAACCCATGACCTCTGCGCTGTGAGGCAGCAATACTAACCATTACACCGTCCGTCCCACCCAATAATAATAATAATTATTTAAAAAAAAGGAGAGAGAACAACATTCTGCCGTTAATACATAACAATCACATTCCAAATACAAGTCTCATGTTTTCCTCTTACAGCACAAAGTGCCAGGCCCCACATTCCAGACACATTAGGTGTGTGGATATTTTTCGGACAACACGCCTGCAATAGGCCTCTGGGAAATGTGACTGGCGATGTCGCCAGAAGCTGAAGTGTCTGATCACAAAATAATCTGAATGTGTTTCGCACTAAGTAGTGTCTCACATGCCTGAACTGCTGACGAGTATCACATGCTGCAGACATGTTTCCCCAGGCACAACATGAAGACATCAGAGGATTTAACTCCAAGACTAATTCTACATTCAGGAACGCCTTGTGACCAGCGGGAGGAAAGCCATTCAATCCAGACCAGAGTAAATGAAGGGATTAAAATGCTTTGTTTGTGTCTGAGTACATCAGTCTGAGTACGGCCTGATGCTAAATGATAAGAGGGGTCATGAATGCAAAGCCATATATGCAGTCCACCAGTGTCTTCTGTATATGCAGTCACTGGTCGACCACATTAATTAATCCACATAGGACTCCACCATTAGGGTTTACATTTCTGATTGGTTGACTAAATTTTCAGAAAGAACTGGCCAATCAGCAGGTAATTGGCTTGACACTAATCTGCTTTCATTGTGTTTTTTTGACAATGAAAAGTGTAGAACAAGATGATTCACATATGAAATAAAATGGTTAACCACACACCAACAAGGTGTATTAGTCAGTATGGTCTATTTATCATGCTCTGACGGACATGCATTGGTGAATTCAGTGCATATATGGTGTAACAAATAGCAAGTGCATTATGTCAGTTTTCAGGATTAGCTCTTTTCTTTTAATTTAGAGCAGTGGTTCTAAAACTCGGTCCTTAGACCCCACACAGTTCACTGCGCAGATGCATTCATTACTTTTTGACACATTTTAAAAGAACCACAGGTGGAGCTAATTATTTAATTGTGATTCTGTGAGAAGACCTACAAAACATGCACTGCGTGGGGTCCTGAGGACCGAGTTTGAGAACCTGTGATTTAGAGCAGTGGTTCCCAACCCTGGTCCTCAAGTACCCCCAACAGTGCATGTTTTGCAGGTCTCCACGCAGAATCACAAGTGCTGTAATTAGCTCCACCTGTGGATCTTTTCAAATGTGCCTGAATAATGAGTGCACCTGCTGGGTGACTTGGAAAACGTGTACTGTTGAGGGTACTTGAGGACCAGGGTCGGGAACCACTGATTTAAAGCAATGATTAAATATAATAGGCTCCAAGTTCGACGGTTGTGCGGGATACTGGCCGAACTCTGACATTTTTTTTAAAAAGTGGCAATCATTTACGAGGAATGGTTTTGCCTTGTAAATGATTGCCCCTTTAGAAAAACGTCTGAGTTCATCCATCCATCACCGCCCAATGAGTATAGGCATACGATGAGCACTGATGTGCGGTCCCACGTCATCATTGGTGGAAGTCGTTCATCTGCTGGTATTACCAGCAGATGAGCGACAAGATGGATGGCTTCCCATAGCGTCCTGCCATCCACTCCCCAAGAAAATCGCTGGGCACTGGGGAAATTGCTCAGTGTGTATGACCTTTAGCAGGGTTCTTATGCTCAGGCTCCCTATACTGTATAATCCTCGCCTTCATAGGGTGGCTAGTGGTTTGGTGATCCTTCCGGCAGACTGCAGGACCCTTATTGCAGCTGGATCTGGAAAGAAAAATGCCAGTTACACACATTCATAGGGAAAGGGGTAACTTCCCTGAAAAAGACTGAATCCTGAATTTCAGCTGTAAATAGGACAATATGTACCATACATACAGCACTGCGATCTTGCACCTTATAAATTAAATAATAAATAGTAATATTACAAGTCCTTGAGGAAAAAGACGTACTGCATCATCAAATGTTTGTATTAAATACCGTACTACCTGCTATTCCGATTTGAAAGCAAATGTGAAATGATTTGCTCTACTGCCCTCTCTATCCTGACACAGGATCCCTAATGTTCCAGGCCATGCACTATGACAGCTGTTGACCTCTTTCTTCATTATTTACCTCCAACCGCGATAAGCTCTGGCAGAGGCCAGACCCATCCCGGTCATGCGTCACCCGGGCCATCTGCTAGCGATGCCAAGCTTTGGAAGCACAGTGAGAGAATGCTCGTTACACTGCCTAGGTACCTGTTCAGTAGGCTCCCATAGAACCTTACAGAATTACACATTATGACAAATATAGTATCAATCTCTACTTTTCTGGACATTGGGATGCCTTCTCAAAGATAGTGTAGAAAAGCTGGAATTAGAACGGATTCCCTGTAGGATAAAAGCCTGTCTGCTGTAACCTGGTAATCTTCTAGGGTGGAGATTAATCAGTAGGCCTTCCTATAATCGCACCGTTTAATAACCTCTGCTTCCGAACATTAAAAGCCTTGAACTAGTGTTTGGACACTAGTAGAAAGCTTACAATGGGTTACAAAGAGAGGGTATAATGTTAAAGTGGTGTTTATATGGGTTCACATAAGCAACCAAGGGAGCAATATCAGCGCAAAAAAAAATTGGGGGGGTAAATTCATATAAAGATGGAATATCAGCCATACCATTTACCATCCAGAAATGATGCACAAACAGCAACACCTACTGAAATCACAAATCCCAATTTTCTCTGTGATATAGGATTTAGATTATATAAAAGTTATCGGGGGTTATTCAACTGAATTTTGTGTGCACCTAAGTACTGGGAGATCAATGGTTTATATTTAAAGGTGGTACCCATGCCATAATATAGTTGAACCCAAATGCACTAGGCGTAGACGTACAAGGCGGCTAAACTCGCACAGAGTGCTGGGCGCACTGTGAAAATGGCAGTGTGGACGCCCAAAGCCAGACATCAGTGATTTCTGTTCACCCTAGATAGAAGAAACAAGGGGTTCCCACGACACTCGTGCCCAATGGCAAGAAAATCGATTCGCTCCTGTTGGACGCCTGTACATAACGGATTCCCTCCCAAATTAAGAAAACATTATAGAAAATACATGGTTTACATAAAAATAACTCAATGTTTCCAGGGATGAGCAGGACAGCAACAAAATGACAGAGCAACAATGAATCCAGTAGTCATTTAGAATATATAATCGCTGATCTTTATATACAGACTAAAGCAAACCTCTTACTTCTGGACAAAGGAAAGCAGCCATTGTGTGTGGGTTATTATGCTATTAATGCCAATCCAGTCACTAGAAAGACATCCATCATGAATATTCATCAGTAGATGCTTTGTTGAGTAACGTCATTTAAGGGATAGGTGTGACGTGCTGTACATCAAACATAACAAGATCGCTAGCTACATTGTTTGTGCTAAGGAACATGATCATTGCATCCTACATTAACATTGTGCCGGTATGTATGGGCAATCCACACCGATGTGCTTTCATTGCGATGTCGGACCGAAAGCCTGTCATTCTAGCTTCAGAGAATCTTTTGTTGAAATGATGCAGAACACCTTGATCTGAAGAGGAATACACACTGGAGCGACTGGCATTTGTTCCAACTAGGATGTGCAATCCCAGGATTGTCAACAGTCTTTAGGACGACAGTCATTAGGTCGACCACTATTGGATGACAGACAAAAGATCGACAAAGCAAAAAGGACTACATGTTTAAAAGGTTGACACATGGGAAAGGTCAGCATAAAGTCGCTATCACCCTAGTGATTAATATGCAGCGTACAGGATATCTCAAGTTAATCGCTGGTGTCAGGGCCAGTGTCCTTTCCAGAGAACACTGGCCCTGACAGATTGCTCAGAAAACAGCGCTGACACATTACTGTGAGCTGAGTGATCTTGCTGAGCATTCCGAGCGATCTAGCATGGCTCCGAACAATCTGCAGGGTCGCTACGTGTGTAGGGCCCATTACACTTATAAACAAAGACATATATTGAATTGCAACTTCTGTCATCAGAATCCACTCATTAGATGCACCTCTGCTTCGGAAAGTCGCAACATATCTTCACAAAACTTCTCAGGGCCTCAGTTTACTGAAAATGTATCATAACCACTGTAGCCCAGACAGGTATACCATCGCCACAAGGCGTTTCATTCCGACAGCAGCTTAGCCCAGGCACGGACAAGGCAATATTGGCCAGCAGTATTTTTTAAGCCAAAAATTACAAAGAGCAAAAAAAAAAAACACACAACAATAAGCAAAACAAAGTCAAGTAATGCAAAATGTAGTCAACACGGCAAAAATAAGATACAGATAGCAACAAAATATTGTGATGTATCAATGATGAGAAAGAAGTTGCCCACACAAATGACCAGCTTCTTGCTATCACTTATTGAGCAAAGTCTATAAAAAGACAGCTACGTCCTGATTGGTTGCTAGGGGCAACTTCACTTAATCACTAAGGTTGGATACAATGAGAGCAAGTCCTCTCAGGAACCAGTACAGAGCTGGGACAGTAACCCAGACAGGGGGAGGGGAGGGTGACAGCCAGGCAGCCGGGTATCCAAGCCAATCTATGGCTTACACTGCAGGCTGCTGATGTATACAAGTAGGACAGCTTGGCCCTGAAGATGACAATCTATCAGTCCCTAGACTTGTCCTCACCTGCTGGCTGCAGACACGCTTCTAGGTGGCACTGGGCAGATAGGGCAACTCTGCCAGGCGTGCAGGGTCCAGTCCTTGCACTCAGGGACTGTCACTCTCTAGAACTGCATACAGTCATCGCTCGTCATGTGTGTCACACACATGTAATAACTTCCCAGTCCTTATGTGTGTGACTGTCCCCAGATGCCGAGTTCCCCCGGGGCACACACAAGAAGCAGTCAGGGGGTGTATGTGTCACACACGGAGAGCTGCGATCGCCGATCACCCTATACTACAACGCACAGGGAACGGGGGTTCTCACGTCGTTAGGACAGCCCCGCTGTCTCTCCGGCGATCTTTCTGTATTGTTGTTGCAAATTGACCCCCATACAGGAAACGGAACCGCGGCTTACAGGCGTCCTCCAATGGCGGTACAGGAATCAGGGAGTGACAGGAAGGCAGCCAATCGAAGGCGGCGCTGCTGTCTTGGACCGCTCGGCGCTCTTCCGCCCTCAGTGTGACGTCACCGGGTCACGCGGGTGCACACTCAGTGCTGCTGCTGCTGCTGCGGCGGCGGCGACGGCTGGCAGTGGCAGTGCCTGCCTGCCAATGCTAATGATGTGGTTAGTGGCGCTGCTGCAGGCACTGGAGAAAGAAGAACAGTGTGTCTGTGGTGAACACTGGTGACAAGATGGGCTACTGTATGTGGGCAGTAATTTAATAAGGAACCGGAGTAACCTCATTTAACATATTCTGCTGGGCAGGGCGATGTGTGAGAGAAAACCCTGGGGGGACATGTGAGATAGAACCTGGGGGGCAGGGTGCTGCTGAGATAAAAACTTGGGGAGGGGTGGGCAGACATATGAGAAAAAACCTGGCAGACAGAGGGGCATTTGGTGGCAGAGGTGGCATGCAAGGAGAACAGGGAGAATGTTAGAGAAACATAGTATTGGTACAATGATGGAGGTAGCGGCTACCTCCATCGTTGCCAGGGACACCAATCATATCTGACATAGAGACAATAACCTCTAACTTACCAGAATACATGGACATTTTATTACAGCAATAGATGAAGAAACAGCCATCATATCTTAGGGACAATACACATACCCTAAATCGAGTGAAGGACTTTGCATGGGGTAATGTGACTAGTAACTACAGATATTACAGTGATGTGCGGGGAGATCAGTGGCTGGTGAGGCAGTGGTGCAAGCAAAAAAATGATTTTGTGGTACCAAAAATGGTTGTGATCCTTTGTTAAGTGCTGCACTATAAAAGAAACTGTAAATAAATAAATACCACCGCCGCACCACCCCCCTCTCCCGCAATCCTGGGTGGCTGCACCCAGTGAACACCCTGTTCGCCATGGCCGCATGCACCCTGCATCTGCACATGCCCAGAAATGCGTGAATAAGGTCCCTTATACCAAACACTGCAATGCCCATTACATGTTATGCAACACACAGTAATGCCAATGACACATTATGCTACACATTGTAATGCCCATTTGCACATTATGCCACACACAGTTAAGCCACTGACACCTTTTTATGTTCCACACACAAAAATGCCCCTTGCAAATTATGCCCCAGTTTCTAACTGCCAGGGGTTTCTTGGCAAAAGAAGCAAGTGTACATCTTCTCCCAGCGGTGGTGCCAACTTCCCAGCACTTCCGGGTATCGCTATACATGCACTGGTGTAATAATACATTTTGGGCCCCTTCATGGAATTTTAGTGTCGTTTAAAAGCATAATGCCCCCTGCAGTGTGGTGCAGACGCATAATGCACCCACTAGTGTTGCTGAAAAAGAATGCATCTAGTAGGAGTCTAACCATTCTACATGCTTGTTTTTATGGGGGTTACATGTTCGTTGCCATGGGGGTTACATGTTCGTTGCCATGGGGGTTACATGCTCATTACCATGGGGGTTATATGCGCATTGCCATGGGGGTTACATGCTCAATGTCAAGGGGGTTAAATGCACATTGCCATGGGGGTTACATGCACATTGCCATGGGGGTTAAATGCACATTGCCATGGGGGTTACATGCACATTGCCATGGGGGTTACATGCACATTACCATGGGGTTTACATGATCACTGCCATAGGGTTAACATGCTTGTTGCCATGGGGGGTGATGGCTGGTAGAGTAATATGACAAGGGACATGGGTGCTCACTTACCCTGTCCTCCTCGGCCTGCAGCTTCTCCGACAGGGCGCTGACAGACAGGTTGACAAAAAACCTTTCTAAGGAGCCCGGAATGCGGCCTCTCCATAATGTCCCGCAGGGCAACGAGGGGAGGGCTTCAGGAGGACAACGCTGCTCCGGGGCCTCAGACTCCTCTCCTCCTCATAGCGCCGGCGAGGGGAGGGCTTCAGGAGGACAACGCTGTTCCTGGCCCTCCGACTCCTCTCCTCCTCATAGCGCCGGGAGCTCTGCATGTGCTTGAACTGCAGTGCCCCAGCCAGGAGTGGACTCCTTGATGAGCGCGTCGAGGAAGGAGAGGACGCACTACTCCAGAACCTGCTGCAGCATCCGGCGCCCAGCAATCTTCAGCTCTCTAGCCGAAGGTAGCTGCTCCCTGGCCCGCTGGTACCGGTCCGCTCCCCCCCTTCCGTCTGGGAATCGGCTTCTGGTGCCGGCTGCTAGAGTTAGGTGAGGGTGCAGGGCGGGTGCCGACAGCAGGGAGGGTGGTGGATCGGCCTTTCCAATGGCTTCAGTGACAGGGGCATGCTTTCATAGTGGTTGAAAGCACGCCCCTGTCACAGAGGCACTTGTAAAGGTGCCGCTTTTACTAGTATTTTAAATGGGCTATTAAAGCCCTCTGTATGTCCCCACCCCCTGCTTCCAGCGTTTTGCAAGGGTCAGATGGAGGCACTGCTTTCGGTGCCTATAAAACCAAGTTTCAACAATTATTACAATTAGAATTATTAAATTAATAGAAAGAAGATACTTATGACACAGAATATGTGCCATAAGTATCTTCTTTGTATTATTTTAATCGTTAATGACAAGGGAGGCACTGCCTCCCCTGACTGCACGTCCCTGAGATATTACATCACTTTACTCTGGGTAGTGTCAATAGTATTAGGTACCATGTTGAGAAGGATGAAAACATGACATCATTACAATGTGACTTCATCATTGATAGCATGACTTTCTTACTGAAACACTATTATGTTTGGTTTGAAACCACATTTTACCTACAAACCACCGTGTCAGCATTGGTTACGAGCTTTGCCCCAAGGTACGCCAACTTGTTCATGAGCTGGTGGGAAGAGCACCACATATGATCCAAAAAGTAGCTTGGGGCAAGTCTTGTACTCTTCTATAGGGAACATAGACAACATATTCTTTTGTCAGGAGAGGAATCCACATTTCAGGAGTTTGTATTTTATTTAAACAACAATGATAGCCACCTCGGTTTTACTATAATTACAGAAAAACAAACATTTATAAAAAAAAAAATACTACTTCCTGTTTAACTTCCTATCTCCGGATGTGCTCATCGCTGGGACAACTTCCTACGTCACATACCATGCAGCTCTGTTGTATCATGCTTCTCGTGCTACTCAGATGCTACTGGTATCCAGGCAATTATCCCATCTGTCGCTGTGAGCTACTTACTATAGCTCCACTGCCCGATATCCAGCTTATTTGGTCATCCTCTCGCAAGCTAACCACTATGCGGAATTCAGCCGATTCAGTCATCCAGTTGCTGTGAGCAAGTTATCTGCTACCAGAACCAAGGTTCTTGTTCACCACCCTGTCACTGTTTGCTAGCCTAATGCTGCTTGCTAGCCTGACACTGCCTGTTGCTCTTGCCACCTAGTGACTGTATGTTAGCTAGTCACAGGGTGCCTGCCATTCTGGCAATCTTGCATATAGTCTCACAGAACACAGGACATGCCATAAGCAATGTATAGAACATACCATAAGGCCACTGAAACTATGTGTCAGTGATCATATACAGAACATTAAGAGAGGCTTTTTGTCACGTTCTTAGAAGCACCAGCTGTAGTGTAACGGAGGCTGGGTGCTTTAATGTAAGGATGTTGCATCCACGACAGAAGGGAGTGAAACAATAGAATAAAATGAAACTGATTTAATAAAGATATTGTAAACAAGTGATACTGATGGCACAAATGATATACTGTAGATTATGCAAATGTAAAAGTCAATTGTCCAATAAGTTATTGCAGAATATGATGATGCTTGATACTTGATGGAGTATTGTAATATTGCTTGAAAAATTGAAGAATAAATGAAGAAGAAGGGAGTTGAACGAATACTTGAAGGATTGGATTTTTGGAATGAAGATTGAAGAAACAATTGGATGATTGATTGGAAGGTTGGAAGATTGGTTGAACGATTGGATGATTGGTTGGAGGATTGGATGATTGGTTGGAAGATTGAATGATTGGTTGAAAGATTGGATGATTGGTTGGAGGATTGGATTATTGGTTGGAAGATTGAATGATTGGTTGAAAGATTGGAAGATTGATTGGAGGATTGAATGATTGGTTGAAAGATTGGATGGTTGGTTGGATGATAGGATGATTGGTTGGATGATAGGATGATTGGTTGGATGAAGAATATAAATGAAGAAGACTGTCCTCGCTGGATTGGATCGTGGCTGCAATCAGAGGTAACCTTTGGATATAACCGTCAGGAATGATGAGCAAGATAATACCCCTTTGGGGGGCTAACCTTGCTTAATCCGCATTGGCGGCAGTGGAGTCCGTGGTACTTGAAAAGAACAGTGGACGATCAGCAGGAGAGACTTCCTTGAAGACACACAGGATTGTAGTGGGAACTACAGAGTCAGAGTGGAGCAATGATGCAAAGGGTTAGAAATCATTGTACTGACTGCCGGTCTAACCCGGCCAGTCAGTACTTAACAGGTGGACTGTGCGGCGATTGGTCAGCCCATTACCAGGGGGGGCGGAGCCGCACAGGAGAGGCTGAGGGAACCAAAAAGATGGCGGCCTCCAGAGGGGGCGACAGGTTACAGCCGGCTGTGATTGTGCGCAGCTGCGCAAACGCCGGCATTCAGACACTTGCCTAACCAGGCACAAACACACATGGCGGCTCAGGACTCATACCGCTCATGCCCTGCGTGGTACCAGGGCACACAGCACCAGCGTCACCACACGGTGACAGCGTGGACACATGTACCCCACCAGGACCAGGGACACAAGCAGAGGTGAGTGCCATAGTGTTACATATGCGGTTAGAGAGCCTAGAGCTGGGCACAGCACAGGGGATTTGGGTGAGAGCCATGGTGGATGTGACACTTTTAGGCTAAAAGTTCTTTAATAGACAAGACCATGTTTCACTTTGAAATCCACTTACACAAATCTAACTCTATGCGCATGTTACATTTGCCCCACCTGCAGTGCACATGGGTTTGCTCTCTTTGAGAACAAATTTGTCCTGCGATCAAGACTCCACAGTCAATCACTTTATGTTCCTGTCTGAACCGTTATGGGAACTTATAAGTAATAATTATGGAGGAAACAACTGCACTTTACAATGATCCAAGGTTGGAAAATAATTGCACATCATAAGTGAAGTGAGGACTACATCATATTTAAACAGATCCATCAACAGAACATTACTATGCAAAACATACAGTATAATGTGGAGGTGAATCGTTGAAAATTCTAGGTTACACAATTGTGTATGGAAACCGACATGAAGGTGTGCCAAGACTAAGAATGCTACAAAAACTTGGCTCCTATTATATAAGTCTGACATCACGTCTAATGAATTTTCTAATTGTATCAAAATATTTTGCCTATAAGAAAGTATGCATTGTCATGTACAGGTCTACTAGGCCTCTTTCTATATCAGTGCTGTCTAATAAAGGATCAAAAACAACTTTGTATGCTGGATTCTGTAAAGTATGCAATAGATTGTGTAAATATGTAAAATTATTGGACAGTCATAGAAACAATATAATATATATATAATAAATATATATATATATATATATATATACTTTTCCCATTAATATATTAACCCTTTATGGACCTGTCTACTTTACCAGTGATGACACTGGTAAAGTAGACAAATACTAAGTAGCCCAAAAAATACGGTTCAATCATTTTCAATTTTTGGTACATAAAGCATTGTAGCTCATACACCAAAACATTGCAATTCCTTCCAATTCAATATTTTGATACCATATGCCGGAAAATGTTCCCAGTATTTCCGTGTATTAAAAATTGACATTGGAATTTGAAGGGCAAACGTCATCACAGTGTAATCTACACAATCAATGTATTTATTAATGTCCATTTAAATAGACAGGGTTAAATATTCCTGTGAATCACATTACATTTCTGTCATAAATTCACAGATAATGAAATCAGGTTGTCACTTAACAAGGGTACTTTTACAATTACACAACTTCCCAATCATCATCCTATCATTTTGTGGACGAGATGTACTAAGCTTCAGTTAATGATAAAAGAGAGATAAAGTAACAGCCAATCGACTCCTACCTGTCATTTTTCAAACAGTCTGTAACATGGCAATTGGGAGCTGGTACTTTATCTCTCTCCAAGGCATATATCTAGTAGCTTGTTTTGCCCTTTGCAGTATAACTGGAGAGGTCTTTATTAACCCCTTGAGTGGTGAGTTTTTCTGGGGCAGGACAAGCCTACCAGGGCAGGTTTGTCCTGCCCCAAAAATACCCACCACAGCACTTAGGGGCAGCCCCCCTCAGCACCAGCCAGTGCAGTCCTGGATCACCTGTTTTTTCTGGGATGTTCGGAGGGACTTGGGCGCCCGGACTCCCGAGCCGCCCCGAACTTTGGCGAGCGGGGCTTGCTCACTGCTGCGAAAGGCGGCTACAGCACTGAGCCTCTACGTAAGATCGCCAGGGTGGGGGAGCCGGCACTTTGTCGGAGGTGACAACCTGGGGGGGGGGTGCGACAGGGGTTGTGCTCTTCATGGTAGTGCGCCAGTGGTGCACAGCTGGAGGCACCACTGGCACACACCTATCAGTGGCATGCCCGGAAATCTCCCGGGCGAGCCTGCGCAGTGGGTTTCTTTTTTTTTTTTGAGCTTTCAATTTTAAAGATGCATTTGTAAGAAAATAGACGTTACAGGTTATGATGAATACATTTCAGTGAGTAATGCAACATTTATAGATATGATCTCACCCCATTCTTCATTGCAACATATCTGGTGTGGCCATATAAAATCTTTTTCGTGTGAGGATTTATTAAAGATTGTTTCCCTATTTCTAAAACCAGATCACCCCTAACACCCTGTGCCTTTCTAGAATCATTACATTCCTCCTGATATATGCAATATAGAAACTGGTAATTTTACTTGTACCACCCCTCCCTTGTCACAATGGCAGCTATAAAAAGAACCTTGACAAACTTTAATCTCTATTTGTATTTTGGTGCTTTGTATGTTTGTGACATTTCTCCAACAAGCGACTCATAGGGGTAAATTTACTAAGATAGGAGTTCTATTTAAGATGTTGCCCATAGCAACCAATCAGATTCTATCTATGATCTTCTTGTAGGGTGCTAAATATGTAAGAAGTAGAATATGGTTGCTATGGGCAACATCCCATCTTTATAAAACCTACCATCTTAGTAAATTTAACCCATAATGTTGGTGTTAATTTCCCAAACAGCCATTGCAGTTATGCAGCTCATATACGGTACCTCCATGATTCGCTCAACATAGCAACACATATGCCAATGCTACATAAGAATCTGGTTTTATCTTATGATTTACATTAGTATGACCAAGATCTCCCAGAAGTTCTTTTGGTGAACCCTCTGCTTAACTCGGTACATTGTGTTTGGTCTATTTTCCGTTGCAATTGTACCCATGCAAATACTTTCATGTATCCTTCCTCTATAATCCTGATTGTCAGAATTGCATGGTTGCCCACCCTGTCAATTTTTGGGCTACACAGGGCCTTCGATTTATAGGTCAATTATCAGACTTCAAAGTCTTTCGAAATCAGCCCTTAGTTCCTCTACGGCCACTACCTAGTTTCTTGTACTGGATCCACAATTTAAGCTTTTTCTTTTTTTTTTAAGCTTTTTCTCAAGCACAAAATTTCGCCAGTTCTATTTTGATTTTTTTTTTCTCATCTAGACTGGGATAACCCCAATGATAAATTATTTTTACAATCCCCACCTGCTAAACGAGCCTCGGCCATACACTTCAAATTACTATTTGTTGCTCTTGGTCTGAAACATTGGTACTCTCATTTTACTAACCTTATACAAGCCCTTTGTACATCAATAAATATACTTTCCTCCTCAAGATATGCAGAGATGTTCCTGAACATCTTTCCTTGTGGGTATTTATCACCATAGATTGTTGGGCTTAAGGCCCCCATACATTAGGCCGACTTGTCCTAAGGACAAGTCAGACTTAATTCTCCTGTAAGCCTCCCGACAGCTCCCCGGGAGGCTCACATACGAGTTGGAACTTGATGTGCCATTTTTTACATGTGATAAATCGCATGCGATGCAATTTATCACATGTAAAACCAAGGAGCTGCAGCGGGAGGTGAGGAGAGGTGGGAGGTGAGGAGAAGTGGGGCGGGCGGCGGGTGCTGCAGACGTGACCAGTCATTTGACATGATATTTTAATATTCGAATACCCGCCAGTGCATGTCCTGCTGAACACCTGCTAGTGCTCAGCACCCTCCCCACTCCTCACCGTCCGCTGCAGCACCTGCTGCCTTCACCGCTCTCCTCACCACTGCTCCTCACCGTGATGACATGATCATGTCGGACATGACCTCCTGATCCAGTCCGATGCGCATAGAATTGTCACACACATGCGATTTTGGGCTGATTTCACCCAAATGATTGGCCCAAAGTGCCCCAAATCGCATAGTCTATTAGTTTAATAGTTTAATCCTTTGAGTGCAAAGTGAATTTGTCCAAATTGGAATGAAAATTGCCAAGCAAACATTTTTATTCATCATAATGACCTGTACTGTTTACTTTATATAGGAAATATAATATTTTCTTAGACAACATTTTATATTTTAATTTACATAACAAATGTGAGCGATGCTGGCATTTTTAGCAGATATATTGAACATCACAGATGTTGGCACTCAAAGGGTTAAATTCCTTTTACCAAAGAGGTTCTGATGCTAATTTATTCCATTGCCTATGGTCCTGTCCAGTTTTAAAAGGGATTTTAGATCCATGCCTGGAGGGTTTCTTTGGATATCTTACATAATTATGTTCCTTGTCCCCTGAATGGACTATCATTGAATAACTTCTGTAAGCCATAAAAGTTCGTAAAGGTGGGAAAAAAATCACTCTTGGCTGTATTGGCAGCAGTAATGCTGTGTACACACGGTGCAATATGATTGCTGGCAATATATTGCTAGCAATATATTGCCAGCAATCATATTGCTCAGTGTCTCCTTTTCATCAGCGATGAAAAGGAGACACTGCTACGGGGCGGAGGGGGAGCGCAGCAGCAGCAGACGCTGCTGCTGGCACTTTGAAGGGAGGAGGGAGCAGCGGCACGGGGCTGAGGGAGCGCAGCAGCAGCAGACGCTGCTGCTGTGACTGTCACTGATGGGACGAGGGAGGGAGCAGCGGCACGGGGCTGGGGAGATCAACGCTGATCTCCCCGGCGCTGACCTCCCGGCACAGCGATCGCCGGAGAAGCCGCTGGTCGCAGGAGCATGCTCCTGCGACCAGCGACCATAAGCCAGTGCACACGGGAGCGCGCAGCTGGCGATTTATCGCCAGCTGCGCTCCAAATCACTGGCAATATGGTCGCTCAGCGACCATATTCCCAGCGATTTCACATGAAATTGCACCCGTGTGTACACACCTTAAGAGCGTGAATCCTCCTGGTGTGGATCCAAATATCCCACCTCACCCCCTTTAGATTTGTCGAGGGAGAAATGATTTTCCCTCATGCGTATGGATTAGTTTGAATCTTTTCTCCAGAAAGGGAACATTTTGTGAGGTATGGAAAGCGTTATTGACTCGCAATCTATCTCTATTAAGGAACATAATTGTAAATGTTCCAAACCATGTTCCTTCGGGACACTCCTATCATGGATTTTTCGAGACTGACGAGGTCGAAACATAGAAATGTTGATATGCTCTAGGTCAACATTGGCAAAGGTAGACATTGACAAAATGTTGACACAAGCAAATGATCAGCATGAAAATGGTTGACACAGAGAAAGGTTGACAACTTTTTCAAATGGGATTCAGTATTGAATCCCAGCGGTCGGGATCCCGGCGTTCAGAATCCCGACGCTGGAATCCCGACAGCCGAAATGCCGACAAGGGGGGGACGTGGATCGCCCCCCCTTGCGGGCTCGCTGTGCTCGCCACGCAGCGGGCCCGGTGCCTCGCTACGCTCGGCACACTAATTTATTCTCCCTCCAGGGGTGTCGTGGACACCCCAGGAGGGAGAATGTGTCGGCATTTCGGCGGTCGGGATTCCGGCGTCGGGATTCTGAACGCCGGGATCCCGACCGCCGGGATTTTAACTGCATCCCTTTCAAATGTGTTATGTCTATTTTGACATCTGTATTAGTATACTCGCTGCACTATTTTATCATTTGGCTGATCACTGCTTTGGACACCTGCCATCCCTCTGCCTGCAACCTGTTCCGGACTGGACACTTGAATCTCTGCCTGCTGTATGCCATGGATATTATGTGTCATGCGATTTTACATGTCTTCATATTGTAAGTGCAACCTTATATTAAAATAACCATTTTAAAAGGAGTTATTCGCACTATATTTTGCTTTCCTTTACCTCCCTGGTAATTATTGGCCTTATTCTAGTTCACTCTCTGACAAAATCCTTCTTAGATGGACAAAACCATGTGCACTGCAGGGGGGCAGATGTAACATGTGCAGAGAGAATTAGATTTGGGTGAGTTATTTTGTTGCTGTGCAGGGTAAATACTGGCTGCTTTATTTTTACACTGCAATATAGATCTCACTTTGAAGTAAAACCCCACCCAAATCTAATTCTCTCTGCACATGTTACATCTGCCCCCCTGCAGTGCACATGGTTTTGTCCATCTAAGAAGGATTTTGTCAGAAAGAGTGAACTAGAATAAGGCCCTATATACCAGGGGAGAGTATCTACACAGGTCCTTCTACATTGCTGACCCATATGAATTTGGATCCTTAGTAGACTTTTTATTGAACTTTGCTTGTGTAAACCTTTTGACTGTCGACCTATCGACCATATACTGGTTTGCATGTCTTCTTTGTTTACTCCCTGGAAACATAGATGCTCATATATTTTTAGCTATTATATTTATAACCCAATTTTATTCTCCATTTCTTTAGTATATTTATAGTATAATTTTTACCAATATTAATGTATTATCTATATGTAAGTTTTATTGTGACATTGTAACACATTTACTGTCACATTGTTCACTGATTTGAATTTACTCAAATACATTTTTTGGGGGGAAATATATGACTTGTTTAAACTCCTTCAGCTGATAATTACTTTCTTTTAAAATGAATTGAATCTGGGCATTGATGTCCCTACATGACACCTGGTTGGCTTTATTCTTTAGCACACAATAGGAGCTGCATGCTAGGAAAAGGGGCGTGGCTTTGCACGCTGGGTCGTGGCCTTGCGGCTGGAGCTGCTAAGTTGCACCTGGGGGCTATGGTGTCTGCAGTGTTGGCTTCTACACTGTGACAGGACCTGAGTACTGCACCTAATGTTACAGTGCAGCACCAGACTCCTGTTACTGAGCAGGAGTCATCACTGTGGTGTCACCCCTCGATGGGTGACACTCAGGTGTGACCCGCACCCCCCAAGTGTCGCCACTGAATCTGGGTGATTTGGGGGGTTTTACTTTGACTCCTGCCTTCACCAGTCACAATAGAAAGTCCCACCCTTGTGACGTCCCACTCAGGGCGGAGGTCTTTAACTTCCAAACATCAAAGATTTTATCATGTAATTCTCTTGAACAGAATTCTCGGTACTTGTGTATTATCACGGCGCCCACTACTCCATTTGCGTAGAGGGCTATTCACGGTAGTGAAATTGCATCGCATCGCATTGCATGCCATATTGCGCCGGTTTGCGGCCTAGCGGCTCCTGATTGGCCGCTGAGCCGCAAGCTGGCCAATAGTGCTATTCGGGGGCAGAGCCGCACGATGTAAACAAAGACATTGTGCGGCTCCTGCTCAGTCCGGCTTGGTTCGCGTAGTGTTGGTTTATTTTTTTGCCAAGACCCCAGGATGCTACTTGGAAAGAAGAGGACGTGATCTTCGCCAGAGGACACTTGTAAGTATAATTTCCTTCCACAGGTACCCCTATGGATTTCATCGGACACCGGACCAGGACCCCTGAACACTGGACCCCGGAGCCCCAGGACACCGGACCCCGGGGACCTACCTACGGGCTCAAGATAGGTAAGTGTCAGTATGTATGGGCTTTGGATAAAATAAAGTTTTATTTTTAATGTGTGTCAGTGTGTTTATTTTACTATTTTTAATACTGTGGAACTACAAGTGACAGCGGGCCCTTTAATGCCCCACATGCTGGGACTTGTGGTTCTCCAAGTCCCAGCATGCGGAGGAGGCTTGCTGGGACTCATAGTTCCACAGTATTAGACAATAGTTACTTCTAATTTTTACACCATTTTATCAGCCCGGTGGCCACCGCTCCAGGGCCACCGGGGACAGCACCAGGCTTTAGCCTGGCCAGGTAAGTCCTGGAGGGGGGGACCCCTTTATTGGGGGGTCCCCACTCCCCCTGGCCATGCTGACTGGTCAGTAGGGATGAATGCTTTGGCCAGGGAGATTTGTATAAAAGTCTCCCCCCGACTGTGGCATTACCCTGCTGGCTGGTTGGGCCTGGTTCCAAAAATACGGGGGACCCCTAGTCATTTTGTCCCCTGTATTTTGAGAACCGGCCCTGGGGCCTGGGGCTGGTTTTAAAAAATACAGCGAAGCCCTACTTGAATGGTTTCCTGATTTTTTAATACCAGCCCCGGCTCTTTCAGCCTGGTGCTGGTTTTGGCCGTGGGGGGGGGCACGCCGTTTTTTTTTTTACACACTGCAGCCTGCACGGATCTGAATGATCCGTGCAGACTGCCTAGACAAATTCGTATACGGCTGCTAATACGAATGAATACGCCATCGGGGGTTTACAAAGCAGTCGTATTTGACTGCTTTGTAAACTACCCTCCGGAACACGAATTTGCATATGGCTGTTTCAGCCATATGCACTCGTATTCATTCGTATTTAGAATACGAAATATCGTATTCATATTCTTAGTAAATTTCCTCCTCCGTCTTCACCAGCACATTATTTACTTTGATGGTTCCCATTGTTCTACTTTTACTCTCCCGTTTCCCTCCTTCTTTTTCTTTTTTCCCATCCTCTGTTGCTTTCTCTTCACTTGATTCGCTTCAAACTCTATTCTAATAAATGAAATAATCTTGCGATCAATTACAATCATGAAGTGAGCAGCCCGAATGGTGTAATAGTTAGCATTGCTGCTTTACAGCACTGAGGTTCAATTCCCACCATGGCTCTAACTGTGTGGAGTTTGTATATTCTCCCTGTGGTTTTCCCCTGGGTACTCCGGTTTCCTCCCTCCAAAAATATACTGGTAGGTTAATTGGCTTTTAACAAAAAAAAAATACACTACAATTAATGTGTCTGCGTGTATATATGGTACGGAATATCGATTGTAAGCTCCACTGGGGCAAGGACTGATGTGAATGTTCAAATATTCTCTGTAAAGCGCTGCGGAAGATGTATGCGCTATATAAATAATTGTTAATAAATAAATAATAATTCTGTCTTTTGTTCTATTTCATTGATCACTGATTGTTATTGTTTATCACTGTCACAATGGTGTCGATTCAGTTTTTAGCAGTGTGAATGGCTATTGGTCCTTTTCCAGCTTAACTGGCCCCCCGTGATGCTGTGTTTGCTGCACTAGGGCACAAAATAGCATCTCGACCCAGGGTTGTTGGATTTCTGCTCACACTCAGGGACGGGTGTGTGCAGAAATCCACAAGACACTCTGGTGCTATTAACTGCGTGCTGAATTGAATCAACCCCAGTGTGTGCTTTGGGGTGAGTTGTTTGCAATGACTGTAATGCTAGGTACACACCAGAACGATCATGTTGTGAGCAGATCGTACGATGGCTGCATGACCTGTAGGAGCACGCGATCTGTATACGATCCGATTACGATCTTTACCCAGTTCAAGGAATCATGTACAAATCCTGACTGCATCAGGTAGGATCTCCAAAATGACCAAACGACCAGCAGGGACGTGCATCGGATTGGAATCGGATCTAAAACATACCCAATTTACATTCAAAATTGCATCGAAATTGACCGGATTGAGGCCAAATCGTTCTGGTGTGTACCCAGCATAAGCAATGCTCTTTTACTACCGCTTTCTTAATAAAAACAGATTGTAAAAAAATTAAGTCCCACCCGTCGGAAGTTTTTTTGAAATGTCCAGTGAAATGGGAGGCGTGTCTTGCGGGAATTTCTCCCATTTTCATCGCTATGGGGGCAGGGCACTCTGTGATGCCATGTGCACAGAGGAGCAGATTTATTAGGCTCAGTGAAGTGATAATGTGGCTGGTACTTTGTCACCGGCCAACCAGCTCCTAACTGTCATTTGTCAAACCCAGCCTGTAACTCAAGAGTTAGGAGCCGATCGACCGGTGGTAAAGTACCAGCCACATTACCACTTCACTGAGCTTAATAAATCTGCCTGGTATGTGTTATCATTGCTGCTCTGTTAAGCAGACCAGCAAGTGACAGGGGGGCTACCAACTTCCCCTCCCACGCGGGACACTGCTGCCCACAGGTGGGACAGCGAGACAATAGAGAGGTATGGTTATATACAGTATAATATAATTTTAAACTAATATAGATTCAAGATTTAAATAGAGGTTTATGAGGGAGTTCACTAATAGTTTCTAAAGTAATCTAGAAGACATAAAGCCTTGGTACAGAAATTAAGATAATTGTTAAACAACTTATTACTGGAAGCAATTTCATCGTATGTAATAAATGCAACTATTACTAATGTTTACAGAATCCAGAAAATGTAAATATAATTCACTGTTTCAGCAAAACACTTTATGTCGCTCATATAAACCTTACAGGAGTTATATTTATGGATGGGACAAACAAGCCAGACAGCTTCTGGAAGCCTGGGCGGGAGCACGTTATGGAGGTGGTGTCATGAGTCACAGGGATGAGTGATATAAAAGGTTGATGATGACTTGTTACAGGTTTACTAGTGTAACAAAAAAAATCAGAAGCCAGCATCACTACAGGGATCCCGCACAGAGCAGCAGCCTGTTCCGTGGGAACTGTGATGGACATATGTATTACACTATGGCAGCAGGGCTACTGACTGGAAGATATTAGGTATGTAGCTTTAGAAATGGGTAGGCTCTACTTATTTGCACTTATAAAACAAATATTTTCAAATAATAATTATGTGTTGATCTGGAGAGGGCAAAAAGTTGGAGCCAAACTTTTTAGGAAATGTTACTGTGGGTTAGCATCTGTGTACTAAGCCTTGGAGAGATACATTTCTCAATTTTACTAACACCGGGGCAAATTTATTAGGCCTGGTGAAGTGATAAAGTGGCCGGTGATAATGTATCAGCCAATAAGCTCCTGTCAAATTAAAGGCTGGGCTTGAAAAATGATAGGAGCTGATTGGCTGATGCGTTATCTCCAATCACTTTATCACTTCTCCAGGCTTAATAAATCAGCCCCATAGTCTGTACCAGGGCAGTTAGGAGCTGATTGGTTGGTAATTTATCCCCATCCTCTTTATCTCTATCCAAGGCTTAGAACTAAGGGGCCCATTTACAATTGGATCACATATGCAATGCGATCTGAATGGGTTCTACCGCCCACACAATCCTTTTGGGCGACTGTATCATTGTGCAGGGACAGTGGCTCTTAAGGAGCCCGTCCCTGCGATCTGCTTTGCCGGATGCCAGGGGTCTCTGAGCCTGCTGACCGCACTGCCTCACAGGCAGTACAGTCTGTAGCCCTTAGGCTACAATGGGCTACCACCACCTCAGGATGGCTGCTACCTTTAATGTGCAATTCCATTGTTATATAGTAGTAGTCATAAAACTACAACTTAACCTAAATCAGGCCCCCTGAATGGTCCTCCCAATCACCCATTCCCACCTGTTTTTTTGCACAATTCTGTAAGAGGAATGCATTTTGCTAGACATGAGTGCGGGTGTACCTCCCTCTGTACAAAGCCCTTTGGGGCCTAATCATGCATATGTATGCAAATTAACCCTAGAAGCTATTAATCATTTTATATTTCATTTATTTTATATTTCAAAACTTAATCTAAAGTATTTTTTCAGTTGACAGGTCTATTAGAAATTATAACAGTCCAGCCCATATTATGCACAAAGTTCTAATCTCCTGGCCCTGGGAAAGACAGCCTCCTTCATGACTAACATCAGAAACTGTGGGGTGCTGGACTTACAAAATAGGCATGGCCCCCACTCTGGAAGCAAACACTCCCATATGCTGAGGCAAAACAGACCGTGGTGCTGCATATGCAGCATCCCCTGAATCAGCCTCCTATGTACATTGTGGTCTTGTGACCCCATGAACATAAAAGTGCATATGCAGTTGCACTGCTAATGTATCAGTAATCTTGTCAGCAAAAAATTCCAGTGGCTAACCTTCCGCCACTTCAGCCTCATCCTTTGTTTCTTCAGCTCCAGCACCGCAGTGTATCTCCTGCTCCAGCCAGCCCCTTCTGTCTCTCCAGGCTATTTCTGTCTTTCCAGGCCTCACAGTGTCTCTCCACCTCCAGCCAGAACCTCTTCTGTCTCTCCCAGCCAGCCCTTTTTTGTCTCTCCAGCCTATATCTGTCCCTCCAGGCCTCATAGTATCACTCTAGCTCCAGCCGGAATCCCATCTGTCTCTCCAGCAGTCCACTTTCCTGTCTCTCCAGCCAGCCCGCCGTCTCTCTCTCCAGTCAGCTCCCAATCACTATCTTTAGACAGTTCCCTTTCTGTCTCTCCAGCTAGCCTTTTATATGTGTCTTAAGCATCTTTGTTTTCAACAGCCTCGCTCCTGTGTCTACAGCCAACTCCCTTCTGTGTCTCAAGCAAGCCCCCATTGTGTCTCTACCAAATGCCCCCCTTCTGCGTCTTCAGCCAGAGCCTCCTTCTGTGTCTTATGCCAACTCCTCTTGTGTCTCTTGCTAACTCCCCCTTCTTTGTGACTGATGCCAGCCTTCCTTCAGTGTGTCCAATCAGCTCCCTACTGTGTTTCATGCCAGCCCGCCTTCTCTATTTAAAGCTGCCCCTATTCTGTGTCTCCATCCCATTCTGTGTCTCCATTCTGCCCCAAAATTCAGGCCTTGCTGGCCACATACACATATCTTCTTATGTGTATTCTTGCTGCGGCTATCCTCTTCTTTGCCTGGAAAGCTCTTGTGCTCCTTTGTTTGGCTTTGTCACAAAAATAAGCTTTATTTAAACTACAAGGCAGCCTCGAACCTCTCACCAAAGTCATTTTCATCCATCAACGGTGTTTAGGATCTTGAGGTGGAATCCCTCTCTTCTAGGCTTGGCAGACCTGCCCTGAGGAGACCCTGGCCTACTGTTTGATTAATACTAATACCATGCATGACTTCAGCACTTGTCTCTAAGGGGGTCATTTTAGTTCACTGCGGGGGACCAATGTTGTTTTATCTGCGCATGTGCATAATGATTTATGTGCATGTGCAGGGTCCCTGGGCAAATGAACTCTTCAACTTTCATAGTCGTCAATCCATTCACATGGACCGATGCAGGCCTGAGGCGTGGGGCGGCAGAGTCGGGTGTTGCCCATGGGTGTCCTTATAAAATCGCTGGGCGAGAAGGTGTGCAGGTTGCGGGCGGATGACATCACATGACGTCAGCCGCTCACCCTGTCTATGGCAGGAAGCCCGCAAAATATAAGTCAGTCTCCACTGACTTATATTTGCATTCCCTGGAGAAATCATTCGATGATCGGTGACCATCGAATGATTTTTCTGGCAGCGGGACATGCAAGGGGATCTGACTTTGTGACACAACCCCTCGCATGGTTCTGAGAGGATACAGGGGTGGCGGAGCGTGCCCTCTGGGACTCGGTAAGCTGCGTGCTTCGGGTCAAGGAAAATCGGCGCCTAATTGTCTATAGTTCTATTATGTTACTTAATGTTTTTTTTTATTTTTTATGTTCATGGTGTCACAAGACCACAATGTACATAGGAGGCTGATTCAGGGGAAGCTGTTCCAATTATTATGCAGATGGATGATGGTTACAGGACTGCGCATGCGCTGAAGGCACAGGTGCCATGATACAGCTACGACATCAGGTGCCAGCGTGTAGGGGGGTGGCAAAGGGGAGTGTCGGCATCATTTACTGGGTGTGCCGGAAACAGAAGCATAGTTTTATGGACATCCTGAGTAATCTGAGGGCTACTCCGAAGTCCAATGGCTGGTCGATGTTAGTGTTGTAGATCTGATACTGGATTATTGGAGACAAGCAGTGGATCTGAGAAGCCAGCAGTGGTTCAGCATATACACTCAGATCTGATGCCCACCTCTCAATCAGGCCCATATCAAGTTTAAAACCATAGATATGCAATAGAAAATCAGCACAGGAGTCATAACAGCAAACAGTGGCTACATGCACTGTCACCATAGGCAAATCTAGGGGGTGGTCCAGGGGTGCATGGGACCACCCATTCGCCCATTTTGTAGCGGAGGGATGGGGCTTTCCAACGAGCCCAGCCCCGTGTCTCTAGCCCCCTGGGAACCGGAGATACTGCCAGGCAAAGCTGGAACGTTTTCCCTATAGGATAACATGGGACCCGCTAATTCCGACCCCCACCCAGTTCAACGGCTGCCAGTTCCCCCTTCGGCATCACTGAAGCTCGAGGTTGATCTCAGTTGAACCCAAATCGCTTGGCCTTCAATCTGTTACCAGGCTGGATCCATATGGGTTAATTGGTTCCAGGGATATTGAGGTTTAACCGTTTTTTTTTTTCATTTCTTAAATGTCATTTCATGACTATGTTCTTTGAGGGCAGATTTCTCAGGGGCCAAAATCATTTGAAGCCAACTCGAAAGTTCTTCAATATGATTCTGGTCTCATGTAAATGGGTCAGTCGGTTCCAAAGATATAGCTGGTTTGTTAAAGGTTAAGGTTAAAGGTTAGCTGGTTTGTTCTCACACCAGAAAATGCAGGGACTAGGCTGGTGTATAAGGGGTCAGCCTGGGAATGTCCCTGCATGATCCTAGGACCATATTCCCGGGTAAATCCCTGCATTTTCTGTTGTGAAAAGGGTATTATTTCAAACAGCTGTGACCTGCAGTGCTCTGAATTCAGCCGGGCAGCCCCCTGCTCTCTGCCCAGCT
This sequence comes from Crinia signifera, assembly GCF_055691185.1. Lineage (NCBI taxonomy): Eukaryota > Metazoa > Chordata > Amphibia > Anura > Myobatrachidae > Crinia > Crinia signifera. The sequence continues at coordinate 123,340,797 of NC_139225.1, forward strand.
GTCAATGACTGTCACCCCTGCAGCTTCTGCTCCAATTCTTCTCCCCGCTGTCACCTCAGCCCGCCCCCCCCCTTTAATCATGTGGTGCCTGCGCCCAGCGTGCTCCCCCGACGCCACGCACAACAACAGCGCGCACAATATTTCAAATGTCCACTCAGCTAGAGGGGACACCAGGAGGGGAGTGGGAGCGTGCTCTGCGCTGCACTCTGCTCCTCTCCCCATAGAAGCAGCTGCACCGCTCTCCATCTCTCCCTGCAGCAGCAGCGAAGGCTCATATAAAAATTTACAGTAAGTGGCACTTTTGGGGGCATTGCTTAAGGGACTACAAGTGGCGGTATGTGGGGGCATTACGCATAATGTGTGGTTTAATGTGTAAGGGGCATTACGGTGTGCAGCATCATGTGCAAGGGGCATTATGTGTGCAGCATCATGTGTAAGGGGCATTAGATGTGCAGCATCATGTGTAAGGGACATTATGTGTGCAGCATCATGTGTAATGGGTACAATGGTGCGCGGCATCATGTGTAATGGGTACTATGGTGTGCGGCATCATGTGTAATGGGTACTATGGTGTGCAGCATCATGTGTAATGGGTACTATGGTGTGCGGAATCATGTGTAATGGGTACTATGGTGTGCGGCATCATGTGTAATGGGTACTATGGTGCCATCAAGCAAGAACCCCCTAGCAATGAGCACGTAGGTAAGCAGCACTTATGTGGCAAATATGTAATGGGCATTACAGTTTGTTATATAGTATGTAATGGGCATCATGATGTGTGGCACAATGTGTAATGGCTATTATGGTGTGTGGCCTTATGTGTAATTGGCATTACGGCGTGTGGCTTTATGTGTAATAGGTATTACGGAGTTCGTTAAATGTGTAATGGTCATTACTGTGTATGGTCTAAAGTGTAATACCACACCCCTTTTTGTGATGCCACGCCTCCTTCCCACGAGGCCAAGACCCCTTTTTGCCGCACGGCTACACCACGCAAAGGTCTAGTTCTGGGACCACCCATTACCATAATTCTAGATTCGCCTATGACTGTCACTGGTTACTAATGCCACCTTTGCTCCTCCTATAGAATGTATTGGAAGAGCTGTATGAGTTTACTGTAGGACAAGCAATGTCAGCAGTAATACACAGTATAATAATAGCACAGATTGGTAGTAACCAGTATAAATGAACTTACATCCACTGGTCTGTTCATTAACCTGGGGGAGGTGTATCAAGCCGTGGTGAGAGAAATTGGAGAAGTTTTCCAAAAGCAACCAATAAGCTTCTGCCATCTATCTAGCACAGTCTATGAATTAACAGTTATAAGCTGATTGGTGGACAACTTTTCCACTTTATCCCCCTCCATGGCCCGATACATCTTCATTATAGTATTTTGGGTCTGATTCGGACCTGTATGCTAGGCTGTGTATGTTTGCAGCCTAGCGTACAGGTAGATGCCACCTGGTCGAAACACCCCCCCCCCCCCCCGCTGTGTGAATCCCCCATGCAAGGTTATGTACTCACTAACACATCCTCTCACATGCGGCCAAACGGGAGAGAGATCATTTGATGGTCACACACCATCGAATTATATTTTTCCCCATTGATGATAAAAGTCAGCCTAGACTGACCTTTATTCTGCCCGCTATCCACCGAATTCGGGGCGGCCGCTGACGTCATGTTACGTCAGCTGCTCCCCCCGAACAGACATCACCATGCCTGCGTTCTCAGGGGAACTCCATCATTTTTATGGGGCGCTGGGTCTTCCCGAACAGCTCAGTGAAGCCGTTGGCTCCAGAGGTTTGCTCTTGTGCAAACATCGGGGACAAGGCGGAATTCGGACCCAAACAAATGAATCTGAATCGGCCCCTTTGAGAGGTAACTCCAGTAAGCAAGGTGTAAACAGTGGGGACTAGGTGTGTCTTTTGATTGCTATAATCCTAAAGATAGAATATCTGTTTTAATGAATGGAAAGTTTATGAACAGTTAATACAGTATATCTAATTGATTCCAAACATGATATTAAACAGAGTAACCAAATAAGTGACAGTTGCGTTTACAATTCTGCTGTTACATTTCTAGGTGACACATCCCCGATGAACTTGTCGTAATTACCCAGTTGGACCAGTTTAAGTGTTATAGATCTTAGGGAAGGAAGTAATTATGATTGTGGAGGTGTAAGGCCATTTGTTTTGAACTATGCACGCTAAAATATTTTTAGAATTACACCGATCATGACGTGTTGTTGTTGTTGTTTTGAAGTTGTGTGTGTTATTTACATGAGTATTAGATTACTGGATAATCATAATCTAGTTTCGTATACACTATAAGACATATAGCATTTATCAAGGGACGCATTTACAATGCGATCTGGGAGTAATGTTACCGCCCTGGATAGCTATGTAAAATGCGATCCTATCGACAGGATGTATTAACAGGGGGTCTGGGCATGCGCGATTAGCGCTGATCCCCCACCAACCCCGCTGACCTCACTGCCCCGGCGGCAGTGTGGTGTGTAGCCCATTGGCTGCAATGGGCTACCTCCATCTCAGAATGGCGGTAGCCCAGGGATGCGAAGCGCTGCTGTCCGATGATGATACATTGGGCAACTTTGCATCCCCCATAGAATCCTATGGGTGATGCGACCAGTGGCGATGCAGGAGGGAACACTGGAATGTAGGTAGGAGGGACCGCAGCAAGAATCTCCATTCCATTGCTGCGGTCCCTCCTACATACATTCCAGTGATACTTAATATTTACGGCTAACCATTTTGGGGGATTTAGCAGCAAATATTGAATGATAAATGGGCCCCTCAGATAAAATCAGACTATCACTAAAAAGTGTGTTATGCTGTGTACACACGGTGCGATTTGCACTTGCGATTTTGACTATATAGTATCGGTGGGATGTATTAACATATATATAAAACGTATTAAGATAACATATATAATTAATGTATTAGGATGTATAATGTATTAACAAAGTGCAAATCGCACCTTGCTATGCAGTACCGGATACGATTTTGATCCAGATGTGGCCTTGCAGCATCGGAATCAAATGCAGCACAGTCTATTTCTACTATCTTGGAACGAGGGCCATGCTGCTCAATTGTGAAACGTAATTGCTATATTGGCCGCCATTATACATAATTTTATCATTTTCACTGTGACTTTTTAAAAATAATCAAAACCTTTCTAAACACCATTTACGAATGGCCTTTCTTAACACCCTTTACTTACGAACCTTCCTTGCCTGGCTTCTCCTTTGTCTTACTTACGTTGAGCTTCCCAAAACTTTTCTATAAATTTATAATTAAATACAGGTTGAGTCTGCCTTTATCCATATATAACCCTGCACCATTTATCATACTTACCTCATCCCCCGGTGTCTACGGCAATTCCTTCTTGGGACCGGGGATGCAGCTGAAGAGGATTCCGATGACCGCCATGGACTCCAGGGGACACCAGGACATTGGGGCACCACCAGGGGACCGGGTAAGTATGAAAAAAAAATATTCAGAAATCCGCAAAAATCCCTAATCAGAAATGCTTGTGGTCACGTGCATTTTGGATAAGGGATATTTAACCTGTAACATAAACACGCAAATGTAAATCAAATTTTAAGCAGTTTTAAAGGTTTTCATCTCATCATATATGTACTTTTTTGTACACTTACAAAACACCAGAATTCGACAAGACTTCCCGATAGATCAGATTTATTTGCCATGAAAATTTCTGCAAGTACATAGAGGTTTGGATCATTTCATTTAGTTGTTACAGTATGTTGATGATGATGAAAATAATAATATTATTTTTAAATGGGGGTAGAGACACCACTATTTTGACGAACAGTGTTGGGTACCACCCACGCTCCGTTACCCCAAATACCACAACATGTCAACCATGTGGCTGAGAGGGGACTGCAAGCGACATTACAAAACCCAATCTTCACATGCGCAGAACGGATCTTGTGTTTGCCCTGACCTTGCAACCATCATATCTGTATGTAAACCATTGGGTTTATGTACAAATTATAATAATTAGACCCATAGTACAGAGAAGCAGAAGATATTACCTATTGGCTGCACACAGGGCCGTAACTAGGTGTGTGCCAGTGGTGCCTTGCCCACAGCGCATCTGCTCTGTGGGCACATCTGCTGGCACACATCTAGTCTGCACTGTGCAGCGGCGAAGCAACGCGGGACTCAATGGGGCAGAGCTATGTTGGAATTGACGGGGCAGAGCTAATGGGACTCATGCTGCTGCTGCTGCACCTAGAAGAAGAGAAGAGGCTGCAGCACTTCCAGGGCCACCCAGACAGTAAGTAAGGTAATAGTGAGTGGTGTGTGTGTGTGTGTGTGTGTGTGTGTGTGTTTTTCATTTCAACTTCTGTGTGTATTTTCCTTGTGAACTTGTGTGTGTGTGCACGTGTCAAGAGACCTTAAGGGGAGGGGGAGTTTATGGTTAGGCTGTGGGGAGGGTTAGGCACGTAGAAGGGGGTGATAGGGTTAGTTTGCTGGACAGGGTGGTTAGGGTTATGTAGCAGGGTACAGGGGTTAGGGTTAGGCCCTAGCGGGGAGAGTCAGAATTAGGCTGTGTGGGGAGAGTTAGGGAGCGCGCCAGTGTGATAGAAGGCAGGCCACAGGGTGAGGGAGTGCTTCAGTGTGATAGAGCTCAGGCCGAAGTCTGGGTTAGTATGTGATACAGGTCAGACTGCAGAGGAAGGGAGTGCAGGCCATGAGGGGAAGGAGTGTTCCAGTGTGATAGAGCACAGGCATTGTGTGCTGCTCCGGATGGCATTGTGTGCATAAGCAGCACTACACCTGTGAGCATGATGAGCCCACCAGAGTGCCTGGTGTAGTGTGTCTACCTATTGTCATGCTCCACCATATCAAAGACTCCTTCTTACCATTGAGGTGTATGTCTCTGCTGGTATGGAGGTCTGGACGCTCTCTGGCTGGGTGCCTTTCCCATGTTATGCGGGAAATTGTTAATACCCCACATCGCTTCCAAACATTTGGGGAATCTGAAATCAAAATTCACAAGCCAGGTGGTGATCTTTGGACACCCAACGGATCAATGTTCGCCAGGTCATTCTGTCTCTTGTTGTTTCTTTCAAGTCCTTCATTTGCATGTTAGCGTCCATTTTGACAATGTCCAACCATTGTGTACATTGACGTCCCCTTTTTCTTGACCCGCTTGTGAGACCGAGCATTATTGTTGTTTCTAAGGGGTTGGCTCGCATGACATGGCCGAAGTATGAAAGCCGTTACTTGGTGATCTTCCCTTCCAGTGATGAGTTTGGTTTAACACGCTCCAGGATGTCCTTGTTTGTGTTCCTTGCTGTCCATGGTACACGTAACATCCTCCTCCAACACCATAATTCAATTGTGTATTTTGCTGCAATCTGCTTTTTTGAGTGTCCAGGTTTCACATGCGTAGTTAACAATAGGAAAGATGGTTGCATTGACCAGTCATATTTTTGTTGCAAGGCTGATGTCGTTGCTCTTCCATATCTTTGTCATTCCTTGCATAGCAGTGCAGCCAAGTGCAATTCGGTGTTTGATTTCAGGACCCGATTCGCCCGTACGGTCGATCTTGGAACCAAGGAAGATAAAATCTTGCACCAATTCGATTTCTTCATTATAGACTGTTAATAAATATATATACTGCGGCAAGAAAAATAAACTGTCCAGGGCACTTGTAGGTAGACAATCAGATAGATGTTATAGTGGGTAAAACCATAACCAGTCAGCTGACCAATAGCGCCAGATGAGAGAGTTATATATTTCACTCACGAATGGTACCAGACGAGTCGTCTTAGGTGTACTACATTGGAATACCCTGGGTAAAATAGGTTACTCCTAGAAGAGGTGACGCAAAACCTAACAGTAGGGTCCTAAAATAACCTCCAGCTCCATGTATTGGTTACATACCGGAAATGACCCATACAATGGGCCTTATTTTGGTTCATTCTTTCTGACAAAATCCTTCTTAGATGGACAAAACCATGTGCACTGCAGGGGGGGGGGGGGGGGGCAGATGTAACATGTGCAGAGAGAATTAGATTTGGGTGAGTAATTTTGTTTCTGTGCAGGGAAAATACTGACTGCTTTATTTTTACACTGCAATATAGATCTCACTTTGAAGTAAAACCCCACCCAAATCTAATTCTCTCTGCACAAGTAACACCTGCCCCACCTGCAGTGCACATGGTTTTGTCCATCTAAGAAGGATTTTGTCAGAAAGAATGAACCAAAATAAGGCCCAATGACCCAAAGCATAAATTCTGGAAGTCTGTTCCCAGGTGTCATGGGCAGATAGGGAATTTAAAGTGGGTCTGTAAAGATTTCTAAAAGTGGCCCCCTTACACACCCACATCGATAGCCTGCTGTCTTCTACCCTGAACACACCCACACCACCAGTCTGTCACCCTCTCCTGGCCAAAGGCGCCCTACAGGTGCAACGGCCCACCGGGAATACTCCCGATACCTTCTATTGACTATCCACCATTGCAAGACCCACATATGGGAAACCTGCCATGTGTGTATTATGATATACCCTGTATGAAAAGATCAACATGTAGTTTGTATAACTTATACAAGTACCACAGCATCTATTGGTAGTTCCTGGCATCGTGTTTTACCACTGCGACTGCAGGCAGGCTTTTGCCGTTATCCACAGAGGGAATGCTTATGTTACATGCAAGTAATATTGTGTATCATAGTAACAATGGACTTCTCTTCCCAGTGTAGTGATATTGTCAAAGACAAATCCCAGACTGGCCTAGTGAACACCTGACCGCTTCCACCAATCAACATTCACCTTAGCGTATAAAAGGGCAAAACCACACTATCAAGTTGCCAGTCACTGTTCAGCATCATTCTTCTCCATATCATAGTTTAAAGCTGTGTATCCTGAATAGCTGGTTTTGCTCCATTTCCCAGTTTAAACATGTGTATCCTGAATATTTGATTCTGCTTTGCATCCCAACTTAAATCTGTGTAACTGGAATGGCTGGTTCTGCTCAACATACCAGCTTAACCCGGTGTACCCTGAATAGCAAGCTCTGTTCCGCATCCCAGCTAAGCCTGTGTACCTTAAATAGCTGTTTCTGCTCTGCATCAGTGTTGCTTATTATACTATGAAGTTATTTGTTATACTTGTTGCAATGAATACTGTGTTGTGACAAGATTATAAAGTAAAAATACAAGATTCTCAATATTAATGTTTAATCTTGTTTCACAGTGATGAATTCAACAGTACATTGAAGATAATGCTGCAGCCAATTCTGGGACACAATGATAACAAAAGGTATCTAACAGCAGCAGTGGCGTATCTATGATGCATGCTGGGGGGGGGGGGGGGGGGGGTTTCCACACCACACACCCTGCATCAATTCAAGCTTGTGCAGTAGCTGCACTTGGGCGATAGAGAAATCACCAGGAAAATGGCACCAGCACAATTTTCCCAGACGTATACACACGAGCTGTGTGAGGCCCTTCAGCGTCTCACGGTGTATATATTATAGAGGTGCCAGTGCACCTGTACTATTCTTCCATATCCCAGGGTTGTCCATTGATGGTTCTACCACCAATAGTCTATGGTCTTTAACCATCAGTGGAAAATATCAATGGTAGAACATCCGTGCACCTCAAACATCACCGTCCTGGACTCACTGGCAGTTGCTGTGACCCCCCCTCTTTGAATTTTGGACTGTGCTGGAGTCCCACCTCTGTAATTGCCACTGGTAGGGAAGTCCAGGAATATAGCATTTCAGTGCAAGGTCAGACTGAATTGGAGAAGGGTGTTAGATCAGGTGACATTGCTGGCATTAAATTACCATGGCAACAGCACATCACTCCCTTTGCCGTTAATAGGATTGACCTCCTTACCTTCCATATACTTTTAATGCAGCATAAAATATGTTAGTTGCAAGTGACAGACATCAGTATATTTGTATAAAATTACCAGGAAACAGTATAGATGAAGATGAGCAGTCCTGCCCAGGACCATCTTAACAGCAAAGTAGCGAATAGCAAAGCACGGGGGGCCCTACACATCCATTCATGGGAACCTGCAGTTCCATGCCTTCTCTCTACAGGCTTCCATACAGTGAATGGCTGTCAGTGCCCTGATTGGTGGATAGCTCTAGTCATCACCAATCAACATGCTGACAGCTCTTCACTGTCTGACTGCAGGCTGAGGGCAGGAAGACAATGCTCTCTGGTTGTGCAACAACCATCCGCTCCTGCCCAGAGGCCCATAGAATTGTGGGGCCCTGGGCAGATGCCCAGTTTGCCTATACATGAACCCTTCGAGTGCCAACATTGCTGTGAGAGATCCTCAAAATATCCGCAAAAAATGCCACAGAGTCGCTCACAGCGGTCAGCGCCTGTTCGATTTTTGGTTGCAATATTTAACTAAACTTCAAATAAGTCACTTGTCTGTATTTGTATTTATTTATACTAATAGAACAGTCGCTGTGAGCGACACTGGCATTTTTAGCGGATATTTTGAGGACCTCTCACAGCAACGTTGGCACCCAAAGGGTTAAGATGGCCCCTGTTCCTGCCAGTAAATTGAAACCTTAGTAATTTTTGTCACCCATGTTTTTTCCTACAGGGAAGGAGACAGAAGATGACATCTATTGTGCCTGCCTGTCTAAATCATTATGCCAGGTGGCCACACCGGTTACTGTTGGTTTATATGCCCCATTCGGGGGTAGGGTTTACATGTTACTGGATCGTATAATAAGTAAGTTCAATCTTGATATGAATTTATTAATTGTTATTCATAAATAATGTATATTATATACTGTACATACGGTTATTCCCTGGTCAGTGATTTCTCCCACTATAATCTAGCAATTAATACCCAGCATGCAGCTGGCCCTGAAATCTGTAGCGCTAGTTTATGATTTTTAATGTCTCAAATACTTTTACTCTTTACAGGGAATGATATTGTAGACCAGGCCTGGCCAACCTGTGTCATTCCATCTGTTGGGAAACTACACATCCCAGCATGCCCTGCCCCAATTTTAGCATTCACTAATAGCAAAACTGTGTCAGGACATCCTGGGACTTGTAGTTCTGCTACAGCTGTAGATCTAGTCCAAGTATGCACTGCATTATGGGGGCGATTCAGACCTGCTCACTGCGGGCTGAATTCGCTCCCCTGTCCGATGTTTGGGGTTTGCTCATGCACAAATATGCGCATGTGCAAATCCCCAAAGCGAAGGACTTTGGAGAGCTTCACACTCGCTGGGGCATTTGTTCCAGGATGGACGGGCAGGGGGCCACCCAGTGTTTCATGGGCGTGCCCACAAAAACATAGGGAACACCCATAGAAACACTGGGCGTACCCCTGCGAACTCAGGCGTGTCAATGCCTGCTTGGGTCAAGAAGCTGATATCACATAACGTCAGCAACCGCCCGGAATTCAGCCATCTGCAGCCAGGATAAAAGTCAGTCTAGATGGACTTTTAGTAAAAAAGTAAAAAAATAATTTGATGGTGAGCGACCATTTATTTTTTTCCTGTGAGGCTGCATGCGAGCGGATGTGTATGCGAACACGTCCGCTCGCATGCTATTGAGTGGATTCGGGTGGCGATGGGGGGACATTGGGCGAGTTTACCTGCTCACTAGGCTGGGAATATATGCAGTCTAGTGAACACGTCTGAATCAGGCCCTAAATACAGATTATACATTGAGTGCATTGGTGTATATTTCAAGCACACTTTGGCCATCATTCTGGTTGGCTCGCAAAGCAGCGTTAGTTCGCTGCTTTGCGAGCCATGTTACTCCGCCCCCCACCCATATGAATGCCCGCCCCCACTATTCGCCGAATTTCCCAGCAGCACTACCATTTGTAGGCTTCCGTGGGGACCCGAAATCATGATTTATATAGCGCTCGCTAAGCTAAGTCACTCTCTGGCGACTCAGATTAGCGTTGCCCGCCCCAAAAGGCAGGTGGCCGCCCCTGTTCGCATGTGGATGCCCAGCATTTCATGCAAACGCCTCCTGCACAAACCACACACCCCCCCCCCCCGCCCCCTTTGTGCTTTTATGCACATGTGCAGATCTTCAATGACGGGGGCAAATTAACCAGAATGAGTGCCTTTGTGTTTTTAGTTATGTGTTTACATAAATGCAAAATATAAATATTGCAGTGTCTTTGATGCAATGCTTCATTTTTAACTGCACCCTTGTTAATGGGCCAGGAAGGATCCCTTTAGTTTTCGCTTTATGTGCGACAATTTCAGACCATACCAGAATAAAACTTTGAGCCTGATTCAGACCTGTTCGCTAGGCTGCATATACTCACAGCGCAAGTCAGCGCTGCCCGCATCCCCTCGTTAGCATGCAAGGGGATGTGTACGAGAACACATCCCCTCACATGCGGCCGAAGGGGAGAAAAATCATTAGATTGCTGACCACTGAATGATTTCTCTCCCCTTGGGAAATAAAAGTGAGTCTAAATTGACTTTTATTTCCTCCACAGATCACCGAAAAGGGGGCGGGTGCTGACGTCATGTGACATCAGCTGCCCGCCCCCGCCTGCCCCCTCTGCAGCGAATGGCCCAGCGAGTGTGAAATTTGCCAAAGCTTTTTGCTTCAGGGGTTTGTGCATGCGCAAACCCTCCACCTTCAGGGAATTTTGCCCGCTATGAGTGGGTGTGAACCGGCCCCATTGTGTATCCTATATAAAAGGTCAAGTTAGGAAATATTGAGTCAATAGTGTCTAAATTGACAGTGAATAGGTCGACCACTATTGTTCGACACATCAAAAAGATCAACATGGCCTAGGTCAACATTGACAAAAGGTTGACTCTAGCAAGAGGTTGACATGGAAATGGTCAACACAGAAATAGGTCATCACACGTTATTCACAGGGTTTTTTTAGGTGGCATTTGTCAACATGGACACTGTATACCACACCCCTCGCATGACTCGCAGTGCTCGCCATGCTTCGGGCACTATTATATTCTCCCTTTATGCCCACTTAGATTGTAAAGTAAGTCATTAAAAAAAAAAAAAAAAACATGACATTGACATGTCAAACTTTTGCTTGTGTCAACCTTTTGTCAATGTCAACCTAGACCATGTCAACATTTCTCATGATTCGACCTATTACACTGTCCACCGGATACCAATAGCTCAACAGTCAATTTTTTGCAGTCTTTCATACTGTACCATCCACGTGGACTGCTATTGGGAACAGTCATCTGTGCCGAGTACAGTGTGGAATCATAATGAGTAAAGCAAGCCATGCGCGGAGATGCAGTACACTAATTGGAGGTATAATATGCTGAAACCCACAATATAACATGCAAAAAAAACATAAAAAGCTTGAATCGACCTTTCATTGCATCAACCTTTTTTTAAATGTCAACCATGTGCATGTTGACTTTATGGGGTCAAACTAGGCATTGTCAACCTTTTCACTGTCGACTTTTTGAACCACACCAAAACATAGCTACTTGTTCTTAAAACCCTTTGTTGGCGTCATGAAAACTGGTGCAATAAATGTTGCAAAATCAACAATAATTTCAATTTTTTTTCTTTATACATTGCAGAATGCATGAGAGAAGAAGCATCACGTGTCACAGAGAAGGAAGAAACAACTCTAGGACAACCTTCAATTAAACCTGTAGGATGGGGCTTCCTACATCTTCTCTGGCGGCTCCTTTTCTATTGTCCTGTCATCACCGAACAACATCTAAAACGCAAAAGCATTCAATTCATATTTGTCCACTTTAGCGCTTGGCAGTATGCAGGCAGTGACCGTCTGTGGGCAGGCTTAGTCACCACACTCTGTGAACAAATCCGACGGCACTTTGGAGTTCTTCCACTCAGTCTCTTCAATGTTCTAGGTTCGGCACCCAAAATAAATCTAGACTCCGAATCAGATGTCAAGGAGTGGACCTTTAAGAAGACTTTTTGTATCATTCTGGTGGTTATTATTGTTTTGCTTCTTATTGGTTTGATACTATTAGTGGTGCCAATTTATTCCAAGAGCCATGAAGGGGAAGAGAGGGTTTCAACTGTCTTTGGTAGCTTGGCTACAGTCGTGGCAGGTTCAAGCATTACATTGACACTATATAAGCTGTGCAAAAGCATCTTCATCAGCCAAAAGCAGAAGATAGAACGACTAGTTAATAGCGAGAAGTTCAGCTCACAAATGGGCTTCATGAATGAGGTGAAAAAAGAGGTTCAATTAATTAGTCAAATGGTACAATACATGGAGATTTTCCAAAAGCAAAAAATCAAAGTGGTGCTGCAGATCACCAGTCTGGAACTTTGCGCATCAGACAAAGTGGTTGGAGTTCTGGATGCTTTAAATACCTTGTTGTCTGACCAGAAATCTCCGTTTATTTCTATATTGGTAGTTGACCCCAGTATTATTGTCACTTGCCTGGAGAATGCAAGCTCACTTAAAGGTATGGCAGACAATGGCTACATGTTCTTGAACCGCACTGTTACTTTGCCATTCTCTGTGCCAGCTCTCGGCAAAAAAACCAAGCTGCAACTTCTGAGAAAGGCTGTAGAAAGGACAGAAGATCTCATTGACTGGCCCTGCCGGAATGATGCCAACAGAGGCACCAAGACAGGTATTGCAGAGTCTATAAAACTGCTAAGAGAAGAGTTAGTAGATGATGAAGAACCAGAGGTGTGCACACCTTGTCCGCCAGGATACTGCATTCGGGAAACTTTTTTTGCTCTATGTAGTGAGCGTGAAGTTCTAAATGAATACATTCCGGACAGCATATGTCAGATGAAACGAATTGTCAATGCAATCCCAGTTATGGTCCACCTGATGATGTTGAGTAAAATACAGTGGAACAACATGTCTTCTAAATCTGTAGCAGCTTGGGTTGTTCTCTGCAATCAGTGGCCATGCAGACTAAGTTGGATACTTCAGTGTCTGGAGGATGAGGAGCAACAAGGCTCTAAGGAAGGGTTCAGCAACTGTCTCCTCTTTGACGTTTTTAAAGAAAATAGCACTGAGCTTTTTTCCTTAAAAGCAGGGCTGAAGAACCTTTTGGACTTGGATGGAGATCCAGAGATCTTCATGAAGTTCCTTTCTGAAGACTTTCCTTTCACTGTTGAGGACTCCAGGCGACTCATCCAGTGCACAGTTAACCTGGATTCTTCCATAAAGAGCAAGATGGGACTTCTGCGTGGTATCAACAATCTTCAAAAGGAATGGAAGACAAAGAATAAATCTGATAAAGAAGAGGATAAAATTAAAAAAGAGGTGACAGAGGGAAGTGATTGTAAGAAAGAGACTGAAAAAGCTGGAACAGAGTGCAAAAAAGACGTTGGAAAAGAGGGAACTGTGGAAAGAACAGAGATCGAAGTAATACTTATAGCAGGAATGCAGGAACAAGAGATCAATAACATGGAAAAAGGTCTTGGGTGTAAAGTGGAGGCCCAGACAAATCTGTCTTTAGAACAGAACAAAATGAAAGATGATTTGCTGCAGAGTAATGTTGTAATTGAGGCAGATGTGTGTATTGTAGACATTTCTCAGGTCAAAGATAAAGGATTTCTAATTGAAAAACAAGAGGAGATTGAAATCATTTTGGACAACCAGAAGAAAGATGGAGATATGTGTTTAGTGGTGACCCAAACAAAAGAGCAATCTGGGAAATTAGAGGAGATGCAAATCAAAGAAGATACGGTTTTATGCTAAATAGAAAACTAGGTGCTAAGCGGTACACCTGTCAAATCGTAAAGCAGGAGTGCTAAGGCGATCTCAGGGAGGACAGAAACCTCACATGGAGCAGAAGGGCAAGCGATTTCTCACAGCAGTGTATGCCCAGCCAATCACCTGTAAACCACCTGGGACCTTCCCGTGTGGTCCTTAACTTGTGCTGGATCACAAGCGACCCCTGTTCACTGCCCAGCACGCAGGCAGGGAACAGGGGTGATGTAAAACATTTTTTACATTGATTTATTTACTACAGACTGCTATTACTGATTGGCAATTCTGCACATTTTCTCACAATCTCAAATACCACATTGAACATAGAAGCTTTAGCATGCTACGCTCTGCTCTATTTCACTGTGACAGCCTCCACCAGAGCCTTCACGTCCTGCTGACAGTCTATGAGCCTGTGTCTGTAACAGACTGATTATTTGCCCTCCAAAGAGGTATTGTAAATAAGATAATGCTATATAGGAAGACAGCTAAAAAACAAAGACTGGGTTTGATGCTTCAAACATAGACTGGAACTGCATATCAATCAATGCTATGTATAACACTATGCTTTGATGATGTAATGTTAATATTGTAGCCTATTAAAAATGTTTATGTTCATCTTGGTTGTGTTGGCATTGTGGTGGGCTAGTTGGAAATATCTGCTGTGTTTTGTGGAACCGTCTTGTCATCTGCTTCCAGTGCTTTGAGGTGGAGGATTTAATCTTGACGGTTCTATTACATATTTTAACAGATCCCAGTTTAGCACAGATCCCTTTATAGGACACATTGGGGAAAATTTACTAAGATGTGTATTCTACTTCACATGTGATGTTGCTATGGGCAACCAATCAGATCCTGTCTACTATCTTTTAGAGGGTGCTAAATAATTAAGAAGTAGATTCTGATTGGTTGCCCATAGCAACATCACATGTGAAGTAGAATACACATCTTAGTAAATTTCCCCCATTATGTTTGCTACAAAAGCAGCTAATGTTCGATTCTCCCCCACCCCTTGCATCAATGACATTTTCCTAATGAAAACCTTGAACTACCCCTACTCCTACCCTGTTGAGTTATCATTAATGAAGTGGTTCACTTAGCAGGAATATTCCACAGAGGGCCATTGCTTTCCTCTAGTTCCGGAACTGTTCCACTTTCCTGTTTATTACCTTATTGCAGCTTACTGGTATCTGTGAACCTTGTATTTTGGCTCTATGTACAGATGGGGCAGGTCCCATCTTTGCAGGGGATGGCAATGGCGACGCCAGTCTTTGGGACTTGAGGGGTTAAGGTGAGGTGTGTATGTCTCTGGGGCTGAGGGGGATAGTATATGTTTCAGTTAGAAAGAAGGGGGAGTGTGTGTCTCTTTGGAGGCGTAACTCTGGGAGGCAATGGAGTAATCTGCCGCCGTGCTTCTACTCCCAAGGGGGCACCTCTCCTCCCCTGCAAATTTAAATCAGTTTATTGAAAGCCTTCAATATCACTTCTGTGGCTGACTTCCCCTCCTAGTAGGACCATAGACATCACACACTCTTTATTTTAAAAATAACATACATACACTCATACATACTTACACACATGCATACATATATTTATAAAGGTGCTGTGTGTGTGTGTGTGGGGGGGGGGGGGCACCAATATTTATCTTGTGGGAGGTGGGTAGTGTATGTCTGTAGGACTGGAGAGGTTGGGAAGAGGAATATATATCTCCGGGGCTGAGTAGGGGATGTATGTCTTGGGGGCTGGGGCGGTGGGGAAGGGGAATGTATGTCTCTAGGCCTGGGGACACAAGGTTGGGAACGTATTTCTCTGGGCGTTGGCTAAAATGATGTGATTCAATGCAAATCAAGTCATAGTGCACTGGCCCTGCCCATTAAACTCAGTAAGTAAGCGAATTGGTGGCCGTTGACGATTAGTGCGCATCTCCGGAAGAATTGTCTATACTTGCTGGCAATGACTTTGCACTTGTTAAAAGAGGAGAATCTCAGAAGAAACAGAGAGAGGGTTAACCACCTATGGTAAATAGGCCCCTTGTAGTGATTCTGCAGTCTGGTAATAATGAAGACTTGATCATTGAAAGCATGATTTAGGACATAGGGAACCTGAGAAATAATCCCAGATTCTTACAACTAATGAAGGATATTAAGGGCCTTATTCTGGTTTGTGCGGTCCGTTCCGAATTCTTTCGGACGGCGATTTGTAGCTACCTGCCCATGCGTAAGCATCGCAATGCGCATGTGCAACGCAGTGTCTTTGCACTCGTTCTCACCAATACCATTTACAAATGTGCACCGAACTTCCTCGGGAAATATGGGCGTAATATGGGCGTCATGTGGGCGTACACAAGGGCTTGGTTTCAAAGTGGGCAAAACTGGGCGTAAATCTGGGTGTACACGTGGGAGTGCATGAACAGTGGTAGGCGTGCATTTGGACCGGACACCCAGTGCAAGCGAACCAACACGGCAGAAATCTTCGGTGTCCATAAGCAAGTTTCAGTTCTCGGAAGGCAATGGTTCAGGCCTTCGGATCGCCCTATTAGTACGGCCGCACCTTAAACACTCGCAGCTGACCACAATACAATCCACTCCTCTAGTCATCATTAGTGATTAATTAAACTCTTTTCACAGGTTCAATTGGAAGCATTGCTGGCTAAATGGGCCATTACAAAATACTAGACTATATGCTGCAAACACAACTGTATTGTTGGTATCTGACCCACATACACCAACTCGGTGCGTACGGTCAGATTCCCGTCCGTTCGTGTGGTCCTAGCACACAGCCCAGCACTCAGTGTGACTACCATAGCACTTTCTTTATGGCATTAACACCCTCCTCTCCAGTGTCCCCACTAATCCTCAACCAGTGTTCAATACGAGCCAACAGACTGCAGGTGGAGTCCTTATACTCACCCTAACCCAGTGTGACCCCCCTACACCCCTTTTACCTACTATAGCCCTCAACTGCCCCCTAACCCAGTGTGGTTTGTACAAACCCAGATCCCCCCCCCCCACTATAGAACTCAACTGCCCTCTAACCCAGTGTGGCTTTTTAACACACCCAGACCCGCTCTCCCTCTCCAGCTGTCACATGTTCTGCCACTCACCAGCCTTCAGCGTCAGAAACAATCATCCCACAGATGCACCTCCAGGGAGCCGGAAGTTCAGTCCGTCCACGTCACATTCACGCAGTGACTCTTGATGTCCCAGCTCCTGCAATCTTGAGGGAGACTGCCTCAAAGGCACATCCCCCGCCCGCTCCCAGTGCTCACTTCTGCACCCTTGACCCGCCTGGCACACGCTAACAGCAACTGCCTGCCACTCACTGACGACACCCCTCGGCTATCTCTCCCGGCACCCACTCGGCTCTCACTCGCCGTGCGGCTGCCTCTAGGGGTACTGGCGCCGTGGCACCCCCTGTCACAGTGCTCCCTGGGGAGTCGCGGCGCACAGTTTGGGAACCACTGGGCTACAAGTATAAGTATATTGTCAAATAGTAATCTGATATTTGCCCAAGATGTCCCTCGTAGCTCTCCCATTCTTAAAATAGTTTTTAAAGTTACTGGACATGTAAATCATAAACAGTTTTTATTGAAACATTGTTTTAAAGAATAGGGTACAGAAAAATAAGAGAAAAGGTAGGGAAATAAAGAGGTCAATACTAGGAGTATTCAACACAGTTCAGGACACAGTAAAATATAACAAAATAAGACACCTTTTATTTTAGTATAGCTGATATTCATGAAATCACACCGGAAAATTCTAAAAAAGAACGGTCAAGTCTGTAGAGGCAAAGTCGGATTAAGGGCCCCATGGGGCCTAGTATGAGAAGTGGAGGAGGTGAAGCCAATACCATGTAAGCAGGTAGAGCCCATACACCAATGGTTCTCACCTTCGGTCCTCAGGACCCCCCCCCCCCCCCCCATGCACATTTTCCAGGTCTCCATACAGAATCACAAGTGAAGTAATAAGTCCCAACTGTAAAAAGTGATAATGAGTGCACCTGTGCACCTGCAGGGTGACCTGGAAAACGTGAACTGTTGGGGGTTCCTGAGGACCGAGGTTGAGAACCACTGCCATACAATATAATCCCCATTGTCTCCCTAAATGAATAAATATTGCATACATTTGTGTGCAAAATAGAAATGGAATTGTAATACTTGATTAAAGGCCAAACATGGGGCTATCTGGTGATCATCATGCTGTCCTGATGATGGGACTATTTTTATGCGGAGGCCTGGAGCTGCAGCTCCATCCGCCCCATTGTTAATGTTGCCCTGTGCCGAGGTTCTCTGAGACTGAGATGTATGGGAACAATCATTTTGTCAGGAGGGATAGAAGAACCAGCACCCTCTGCATAGGCGTTTGTGGTGACCGGGGTGTGGACCAAGGATTCCCCTCTTACCTTGCGTCCTCTGGGCCCTTTAGGTTCGTCGGGTTTCCCATTCTCCGGTGGACAGGAGATTACTCTTCAATGAAAGGGGACAACGTTCTGCGGTACAACTCAAGTTTATTAGGAGATAAAGGCAACCTGAGCCCACTGACCCTCGCGGCATTGGGGTTTAAGGCACATTAACAAGTGACAACAGTTATCAATATTCACTTTAACTCTTGGTATTTATCTAATAGAACAATAAGACGTTGCTCGGTAGTACCAACCACAAGCGACCTAGTCACACTACGCATGTGCCCACTAGGGCCTACAGACTTCACGTGTTCAAGGTACCGTGACGGCGTTCTGGGTAAAACACCCCCGCTTTGAGTTTACTACTGGGTCAACAAGTCGACACGATACCGTCAACACTGAAGGCTACCTTTGAAATATACACACATCAACTTCACATAAATCATGACACATTAATAATCTTGACAATAGACAATATTCTGAACAGCTGGTGCACCAGTATAACCTCTTAGCAAATGACCTGAGGTGACGTCACCCTCAGTGTAACTCAGTCCTGGACAACCTGTGCACAGGGGGAATAATGTCAATCCGGGGTAACTATCCGGTGCAAACAGTGGCCCCCGTATTACCTTGAGAATAAAGGCCTGTCGATCGGGGGTCGGTATAGCGGGACTCCGGAAGGGGTTCCTATGGCCGCAGGTACTCAGTCACAAACACACCCTGTAGCACAAGGCAGCCAGCCTAGTCAGGGATTCCTGATTCCTGGAGAAGGATCGTTGTACGGGCACCGGCCCTCACTACCACGGGCCGTTGGGGGCAGTTCTCTGACACTCCCCATGAGAATAGCCCTCTGACTCTGCTGGGGGCAAGCGGGGGATCGGGGCTGCTGCTCGGGGTCCACGGGGAACCAAGCGGGCACCAGATGGGGCGAGTGACAGGCAGGGGAAGGCTGCGTGTATGTCAGGTGGAGGGACGGTACCTGATTGAACTGGATCAAGTTGCAGGCTCCTGCCCGTCACGCTCTGCTGTGCAGGGTCTGCGTCTTCTTCTTCAGGACGGGTGGCACATCAGTGGGGGCGCCACAGCTGTGACGTTGCCACACTCGGTGGCTCTCCCGGTCCCTTCTCTCCCCCTTGGATGCGGCTGACCGGCGGAGGGGTCAGCGGGGGTCACGTCCTGGCCCCATGCTTCTCTCTGGCTGGCAGCGGCAGGACAAGGGCGCGTCGCATCTCTTCCCTCTTCAGGAGGTCGGCGGGGTTCACGCTGCTGCGCTGCGTCTCCAGGCGTTCTCTCGCTCTGGCTGCGGCAATTCTCCGGGCGCCGTCGCCTACTCCAGAGGTCGGCGGGGGTCACGCTGCTGTGCGGCTTCCTCTCACTTCTCCCTTCTCCTCACGTGAGTCTCTCCTTCCTCGCCCACGCGCTGGCTTCTTCCTCTCTCTTGGTCCTCCTCTTCCTTCCTCCTCCCGGCCTCAGTTCAACCAACCCCTGACTGCTCCAGCCTGCCAATCAATTTCGCAGGCGCGAAAGCGCCGGGGCATAGTTAACCCCTGCTGTCCTGTCACGGGGGGGTTTTGCGGGTCTCATGCAGTTCTGGGGCACCACATGTGTACAGCACATTTAATTAGTGGGGGCACTGCCCATTGGGTGATACACCCACTATGCAGAGGGTGCTGGTTCTTCTATCCCTCCTGACAAAATGATTGTTCCCATAATACCACAAATCAGTCGTGTCTACCATCATCTGTTGGCGCTCGCAACGATATAAAACGTCTCTCAGCCACAACATAATCTCCTGCCTATTTCAGTTTTAGTCTTCTAATTACTTCTGTTATTCTAACAGTACATGCAAATAAAGTCACAACATATATGGATGATGCAGGTATGTAGTGATATTACAATGGTCTAGTCCAATTAATAATGCTAAACACGCACGCAAGCTCTGATTGGCTCATGGGCCGCTGCCGCATTTCAAATGGCTGAGGGCCACCAGAGGCCCAGTATCTGAAGCATCATAGCGGCAGGGAGGTAGTTATTAGGGTGTACCTGTGCACACCTACCACTCAATGTGCGCACACCTATGACCCTCTGCATTATACTGGTGCCTGATAAACCATTTTACCATAGGGAAGGTAGCTGAGGTTTAATATGGAACACCTTCTATTGCTTTTTCGAAATGAAAGTGTACAGTATTTGAAAACTATCAACAAATAGAGGCAGAGCATGTTTTCAGTCTTGGTCTAGAGCGACACATAGGGTTACGTACTTTCTGGTTGCAACGGGGGGTGGGGCCACTGAAGGGGCGGGGCAGCCGGCGGATCATTCGGAGTGGGGGCGCAGTCAGCACAATCGCGTCCTTGTGGCCATGCCCCCTATAGTGCAATGCCGGTATTTCAGGCATTGCACAGCGGGGGCAGGGCTACAAATACGAGATTCATGTCATGTTCTCCTGCCTAGGGGGGGGGGGGGGGCTTGGGAGACTAGCCCTATTCCCAGAGGCTTGCCCCACTTTATGCAGGCTGGGAGGGGGACCGGATTTCACATGCTCTGATAAGAACATACCCAAATACATGATATCTGTGATAAGTGCATAGGTTGGTTGCTACAGTGCCAACTGTGTAGTGCGGGTGGGGGGGGGGGGGGGTCTCTAAGCAAATATAAACATATTATCATGTATGTAATATATGTGCTGGATCGACTCCCCAGTGATTGGCAGCACTGTAAGCATCAGACACCATGCGGCATCAGGGAATCAACATAAGCCTCTTATATTTGCATTGGCAAATAAGCTGTTAGCTTGTGACCACACCCCCTTGCCTGAAGGGACTTTTTTATACCTCTAACCTCCCAACCAGCGGCGGCTGCAACCCCTGGACCCCCACTGACTAGTTTCACGGGGTGCACTTTAATTCAGTAGTAGTTCCGAAACTTTCTTGCATTACTAATCCCAAAAGTTTTTTTCATGAGAAGTATAGAAAAAAATATTAAATTAAGTAAGTTGCGCTGACGGAAGCGGTACATCTGTTAGAACAAACTTAGGTCTACAGTCATTAGGTCGACCCCGGAAGGTCCACTGTCCCCAAGGTCGACAGGGTTAAAGGTCGACATGGCTCAAGGTCGACATGACTTAAGGTCGACATGGGCCAATGTCGACATGGTTTTAGGTCGACAGTCATTAGGTCGACATGTGGTTTTTGCTGTTTTTTGACCCGAATGTCGACACAGTCGACATGGACACAGTTGGGGTCGAACCGCAGCCCCTCGCATCGCTCGCTTCACTCGCAATGCTTCGGGCAATGCTTCAAATCTTTAACCCCCTCACAAATCATCTCCTAATATGTTTATAATAGTACCAACCAACAGTCTAAGATCTGGAAACTGTAATCTGAATCTGATGTCTAAGGGTTACATGATTTTTTGGTGTCTATGTAATCGTAGGTCGACATGTAACCCGTATATGTACCGCTTTGCTCGCCATACTATTATATTCCCACTTGGATAGTAAACTATGAAAAAACACCTTTTTCTGACAAAACAAAATCATGAAAAACTCCTGTCGACCTTTTGACTGTCGACTTTGCTCATATCAACCATAAGCTTGTGTCAACCTTTTGGCAGTGTCGACCTAAGCCAGGTCAACCCTTTTTAGGTGTCCATCTAGTCACTGTCGACCATTAGCGTTCAACCTAGTGACTATCGACCTAGGCATTGTCTATGCACTGACTGCGTACCCTGAAAAACACGGTGCTGCTGATCACTGGGTATGGTTGACAGCACATATACAACATACAACATTACCTGTATATATGCTAACTGGCTCCCCCATGGTGCCAGATCACCAAAACGTCATTGCTGGTGGCAGAGACAATGTGTTATTGATCTTGAGTGAAGAAGTAACCAATCAGTACAAACAGCAACATCAGATTTGCAAGTACCTGGAAGTCAGCTGGGATCGTGAAAACGTCCCACAATGCACAATGGAAAGATTAAAAGAAAAAAAGTAATTCTGAGCATAAGCCATATAATAAAATCAAGGCTTTTAATACAAACAAACTAGGCGAAAAAAGAGAGAGATGAAGACCGAGAGGTTAGCTTAGGAAGAGCAAACGGGTGGGTTGTAGTGGGGAAGAGTAATGCCCCGTACACACTAAAACGAACCACCCGTGGGGAAAACACTGAACGATGGGCCTATTTCTGACTTGATCACAAAGCTGCTTTTTTAGCAAATGGACAAAACCATGCTGCGCTCCAGGTGGGGCAGATGTAACACGTGCAGAGAGTTAGATTTGGGGGGAGTTATTTTGTTTCAGTGCAGGGGAAATACTGGCTGCTTTATTCTAACACTGCAATTTAGATTTGCCAACCCTAACTCTCAATGCACAGGTTACATCTGCCCCAGCTGCAGTGCAGTATGGTTTGTCCATTTGCTAAAAAAAAAAAAAAAAAAGCAGCTTTGCAATCAAGTCTGAATTAGGCCCGATATCGTTAACGATAATGTTCAGTGACTGATATGGATTATTGGGACCCCCGTAGAACATGCAGTACACCCCATAGAGGTTATCGTTAACAATTCGTGGGAGCATGTATCGTTAATGATATAAAGGGAAAACATATGCACGTTGAAATCATTAACGATATTGTTATTGAGCATATCATTAATGAAAATCATTTGGTGTGTACCCACCTTAAGAGGAGGAAACAAAAAGATAAAAAAAAAAGAAACCATACAGCGCTTGGTGGTACTTACACCTGTAGGATATCTATAATATGGAAACAAATTGGTAATGTACATTTGTGCCCTGATGAAATACAGAGGCTGTGACTTTTCTGTAGGACAATGTCTCTTGGGAATAGATTTCTTGGTTACAGAAACTTATTTTCTATATGACATTAGTTTTATTATTTCATTGAAAACTTGTACTTTTTATTCATAAAGATAAAATGGCGAGATATACCGTTACAGTAATGTAGATCCATATCACAAGATATGAAAAGATCAAATATAAAACAACTTAAACCTTTATTCTATAACTTTTAGTGTAAAACAATGTAAACTTTATTAACTATATAAAGAGGGACAAACTGTCAGCAAAGCACTGGGAGAGTGATGTCACAATAGCTTGTGATGTCACAATAGAGCTTGAACTGGAATAAAAAGCTGCACACAGCACAGAGACCATTATTGTTGCAGAGTCACAGGAAGGAGAAGCAGCTCTGACAGATTTTGTCTATTAATCTTCTCAAACTATGGCAGAAATACCCTGCAACGTAGTGGTACACAGTACCGTGTGTATGGATGAGCAGAAGATTGACTTGCTCTATTCAGTGACGAAGAGAGTATGTGATGATGGTGAAATAATACATCCAGGGGATCTACAAGACGACCAACTGATGGTGACCATCAGGGATGGCTCAACAGAGATCGAGATGGTTGGTGCTCCAAAATCATGGAGCTATGATCGTTATTTAGGCTGGATAGAAGTGGCCCATAATTATAGTGCCATGTGGACCCTCACAGAAAGTCTACTGCCTCATACTGTCAGCACGGACGTGACTGGCGATGACAGGAGTGACAGAGAAATGAGCGGCCAGCAGGAGGAAATTATACAACCTACTCCAAATGACGATATGATGGACGCATTACAGCTCAAAAGAGAAGTGGAGGAGGAAATAAAAAAGAAAGAAGCTGAGCTAAGAGAACTCCATCAAGTGAAGGAAAGTTTAAATAACATTCTACAAGAAAAGACCCCACGCTCAGGCTGGCGAGGCTTCGTCAGCAGCATTAGAGGGTCAGTGCGCAATATATTCAGAAGACGCAGCAGCACTTCTTTCCTCACTACAGAGGGTGTAGCAGGCCCACCGGCTGAGACAGACATTCATCAATGGGGCTCCTGGGGAATGACATATTCCCAGCTCCTATACTAGATCAGATTTGTCCGTGGGATAGGCTGAGTTCATCCTGGTGCAGACATTCCACACCTGAGAGATGAGCATTGAAGCCCCAAAGCTGAGCTCATCTTGGTGCAAACATTCCACACCTCAGAGATGAGCATTGAAGCCCCAAGGCTGAGCTCATCTTGGTGCAGACATTCCACACCTCAGAGATGAGCATTGAAGCCCCAAGGCTGAGCTCATCCTGGGGCAGACATTCCACACCAGAGAGATGAGCACCTGAAGCCCCTGCCCCTTACACACCCTATGTTGCACCACCTTATCCTGGAACAGAGATTCAACACCTGAGATATCATCACATACAGCTTCTGGGGATTAGGGCTACTGGCGAAACCCCAATAAAAAAAACGACACAGCGCAGCCACCTCATGGGTGTGTTGGAAGAGCTGCTAATTATTTATAAAATGTTGATAGTTACATTCAACTTGTTGATAACTTAGTAACCTGAATATTTAAACCCAGGCACCGCTGGCTACTTCAGCTAGTGCAGTGATTCCCAACAATGGTTCCCTGGGGCGCCACCTGACTCTTGCAGGGGTGTCATATTACAGTAGGTTGGTGGTCAAGTACCAAATCTATTTATGGTCAAAACTATTGGCAAAACCAGCGCTAGTGGCTGCCAATGATAAACATGTGGACAAACAGACGCACAAATGTAAACCACCACAGAACTAAATAATGGCAGGTAGGCAAAATTTACTTTATTTAATATTTTTCCCAAATTTGTCACTAAAAACAGCTTTTATCCTAGGGGTGCCATGAAAAAAGTGCTGATACTCTAGGGTACCGTGATTCAAGTAAGTTTGGCAACCACTGAGCTAGTTTAATATATGTGCTGACTGTCATACCCAGTGATCAGCAGCACCGCTGTGTTTCACTGACCCTGCTGCAGCATAGGACACAGCGCTCAGCTTGCCTGACTTCTACAAGCCCACCCCCAGATTCCAGTAGGCTACTTTCCCTGGAATCTGGGGGCGGGTTTATAGAAGATAGACAAGCTGAGCGTTGCGTTCCGTGCTACAGCAGGTCAGTGAAAAACGGTTACGGTTTAACTATAGATGATAGACAATGTCTAGGTTGACAGTCACTAGGTCGACCACTAATGGGCAACTCTGCCAAAAGGTCGACACAAGCTTATGGTCAACATAGGCAAGATCAATAGTCAAAAGGTTGGTATAAGGCAGTGGTGTCCAAACTTTTTGTGACGAGGGCCAGTTTTGGTGAGGTGAAAATGTGGGGGGCCGACCATTCAGCCTGACATTCTTTGAATCATTAACCCCTTCCCGACATTTGACGTACATTTACGTCATGGTCGGGATGTACTTCCCGACACATGGCATAAATGTACGTCATGACTTGTAACTGTCACCGCGTCTATAGACGCGGTGACAGAGGGACGATGTCTGCTGTCCCTGACAGCAGACATCTTCCCTCATTGCCCAGGGGGGGCACCGATGCCCCCCCCCCTCAGCGATCGCTGCGATTGGCTGTTCAAACGTGAACAGCCAAAAGCAGCGTTTACTGTGTTATGTGCATAATTTTGACTCTGCTGCCCCCTAGTGTCCAAAAAAATTAAAAGCAGGTTGAAATAATGATGTCATAATAAAGTATACATATGGTCTATGTTAGTTATTAACTATTTTGAGTGGTATGATTATTTGTCTCACAAGCAGAAAATTTAACATTTTGCAAATTGCAAAATGTTCAATTTTTTTACGACATTTTGGTATTTTTCACAAAAAAAAAACAGACTGTATCGACCAAAATTTACCACTAACGTAAAGTACAATGTGTCACGAGAAAACAATCTCAAAATCACTGGGATAAGTAAAAGCAAAAAAAAGTTATCCCCACTTAAGTGATACATGTCAGATTTGAAAAAAAGGCCTCTGTCAGGAAGGCAAAAACAGGCTGCGTCGGTAAGGGGTTATTCACATCAGAATGGTCCCCCATTCTGCCCCCATTCACTTTATGTCCCCAAGTCTGCCCCTTCACTGTATATTCCCTAGACTGCTCCCCCCCCCCCCCTCTCTTCCCACCTTTAGTGCTGTGTGTGTCCTGCATCTGATACTCAACCGCTTCTGGCTGGAGGCTGCGGGCCACTTGAAATGACAGCACGGGCCTCACTTTGGACATGCCTGGCTTATGGCAAAAAGTGATAAAATGGAGAGTTATAACAACTAGCCAACCAGCTAACCAATGCGTTCAGAATCCCGACACTGGAATCCCGACCGCCGAAATCCCGAAACTTTCTCCCTCCGTGGGTGTCCACGACACCCATAGAGGGAGAATAAAATAGCGTGCCGAGCGTAGCGAGGCACCGGGCCCGCTGCGTGGCGAGCGCAGCGAGCCCGCAAGGGGGGGCGATCCACGTCCCCCCCATGTCGGGATTTCGGCGGTCGGGATTCCAGTGTCGGGATTCCAACCGCCGGGATTCCAAACGCCGGCATTACGTATCGGATCCGCTGCTACAAGTCAGTTTGTAACATAGCAGTTAGTAGTTAATTAATTGGTTGTTTATCACTCTCCATTTTATCACTTTTTGAAGCTTGATACATCTGGTCCTATGCACATTAACCTGTTAATGTGTACATTACATCAATACAGTACTTTCTGTGTCACATGGACCCTAAGGCCAGTGCCTTCTCTACCTATGTAGTAATCGGCACTGGTGGACAGAGTTGTGCTTCTGTTTGTCCAAATACTCTATGTTTGCAACATTATCATTGGTTTTGCCTATCACAATGGCCATAAATAATTAAATTTGGTCCCGGACAACCAACCCGTGTTACCTCTGCAAGTGCACCATAGTATCCAAGGGCATACTTACCTACTTTCTTGCTGCCCTTTCCGGGAGAACAGAATAACTCACGCGGGGGAAGGTGGCTGATGTCACTGAACATCAGCTGCCCGCCCTGTTCTCGGAGCAGGGCACTAATAATCTATGGGCGAGATGTATCAAGCTTCAAAAGTGATAAAATGGAGAGTGAAAAACAACCAACCAATCAGCTCCTGCCTGACATTTTTCAAACCCAGCCTGTAACATAGCAGGTAGGAGTTGATTGGCTGGCTGTTTATCACTCTCCATTTTATCACTTTTTGAAGCTTGATACATCTGGCCCTAAGTCACCAGAGACTGACAGATTAGAGAGCACTAAAGAAATCATTTGAATTAGTACCTCTCAGTCAATTTGATTTAAGCATCTGGGCCTTGAAGACTGCCTTTTGTACTAACATTCTGAATGGCGTTTACCACACCGTTTTTGTTAACCAATCGGGGAGGTTTTTTTTCCTCTGTACTTTATACTAAGAATAATTATGTTTGGCGAATGCTTTTGATCTAGGAATACCATTGGTAAAAATTACAGTGGTAATTCTAGATAGGGCAACACAGTATTGAGCCAGACTACAAAAGGGGAAAAGAGATTTTGACTAGTGGCATCACTACAGGGGTGCAGGGTGTGCGGCCCACACCCGGATGTAACCGTTCAGTAGGGTGACACAAACTGCTGCACTCACACCAGCACCCCTGCATCCACTCCACGGTCCACACATCCCTGCTGGGGGAAGGAGAAGCACTGGTGTAGTCAACCTAGTTATATATTAATATAGTGATGATTTTTCTCTATTTCTGATTGATTTCAATGGGACAGGGTGGCCATTTTTTAGGAGTTTTTGTCTCCAGTTCTGAAGGAGGCCATTTTTTGATATACAGGTTAATATTAAGCTAAAATAGAAAAACATCCAGTTCTCTGCCACATATAAAACTATTAGGCATACCTCCCAACTGTCCCACTTTTCGTGGGACCATCCTGGTTTTTGGGACGTACCACCCGGATCAGATTCTGTGACTTTCCAGTGCCTCCAAACCTGCTCATGCCAAGGCTGGCATTTGGGGGTGCGATACAGACTGTTTTAGAAAAGAGCCCTGAAGTGCTGAAGCCAGCAGCTGCATCAGTATTCTCAGGAATACTAAGATGTCCAATGCCCATGCAGTTGATCTGATGCTGTTAGCAGATTAGAGGGGATACATACAGATGATAGGCGTTTGGGATGCTGGTATTCTGAATATCAACGCTGGCATCCTGATGGATAGAATCCCGATAGGGGTCAAGTAAGTATACTTAATTCACCCCATGCACCCCCTAATCTTCTCTCCCTTCAGCAGAACCCCCACAGTCTAACCCTCCCCGCGAGTGCATAATCCAAACCCCCAAACCCTGCTGCTTAAACCTAACCTGCCCCTAACCCTAACCAACCCTTCTAAATTCATAACCCTGATCGTCCTTCCCTATAGCCTAATAGTTTTAGCACACCTGGTGTTATACTCATATTATTGCACTAGGTGGCGCCCTTGGTTTATTTTGCAGAATGCATTGCAATTCATGCAATCTAATGCCATCCCTTATATGAACATTTTCAATTTCTATCAACCATCTGACTGAGGGGATTATTCAGCGCTGATCACTGATGTGCGAATTCACATTGTGATCAATTATCGAATGACTGCGCATGCAAATGGATCGCAGTAAGCAAGCCAAACAGTGTCAAAATTCAGTGACTTTTTTATTTCTAAGCCGGACACAGTTTGATAGACAGGATGTCGTCATTTGCGCATGGTAACTGCCCGTTTTCAGGGATTGTCAGGAAAAATGCAGGCATGCTGATGCAATTTCAGGGAGGGCTTCAACACCGGCCTTGATCATCCTGCCCCTATGGCAGAGTTGTGAAAAGGTCAGGGTCACACACAGTCTGCACACACTGGAAAAATCATTAAATGGTGAGTGAGTTGCGATTGGAATTGCTGCTGGACGACGATCAGCGATATTTTCACAAGCCGTAAAATGTACAGTAAAAATGTACAAACTGCTAGTTTAGTACAGGGGTGGCCAGCCCACGGCTCTCGAGCCGCATGCGGCACTACCCCTTGTAAAGTGTGGCTCCTGCTCCCACTGCTGCCCGCCGGCTACCGCCCGTCCCCGTCCCCCCGCTGCCGGTTCCCCGAATCCCTTCTACTTCTGACGGGAGGAGAGCGCGCATCGCGCATCTCTCCTATCCCTTACTGTACATCCTTGTGACTGGGCCATCCGCCAATCAGAGCTTGCGGGCCGGCAGCCAATCAGGAGCCGGCCCGCAAGCTTTGATTGGTGGACGGCCCAGTCACAGGGAAGTGAGGGGGGAAGGAGACGCGCGGTGTGCTGTGCTCGCCTCCCCTCGGTGACAGGACTGCAGGGGGACGCCAGACTGTCCTCTCCCTGCCCGACAGCAGCAGCAACAACGGTGAGTGCTGCTGCTGGGAAATTTGTACTGTGGGGGCATAGCACATTGTGGCACTGTGGGGGCATAGCAGATTGTGGCACTGTGGGGGCATAGCAGATTGTGGCACTGTGGGGGCATAGCAGATTGTGGCACAGTGAGGGCATAGCAGATTGTGGCACTGTGGGGGCATAGCAGTTTGTTGCACTGTGGGGGCATAGCAGATTGTGGCACTGTGAGGGCATAGCAGATTGTGGCACTGTGGGGGCATAGCAGTTTATTGCACTGTGGGGGCGTAGCAGTTTGTTGCACTGTGGGGGCATAGCAGATTGTTGCACTGTGGGGGCATAGCAGTTTGTGGCACTGTGGGGGCATAGCAGTTTGTGGCACTGTGGGGGCATAGCAGTTTGTGGCACTGTGGGGGCATAGCAGTTTGTGGCACTGTGGGGGCATACCAGCTTTCTGGCACCGTGGGGGCATACCCGGCTCCGTGTGGGGCATACCTGGCACCGTGGGGGGCATATGTGTATCTGGCACTATTTGGGGCATGTGTATATATGGCACTGCACTAATGGAGGCATATTTGTATCACACCCACCCAAGGGGTCAAAATAGACCATGTCCCTTTTTTGGGCGGGCGCGCATGTTGTTGGCTCTTTAGCTTGACTACATATATTTTTCGAATCTTTACCTCTGACCGGTTGGCCACCCCTGTTTTAGTACAGTTGCCCTCCTGGCCCCCGGAAAGGTGCTCAACCCTCCCGGATTCTGGGGAACCCTCCCGGATTCTGGGGGACAAACACCCCCCCCCCCCAACCTTTTCGGACTTCGTCCCCCACTGACCGCGGCGTTAAGATAACCTGATTTGCCTATCTCCTGGAGGGGGTGGTGCTAAAGTGTCATAATTGCGTCATTTAGCCCCACCCCCTCAACAGAGATAGGCAACCCGGGTCATTTCCCAGCATGGGGTGGGGCTTAATGATGTCATGCCGAGGCCCGCCCCCAAACTCTTGCTGAAAGTCTCCTCTCCGGGCTTCTCCCGGAGAGGAGATAACAAAAGTCGACAACCCTGACACAGCCATTCTTATTGTTCTCACCTTATTTCCATTCCTATTTGCCCACAAACCACTGCATTAAACATATAAACAAATACCATTTAAAATAGTATGTACGCACATTACATTAAGGGGGTGATTCAGGTTGGTTTGCAGGCGCAAACTCCTTCCTAAATGGGCAAAACCATGTGCACTGCAGATGGGGCTGATGTAAGATGTGCAGTGAGAGTTATGCTGTGTACACACGGGGGCGATAGGGGCTATAATCGCTGGGAATATGGTCGCAGGCGACCATATTGCCAGTGATTGGGTTTGTGCCCCGGCGATAAATCGCCGGGTGCACGCTCCCGTTTTCTTCCCCATTGTAATCGCTGGTCGCAGGAGCTTGCTCCTGGGACCAGCTAATTACCTCTGCGGCACCCCCAGCAGAGGTTCCTTTTCATCAGCGACCATCTCTGGTCGATGATGCAAAGGAGACACTGGGCAATATATTGCTCAGGAATATATTGCAAGCAATATATTACTAGCAATATATCTCCCCCCGTGTGTACGCACCTTTAGATTTGGGTGGGGTGTGTTGAAACTGAAATATAAATTGCAGTGTAAGAATAAAGCAGCCAGTATTAACCCTGCACAGAAACAAAATAACTCACCCAAATGTAACTCTCTCTGCACATGTTACATCAGCCCCACCTGCAGTGCACATGGTTTTGACCATAAGGAGGTTGCTTTTGCAAACTAACTACAGATGGAGCGGGTCTCTTCTTTGCAGGGGATGGCGATGGTGACGCCAGCCGCCATCCCCCACCACCTGTATCTGTGAAAGGGGATGCGCGTGCATGAGATGCACGCGCGTCCCCTTCCGATGGCTTCCCACGGGTCCCAACCGGCTTGTCGGTGGTCACCCGGGGTCCCCACCGCCTCCTCGCACACCCCCCCCCCCCCCCAAACACTGTCCGTCTCCCTGAAGCGGAGACGGACAGGTTCCCGTCACCCTGCCGCACGGACACTGAGACATGCGTGCGCGTGAGACGCACGCGCGTCTCAGTCAGATGGAGAGCCGGGCTGCTGGCGGATCGCCAGCGGTGACGTTCTGGCGATTCGCCAGCAAGAGGGAGCCCGGATCCATCTGTATTACTGTTTCTGATGAAGGCTTTATTAAGGTCCTGATTCAGAGTTGATTGCACAGCACTGCGGGTGGGGCAAATGTAACCTCCAGAGAGAGATAAGTTGCCCATACACTAGTGCGATTTGGACACTTTTCATCTGAAAACTGGCAAAATCGCATGTGTTTAACATCCCATGATACGATCATATGCGCGGTCCCGTGCGCTTCTGGTCAGAGATGGAGATCGGACCTGCTGCACATAGGATTAATCAGAATCGCAGGCATCAGGTGTATATTGTGGCTGTTTTTAGCACCTGTGATATATCGCATGCAATTTGCTTTATACAGTATAGCCATATTCAGTAGCGCACGCAGGGGGGGTTTCCGAGTACCCAGAAACCCCCCCAGGAGTCTAAGGGACCTAGGCTGAAAGCTGAGGGTCCCCTCTTTCCAGGAGTACAAGAATTTTTAAAATCGGACCTTGGGAACCAGAGATATCTGACTTCAAAGCAGTGGTCCCCATCCAAGCCTGTTAATTGCACTTTCCAGTCAGATATTTCAGGTTCTCTCTAAGAGTTTTTCTGAGGGTATATTCCAAAAGCTGGGACTCTCCCCCTTTGATGGACACTAGTAGCTTGTCTCTACTGTTCCCAGAACCAGAGATATCAGCCTTCCAGCAGCTGGTTACTGCTCCAGCTCCACACACCTGGTATGTAGTTTCATACCCTCCAACATCTGAAGGGCAGAAATCGGTACACATTCGGGAAGGGGGTGTGGCCACATGTTAAAGTGGGTGGGGTCAAAGCTGAAGTGGGCGTGGCCACACCCCCTTTCCGAATGTGTACTGTGCCTTTTTTTTTTTTTTTTAGAGGACCCCCGTCCCCCACCCTGCAAAGAGCCCTTAGGATTGGCAGCTCTGCACATGTTGGGAGGGACAGGAGCTCTGACAGATCCCACCACCTCCCCATCTGCAGGCTCACACAGCTACCATACTACATGCACAGATGTGTGCTTGCATGTATATGTATGTCTGATCTGCCTTCCTGAAGGCAGCATGGATGCTGGTGGCTCCCAGGTGGCTGTCATATGCACCATTGCAGGAGCAACAGGCGTGGGTGTATGCAGGGAGGAGGATGTTTTGGGGACACTCCTTGCGTGGCTGGGGACATTGCCACTGATCAGGCAATGCGGGTGTGCCTGGGCTCACCCGGACAGATCTGTGAGCATCAGATACAGGGAAGCCCACAATGATTGGCAGACACTGTGTGTTACCTCACAGCTGCTGCTCCTCCGTCCTGTGTGTGAGGCGGTGAGCAGACTGGGGAAGCTGTCAGTCACTCCCCTGCTTCCTGACACTTATGGCAGCCTCCGTTCTAGTGTCCCTAGTGTCTACACGGCCAGCAGCAGCAAGCACCAAAGACGCGTGTGACTGTGTGAGCAGGGGGAGGCGGGTCCTGCGCGTCTCTGCAGGGCACCTTGGGATATGAAGTCTTCCTGCCCAGCCACTCCCCCCTCTCAACTAACGCTGCCGGAAGAGCTGCAAATAGAACCTAACTCTAAAACTACAACTCCCAGAGTCAGGTGCCGGCTATAAAAAAATCGGTACATCGGTACACTTTGATTTTTGCCGGTACAGACCGCTAAAAAGCGGTACTGTACCGGCAGAATCGGTACAGTTGGAGGGTATGTAGTTTTATATACTTGTTGGCAGATTGCTCTGCTTCCTGAAATCTGATCCCCTAGTCCCCAATACTATTTGGTAGGTGGGATTCTCTAGTTTTTAATTCCATTAAAATCTAAGAAATCTATTTCTGGGAACTGGAGATATCTGCAGTCAAGCAAGCTGTCCTCCCACCAGAAAATTATGAATAATAAGCCCACTCCACTACACACCCCTCCTCTGCATATTAAACATCCTCTACCACCCTGGAAGTTATGTATCAGGGCTCCTTCATTCAGCCCAATGCCCCCTTCTCCCACCCCATCTCTCACCATCTGTGCAGTAAAGGGGTAATAACTGATCCAGGCCCTACATGCTGAGCGGTTGATATAATACCCCTTAACACCCGCGGGACATCAAAGCATATACTGGGTCACCTAAGTGTCCATCTCCGTGCTTTGCTCCGCCCCTCTGGAAACCCCCGTCTAAAAATCCTGCGTTTGCCCCTGATATTTGCCAGCTCCTGTAGTACAGCCCATCAGATAAATCACATGCGATAAATAGCATGTAAAAATAGCACATCAAGTATAAAATCGGATGAAAGGATTCCCGGGGAGCTGCCAGGGGAGTTCAAGGGAAATCGGATGCGACTTGAGGCTCAGATTAGTCGCAGTAGTGTATGAATTGGGTGAGTTATTTTGTTTCTGTGCAGAGTAAATACTGGCAGTAGCTGACAATATCGCCAGATTTGACTGCATGTTTGTGGACAAACTGAACGATATGCACAATGATATTAACTAAATCATTATTGTGCATATCGTTCAAGTAAATCGTATAGTGTGTACCTACCTTTAGGTCTTCTGACCAATGTCCTAGTGATTATATATAACTAACAATAAATTAAAAACAACAACATACTGATATAGAGTATATACATACATACCTTCCCAACTTTTCATTATGTCCTTGCAGGGCAAAAGCACACTGGAAATTAGGGGGCATGGCCTAAAATTATGGCAATTCGCACAAGGCCACGCCCCTGTTTTCTTCCGCTGTGGGAGCATGGCCAGCGCTCTATAAGCTGTTGTCATGCCCTCTGTCCCTCTCTCCCAGTGAATAGATGCTGTGGGATACACACAGACTGCACACAATGGAAAAATGTTGCGATGGCGAGAGTCTTGCCAATGGATTTGCAGAAAATCGTCGATCCAGCTAATTTTCACAAGCCCTGCTAAGCAACTTGCAGGTTTGCACTGGGCGGGTTTTCACTCGGGGGAGGGGCATATACCTGACCGCAGGGCTCAGCAATTTAGTGGAGCAGCGATCAGGTCTGAATAACCCCCTTAGTAAATATTGATGTACAAATACATCAGCTAACTCATAGCCCCAGCTACCTCAAGTCACACGGGGTTAATTTGATGGAATGGGATCATTCGTCAGACTGCATTTAGGTCTACAGTCATTAGGTCGACCCCACTAGGTCGACTGGCAGGAAGGTCGACCTGACTTAAGGTCGACATGGGCCAAGGTCGACATGACTTAAGGTCGAATTTGCATAAAGGTCGACATGAGGAAGGTCGACTGGTCATAAGGTCGACATGGGTTTTTCACTGTTTTTTGGTCCGAATGTCGACACAGTCGACATGGACACAGTTGGCAATGAGAATCGGACCCTCGCACCGCTCGCTTCGCTCGCAATGCTTCGGGCGCGGTGCCTCGCTGCGCTCGGCACACTATTTTATTCTCCCACCACGCCCTAGTGGATGGTAGGGCATGAAATACCGCCTGTCGGCACATGTCGGCTCAAAAAACAGTGGAAAACCCATGTCGACCTTATGACCAGTCGACCTTCCTCATGTCGACCTTTATGCAAATTCGACCTTAAGTCATGTCGACCTTGGCCCATGTCGACCTTAAGTCAGGTCGACCTTCCTGCCAGTCGACCTAGTGGGGTCGACCTAATGACTGTAGACCTAAATGCAGTCTGACGAATGACCGCATCCCAATTTGATGTTGCCCATAACAGCCAATCAGGTTGTATTTCTTATTTATTTAGCACTAGTGTGGCCAATCCCGGGATCGGGATCGGCGGGATCCCGGTATTTGGCCTAAAAAAGTCCGGGATTTCAATCCCGGGATTGGAGAATCCAATCCCGGGATTTTGGGATTAGACTGCGCATGCGCAGTCTAATGCCGGGCAGCGTCTGAGCACTCGCTCAGACGCTGCCCGGCTGTTCCCGTAAACTGACCCGGCGTGCGGCCTGCGCAGCGTGACAGTAGAGGTCACGCTGTGCAGGCCACACGTCACCAGTGACCGCCCGCCTACCCGCTGGCCTGCCTCCGCCTGCCCGCCTCTTCTCCGCCGCCCGCCTGCATGCCAGCCTGCCTCCGCCCGCCCACCTGCCTGCTGTCTTCGATGGAGGTGCACTTGCCGGGAGGCACCGTGCACCTCCAAACCCACTCCCGGCCGCCCGCCCGCTCGCTTATGTAAGTAGATGTGCGGGTCGGCCGGGGTGGGTCCAATGCTAATAATGGGCTTTTTGGTTTGGATGCCAATCCCGGGATCCCGGGATTGAGCATTTTTCAATCCCGGATCCCGGGATTGAAAAAATGCCCTGGGATTGGCATCCCTATTTAGCACCTTCTAGAAGATAATAGATATAATCTGATTGGTTGCTATGGACAACATCCCATCTTCAATAGAGCTCCCATTTCAGTAAATGTACCCCATTGGGTGGAATTCAATTGCACATGAAGACATCTGCCCAGCCGAATCAGTGCGGCAATAGCCCAAATTCGTACAAAACTGCTCGCTGTTCCGTTTGGGATTTGGCCCGGCGGGTGAGGTGTGCCAGATGTGGTAATGTTGTCAGTATTTAAACTCTGCGGCAGTATGTGGATCTGCAGGAGGTGCTGGTTGTGGTTGGAACAGACTACATTGCCTGGAGTACACGTTTCCGATGGGCGTGCCTCTTTTGTTGCTGCTGATGGGAGTGTCCTTTTTGGTGCTGATGATGGGAGTAATGGTCCTAGGAGTACCTAACCAGTAGATAGAAGCAGTGCCACTGGCGGTCATTATCCAGTGGTTACAGGTACCTTGGCCCTGGTACAGGTCCCGGCAGGGCATCATTTTTATGGCCCCACCAGAGCTGAGGCTGCATGAACTCCACATGAAAGGTGAAGATCTCCAAGCAGTTCTTACGAGGCAGCAGGAGGAGCAGCCGGACCATTTGCTGTCACTGTCAGAGAGACTGTCATGCAGTGGGGAAAGGGAGTGGAGGGCCGACAAATGCTGGTCACTGGTAGCCCACAGTGCCAGCGCCACCACTAAGCAGCTTTAGACCTTTGCCTAGGGCGCCGGCCACTATCGGGCGGTAAAGAGCTGCAGGAGAGCAGGAAGAAGAAAGCTCTGTGCTGCCAAGTACGGCACCTGACCCAGGAGTTCGTACCAGCAGGGAGCCGTACGCCCCCCACCCTTGCATCTCGCCCGTGGAGCAGTGTTAAGCCCGCTGCCCTCTCCCCCTGTGCTGGTCGTCAGAGTAAAGTAAATCTTCGGCGGCAGGCACCCGCTGCCACCCCCCCCCCCCCCTTTGCTAGTCAGCCGCAGAGAGGCGCGCACCCACCCCCCCCCCCCCCCCCCTGTAATCTGCAGGTGGTGTCTGCTGGCATCCCCCCCTCCCCCGTGAGGCTGGGTGGCTGACCTGGCTCTGCCGCTCTATCCTCTCTGGCAGCTGATGGATGGTGAAGCCAGGACTCGGAGCCTAGGAGGGTGGGTGGCTGAGGGTGAAGGAGGCTGGCTGGGTGGAGGAGCCGCTGCTGACGGAGCTCCTGACTGTCCTAACCTCACGTTGGCCTGCCTGCCTTGGTCGGTGACGGTCAGAGAGAGAGAGCGACGAGGCTGGCTGTGTCACCCTGAGGCAGCGCGCCAAATGCGGAGGAGAAGCCGGGAGATTGAAAGAGTTGGAGGCAGACAGTGACACACACACACACACTATCTGTGTGTGTCCATTCAGTCTCCGTCCGCCTCCGCCTCCCTCCTCCCAGCGAGCGCCGCGGCGGAGTGACTGACAGTCAGTCACTGATAGTGAATGGTCACTCTGCGCCGCCCCCCGCCTGCCCTGCATCGATCCCCGCCTCCTTGCTGGCTTCAGCAATCATGGCGACCCGCACCCAACCGGCGCCACTGCACAGCGTAGCGCTGCAGCGCACCTCAGCCATGCTACCACTTTAAAAACTAGCAGAGGGAGACGGGGCGGGCAGAGAGGGGGACTCATTCCTGGACTATGTATTGTCCGGGAACGGCACCTGTCCGGATTCCGGACACCCGGTCTAATTAACGGACTGTCCGGAATTATCCCGGACGGGTGGTAACCCTAAATCACACACTAAATCACACACTCACTGACTCACCACTGTCTATGCTGCACGGCCGTACGTGTTTGACAGTCTCTAACGTCACTGTATCATGCGGAGGTGAGCGAGCCTGGTGGCTGGAGGAGATTCACTGACTGCTGTCTGTTGTCTGCCAGCCCACTGCCCAGGCCATGGAGTATAGCTGGCTAATAATGGTGGTGGTGGACTGAGGCAGGCTGCACTTTGGAGGCTGGCCTGGAGCCCTGGGCTGCCTGGGCCTGCTGGACACTGTCTCCCTGTGTAGCTCTGAGCTCAGTAGCTGGCTGGCTGGTGGTGGACTGACTGAGGCTGGAGTGGTGCCCTGCCCTGGGCTGGGCCTGGGCCCTGCCTGGACTCTGTCTGGACAGAGGCAACTTAGGGTGGTGCTGGGCTGGACTCAGTCTGGACTGTGTGTGGACAGGCTGCCTGTGCCTGAGGCGAGGAATCAGGATGGGTGATGGTGGTGGTAAGGAGGCTGGGTGGAAAGAGGCCTTGTTGTTCCACACTCCACAGCGTGCTGCTAGTCAGAGACTGAGGCTGGGAGTGTGTGTCAGGTTAAGCGCCGGAGGGAAATTGGAGGGAGGAGTCCGGTGGAGCACGGGAGCCTGGGGAGGTGGAGTCAACACACTGTCTATGTGTGTGTGTATAATCCGTCCGACCCGACTCCGCCTCCCTCCTCCCAGTGAGCGCCGCGGCGGAGTGACTGACAGAGAGTCACTCTGCACCGCAACGCCGCCCCCAGGCCGCCTCGTCATCCATCAATCATGATGGACATGGCCGCCGCCAGTCACCCGCGACCCGCCTGGCCCGGCGCCCTTGCTTCACCGCTGCTAACAGCACCGGCAACCAGGGGAGTGGGGACAGACACTCATTCCCGGACTAAATATAGTCCGGGAAAGCCACCCGTCCGGACTCCGGACGCCGGTATAAATTACCGGACTGTCCGGAGTAATCCCGGACGGGTGGTAACCCTAAGTATGGATGGTGTA
The DNA here is from genome assembly GCF_055691185.1 of Crinia signifera. Lineage (NCBI taxonomy): Eukaryota > Metazoa > Chordata > Amphibia > Anura > Myobatrachidae > Crinia > Crinia signifera. The sequence continues at coordinate 123,379,314 of NC_139225.1, forward strand.
ATGGTTAGTATTACTGCCTCACAGCACTGAGGTTATGGGCTCTTTAACCATGCAGAAGTTTGTACATTCTGCCTGTACTTGTGTGGGTTTCCTCTGGGTACTCCAAAAATATACTGGTAGGTTATTTGGCTCCTAACAAAATGAATTTGAGAATGAATGAGTGAGCATGTACATGTGGTATGGAATATAGATTGTAAACTGCACTGGGGCAGGGACTGATGTGAATGTTCAAATATTCTCTGAAAAGCGCTGCAGAATATGGCCCTTATTCTGGTTCACTCGCAAAGGCAAATTTTTCTTAATGGACAAAGCCATGTGCACTGCAGGGGGGGGGGGGCAGATGTAACATGTGCAGAGAGAATTTGATTTGGGTGGGGTTTTACGTCAAAGTGAGATATATATTGCAGTGCAAGAATAAAGCAGTCAGTATTTTCCATGCACAGAAACAAGATAACTCACCCAAATCTAATTATCTCTGCACAAGTTACATCTGCCCCACCTGCAGTGCACATGGTTTTGTCCATTTCCGAAGGAATTTGCCTTTGTGAGTGGACCAGAATAAGGGCCTATGTGTGCGCTATATAAGAGACTAATAGCACCCCCTGCACCAATGGTAGTTATGCCACTTACTACATGTTGGCGCTTATAGATGTTACTTTCACCATCTCCCTGAAATGCTTTTTCAAAAGTAGGCATGTATTGTATACACACAGGCTTTTTCTTGCTTTTACTTTGTATGTGCTATAAGTCTGACATTTCATTGTTGCTACAAATCAGAAACTTCGGGGTTCATTTACTAAAGCTTCTAATAATAAAAAGTGTTGATGTTGCCCATAGCAACCAATCAGATTCTGTCTATAATTTTCTAGGGTGCAATAACATACCCTCCAACTGTACCGAATTTGTCGGTACAGTACCGTTTTTCAACAGTCTGTACCGGCAAATTAAAATTGTACCGAATGTACCGCTTTTTTTATTTCCCTGCGGCAGTCAGTTATTAATTACTGTGCTCACAAAATCCACCTGGCTCCGCTCCGTCAGCAGATGTGCGTACACAGGCGCGCCGCACTGTATGCCAGGAGTTGTAGTCTGGCCGCTCAGGGATGCTGCAAAGTGCCGGAAGTGGGCAGGGCGAGCTGGCCGGGTCAGGCCGCAACTGTAGTCGCTGAGAGCGGCTGTGTCACTGGGAAGATCACGAGGCTCGGGCCCAGCACAGGCCGCAACCACCGGGGGAAGGGATGGGATGTGAAAGGTGGTGCTGCGCTGGCTCTCTCCTCTCCCCCGTTCCCAAGAGTGCATTGCGGGCCGGTCCCGTGCGTCATGACATCACGGGCCGGCCCCGCGCACCCTGCACTCATGGGAAAGGACATCTACTCAGTCAGCCCTCAGTCTCCGCATGAGCAGACTGTTGGGGGCACGAATCTGCACTGCCTGAGCGCCGAGAGGGATGCCACTTCCACATCAGACAGTACCGTACCGATTTAAAATTAATGTCTGTCCTCAGATGGGGACGAGGCCACACCCCCTATACCACTGACCACGCCCCCTGTACCGGTTTACATGGGGAAAATGTTGGAGGGTATGCAATAAAGAAATGATAGACAGAATCTGATAGATTGCTATGAGCAACGACGTTACCTCTTTTCATTATAGAAGCTTTAGTAAATGTACCGCTCAGTGTGAAATGAGAGACCCACCTGTATATCACACATTTTTAAACCTGCTTAAATAACCTGCACTTAATAAATGAGCAGGACCCTAAGTGCAATTTTCTTCTACATTAACTATTAAAGCCCTGGTGGTTACACCTGACAATAAAGTTAATAAGTACAATAAATAATCATATCACGGTGTGAAAAGTCATTAGATTGGCAGTTGAGTCCAGGTAATAAGATTGTCAGCTAATGAGTCCAGGTAGGCAGGTACATAGTCATACAACCATAACACAAGAACTGGTGCATTTATTTCTAACTGCCAAAGGCAGCTATTTGTTGAAAAACTACAATTCCCGTGACTATTAACCCGTTATTATCAGACTAGGCACGCTGGGATTTGTAGTTCGAGACCCTAGTCGCCTGGTCTTTAATTAAATCCTTCAACCTCTCTATGGTATAATCTCCCCGGCGTCGTTTCGCGTTTGCAATATGATATAACCTGTCATTTTAATCCCACGTCCTATCGTTATTCTACCGTCCTCCTGCAACTCTATGGTAGGTGCTGACGCGGCAGGCGCAGATTGGCTTATCCCGTATGGCCGCATCACAGCCTGGCAGAGACCTGAGACAGAAACATGTGACCCGGAAACTGAGTTAGACAGCAAGAGACAGTGTTGGAGGGACAGAGACACACAGGGAATTCTGCCTGCAAATAGGCTGACTTGGGATACAACTGGGAAGTGCTTCTGCCTGTAAAAAGAGACAGCCTGGCACAGAGAGTGACTGCTGGGGACTGACAGCCCACCAGGGATCATCATCCTTACAGACGACCTGGAGCACACATACAGCAAGGAGGAATCTAACCAAGGTACCTCTCCTCTCCTGCAGGGGCTGCAAGAGCCACTCACAGGTAAAGTGTCAACCTGACAGGCTGCTAGACTGATTTCCACTGTGAGACTGACTGGCCATGGGGAAGACCAGAAAGATGTAGAGACTGAGTGTGAGAAACTGCAGTGACACTTCACTATTCCACACCAACATGCTACAAATGACTGCCTCCTGATAGCATCCCGGGTCATACAGACATACACCACACACTGAGACCGCTGCAAGTCCCCTGGCTGCAACATGTCTTAGGAGAGATCGCTCCATCTGCAAGGGTGCTGCTAGTTTGCATTGTGTATTATTCTAAAAGAAACAAATCTGTTGTTATTCCATTCACCAAACTCTTGCGGAGGTATCCAGGCACAGAAAAGACAGCACAAGTAACTAATACTGTCATCAACAGGATTTCCCATTAACTATCCTTTAAAGAGTAGTGGTGCTGAGTTTTCATGTTATTAAGAATGCATGGACACCAGTGACTTTACCAGCCATTGAGAAGTCTTGTTACGGCGCAAGAAAAGCCCTTCAGCTTCGGTTCCAGGTTCTGTCATTTGTTCCAGATGAGCATCTGTTTTACAGGCTTCTTATGGTTCGGTAATTAAAGATGACCACCATGGCTGGATAGAGTGTTTGCTACTATGGAGATGCCTGCAGTCTTGGAAAGCGCAAATCTGCCCTCTGAGGGGTCACCAAAAGAGGAGGAGCATGCAGAAAATGGGGACAGTTGTGACTCCTGCTCAGGGGAAGGGTCAGGCAATGGACAATGTGCAAATCAAAACACTAAAGAAGAAAATGACACAGATGACCCTTATGAGGTCACCACTCACACCGTAGCAATGAATAATGTGTCCGCTACAGATACTGTTCTTTTAGAGGGTACAGGGGGGGAACTGACTGTGGATGTAAAGTCTGAAGCCCCTTATACTGTGGGCAATGGCCAGGAACTGACCAAAGAGATGTCTTCCGTTGTCTCATTACCAGTAAAGCAGGATTTGCAGGCCTTGCCTCACAGGACCCAACAAGCTTCTTCCAATACAGACATTACAGAAGAAGCAAAGTGTGATGGGGTGGAAGTTAAATTGCCCACTGAAGGAATTGACCAAGGGAATGCTGGGAAAGAGGCCAAAGAGGGAGGGGCTCCAGAGGAGGATAATGGGCGCAGTAAACAGGGGCCTAAAAGGGTCACGTTCCCATGTGATGACGATATTGTTTCAGGTGCCCTAGAACCCAAAGACCCATGGAGGCACGGTGAGGCGTCTTCTCTCTTGCTTATTATATCTGCTGATTGTTGCCTAATGATTTGGGTAGTAACTATGCCTTTATAGCTTTGTGTGATGTCACTGCAACTATTATTCGTGTATGTGGATACTTGAAACTTTTGTCAAAAAGTATGCCACCTTAGATTTGTGTTCGACATATATTGCTCCTCATTGTATAGTTCTCTTCCATTATGCTGGCTGCATTTTCTGCAGTGCTTTTAAATGAAATTATTGCAATTGGGCCTGTTTTCAATATGGTCATATAAGTGGAAGGACAATGTACACAAATCCAAGTGGTATGCATTAGCCTTTGCACCTTTTTAGCCAATTTTTCACATATACCCTGCAGATTGGGGTCATCAGCCAACCTGTTTTTCTATAGGCCTACGTGGGTTTGTCAGTTTGACAAACAAAAATCATTCTCTGTGTGTTCCGCTTAATATTCAAAAATTGTCGTCGATTTGGTTCTGTAACCTTAATATGCCAGTTTGCACACCGGTGTATTGACTTTTATTTACACAGTGAAAATATGCAGTGCTTCAGAGATTTCTTTTTTCAGTAATACAAAATGGTCCTGGAGCTAGATAAAAGTTATCTATAATACAAACGAAGATCAAAAGCATCACTAGCAGTATTTGTCAAGAACATATAAACTCCATACAGATTGTGCCCTAGTAGGATTAAAACCCCAGCTTGGTAAAGAAGTGCCTGGGTAAAAACTTTGTCTCCGGACAAAGAAAGGATTGAGGTGGAGCTGTCACCTGCATGTCATGTTAAATACATCTTGTGGAACAAACTGATGTGCAGCCTATGGGAGCAATTCAGCCAGCATCTTGACTCTGGAAAGCCATTCCTAAACTGTATATGGCTAATTTTGTCTCGCACCCCATAGTGGTGCTCAGGAGAGTTAGCATTGTTGTGTCGACCGTAATGAGTAAATATGAGCCTGATTCAGAAATGGATGGAAATTCAATGCATAATGTAAGCTGCATTGCAATTTCGTCCGAACTTAGGCTGGTCATGAAGAAGACCTCCCCGTAGAAGAGAAGTCTCCTGCATGTAACAGTGATCCCAGCACTGTGACCTACTTTGTCAGCTGGGATCCAACATCGTGACCATCGAATGCAAGGTTCCATGCAGATGACCAGCTAAATAATCCTCAGCTGGCAAACAGAAGGGGGTTGTGAGGCCAGGATTTTTGAGTGTTTACACCTAGTCCGTTGTCTCTCGCCTCCCAAAAAACAGGTTTAACATGTCCCTGCTTTGAGGACCTCTCAACGCCACTGCCTGTCAGTCAAGCAGCGGCAGAGGGGAACTAAGGGCAATATCACAAGATGGGCCTGATGCAGCCGTAGAGTTCTGATAATCTGGGATCTTCATGCATGTTGACCCTGCAATATCCTGGGTCACTACAAAAGTAGTGACCCGTGAGCGTTCTGAGCAATGCTAGATCGGTCAGCACACAGTGGTGTGCCTGCGCTTTGTGCTGAGCGATCTGTCAGGGCCAGTGTTCTCTGGTAAGAACACTGGCCCTGACCAATTAATAACCAGCGCACCAGATATTAATCACTGTGGCGATAGCGACAAGCGTGGCCGTGCATCACTACACACACACACAGAGACACACACACACACACACACACAGAGAGCTATGTAGGGGCATTTTCTGAGCGATGTAGTAAAATTGTTCAGAAAATTGCCAACCTATTCCTAAATCCATTGTTTTGTATGTATGCTCATGTGATGTATTGTGCGGTATTCAATCCCCACCACTGTTTCCAACAGGGGAAATAGCGGTGGCTGCCTATTCAATGCTGTTGTTTCTGACAGCATTGAAGGCAAAACTCAACAAAACTGATCCGATTTTAAAACCAGTTGCATCAGTTTTGTTGGAAACGGCCATGGATTGTAGATTCCGACTCGGAATGTTTCTGAAGTCGGAATCCAGGATGGAATACACCCCATTATCTTGAATACATGGCAATTGGGCCTTTCTAAATGAGTTTGCAGTACAATGCCTGAAAATATACATTAACATTTATGTGCGTAATTATCCATTTCCCTGGTATTTTCCTGCTTCTTGAATTGTATAGTGACGCTCCTCACAATGACCGTAGGATGGTTACGTCTGTGTATACGCCATGTTCAACCAGTAGCAGCACTTCTTTCCTTTTCAGTTTTTGAGAACGGGTTATAACAAACTTCACACATACTGAGTGTTTATTATTATCATTGCCTTGTACTTTTGTTGCCCACTATTATAAAGCTCTACATAGGGCACCGTTCCATCTAGAGCGTCTATAAAAGGCAAACAAAACAATAATTATTGGCAGCAAAACATAATGACCATAAATATAGGGCATTGTAATCCTGACCATAAGAATATTGCAGTCTGTGGTGATCACTGTTCCAGTAATTGTTACGCTGTGCGGAGTTCTGCTGTTTATATCATGTCTTCCACGCAGTTGTAGAACGAGGGCTTATGAATGTTTCTGGCATCATATGCAATCATTAACAACCCTATGACATGCACAACTTATATGTGGGGCAATGTAAACACAGCCATAGAGCTGGATGATTCTGGTCCTATACTATTACCTTGATCTGTAACAAGATCTGACCTCTTTCTGGGTTGATTAATTATAAATCAAACTGAGCACTTATTAGTTATTTATTAGCCAGACTTGTCATTCTTGCACTAGGAGCTGGCTATTTTCCGGACTTAGGTGTATTTATCCTGATGTGTTTTCTGCACAGACCCTGGAATTCTTAGTATGAATAGCTGCAGTTGTGTTTGTGGACTAATGTTGGAATGTTAATTTCCATCTCATTAAATGGCCTTATTGATTAGTCATGCCTTGGCAAAGATGTGTCAGACATTAGACAGGCTCATTACTAATGCTTCAAAGAGGACTCTTAAAATAGATTTTTTTTTTCAAACTAACCCCTCCACCAAATGTCACCTAATACAGTACAGTCCCTCTGCCAAATATCACCTTATACATTACAGCCCCTCTACCTTACTGTTACTCCCTCTGCCAAATATCACCTTATACAGTACAGCCCCTCTACCTTACTGTCGCTGCCTCAACCAGTTGCTACCTTATACAGTACAGCCCCCCCTACCTTACTGTCGCTCCCTCCACCAAATGTTGCCTTATACAGTACAGCCCCTCTACCTTATTGTCGCACCCTATGCCAAATATCACCTTATACAGTACAGCCCCTCTACCTTGCTGTTGCTCCCTCTACCAAATATCACCTTATACAGTACAGCCCCCCTACCTTACTGTTGCTCTTTCTGCCTAATATCACCTTATACAGTACAGCCCCTCTACCTTACTGCCGCACCCTATGCCAAATATCACCTTATACAGTACAGCCCCCCTACCTTTTGGTTGCTCCCTCCACCAGATGTCACATTATACAGTACAGCCCCCCTACCTTACTGTCTCTTTCTACCCCAGTTGTAACCTTATTCAGTATAGCCCCCTACCTTAGTGTGGCTCTCTCTCCGCCAATTGTCACTTTATATAGTACTGCCTCCCTACCTTACTGTCTCTCCCTTCACGAGTTGTCACCTTATACAGTACTGATCCCTTCACCAGTTGTCACCTTATACAGTACAGCCACTTTACCTTAGAGTCCCTCTCTATGGAGTTTTTGTTTATGAATAGGACGTAAATGCCAGCTCCTCATTTACATTGAATCGTTTTGCTTTCATCTGGCCAGCTACAATTTTGGCATATCTTCCTCATCTCACAGCTGTCTTTACTGCAGCTGATCCTTTCATGACTCTGCTGCGTGGAAGACCTAATATGGCCCCAGGCAATTACTAGTGGGAATGGGAGGAATATAGAATGATTAGCTGAAACGACTCTATAGGTGGTAACGGATAAGTCCATGAGCTACTTCCTCATCTTTGCGGTCCTGCTACGCCATTTACATTAGCCGCTATTGTGAAACCAATTGCTGAGGTCTGGCCACCTGTCTTCGACAACTAAAGGTACTTTAACAGCACCACCTTGGGTCCACGCCACCATCTATTAACTTTAGTAAAGTTGTGGTGAGCGGAGTATGGGGAGCGAAGCGACGATTACGCTACGTAAGTTCCGTAGCGGAAGCGGTGGTCGCAAAGATGAAGAAGTAACCTTTTTAATTTTTCAATTAAGAGTTTCACTTTTAAATCATGACGGCCTCCAACAAAACATAAGTGGTTAAGAGGTGTATGTGTTACGGCATATGGAATTAAGAAGAGTGTATATCTATATATAATATAATTTCCCTCTATAATGTCCACCTTTCACTGGCTTTCCATGGTTTTCTGTCTGAAGTTTCGGGTTCGAGCCCAAACCGCACACACATGCTAATGAGTTACATTCCATAGGCTCATTCTATGATTCTGTTGTGTCTGTAACACAACTCCCCGAAACAACATCCTATATTTCTAAATATATGAAATTGTTTTCATTATAATGTTTAACACTATCAGTTGAATGCTATGTGATACCTATTACAAGGCCACAATTATTATTAGTTCAGAGATTCTGTGAATCTAAAGTTCTATGTCCTTTTTTTTTTTAATTAATTTTCCAAAATACACTATGAGGCTATGCTGATTAATTTGATACAAAACATTTTTATATCTGTGTGTGACTACATCTGGTACACACTGGAGCGATGGGGATTTGTTCCGACATTGGAACAAATCCCGTCAGGTTGGATTACACCAGGGGTGGGGAACCTCAGGCCCGGGGACCGTATGCGGCCCCCGTAGCCGTTCTGAGTGGCCCGCGCACCCGCCCGGTGGCTTTGTCAAGTACAGGGGAATTCTCGCAAGAGGTCGGTAGTTCTTGTGAGATTCCTCTTAATCAACAGCAGCCGGAGACTGACAGCCCTATTCAGCGGCAGCCGCCGGAGCGTGGGACGGATGCAGCAGGACAATTTGTAAGATAAATTTTTAGGATTTTTTTTCCCCATACAAACAGCCCTTGGCACAAAAAAGGTTCCCCACCCCTGGATTACACACTGCAGCGATGTTCATGGACGGAGGCCAAATATACAAGTGTCATATATCAAGTTAATAAGCATAATATAGTTGTGCGTCCTAGTCACATTACGTTGTGACTAAGATTAATTTTCGGCAAACAAACGCCTGATGTTAGCAGAGTAGCATCTTGCACTGGATTGTTTATCGATAATGTGCAAATGTAGCAGACATTTTTCAGCCAGCTAGTGGTCGTTCTAGAACCCTGTACCTTTCAAAACTCATGCAGTTCCTCTGTTCTGCCTGGAGTGTCGCTGTCTGCTTTGGTGCTTCTAGTACAGCCTGGTCTGTATTGAGATACAGGCCACAGCAGACATTGACACCCCAGGCAGGTAAGAGGGAATGTATGGGTTTTTGAAAGGTGCAGGGTGCTAGAATGAACAGTACAGCCCACGGTGCAGCTGCATGGTCACATGCAACACCGGTTTGCCTAGCCGATGATACCCCTATTGATGTGTGTGATTACTGGCTGCGTCTGTAGGAGAGCACATCTGATTCAGAAAATAGAGCATAGGAAAGCATTTGCTATTGTGTACAGGGGACCCAAATAGTTACAAGTTAAAATGTCAATATTGCAAAAAGTGGGGGTTAAATTGTAGCCTCAAGGCCAAAAGTAGACAGGCACCTAATAGGGTGTGTTGTCAAGCTGCTCCTGCTACCGGGCGTCAAACCCCTAAAGAAATAAAGACTGGATCAATTGGTTAATTGTTAAAAAAACAATATAGGTATTTATTAGGGATGCAGTTAAAATCCCGGCGTTCAGAATCCCGACGCCGAAATCCCGACACATTCTCCCTCCGTGGGTGTCCACGACACCCCTGGAGGGAGAATAAATTAGTGTGCCGAGCGTTGCGAGGCACCGGGCCCGCTGCGTGGCGAGCGCAGCGAGCCCGCAAGGGGGGGCGATCCACGTCCCCCCCTTGTCAGCATTTCGGCTGTCGGGATTCCGGCGTCGGGATTCTGAACGCCGGGATCCCGACCGCCGGGATTCAGTACTGAATCCATTTATTAATAGGATATATAGTTAAGGTATAAAAAGTTATAGATATAACAATCATGTGCGAGTGGCAGGTGGCATTTAATCCACACGCAACGCTGCAAAATTCGCAGCGTTGCATGTGGACCAGAATAAGGTCCTTGGTGTTAAGAAAGCCACACAGTAGCACAGATTCGGGGCCTAATTCATGTTTGCACACAATGCCGATACCAGTCTGCATAGCGGTATCCAACCCTGGGCATCGATGTTCATCATTGCATTGGTACTGCGTATGCATTTGTTGAGGACTTTGTAATGGCTCCTGTCAGTGTCTATGTCCTTTTCAGGGTGACATGCGGCACTTGCAATGCTTAGCAGTTTGTAGCCTGAAGATTCGCAGCTGTGTCGGTATTAGCGTACACATGTGAATTGGGTGCTCAGTGACACACAGATATACAAGTCTCTTATCAAATTCATCAGTGCAGCCTTGTGCATTTGCCTTTGTGGAATTACATTGAAGTTTTAAAGCATGCAAAAGTTGCTTGGCACATGCTGAGTCACATGGGATCTGGTGCCCCAAGAAGAGACTGTAGTCTATGAGAACACCTTGTATATGGAATTTTAGTATATCACAACCTTTATAGTACAAATTACTATACAAAAAACTTTTTGCAAAATAAAGATAACAAAAAATAGCTTTTTTAGATAACTTGTAACATTCAGAATGTGGAATTAGTTACATAACACAAGAAACTGTGGCCCTCCAGCTGTTGTTAAACTACACATTCCTGCATTCCCTAATAACAAAACTAACTGTGGCATGGCATGATGGGACTCGTAGTTTCACAACAGCTGCAGGGCCATAACATGCATGCTGTAAAGTAGAATGAAACAGTGCTGTCTAGAATAATACAAATTATTTAATGTTAATTCAAACATAATATGGCCACCAATAATAACAGACAAAACTGAACAAAGCAATACAATTAAAATATCACTATCCCTATAATCCGGGATTATTGTAATTAAATTCTCCTCAACACCTTCGGTTAGTGGTTAATAATTGCATGCAATATTCTGTGGACTATCCTCTGTTTAACCGGTTAGTAAATTAACTTAAAGGTATTAGCATTTTAATCCCCACTTTTATGTGCACATAATTGCAGTGGTATACTTAAGTAGGTCCAGCAGTTAAAACCAGGAGTCCGGCTTCCAGTCCCCAGTGAATTTCTCCGGCTGCTGGTGCAGTCCTATGTGCAGCCTTATACATGGATAAGCACTGGTTCCGGCCTGTATGCAGCCAAAGGTGCTCCCCGTGACCTCTACGCGTTTCTCCGCCTTCTATAGTTATCAGCGGCTTCTTCAGGAGGTGTTAACATTAAATAATTTTTTCTTGTTTTGTACCATAAGGGGTTTGGAATCCCCTTTTTCTTGAATAATCTGCAGTTTAGAATAAGCTATCAATCATCGCTCAAAATCATATTAGCTTGGTTATGTTTGACACACTGGCTACCGGACTGTTTAGGGGCATACACACGTTGAGATGTGTGCTAAGCGGTTTTGCTAAGCTATTTAGGGTAGGTGATTTCTAGGTGTCTCGATCGCCAATACACATGCAGCGATGTGAGCTAAGCGATTTTACTTAATAAAAAAAAAAGGCAGGGTAGTGGTTCAGGATAACTTAGGGGGCTATTCTAATTAATTTGCACCCCCAAGCACCAATGTTGTGTGTCTGTGCACGCATGTGCATATGCCAGGTGCGTGCAGTCACGGCAAACAGATTGTTTGCCAGGCGCACTCACCCAAGACTGTGGGCAGGGGGCTTTGGGCGGCAGTGGGTAGTCACGCTTATAGGATCACCCAGCATTTCACGGGCATTCCCATGGTAATTGGCCCCTGACGTGGGTGACGGGGGTGGGCAGCTGACATCACTGGATGTCAGCTGCCCGCCCACTTCCTGGCGAATGTGCATGCATATCTAAGGTGACCTGAGTGTGACTTTAGATATGCGTACACTCACCACATCATTCGATGGTCTGCGACCATCGAATGATGTGGGAGTTTCCGCATAGCCTGTGAATGGATGTTTATGTTAAACATCCATTCGCAGCCAGTGCGAACGGACGTGACGTGCGAGGGGGGAGGGGCGGACCGGCATTCGGCAGACGGCGTCTGAGGGACTCGCAAGGCTGTGAATTCGCAGCCTTGTAAATCAACTTGAATAACCCTTAGAAGATCGTTATCGCTCATTCTGTACACACAGAGGGATTTGTTGTCACTTGCTAAGCAATTTAACTAGATTTTGACTGCATGCACTGACTTAACTAGCGGACGATAGCTATGTGCTGGAACGCGCATCACTATTGCTCGGGGCATACACTATGCTTGCTTTCTAAGTGAATCTAATCAGATCGCTTACAGAAGAGCACAACAACAACATCGCTTTGTGTGTATGCCCCTTTAGTGTAGAGGCTAAAGGGGTGGATAAGTAGGACAATTTCTAATACTGAACAGGACAGATAGACTTGTTTGTTTTACATGATTAAGCGACTTACCCAACCCTTTTTGGCTTGATGTGATAGAATGATCTTTCTTATTTCATATACATTATTAGATTTTTATTACTTCCAGTACAAGACTCTCAGTGCTTCAGAAGAAAAATCTAATAAGCAAATTAGAAATAGAAACCCATGACCTACTCACCCACTCTGCTGCATTACACATTGGCACAAGATGCCTGGTACGACTGATCCACAAGTTCCCGTGAGACTTCTAGTACCTAGCATCTTTTCTTTGTCATAATGTGATGTAACTAGTGCTGCTTTCAGACCGCAAAACTGGCTTTGACCCTGTATTTTAAAACGTTTCCAAAAACGGGTCTGCCAGGTAAAACCCCTTTCACACCGCATCTCTTAAATGGTATATTACCGTTTAAGTGCATTTTTTTGGACACTGGCAGACCCGTTTTTGGAAACTTTCCAAACACAAGGTCAAAGCCAGTCTTCAGCACGCCCCCCCCCCCCCCCCCCCCCCCCCCCCCTGCGGGTTAACACAGACTTAAGAAACCCCCCCCCCCCCCCATGGGGGCAGCCATTTTCCAAAAGTCACTTTTCTTATAAGAAAAGTGACTTTTGCAAAATGGCTGCCCCCGTACGAAAGACAGTTTTTTTAAACAGGTCTTCCTATGGGGCAGCCATTTTCTGAAAGTCCCTTTTTTTTTTTTTTCATAAGCGCAGCCGTCCATACTGACAGGATCCTCCCTCAAGGAGGTACCGGCTGCACGGGGGGGGGTTAAACACATGGGGGGGGGTGTTTCTTAAGCCTGTGTTAACCCACGGGGGAGGGGGGGTTTCTTAGCCCTGTGTTAACCCGCGGGGGGGGGGGGGGGATTTCTTAACCCTGTGTTAACCCACGGGGGGGGGGGGGGGGGGCTGAAGACTGGCTTTGACCCTGTGTTTGGAAAGTTTCCAAAAACGGGTCTGCCAGTGTCCAAAAAAACCCACTTAAACTGGTTTTCCTATGGGGCAGCCATTTCATTTACAGTCCCTTTTTTTTTCCATAAGCGCGGCCGTCCATACTGCCGGGATCCTCACTCAAGGAGGTACCGGCTGCACGGTGGGGGAGGGGGGGTTTCTTAAACACATGGGGGGGGTTCTTAACCATGTGTTAACCTGCGGGGGGGGGGGTCGTGGGATGTTAACCTGCGGGGTGCGGGGCGGGTGCGGCTCCAGCGCTATGAATATTTAATGAGCGCTTATTAAATATTCACTGCGCTGATTTTTATGCCAAAATACCGGGTCTGAAATGGGTAGGACCCTCCATTTTAAGTGGTCCTGCACCTGTCAGACCGCACAGATTACCGTTTTAAAACGGTAAAAAATCTGCAAAATACCGGTTTTTAAGTGCGGTCTGAAAGGCATATAATGCATCAGGAAACAGCGTTTATTAAGTTGATATGCAACACTTGTATTTCTGTGTGTGACTGCGTACAAAGCGCCACAATTCAGTTCTGGTGTGCGTCATATACAGACTCAGCCGCACACAGATCTACAAGCGCCTCAGTCTATTAACCCTGTATAAACCATTGCATGTTTTTAAATTATTCCAGTGATGACAGTGGTAAAGTAGACGTATGGGAACTTGCGTAACCCCCTCATTCTTATTTGATATTTTGATAATGCTGCAAACTTTCACAATATTTTCAGACCTTTAAATGGCCGACGGGATGTGAATGTTAGCCGCCATTTTTTTTAACTGTTTATTGATCAGCAGTGCGGGTTCACATCACAACAATGGCAGAAAGTACACAACATATTACATGTCTCAACGAGGACAAAGAATGTAACCATTGTATAAACGACCATAAAGACTGCTGTGCTTTTTTCTCTTTTTCATAAAGAAGATGCATTACAGAAATGTAAAGAAAAATAGTAAAGAGTGAAGAACAGAAAAGAAACTAAACAAAATAAACAGACAAAAGGCAAAGAAAACCCGAAGCGTCCATCCTCCACTCTCTAGTCGTAAAAGTATTAATTCTAAGTGGTGTATTCGGTACTTGTGTAGCTTCTCTGACATCGAGCGAAAACGCCCAGACTCCCTGCTAATAGTGCTGGGCGACTTCAACAAGGCTAGCCTGACCAAAGAACTGCCCAGGTACAAACAACAAGTAGTCTGCCCCACCAGAGACGGACGCACCTTGGACCACTGCTACACTCCCCACAAGGCCACCTACAGGTCCATCCCCCAAGCCGCTCTTGGCTCATTGGACCACTGCTTAATCCACCTTCTTCCCACCTATACCCAGAAGTTAAAAAGGGCAAAACCCGTCATCAGGACCCCCAAAAAGTGGACCAACGAGGCCAAGTCGAAACTCCAGGCCTGCTTCGACTGCACAGACTGGGGGGTCTTCGAAGCCTCGGCGACCGACCTGGCTGACTCTGTCACCTCATACATCAGCTTCTGCGAAGACTTGTGTATCCCGACAAAAACATACCGCATCTTAAACAACAGCAAGCCCTGGTTCAATGCCCATCTCAGGCAACTTCGCCACGAGAAGGAGGAAGCATACAAGAATGGCGACAGAACATTATACAATCACTGCAGAAACCTGCTAAATAAGGAAATCAGGCGGGCAAAGAGGCAGTACGCGGACAAACTTACAAACGACCTCACAAACAACAACTCTGCCTCTGTATGGAGAAGAATGGGTGCCATAACAAACTACAAGCCTCCGTAGAAGCCAGCCTCACCTCACCGGAACCTGGCAGAGGAGCTGAACCTCTTCTACTGCAGATTTGACAAAGAGGCTCCGCTCCTCCCCACAAATGGACGTGACTATAACCAACCGCCTGCACTGCAAGTCGCCACGGAGGAGGTCAAGGCACTGCTCAAAAAAGTCAATCCTAGGAAAGCGCCGGGCCCTGACGGGGTAACACCTTCCACCCTGAGGGTGTGCGCAAACCAGCTAGCACCCGTTCTTACTTTAATCTTCAACATAATCACTGGAGCTACAGCTGGTTCAAGCCTGCCTCAAAAAGTCCATTATTGTTCCAGTCCCAAAGAAACCAGCTGTCAAGTCTCTAAACGACTATAGGCCGATAGCCCTAACCTTGGTGGTCATGAAATTGTTTCAACGTCTGTTTCTAGATCATCTGAAATCGGTGACCAGTTTGAAACTGGACCCCTCCCAATTTGCTTATTGGTTGAATCGCTCTGTAGAGGACGCAGTCAACTTGGGTCTTCACAATATGCTCCAACACCTCGATAACCCTGGCACCTACGCAAGGGTCCTATTTGTCTACTTTAGCTCGGCCTTAAACACCATCATTCCGAGCTCCCTCCACCCCAAACTACTCCACCTCGGGGTCCCAGAGCCCACCTGTTTCTGGATCACGGACTTCCTCACCAACAGGACCCAGGCAGTCAAAGTGGGGGATACCATTTGTGGGGGATACCATTTCAAAGAACAGGTCCACCAGGGCTGTGTCCTCTCGCCGCTGCTATTCTCCCTATATACAAACGAGTGCACATCCAGTACACAGTCGGTCAAGATCATCAAGTTTGCCGATGACACAACTGTTATTGGTCTCCATCAAAGATGGAGACGAATCGGCCTACAGGAGGGAAGTGGCTCGGCATACCCAGTGGTGCACAAACAATAACCTAGAGATCAACCCGCAGAAAACAGTAGAGACAGTGACTGACTTCAGGAAAAAGGCGTGCAGTGCCCCACCGCTAATGATCCAGGACAAGGAGGTGGCGACTGTGGAAATATTACAATACTACAAATTCATAGGGACTACAATCACGAAAGACCTGAAATGGGAAGCAAACACCAACGTTCTCGTTGGTAAAGCGCAGCAGAGGCTATACTTCCTCTGCCAACTGGAGAAGTTTGGAATCCCCCAGAAACTACTTCGCCTATTTTATTCGGCAAGAGTCGAGTCCGTTCTGTGCTCCTCATTACTGATCTGGCACGGTTCTGCCAGCACGAAGGACAAATGCAGACTTCAGAGAGTAGTCAAAACTGCTGAAGGGATAATTGGAGCCAGCCTCCCCTCTCTCCATGAACTCTACACTTCAAGGGCCAGGAAATGGGCTAGGATGATACTCAAGGATCACTCACACCCGGGCCATGTAACTGCTGCCATGAAACTACACAAGTATCGTGTATTCAATCCCCGCCGCTGTTTCCAATGGGGGAAATAGCGGCGGGCGCCTATTCAATTCTGTCTTTCCTGACAGCACTGAAGAGGTTTCTCGGCAGAACGGACCTGACTTTAAGAGCTGTCGCCGGATCTCGACAATTCACGTCCGTTTACGCGGCCACGCCTCCTTTTTGCAGATCGGCAGGTAGGACAGTGAATCCCATCTGCCGATAAACAGGCAAGCTGCCCAAGAACGGTCCAGGGTCACCACTATCGGGACGTCCCGACAGTCGTGACCCAGGATTGAATACCCCCTTAAGAGTTATAACCAAAAACATAATATTCCTGAAGGTGATAGTTCCATTTAAACCAAATCCATGCAGCCCCCAAGTAGAACATTAAGGGTCTTGGAATATAGGCCGCTATTCTGGTTCACTCGCAAATGCAAATTCCTTTTCAAATGGACAAAACCATGTGCACTGCAGGTTGGGGCAGATGGAACATGTGCAAAGAGCATTAGATTTGGGTGAGTTATTTTGTTTCAGTGCAGGGAAAATATGGACAGCTTTATTTTTACACTGCAATATAGATCTCAGTTTGAAGTAAAACCCCACACAAATCTAATTCTCTCTGCACAGGTTACATATGCCCCACCTGCAGTGCACATGGTTTTGTCCATTTGAGAAGGATTTTCCCTTTAAGAGTGAACCAGAATAAGGGCCATAACTTCCAGTCAGTGTAAATCATCAATTCATTGTTTTTTAGCCATAGAAGAAAAATCAATCGGTCTATAAAGGAACCCATTAGTATGTTTAAATAGATTGTAGGTGGTCATGCAGACCACTTTTTATTGAAGGATATAACCTATTTTTCTATGTAGCCAGGTGTCTATCATGTTACAACCTCCAATAAGGTTGTTTTACATTCTCTTAGTGTAGGTGCGGATTGAAAGATCCAATTTATTTTTCTACACAATTCATTAATCATATATATTTAAATGGGAAAGGGGTTAATCAGCATAATCTTCTGGTGTATCTTATGCCCCTTTCAGACCGCACTTTGTAAACGGTATATTGCCGTTTTTTTACAGTTTTAAAACTGTAATCTGTGCGGTCTGAAAGGTGCAGGACCCCTTAACCGTTTTACAAAAGCCGATTTTGTAAAACGGTTAAAATGGAGGGTCCTACCTGTTTCAGACCCGGTATTTTTGCATCAAAATCGGGTCTGAAACGGTATTTAGGACCCAGCCAATGAGCTGGGTCCTAAATTCAGAGCAGCGAATATTTAATGAGCACTCATTAAATATTCGCAGCACTGGAGCCGCCCCCCCCCCCCCGCGTGTGTCGCCCCCCGCGCATGTGTCGACACCCCCCCACGCGGCGCGTGTGTAGACACCCGCCGTGCAGCCGGTACCTTCGTTGTGGATCCCGGCAGTGAAGTATGGTCGGGGAAGCACTTATGAAAAAAAAGCGTCTTTCAGAAAATGGCTGCCCCATAGGAAAACCAGTTTTAAAAAACTGTCTTTCGTATGGGGGCAGCCATTTTCCGAAAGTCACTTTTCAAGAAAAGTGACTTTCGGAAAATGGCTGCCCCCATACGAAAGACAGTTTTTTAAAACTGGTTTTCCTATGGGGCAGCCATTTTCTGAAAGACGCTTTTTTTCATAAGTGCTTCCCCGACCAACTGCAGTGCCGGATCACGCAACGGAGGTACCGGCTGCACAGGGGGGGGTTTGTTAGCCCTGGGGTGGGGGGGATTTGGGGGTGTTAACCCCCGGGGGAGGGGGGGGCGGGGGCGGCGCGCGCTGAAGACTGGCTTTGACCCTGTTTTTGGAAAGTTTCCAAAAACGGGTCTGCCAGTGTCAAAAAAACCGCACTTAAACGGTAATATAGCATTTAAGAGATGCGGTGTGAAAGGGGTTTTACCTGGCAGACCCGTTTTTGGAAACATTTCCAAATACAGGGTCAAAGCCAGTTTTGCGGTCTGAAAGCAGCAATATTGGCATTACATTGTGACTAAGATGCATTTTCAACAAAAAATACTTCTGGTGCTAGCGGAAGTGTACAGGACCTAGTGGATCATCGTGCCAGGTATCTTGTGCCAAAATGCGTACAGCAGAGGGGGAAAAGGGATCAGGGATCTCTTTCTTCCTGATCTGCTGGGCGTCTGTCTGCTATACAGTGTTTTAGTTACACTGTATCACTTTATCTATTTTTCTCCTATTTATCTGTCACCTCTAATAAAGGAAGCTGTTTCGGGCTTTACACTGAAGATGGCTTCGTTCAACAACAATTTACAGTTTCAGTATAACGCTGGATACTCTCTACACAACATGTGTACACCTGTACTACATGATGTGTGTACCCAACACTATAGACAGCAACGGGGTGCCTGCATTGGCAAGTACATACACACTTGCCGGTGACTACGAGGGACAGTGGGGGATTTTGCAGCATGGCCCTCGTGAACAATGTTCTCCATCATCTGTACATGAAGGATGATGGGGGACATGGTGAATGAGCTCGCATCATTGACAATATCAAGCAGTAGGCTGTCGATTTTATTTATTTACAGTTTCTTATATAGCGCAGCATATTCCGTTGTGCTTTACAATTGGAAACAACAGTGATTAAACAAACCCACACAGGGGTAGGAGGGCCCTGCTCGCAAGCTTACAATCTATAGGGATAATAGGAGGGATACATAAGGATAGAATTCCGGAGAATGGCAGTCCCATAAGATTACAAGACAGTCCTGATGGGATGCAATTAGATATGAATGTTACTGGAGGTTTTGTAGGGGTTCTGGAATATGATACGTTTGCCTGAAGAGGTGAGTTTTCATAGAAAGCTTGAAGGGTAGAGGAGAGTATTAATGTACGTGGAAGGGCATTCCACAGGGTGGGTGCTGCCCGACAAAAATCCTGCAAGTGGAAGTGGAAGCGAGTAATGAGTGTGGATGAGAGATGCAGATCTTGTGCAGAGCAGAGAGGTCGGATGGGGATATATTTTGACATAAGCGAAGAGATATAAGTATTTTATATTGAATACAGTAAAATACAGGCAACCAAGGGAGGGACTGACAGAGCGGATCAGCAGATATTGAATGTCTAGCCAGGAAGATCAGCCTCGCTGCTGCATTCAGAATGGATTGTAACGGTGAGAGGCTGGTAAGGAGGCTATTGCAATAATCAATGCGTGATATAATGATTGATAATGACAATGCATTGATTCATGTTTTTGCAGTGTCTTGTGTAAGTTATGGACTTATTTTGGATCTGTTTTTTAGATGCATGTAACATGATTTGGAGACAGATTGAATGTGAGGAATAAAGGACAGTTCAGAATCGAGGATGACCCCTAGGCAGCGAGCTTGTGGAGTAGGATTAATTGTTGTGTTCTCAACAGTGATAGAGATATCCGGTTGGTAACTACTCTTGGCTGGTGGGAAAATGATTAATTCTGTTTTGGAAATGTTGAGTTTGAGGTGACGAGATGACATCCTGTATGTGCGCAGGGGTTGCGGGCTGAGCGGTAGTGTAGTGCAGTGTGTCCGGGAGATGTGCATTATGTGCAGAAAGGGGGTGCAGTGTTAGCTGTGGTGCAGTAGGTGCAGGTTGAGTTGTAGTGCAGGGTAAGCTGTAGTGTAGTGCCATGTGTGCAGAAGTGTAGTGCAGATGGGCCCGATTCAGACCTGCTTTCTAAGCAGTGTATTTTTGCTGTCACTGGGGGCGCAAACACCGGTCCCATTCACTGATCAAATGTCCACATATGGATGTGTACACTTAAAAATCATTGACCATACTGAGCATGACCGTGCATCATCTCTCTTATATATTTAGCCAGAACTGTCACTCTGAGTGTGTGTATAACGCTGGGCTGAGACATACACACAGTCAGAGTGAGCACAAGGTGCATCGGGCTGCCATATACATGATCTGCACACCTTACATTACAGCTGAAGCAGTCCGCAAGACAAAGGTTATCAATATACATGAATTTCATATACCTACTCCCCGGGGAAGCCGCACAGAGGTCCTATGACATCACTGCAGGCGTGATCTTCCCCCGATCAGGGGCGTGCCTTGAGGAAGCGACCAAACCCCCCATATGCTGGAGAGCCACACAGTGGGAGAGGGGCTTGCCTTTAAGTAGCGGCCACACACGCTCCACACGCACGAGTTCCAGCTATATGGAGCCGGTGCACCGACAGCTGAGCTGCACCGGTGACCACCCCAGCCCGGAGCACTTCCCACCTGCCGTGCGCACTGCAGTGTGGGGTACATGCGCCGCCGGACACATGCCGGCGGTGATGGCACATGGACTGAGCGGGACGCAGGGGACTGAGGAGGGAGCGCCGACTCTCCGGGCTAAAGCACTGCATTTATATCCCTACCCCTTGCGGACACTTCCCACCTGGTGTGTGCAGTGCAGGAAGCGCAGGCTGCGGGGTAAGTGTGGCACCAAGCACAAACCGGCGGCAATGGCACAAGGCCCAGCCACAGAGGGGGGATGGGGGGGGTTAAGGGGGACAGCTAACCCGGGTCCCACCAATCTTAGGGGCCCAAAAATAGGCCTCCCACCCACTCCCCCCTCACATGGCTAGCCAACAACCCGGCTGCCCCGCTTGGCGGCTGCCAGATGGGTAAAACCAATTGCTGTATATATGTGGGGTGGTTAGGGAAAGGCAGGGGGGCGGGGGTATAAGGGTTAGGCCACAGGCTACAAGGATTAAGTACTAGCAGGATGGTTCACAAATAGCCTGTGGGGGGTTTGGATGCAGGTTTAGGAAGTGTTACAGCGCAGGCTGCAAAGTGAGAGAGCATAGGCCGCAGGGTCATGAAGCGCTTCCGTATGCTAGCGCGCAGGCCGTAGGAGGAGGTCGTGCGTCAGTGTGATAGAACTCAGGCCTCAGAGTGAGGGAGTGCATCAGTAATTGAGCCCAGGTGGTGGGGGGGAGGAAGCGCAGGCCAACCGGTGGGGGAGGACATTGGTGTGAGAGCGCAAGCCATAGGGCAAAGTAGTGCGTCTGTGTGATATAGCGCAGGGTGAGGGAGTGCACTTGGTGTGAAGAGCTCCCGTAGGGTGCGATAAATCACCTAGTTGACATTATTAAGCGGTAGGCTGTAGATGCTGGGTGTGCAGTAGTGTAGCGCAGTATGTGCGGAGAGTTATAGCGAGTTATTAGTCATTGGAGGGGGATGTCCAAAGGGTCCAAATATATGGATCTTATGAAAAAATCATTCTTTCCCTGGAGGTTTTAAAAAAATAAATAAATAAATAAAGGACCGTGTGACAAATGAACTGCACCCAGTGGAATACTAAAAATCTCTCATCTGTAGGGAAACCCTATGGTCCTGCACGTGGTGGCTCTGAGGATTTCATACCATTCCTAACCATTTTTTAGTTTTGCTTTTTGTTGCCTGATACATTGGCAGGTATTCAATGCTGTTTGCGAGTTGTGACAGCGAGCAGGGCTTCCTGCTCGCTTTCACCACTCACCCTGACAGCATTCAACACAGCCTCCGCATTCGCCAATTCCCCCTCGCTCCGTTTTTTGAGCGAGGGGGAATTGGCGGATGCGGCTCCAGAATCAGCGAGACCCGCGGCTAAAAACTGCGAGTTTTCTGCAGCAGCCGCGGGTCTCGCTGTTTTGGGGAATTCTCGCCGTCCTGTGACAGCGAGGATTTCCCCAGTACGTTGAATAGAGCGAGCGGCCGGCGCGGGGGTTAAACAGCGAGGATCGCTTGTTTTCAGCAATCCTCGCTGTTTAACCCCCTCGCCGGCCACTCGCTGCGGCATTGAATACCCCCCCATTGAGGACTACTGACTAATCTGAAACTGCATGCAGTTGATGTTACATTGGACGCCTACAGATCCAATTTGCTGGGACGGTATTTGCACAAGATTAATTAACCTCCATTCTCTGAATTACATTTGTGAAAGATTTGGTGACTTCTGTTGGAATAATAACTGACTTTTCTCGTAGCGCCCAGCTTTAGTTTCAATTCACCATTGTAATTAATTACAGAACCTTTTCTAGAGGGGATATAGACCAAGATGATCGTGTATATACCAAGAGTGGTTGCTCCAATAGTATTCTGACCCTCCAATGACCCCACATGTAGGAATAATACACACAGTAAAAGAGAACTGTATTTCCAGTTTAATGACATAGCAGCTGGGGCTTATCTGAGACCCATGTCATTGTCAGATGGAGGGAAAATGTCACAGCAACTTTTGGAGGATTAGTAGTCAGGGAGACCGTGGACTAAATTGAGCACATCTGCAAGCATCCATTGAACACATCTGCGAGGTGTCTGAATATATCGAGGTGATGCAGCATTTAGATGCTGGTCTCATTGTGGCAAGCAGAACGGCTTTGGAGGTTGCAGCCCTCAACACTAGGCATAGGTGTTCTGCTTCTAGTGGGTTATGTATTGTTATGCCTGGATCTGAATGGAAACATTAGCCAGGTCACAGAGAGGTGGAGGTCTTTTCCGACCTGAAATTTATGAAGAAAAATATTATTATTATTATTATTATTATTATTATTACGTTCACAATGCCAATACAGGAAAGACTCACGTGGCAATTATGCAGTCCTCTGCACCCTGCCTGGTATAACATAGAGTTAACGAGACAGTGGCCACTCCTTTTAAACTGCTTGCGAGACAGACAGCCTACCCGGCAAGTTCTCTGATTTGGCTTGGGTACTTCTCCGGATCCGTATTGCAGTTTTATTGCTGTTTCCTAAGTAGATGAGTTTATGGTGGAAATTTTGTGATCTGTAATAAACAGCATGGAACAGGAGAGGTCCAATAAACATCAAGAATTCTTAATTACGTGTTCCAATCTAGGAGGGTCAACAATGTTGTCTTAGGTTCACACTTCAATCCCACAGTTTCCAGTTTCAGGCCATGCATTTTGGTCTGGTGACCGCATCTAAGCGGTGTTCCCAAAGATTATAACTGGACCTTCTGCTGAGAGCCAGGTGCTAATGATTATTTCTACATGGATGATCCCCCTGATCAAAACGCATCAGGCAGTTAGTGGCAGTGCTGCCTTGCTTTATTAAAATTTTACTCTGCCCTTTTTCGGCAGCTTCATCTAACGATCATTCAACTGCGGGTGCGTCTTTCCTTTAGAGCTCACAGGAGAAGCTGTAACGGTGTGGTACTTGGAGATATCATTTGTAAGAAAAAAAAGGTCATCTGAGCCAAGTTGATAGCTAGAAAATCTATTTACTTTTTTCCCCAAACGGCTTGTTTCTTACTTTTTTTCTTACAGGATGGTATGGATACATTATTGAGACAGCATTCCCTATAAGTCCAGACTGGTTCAGTAGAATTTCCTGACAGTCAAATTAACGACATGGTCAAAATACCATAATTTTAAATGTCGATAGGTCAAAAAGTTGACAAACTGTGCTCCAAACACATAACTGTACCATGTACACTCGCTTGGCAAGCACGCACTATTATAATCTAACTCTATGCCCACTTGGATCATGAAGTAAGAACATGTCGGCTTCAAAGAAAAACTTTTTGACCTGTTGACATTTTTAATTACGGCATTTTGACCATATCAGCATAATGAATGTCGGCATTTGTTCAGCTAGCTAGATGGATCACTTATGTGATTCGCCATGTTTTCATCGAGTCGATGGTCCTAATTCAGCCTGGATGGCTAACTTAAGAAAACCCAATCCAAAGCCAGCGGGAGGAAACATGGCATTTTGTGGGTGTTTTTGTCAAAACGCAGGTGTGTCAAGGTTTTTTCTGGGTGGGTCTCTGACCACTTTCAGCATGCTGCTTCAATGGAATTGTGGAAGTCTTTGACTGGTGCAGGTGGAAGGTACAGGGTCAATGTTCCAGTTTTTGGGATTGGATCTGTGTATGCATTGTGTTTTGCTATGTATTCACAATTTTTGCAATGGCCATTTTTTCTGTCTTTGTGGGTGGCCACTATCTGATCACAGTAGCTGTTTTTCTCAACTTAGTGATCCATGCTGAATTAGTACCCCAGTTACCCAGTGATCCAGTGTCCCCCATTGGCTCCTGAGAAAAGATTTAGAGTTGATCTAAAAATTATTTTTTCACAATTTTGAAACCGCCCCTCGGACTTGAACTGAAACAGGAGGGGAAAGGGTCACACTAGTGGTCTTGAAGAGGAATTGTCTGTTAAAGCCTAGAATGTAGTAGGAACAGAGATTCTGTCTTGTCTGGGCTGAGCACTGTGGTCTAGTTAAATGTCCCTATCCATAAAATTGCTTAGACGTGAACCTCTTATCTCTTGTTCCAATGTTTGCAAGTTCTGTTTCCTAGATTTGTACAGTGAAATAACTTCCTCAATAAAATCTGATCCACAATGTGAGTACTTATTAGATTAAGCGAGTTGGAAGATTTTTCAGCGAGGTCTGTCCTGCCCACTGTATTAAGGAGTTTAGCTTTAATATCTGACCTTAAAAGCAAGGCAATTCTAATTTAGCACTAATCCAGGCTCATTAGGATTGTGAGAGTCCCTCACAACAGCAGGGCAGCCTGGACCCTCTTGCGTGGCATTTGATAACCTCAGTGCCAGTAGTGCTTCATAAATCCCAGTGATCAGTCTGTCTGCTCCATGGATATATTCTTAAGGAGCAAAGCTGAAATTCTGTGTATTATTGAGCTAAATATCAGATATGAAATAACTGGACTTTTAGACATAATGCTCACCATGCTTTGTTTCGCAGCAGCAGATAGTCACGTGAGAAGGGAGGTGCTTCTCTATCTAAACAAGCAGACTGTCACTGACAGCTGAGCAGACTATGCCAAAGTACTGTATACTGTAGGGACGCAGGCTCAGCATTTCCACCCATGTGAGGTCTCGCTAGGACACTGCCCTGAAGCAGTAGGAGTAGTTTCAGCTTTATACAGTGGAAGGCAGAGGTAATACCTTACCCTCTAACACAGGGGTTCTCCAACCCGTTCCTCAGGACACCGCACAGTTCACGTTTTCCAGGTCACCCAGCAGGTGCACTCATTACTCATTAACACGTTTTAAAAGATCCACAGGTGGAGCTAATTATTTCACTTGTGATTCTGTGAGGAGACCTGCAAAATGTGCACTGTGTATGTGTGGGGTCATGAGGACCGAGTTTGAGAACCTGTGTTCGAACATTCCAGGGGCGGCAGTATTTCCATAACCCGGAACAGCGTGTTTTTCCTTTATAACTTCTGTTCTGAATATTTCTGTGCAGATGGCAATTTAGTTGGAGGTTGCCTGGCACAGCCCATCTGTATCCTAAGCTGTATGCGGATCATGCATGGCGTGTGTTGTGGCAGCAATACTAACCACTGTGCTCCCCATAACTGCTTGTCTATTTTGCCTTTTATATGTGATCACATTGTCTACACATGTGCTACACATACTTTTTGCACTGCCCTCGCATTGCACGCAAAACGCTTGCATTGCGATGCGATACAGCCCATAACGCATGCGAAGGGTTGGGATGTAATGCAGTCTGGCCGAATTCTGAGGATTTTCTAAAAGGGAAGCCACTGACAAGGCAAAATCATGTCTTGTAAATGACTACCCCTTTAAAAAAAAACAAAAAAAAAACATTTTTCTGGCACCCAGCAGGGACTTGCAGCTCATTACATGCCACTCAAAATCTTGTCCTGGCATCTAACCAACATTTTACGTACCTGATCCTTGTCTGTCATTATCCAAGCAAAAATCTGCGCTCTGCTGTACAAATCAATTGTGTACAATTCAGGCCCATACACACTGGGTGATTTTTGAGCTGAAAGTATGCACGGGGGCATCAATGAGAGCTGATGTACGCTCCCGCATCACGGGCGACCGCTGCAGCTCATCTGCTGGTATTACCAGCAGATGAGCGACGGGGTGGATGGATTTCCATAGTGTGCTGCTATGGGGAAATCTCTGGCCAGGGGGGGGGAATCATAGTGTGTACGCACTGTGATTTTTCAGGCCAGCGATTTTTTTTTTTTTTTTTTTTTTTTTTTCGACATCATCGCTGTCCATACACTCTGAGCATATTCACCCAGTGTGTATGGACCTTTTTTAAGGTTGATGTGGCTTTCAATTTTTTAATAAGCCCCCCAATGATATAAATTAAATATACATTGCAAAAACAAGAGTATCACCCAAAACTGGAACATAGAAACGCAGAATAAGAATACTGTGGTTAACATAGTTTATTTAGCTTACATTTTATTGGTGCCCAACTAGTAAAAGGATTTGTAAGCTATTTACACATGAATGTAAACTATGATAAGAGACAATGTCGGTGTAACAAGTTTACAGCAGCATAATAAAATGTTTGTAACTATGGAAACAAATTCAAATTTGTTTTTAGTCCTTTATGGTTATATTTACTAAAGCTTCTAAAACATGAAAAGTAATGCTGCTGCACGTAGGGACCTCTAGCGACTGTGGGGTTTATGGGAGTTCTATTGATGATGGGATGTTGCCCATAGCAACCAATCAGATTCTACTTCTTATTTATTCAGCACCTCCTAGAAACTAGATAGAATCTGTTTGGTTGCTGTGGCCAACTCCAATAGTAAATAAAACCCTGTCTGTCAATTTATAGGCTGCAATAGAGTTGTGTAAACTGGCTGCTTGTGGCATTATATCGCACAAATAACAAAGTCACTCTTGAGCGCCAAACAAATAGTCCTGCAGCTGTTTATCCCCAAATAGTACAACTGTCTACTATGTAAAGCATAAAAAAAGGTGAAAAGATCAAATGACCAAAAAAGGATTTCTCCTTGGGGTTCTCAATACAGCGCTAGACCCTTGGAATCAATATGAACTGGATGATTCTTATGAAATATTGCAGTCCACAAGCTCTTCTCAAAATATAAAAAAACATTTATTTGAAAAAACATGAAAAACACATCTAAAAAGTCACTCTCACCACTTTTCATTTTTTGAAGCCTTAGTAAATCCACCCCATAGAGGAGTAATCCATTGAGCTCATACCCACAGCCCTGGTACTTACATCATAGCAAATGCACTTTATGGCGGTAAAACAGATTACAGTATGCTCTCTTTACATACCCTGCACTGTGCTGCAGGGAGGCTCTTAAGTTAGAACATGTTACGGACAGTCTGCCAAAGCAAGGACCAAGTTCGCTACATGATGTGTAGTCGTTATGTCAACAATGAAAGGCTTAACGCCATAATGTCAACTATCACAAATGTTGACATTGTTAAATCATGGACAATCAAAATGTAGACAAATGAAATATTAACGCAGTCAAAGGAGCCAATTCAATTGTGGTGTGCGCCCACTACTGGGAGCCTATATGGATAGGCAACTACTACAACTGTTCAATAGTTTTTCCGATCAGATGCCTATAAGCCACAGCAGTCACATTCTTATCTCGCAGGCTCCGGCGGTTCAAAAAACTGTTTGAAAAACTCTAAAGTTATCGCACCCGAAGTGCCCAAACCCGGTTATCGGGGTGCTTAATAAAGATCGGTACTCTTTACTTAGTTGGGCGCCCGTCGCGGTGATCGCGGGTACATTTATGTCTGGCCGCGACGCGACCGACGCGATGCCCGCGATTTCCCATTGAAACCCATGTTAAACATTGAAATCGTGTCGGTCGCGTCGCGGCCGGCCATAAATGTACCCGCGATGCCCGCGACGCGATGCTCCCGATTTGCCATAGGAATCAATGTTAAAAGGCGCGATGGACCCGATTTTACTGTTAAATGGCTCAATGGACACGATTTGCCCATAGGAATCAATGTTAAATGGGCCACAGAGCCCATTAACCCTTAAATGTCCCCCCAAATTTTTAACGCCACCCCACGATCCACGCCAACCCAAAGCGTGGCGAGCGCAGCGAGCCCGCGAGTGGCGGCGGTACGCGTCCTCCGACCTTTTCATACCCTACTATCCACTAGGGCGTGGAGTGAGAATATAATAGTGTGGCGAGCGCAGCGAGCCACCGAGCCCGAAGCGCGGCGAGCGGACGCGGATACCTTCAGAGGTAGACGCGTCCCCTCGCGGGCTTCACAGGTGTCGGCGTCGCCACGGACACCTGTGAAGCCCGCGAGGGGACGCGTCTACCTGTGAAGGTATCCGCGTCCCCTCGCGGGGCTCGCCACGCTTCGGGCTCGCTGCGCTCGCCACACTATTATATTCTCACTCCACGCCCTAGTGGATAGTAGGGCATGAAAAGGTCGGAGGACGCGTACCGCCGCCCCTCGCGGGCTCGCTGCGCTCGCCACGCTTCGGGTTGGCGTGGATCGTGGGGTGGCGTTAAAAATTGGGGGGGACATTTAATGGTTAATTCTGACTATTTGGGCTCTGTGGCCCATTTAACATTGATTCCTATGGCCAAATCGGGTCCATTGAGGCTTTTAACAGTAAAATCGCGGTCAATTAGCCTTTTTAACATTGTTCCCTATGGGAAAATCGCGGGAATCGCGGGCATCCCGATTTACCCGCGATGACCGCGATTTTTACCCCCGACGACCGCGATTTCAATCGCTGGCGCCCATCTAAGTAAAGAGTACCTAAAGATCTTTTAGAAGAGTTTACTCTGTTTGTAGCCAGACCTGGAGCTCTCAGGCATCTCAACTACTAATGGTCATCTGATCAGATAAGCCAGTGGTTCCCAAACTGTGTGCCGTGGCTCCCTGGGGTGCCTCAGGACACTTGCAGGGGTGCCCTGGGTTGGTGGTCCAGGACCAACAAAAATTATTAATGGTGCATTATTTATTAGAAAAAACAGTGCTGGTGGCTGCCAATCATAAAATGTGTACAAACAGAAGCAAACCCTGCCATTTACCACATAACTGACATGAAGAATCGCATATAAACACAATCTAATAAAATACATTTTGGCCTAGGGGTGCCGTGAAAAAATTCTGATACTCTAGGGGTGCCTTGATTTAAAAAAGATTGGGAAACCCTGAGATAAGCAATTGAATAGCTCCAATAAATGGCCAGCAGGAAGCACACGTTATACTTTTAGTTGTCCTCAAAGAGTCATCAATAGAGATTTTACTAATTAGTGTTAGGTATAGGCTTAGCGTTGTGTGTCAAAACATTATGTATGTACCTGCCAACATTTTGTACCTGTGGACATTATGGTGTGTAGATAATGAACCTGTTTATCCAGGACTCTTATACACGGGCTGCGTGAAGATTTTTATAAGGGGGGGGCTGAAGGGGTATGGTTTATTGGGATGACCCATATAAGGTCGACATGCATTGGGTCAACCACAAAAGTCAACACATCAAATAGGTTAACATGGCTAAGGTTGACAAGAGTTGGACAGTTGACACAAGCGTTAGGTCGACATGTTTTTTGTGTACCGCTGCGCTCACCATGCTTCGGGCACACTATGCTATTCTCCCTCCACGCCCTAGTACAGTGGTTCCCAACCCTGGTCCTCAAGTACCCCCAACAGTGCACGTTTTGCAGGTCACCTGGCAGGTGCACTCATTCAGGCACATTTGAAAAGATCCACAGGTGGAGCTAATTATGTCATTTGTGATTCTGTGTGGAGACCTGCAAAACATGCACTGTTGAGGGTACTTGAGGACCAGGGTTGGGAACCACTGCCCTAGTAGATGGTAGGGCATGAAATGCTGCCTGTCGGCTCAAAAACTAAACTTCGTAAACTCATGTTGACCAATGTTGTAGCATACGCTCAGAATAACAGCTCAGGTACATCTATAAGCCTATTGTACATACCACAGGGCAGGTACAGATACACGCCGATAATGATGACTTGTTGTACACTCGGAGCATCTATTGCTGAGGCTTGCACACTGCTGGTTTCTGTAGGATTTATAGTTTTATTTTAAGTACACTTAATGCCCATTTCGCTAAAATGTTACATCAGTCCTAGAGTTTCTTAGGGGGGGGATTCATTTGTTTTTTTTTTCTGGTAAGTAATTGGTGCCCAATTGGAGCTATAGAGTTGTCTTGCTGCCAAGTGCCTATTATTACTGTTTGTACCATCCTGAGGTGGTAGGCAGAAATCAGTCCAAAGTTGTCCTTTTGGGCACCCAAATTGCCATTTTAGGCAGTACACCCAATACTTTTCATGGGTTTAGCTGCTTTACATGTATGAACATGGAACATTTGGGCACAGTGACTATTTGTGACATTTGCAGAACTATTGAATATTACCTGTCGGGTGCCTATTACTTAGATGCACCCATAAACTATTGCATTCCCCACAAAGGTTGTGAAGTTGGACAATACAGAGTAAGTAAACATTACTATCGGAGAACATGGACAAGGAATAGTGGGCCGGATTAGGATTTCCATACACATATGATGGTTGCATTGTGCATGCTCAGGAGTCATTCATGACCATGTTTTCTCTCTGTCTGTTCAGCTCAAAATGTCACCGTGGAGGATATCATCCTGTCCTACACACAGGCCTGCCAGAAACTCAACTGCAAACAGATTCCTAAACTTATCCGGCAGCTGCAGGTAAGTCTGGTCCAGCTGTAGCCATGTGATGCCTAGACGGTAACACAGGGAAACTTCTTGTGAGGTGATACTATACGAAGAACATTTAAGAAGTCAATCTCACTCTTGACATGCAGCTTTTATTTTATGTAGCCATATAAGGCCGCAAGCAAAGATCAGATAGACCATAGAACTGTACTTGTACTGTGAGACAATAATATGTGTGCTGCAGGGTGATGCTACAGGGTGGAGCATAGAATGTCTGATAAAGGGGAGGAGCTCAGTGTGTGTGCTGCAGGGTGATGCTACAGGGAGGAGATTAGTATGTGTGCTGCAGGGTGATGCTACAGGTATCTATAAGTAAGTATCTATATGTAACTATATGTATATTGCAGGAACTGACTGATCTTTCAGGGAGAGTGGAGAACCTGGACCTCAAAGGTAAGCATGTTCTTCACAGTAGTTACCTTTATGTTCTCAAACCTAACCCCACCCTTGCAACTGAAGCTGAGTAATTTGTCTAGTATGGGAGCATGTGGCTGCTATCTCTGATTACGAGCCTAGGGAAATGTATACCAGTTTTCCTACCAATAATAACCAGATAATACCCAATACTCATCCTAGCAGATAAATATCTGTTGCGAGTCTTCAGACAGCACTAATCGATCCCAATGACACTGGGCGGGATGCACTACCCTTACCGCCGGCTACCGCAGTGATACTAATCATATATGCTTTAACATATGCAGTTAGTATCACAAAGGGCAGCTCTTGCGATAAGAGCTGCCCTTTGCGAAGCAGCCAGCGGGGTGGGGGGGTCCCCTGCGGCTCTCCCCCCTCCTCCTGCCCGGCTGCTGCTGCAGGGCTCCTCCTCCTCCCAGCACCCGGAAGGGGAAGTAGGGAGGGAGAGGTCATTGATCCGGGCAGCACAGCAGGAGGCTGCCTGGACACAGGTGAGCGGGAACCACGGCATGGGCAGCAATAAGAAGCCCATAGGCTTCTACAGGGTACCGCCAGCAAAAGCTGACAATACCCTCTGCAGCGCAGACCCGGCTGAGAGGGGTTAGAGAATATGGAAATGTGGTAAAAACCCTGTTAACAGGGTTTTTCCCGCATTTTCGCGTTAGTGCCTCCCGCCCACTGTCTGGTAACTTGCCCCCATCACTGAACAGCTGTATCTTAAATATCATCCAGTCTGACCAGCTTCATTTGGGCCAGTTATATCCTTCACTAGGTCCCATGCGCTGCACAAAGTACCACAGTACTAGGGGAAATACAGGCTGGTCCTCATTCATTTACCTCTCTGTTGTCTACAGTTTAAAGACCCCCATACACTATGCGACTTCTCTGAGGGGAGAAGTCGCATACAATCCCCCTTGAACCGCCTAGCAGGATCACATACGGTACATATCCAAGCGGTCCTTTGCATACACTGTAACGCATGCGATCCCAACAAGGCCTACGGGATCCGATAAATCTAAAGTTGAGTCCCTGCTGATCCGATGCGCACGGGACAGTGCATCGCAATGGAGCTAAAACAGGTGCGGTATGGTGCTCCGACAGGGGGCGAGTGCAAAGTAGCCCCTTGCAGGCTCGGTGGCTCGTTGTGCTCACCACAAGTTCTGTTCTCCCTCTATGGAGGTCGTGTACCCCCACAAGGGACAATAGCCCCTGTGACCCGGGATCCCCCCTGTCGGAGCGTCATCGGCACCCGCTAAAACACATGCATTTCACACTTTTCATCTGATTTCTTAGACCAATCTGTCGGAATCTAATGTAAAGTGCATAAATCGCACTAGTGTATGGCCACCTGTACTAAGTTGTTACTGCTTCCAAGTATAAGAGCTAGGCAGTATGTTGTCACAAAGAAATGTTTAATAACATAAATAATAATAATGTGAATTCTGCCCGCAATACGGCTTCCACCACTGTGTGAGGGGCCCGTCTTCTTCTGTAATCAGTTTCCATGTTTATTAGATATGTCGCTTCCTGTATAGATGTTCTCATGTAAGTGTTCGATTCCTTTCCATAGGAGAGAGACTGGACCACAAGGCCTGTGAAGCTCTAGAAGAAATCTTCAAACGGGTGCAGTTTAAAATGGTTGATCTGGAACAGACCAACCTAGATGAGGATGTAAGTATGTTTAATTAGTCTGACCTGACCCACGTAGGCCCAGGAAGATGAAACCATCCAGTATTTAGCTTTACTCCACCACACTACTACAGACCACTCCCTCCACTCTTTGCTTAGAGAAGCACCGGCCTAGTACAGTGCCTGCCACCTTGCCTTTTCCCTGTGGAACCTTACTGTAGAAACATTGAGGGGCATTTGTGAATGGCTTTTGTGGGTGTACACAGAATTAACATTTGTCACTACATGACCGCAGTGCCGTATATACAGTATATGAGAAGCTATTGGACCTTGAGAATGAGCTGGTGGAACCATTTAGAAGACATTCTAACACCATAGGGATTTGCACATTCCTTTTCAGCAGCTCTTAGTCTGCAGAGAATAGGATACTTATTTTTTTAAATATAGTTTAATACCTTCCTGTTTTCCTGCTACTGGCCAGAGGAGGGCACCAGAAAGCAAGGCCAGGAGTCCTACAGTTATATTTATTTATTAACAGATTCTTATATAGCGCAGCATATTCCATTGTGCTTTACAATAGGAGACAATTATACATCAAACTGGGTATTTACAGACAGTCAAAGGTATGAGGGCCCTGCTCTATACTCTATATCAGGGGTAGCCAACTCCAGTCCTCGAGAGCTACCAACCGTTCTCATTTTCCAGCTCACTTTACAGGTGCACAGGTGCACTCATTACTCACTAACACATTTTAAAAGATCCACAGGTGGGGCTAATTACTTAGCTGTGATTCTGTGAGGAGATCTGGAAAACATTAACTGTTGGTAGCTCTCGCGGACTGGAGTTTGCTGTCCCAGCTCTATATGACGGCAATGGCACCTTTGCCTGCACCTGTTTTCTTTTATGACACATATTTGGTCGACAGTGAAAAAATCGACATCAGTTTTTTTCCAAACGACATGTGCCGACAGGCCATATTTCATGCCCTACCATGAGGCACTGTGCCCGGAGCATGGCAAGCACAGCGGTACACTTTGACGGTGTCCATGTCGACATTCATGACAAGAAAAGTGAAAACCTCATGTCGACCTTTTGACTGTCGACCTAATGCTTGTGTCTACCTTCCAACCCTTGGAAGGTAGTGATGTCAATCTTCTGTGGTTGACACAATTTTTTGACTTCTGCTTCTTGGTACCACTCTCTGCTTCGCACACTAAATTACACAGTGTTGTACAATAAAAAATGGGTTCTGGCTTTGTGTGGACGAAGATAGCACAGGCGGGTGTGGGGGGAGTAGGGGGGGGGGGGCAGTCACCTTTTTAATGAAGGTTTTCATTAAAGAACAAAAAAATATTAAGCTTTGCGATCTGCCAGCATTTAATGGAACGCCGTTTCTTCCATTGTCCATGAAGCCACGTAATTCCTCTCCTGTGTCTCTGTACAGGGAGCCTCCGCTCTGTTCGACATGATTGAGTATTATGAGTCTGCGACACATCTTAACATCTCCTTCAACAAGCACATTGGCACTCGGGGATGGCAGGCTGCAGCCCATATGATGCGGAAGGTAAGCACGGCCTCTCTAGGTGTGTTCAGGAAGGATATGCTGGGAAACCTGTTCTGGTCACAACTAGAACTGCCAGCTCAGGTTCCAATTACCTCAAAGCCTGCAAGCCCTGAAGTCCTACTGTATGTCCACTGATAGGGTGGAAGGCTCGCTATCATTATTCAAACTGTTCTAGAGGCACTAATGTCTCTCTGTGGCTCCACAAAAACATCTGTGTCTGTCCCATTTCGGGTCCTATGTCCCTCAATGCAGCCAGTATACTTTAATGTTACTCCTGCTCTCTCTGGGGTGCACATCACCACTTGTATGCTGTAGGAGACCACTCTTAATGAATTATTTAGAGTCTCATTAAGAAGTAAATCCATATAGATGCTACTGTATTGAAGAATTTAGCAACCGGCAAAACAATGCTGTGCTGCGAAAGGGGGTGGACAGATCTAAATTTAGGAGGGGGCGTGCTAGCTCTAATCTATATCATATATAAACATAGAGATCTATAAATAGATATATAGCTAACTACTCCTCACCTCTATGAGGTGAAGTACCGCCAGTGACCACTTGAGGCCACTCAGTGGCCAAATTACTCCTTAACAGAAAGTGCAAGCCATTTTTGCAGGGACACTGATCTGTTTGAAACTTGCTGGATGCGGAGATGAGGGAGCTGTGAAGACAGAGATTGGCGGTACATTGCAGAAGCCGTCAGTTTGACAGGCTTTTAACTAACGTTTAAATAAAACTGTCCAGGATTTGTATCTGAAAGCAGCCAGTATTTCTTCAGGCACAGACTTGCTCTTACCAGCCTTATGGGGCCTACACACGGGGCGATTTCAGCCCATTTTCTAAGCGATCTAACTTCATTTGACTAGATCGCTTAGAAAATGACCCTCCATCGCTCCATGTACAGGGGCCATAGCGATGAAGATCCTGCATGCTGCATAAATCTAATCAGATCGCCAGTCAGGGACAGTGTTATCACCGGAGAACACTAGCCCTAACAGATTGCTCAGCCCACAGCGCTGGCACGTTGCTGTGCAGTGCTGTATGCTGAGCAAGTTTGCTGAGCAGTCTAGCATTGCTCAGCAGTCGCCCCATTTAGCCCCCATTAAGTGCCTAGCCTACTGGAATTATGGTTCATAAGTCACCTAATACTTTTATGAACTGCAAGAGAAAAAGGATATAATAGTGAGCACAGAAATCTTGGTTCTCTGCGCAGGAAGGTATTCCACTTCTTTATTAAAATGTATTTATTTGTTTAACTTATTTATTTATTTATTAACAGTTTCTTATATAGCGCATACAAATTCCGCAGTGCTTTACAGAGCATAGTTATGAGCAAACACAAAACGAATTACATTACAAGACAGTTTAGGACAAGTACATGGTTAATACAGATAGTTGCATCAGGGGACAGGACACTGAAGCAATTATCAGGGTGGCAGTGGTTTATATATTCTAAGAAAGGCACATGAGGAGAGAGGGCCCTGCCCGTGAGAGCTTACATTCTAAAGGGGAGGGTTAGACAGACAGGGGTGACACAGAAGGGAAAGAGGTGAGCATAAACAGTAGGTTAGGATGAGATTGTCAGGTTTTATGCAGGAGGGTCGGAAGAGGTCAGCTTAGTGTTTGATATTTTAAGTCTAAAATAGCGCTGGGTCATCCAAGAGTAGACAGCAGAGAGACAGTTGGAGATATGAGTTAGGATGGAAGGAGAGCGATCAGGAAACAAGGGGTAGATTTTAGTATTTTCGGCATAGTGGAAGTCGAGTGAACAAATAAGTTCACCCAGAGAGGACATGTAGAGATAGAGAAGAGGGCCAAGAATAAAATAATCAGGGACACCTACTCTCAATGGAACAGCAAGAGAGATAAAGTCATTAGAGGTACAGCTGGGCATTTTCAAAACTGACAGTGCAAGTACAAGCATAAAGAGTGATATTCAAAAAGTTTTAGCAGATGGAGAAATGGTGATATCACAGCTGAATAGGCAGATTAAGCAGCCAGGAGTAGTATGATGTGAGAATGAAGTGAGCTCACTCAAAGCAGTCTCTTGGTTTTCTGGGTTGCTGGTGTCTTTCTGAGTCACTTTGATATGAAGATGTTAAGTTGGTTGGCAGTTTCTGTCCAGTTGAAGTCCAGAATAAGTCCAAGCTTTAATCTATGTAACTGTTTTTGCCCTACTTAAAAATATTCCTACTTTAAAATATAACAAACTAACAATAGTCAGCCAGGCTGAGGTCAGCCTTGTGTTCACAATATATACTAAAAGCTGTTTCTAAGTTAATTGATTGAGACCCCACCCAGCCAGAGCCCCTCTTCCACTAGCAATAAAACTAGGATAACAAATGGTAAGAGGTTACATACCATCCCAGCCACTAATAAATTCTAACTCACTTTCAAATCTTATAAAAATATTTGCACAATTACCTAAATATAGAATATGGCAGAATGCAAGCAGCTACTTCAATACTGGTGTAACAGATGATATGAGTTACCTAGATATGGAATATAGCAGTATGCATGCAGCTACTTCAATACTGGTGTAACAGATGATATGAGTTACCTAAATATAGAATATAGCAGAATGCAAGCAGCTACTTCAATACTGGTGTAACAGATGATATGAGTTACCTAAATATAGAATATAGCAGAATGCAAGCAGCTACTTCAATACTGGTGTAACAGATGATATGAGTTACCTAGATATGGAATATAGCAGTATGCATGCAGCTACTTCAATACTGGTGTAACAGATGATATGAGTTACCTAAATATAGAATATAGCAGAATGCAAGCAGCTACTTCAATACTGGTGTAACAGATGATATGAGTTACCTAAATATAGAATATAGCAGAATGCAAGCAGCTACTTCAATACTTAACAGATGATATGAGTTACCTAAATATAGAATATAGCAGAATGCAAGCAGCTACTTCAATACTGGTACTTAACTTCTTGGCATATTTCCTTTCACTAACACAGGAGAAAGTTGTTACTCTGAATTGCCTTGCCAAGCATAAAGACACACCTCAGTAATTTAGTAAAATGGGAGTTATATTGAAGATAGGCTGTTGCTCCCATCTTAATAATACATTTACCCCACCATGCATAGTTTCTGTTGGAACAGTGCCCCTAGTGGCCACATGATCATAGGCCAGTGGTTCCAAAACTTTTTTGAAACACGGCACCACGGAATATAAAATAAATAAAAAAATCTGGAATTTAGAAAAAAATATTAAAGTAAATAAATTGTGTTTATTTGTCATCCTTAGGTTTAATTATGTGGGGAAGGACAGGATTCACTTATGTTTGTTAATATAGTTTATGATTGACAGCCATAAGCTCTGGTTTTGCCTATTACAATGACCAGAAATAATTTTGCATTGCTCCTGAACCACCAACCCGAGGTACCCCTGCAAAGGTCCCGAGGCACCCCAGGGTGCCACGGCACACAGTTTTGGAACCACTGTCATAGGCAATGGTAGAATATTTGCTTCTTTTTAATAACATTTGGGTAGAATCCTCCTTCTGGTATGGTAGTTCCGATGTTTATTCGAGTAGAACATTTTTGTGAAATAAGTCCTCTTTTAGTACAATGTGTGTAATTATGAAGGTCTGTCACCCCACAGACAAACTGCCTGCAGTACTTGGATGCTCGGAATACCCCTTTGCTGGACCACTCTGCTCCATTTGTGGCCCGAGCACTTCGCATTAGCAGCAGCTTAACCGTCCTCCACCTTGAGAACACCAGCATCTCCGGGAGACCTCTGATGTTGCTCGGTGAGTCATTCCTTAGTATCTACAGTACTTCCAGCAATGCAGTGGTTGCTATCTATGGAAAACTATCCATCGCCTCTCGTTTCCTACAAGTAATGGTGACCAACAAGAAAAAGTGGTTGTGGTAACAACCTATTAGCCGCTTGTGATGGGGTGAGTTGTAGAGCAGCTACTAAAAAAGGGGGTGAGAGTCCCTTTAACACAACAAAGCTAAAAAAAGGAAAAGTAGTAGCGCTAGACAGTAAATAGTTAAAATTGAATGGGTTTAATAAACACAAATTAAAATTGCACAGTATTGATAAGCATATGTGAAGGCTTTGGCACCTATTGGGCTACTTGATAAGATGGTCCATTCCTAGTACACCGCCATTAGTGTTCCAGATAAATGTCCAGATGGGTAAAGTATTCAAGGTGAAGGTATAATTACCGCAGGGAAGTGTCCAAATGAAGATAATTGATCCTTGACAAGGAAAGCAATGTCTGCAGGAGACTTCAGATGGAATGTGTAGGATTCCCAAGTGGTGATGCGGATGGAGATGTGAGCAAGGTGAGCTCCAGTGGCGGCTGGTCTGGGCCAATGATGGAAAAAGTAGCAATGTGGATGCCAAAGTGCCTTATCCTGATGCGTTTCGCTGTCTCAAAGTACAGCTTTATCAGAGGAAACTCTAAAGCTGTACTTTGTACGTTTATTAAACCCATTCAATTTTAACTATTTACTGTCTAGCGCTACTACTTTTCCTTTTTAAGTAATGGTGACCCCATGCCAACCTTCGGGACTCTTATCAAATCTGCATGAACGATATCGATATTCTCATGCATATATTGTTCAGTGTCTGTTTGCTACATCATTATCGATGCACGCACCCGAGGATCCTTAAGGATAACCACGATTGGCTGAACATGCAGTCCAATCTGAGGATATCGTCAGTTACGGCATTTTTGGGTAAGGGGGGGTTCCGGCTGATGTCACCGAATGATATAATGCACAATATCAGTCACTGTTTACCCGCGGCACCACCGATACGGTTAATGATATAGTCAGTGCAACATATCTTACAGTGTGTACACAATATATAGGGTCAATTTTAATAAAGCTTCTAAAAATGAAAAGACGTGATATTGCCCATAACAACCAATCAGATTCTGTGTATAATTTCTCTATTGCATCCTAGAAAATGATAGACAGAATCTTATTGGTCAAAATCCCGGGTCCGACCCAGCTTTGGGATCTGAAAGCTGTATAATTAATAAATAATACCACCAGCAGCCTACATAAGGATGTCTTTAGTTCCCTGTGCGCCCCCACCCACCCACACCACTGCATGGAGGTGTGGACGCATATTTATCTATTTATAAACAGTCGACAGTCAAAAGGTCGACTTGGGTTT
The DNA here is from genome assembly GCF_055691185.1 of Crinia signifera. Lineage (NCBI taxonomy): Eukaryota > Metazoa > Chordata > Amphibia > Anura > Myobatrachidae > Crinia > Crinia signifera. Next base: position 123,419,059 of record NC_139225.1, read on the forward strand.
TTTACATTTACTGTATGTATCACAGCGCATGCCACAGTGTAGGCATTGGTTTTGTGGTATGCACCAGTATTCGGGACAGTGCAGTCGATATGACTTCAGTAGGAATTGTTCAGCAGCTATATTACTGGATTCTAGTGAATTGATTTGCTGCATTCTTATGAATATTGATACCACATACCAAATGACTGTCTCCCAAAGTGATGGGGAAATACCTATCTAGCAGAATTATAATCTGTGTCCTGCAAAATGTCCTTCATTGTATTGGAATATCAATAGCATGTGATATCAGATCATCAATGTTCTTTAAGATATTGCTGACTGTGTTAGAAGAATTTGTAGGATCAGATGTAATGACCGTATTATTGTGCCGCTTTCTTAGCATACGTTTTTTTTTCCACTATAGCAATGCTGACATCTGCTGGCAAGATACAGATACTGCAACATGCAATTATTTAATGTCTGGAACATTAAAATAATTTTTATTTACAGTTTCTTATATAGTGCAGCATAGTCCATTGCGCTTTACAATTGGAACAGTGATAAAGCAAACTGGGTAGTAAAAAACCGACAGAGGTAGGAGGGCCCTGCTTGCAAAGCTTACCATCTAGGACATGTTTTTTAGAAAAACACTAATCTAACCCTATTTTTGCTGTGCTAAACCAAAGATATTTAGCTTTTTATTGTTAATAGTTGCTTAACTGTGGCTGGGCCGATCTGGATGTTATGTCAGCATGGAAGACACCAAATCTGTGCATTAACAGAACATTTGTTTCATTTTTATATGAATTGTCGATTATTGAAATGAAGTCAGGTGATCAGTATCCAGTAGTTTCACCCCACATGGTAACGTTTTGGGTTCTGACGTCAAACCTGCTTAATTAGTACATTTCATCATAGACAACAGTCTGGTCGGCTTCATTTGTCTTTTTTTCAGCTGTCTGCATTTCTGAACTAATGGCTTCTGCCTCTGTGTTCTTGTTGAATTTAGCACTCCGGAGGGAGTGCATGCACACACAGAGCCACGATGTCATTGCAAGCAACTGTAATACAGCCTTGCACACGTTCCAAGATGCATTGCACTTATTAGTAATCTCTCATTACTACAAAATTCTAGAAGGCCTTCTTTCACTCCCATGCATGCTGAGTACTGATCACATCATCATCGGCAGCAGGAAGGAGGGGGCGCACACTAACTGTCTTAATTGAGTGAAGAGTGGTCCCCAGGAGCAGGATTCTGCAGAAGTACGAGTAAGGGCATTCTGGGTAAATAATAATAAAAAAAAGATAACATCAAGTCCCTGTTGAGCAAACACATGTTGACCAAGATATTTGTCTGAGATATATAAATTGTTTTGTTTAGTTTAATTCATTTGCTTTATTAATAGTTTTTCCCCCTGTTTCCAATGTTTCTCATTCCCAGCCACAGCACTGAAGATGAATATAGTGTTACGGGAACTGTACCTTGCTGACAACCGTCTCAACAGCCTGCAGGACTCTGCCCAGCTGGGAAATGTATTAAAGTTCAACAGCTGTATACAGATCTTGGATTTGCGGAACAACCACATTATGGACTCAGGTGAGGGAGAGTCAGTTCTTACCAGTTATCAAGATCAGACATTTCCATGTCTCAGGGATCAATAACATGCTGTTGGCTACACACTAGAAAGATCTATTGCATTCAAGTGATGAATGATATATCACTAGTTCACCTGCAGGTGTCTACACCCGATATGTCTGTGAACGACCTAATTCGCAGATATATCCAAGTCGGCTCTGCAGCACAGCAGATGCCGATATAGCTGGTATATCCGTGCATCTGTATGAGGGACCCACCGACTGCTGGAACACTGGCTGCAGGGACCAATGACACGGACATCACAGCTGGGCAGGCAAGTTCATGTGTCGCCCAGTTTGGCCCAATAGTTCAAGAAGCCAGTAAATGTGTATTCTTACCTCACTGGCCGCTGTGTCGGCACGCTTTGTCTCTGTAGTGTGTACCCAGCCTTCAAAATGGATGCACATTACTCTTAGGGCAGAATACAGTTGGCCATGATAGAGTGATACGGTCATATAGTCGACCTAAAGATGGTCAACAGTCATTAGGTCAACACCACTAGGTTGACATACTGCAAGGTCGACATGGGACAAGGTTGACAGGTCATTAGGTCAACACAAGCATTAGATTGACAGTCAAAAGGTCGACATGGGGTTTTTCACTGTTTTTTGAGCCGACGTGTTCCCACAGGCGGTATTTCATGCCCTACCATTCACTAGGGCATGGCGGGAGAATAAAATAGTGCCCGTAGCATGGTGAGCACAGCGAGCCATGCGAGGGGGCGCGGTGTACTTTATCCTGTGTCCATGTCGACAGTGTCGACATTCTGGGGGAAAAAACACTGAAAAACCCCATGTCGACATTCTGACTTTCGACCTAGACCATGTCGACCTAGTAGTATGTCGACCTAGTTTCAGCCTAATGACTGTCGACCATCTTTTGGTCGACCATATGATCCATACCCACGGGCTAATTTCATCATAGACAATGGGGGCTAATCATTATGTCCTGAAGCCAGGAATTATCTGGGATTTTCTTTCAACTGTCTTAGTGGGTGGAACCGTTTGAATGCACAAATCCTGGAACTTTTAATGAATTCTGTGCACCAAAGTTGGCCTGTTAACCCGTGTTAACGCCCGTTAACCATCTACTTTAATGGGAGTTATGAAGGCTATCGGGAGAAATCAGGAGTACCGTTGCATAGCCTCCGACATTAAACCCCCGAGGCACCTCCGTTTTCACCCATTATATATTACTGCAGGTGATTGAATTCTGCGCTTAATCTCTGTGGTAATCTAAGTAAATACATTTTATCACGAGAGACCCCTATCTATAATATGATCCAGCAGGAGACATATATGATAACAACCAGGAATGATCTGGGGAAACGCGAGGGCTTGGGGGCTCAGGTATGGCCCTGTGGCCAGCAATTGATTATCAATGTGCTATCATGTAAATACGTACTAAAGCTTATTTATTTTAAAACTTTTTGTCCTTCCCGCAGCAGGGGACACTGCAGTCTTCACACTGGGATAGAGTCGGTGGACTGTAGGAGCAGTTAGTACTGTAGCGTTATTTTGCAATATGACAGGATCGGGAGTAGGGCAGCACTTTCGCGGTTCTCTACTTTATACAGATGGAGGAATCACTGGGCTAGTTCTAGCCCAACAAGCACAACTGAAAGTCCGTGTTATGCACATTAATTTTCCCTGTTACCGTAGCCTATAAACAGTGGCCTTTGTAGCAGTTTCTAGAAATCATTTGTGCTTAATCGTAGTGTAGTTACACGTTTTTACAGTCATGTGGTGTCCTATCTCTTCCACTTGAAAAGGTCATCATGTCATTCATGGTCTACCAAACTATCATCTATTTCACCCTCAATTACTTCTCCTTCTCTTTTATTTCCAGGCCTAGCTTACATCTGTGAGGGGCTGAAGGAGCAGCGCCACGGATTGGTCACGTTGGTTCTCTGGAACAACCAGTTGACTCACGCCGGCATGGTCTACATGAGTATGTGCTTGGTAAGATTGGTTCCATTTGGCTTGTTGCTTCTCAGTTATCATCAAAGTGTTGTATGGGGGAAAGGGAGCGGACATTATATTTCTTCCTCCCACTTAATGTTCTACAGAGCAGGTTTCTGGTGCTTGTATGGATGTATAGACCCTAAATAGTGGCCTAGAGTAGGATAGAGTAAAGGAACCTATATACTGGTCCGAATTGTCTGAAGCACAAGTCGCACCAGTTTTTCCTCGAACTTCCCTGCATGCTTCCTGGGAATCCTTCATCTGACTTGGCGTTTGATGTGCCATTTTTTACATACGATATGTACATAGGATTTATCGCATGTAAAAGGACTCCCGGGGATCTGCCTGGGGAGTTAAGGGGAAATCTGATTGTGGCGGCTGCACATATGATTTATCTAATGTGCAGCAAGTCCAACCTCCGACTCCAACCCTATGTACACGGGACCGGGCATTGGGTCAATACGGATGTCAGACACATGCCATTTGGCCCAATTTCAGCCAATTTCTCGGCCCGATTTGTTGTAATCAGGTGAAAACAGGCCAAAATGCACAAGCGTATGGGGGCCTTAAAAAAGAGCTGTGCGTAACGAGCATTCATTGCGAAAACCCCCAAAAAAGAGCATAATAGAAACCATGAAGGTCTCCCTGTAATGTTGCTTGCTACGCATTTCACTCTCCAAATCCTGCAGATGTGGCTTGATGCTTTGAAATGCGTAGTAACCAACATCCATCCAAGCTCCCGACATCTATAAAATACACCATGTTCTTAACTGTAGGGTCACGCGATCACCAGTTCTTAGGCTGCTGTCCTGGGTACCCTTGGCGCCGCATCCCAAAATATGTTTTGTTGTCTTCGCCTTCTGCTACACAATCCACACCAGCAGCATTTTGTTCTCACACAATATTGCTTTTATCCCCTTTTATTTTTCTCAGCCTCACACTCAGAATTTAGAAACTTTGAACCTTGGACACAATGCTATTGGCAATGAAGGTGTTCGCCATCTCAAGAATGGCCTAATCGGAAATCGTACTGTCCTGCGCCTTGGCCTGGCATCCGCCAAACTTACCTGTGAAGGTATTATGCACTCAGTATACTTGTTCCGGGGTATTCCTGGGTCTGCATTCTGGCATGTGGCTTTTGCTTACGGAGGGGGAGGTATAAAACTAAACATGATCTTGATGTAAATTGAGAGTTACTAAAAGGAATGTTAATACCATGAACAAGTCAGGATATTAGACATAAATAACAGTAATGAAACCATGCACTGTGATTTCAAGTCTCACAGAGTGATCTTAAACTCTAATAGAATGTTACTGGATTATAGATAATGGGGTGAGCAATAAGGGTGTGGTATGGCGGTCCGGGTGTGGTATATTTCCTCGACAGTCGGGATTCCGACAGTCAGTACTCAGACGTCGGAATCCCGACTGCACAGCGTGGGGAGCGCAATGAAGCCCCTTGCGGGCTCGCTGCGCTCGCCACGCTGCGGGTACGGTGGCAAGCTGCGCTTGCTACCTATTTTATTCTCCCTCTATGGGGGTCGTGGACCCCCACGAGGGAGCAGTCGGGATTCCGACGTCGGAGGAATGACTGTCGGAATCCCGACTGTCGGGGAGCTGTCCGGCACCCGGCGGTCCGACGGGGGAATCCCAACGTCGGAATTCCGACTGTCGGGGGTTGAGCACAAAGAAGCCCCTTGCGGGCTCGGTGGCTCACTTCGGTTCTATTCTCCCTCTATGGGGTCGTGGAGAATAGCCCCTGTCATTCGGGATCCCCCCTGTTAGAGCACCGGCAGTCAGGATACTGACCATCGGGATCCCCCTGTCAGAGCACCGGCAGTCAGGATACTGACCATCGGGATCCCCCCTGTCAGAGCACCGGCAGTCAGGAGACGGACCATCGGGATCCCCCTTGTCGGGCAGTCATCCGGCATCGAGCAATAAGGGGTAAATTTACTAAGATTGAGGTACAAATGCAGCCATTCAAAACATTTGATGTAAAACATGGCTGGGACTGGATCTTGGCTAATTTACGCTGATTTGCTGTATATGTACATGGCAAGGTCAGCCGAATTCAGCTGGTACTAATGTATATGCCATTAATAGAACACGGCTGTATTCTATGTGGTCGGCAAATTCACAATCATTCGTACTGGTGAATTCTGATAAGGATTCACCAGTAAATACGAATGACAAATAGACCACGTGTTTAGGTTGTATTTGGCTGAAGCACATATCCGTGCAGGCTTTTCAGCGTAAAAAATTGAATAAATCAATAAAAAAAAAAAAGTGTGGTCCCCCCACCAAGCAATTATCAGCCCCGGGCTCATTGTGCCGGTCCTGGTTGCAGAAATACTGGGGTGGGGAAGATGGGGTCCCCCTGTTTTTCTATAAGCAGCACCAGGCCAAAAGGAGTAGGGTTCCTCTGTATTTTGGCAAACAGCACTGGGTAGAAACAACCAGCAGGCTAATGCCATGGCTTGGGGACACTTTTTATACAAGACACTACTAAATCTCTTATCCACGCACTCATTATATCCCGCATTGATTATTGCAATAGTCTCCTAACTGGTCTTCCCAAGAACAGACTCTCACCACTGCAATCCATTCTAAATGCTTCCGCTAGGCTGATCTTCCTTGCAAGACGCTCATCGTCTGCTGATCCGCTCTGCCAGTCCCTCCATTGATTGCCTGTATCTTACCGTATTCAATATAAAACACTTCTACTCACATATAAAGCTATTAACCATACTGCACCAGCATATATCTCTTTACTTATCACAAAATATCTCCCATCTCGACCACTACGCTCTGCACAAGATCTGCGTCTCTCTTCTGCACGGATCACTAGCTCCCATTCACTATTACAGGACTTTCATCGGGCTGCTCCTATCCTATGGAATGCCCTCCCACCCACAATGAGACTCTCCAATAGCCTCCAAACTTCCAAGTGTTCCCTGAAAACTCACCTCTTCAGGCAAGCCTATCATAGTTAAGTTCCATACGCATAACCCTCTGAGGCACTTATGTATTATATAGCTTCCCTTCTGGACTTGTAACTTGGTGGGACTGCTATGCTATTACAGGTGCCTGTCCTTGTGTTTCCCTCCTATGTCCCTATAGATTGTAAGCTTGCAGCAGGGCCCTCCTACCTCCAAGTCTGTCTGTTGTTGCCCAGTTTGTTTTATCACTGTCTACTGTTCTAAAGCACAATGGAATCTGCTGCGCTATATAAGAAACTGTAAATAATAGTACAAGGTCCCCCAGCCAATGCATCAACCTGTGCCTAGTTAGCCCGGGCCGGGACCCTGGCGGAGAGGGGACCCCCCCAATAAAGGGTCCCTGGGTGGTGGGTAGTAGGCTGATGACGTGTAAAAAAGAACAATAAACATTGGGTTTTGTTGTGGAATTACAAATCCCAGCAAGCCACCCCTGCATGCAGGGACTTGGAAAACCACAAGTCCCAGCATACAGAGCATTAGTGGGCCTGCTGGGTGTTGTAGTTCTACAATAAAACTAATGTCCAAATAAATGACACACACAGAAAAAGAAAACTTTAATACATACTATAATCACCCATACCTACTTAACTATAAGGTCCACCATACCTGTGAAAATAAATTATACTCATCAGTTTCTCTGTGTCCTCTTCATAGGCACCCAGGGAGGTAGAAAAAAAACAACTGTCTCACACCACCAAACTGAGAAGCCGCAAGTGTGTTTCCACTTGTAGCTCCTCCCCTGAGGAGGTGACCTAATTAACCGGGTCCTCCCTCAGCCAGCTGATTAGCTGTTCACGACTCCATAGACTTCTATGTTAAAGTTTAACATGGGCGTCTGTGGGCGGTTCCCACCATAGACACCAATGTTAAGTTTTTAAAGCAGCCACATTGTCCTCTGTCCTTAACTTCATCAAGTTTGCCAACTTTAACACCTCCACCTCTGCTGCTAATTCCCTCCCTTAAAAGACAGTTTTTTTATGTACTGTATATATACATTGTTTACCATGACCAATTTAAATCTGTCACATAGGTTGTATGTCACTTTTTCATCTACTTTCCAGGTGCAGTAGCTGTAGCAGAATTTGTGGCTGAATCCCCTCGGCTACTTCGCCTTGATTTAAGGGAGAATGAAATTAAGACTGGGGGGTTGATGGCCCTCTCATTGGCTCTTCGAGTCAACCAATCCCTGCTCAGACTGGATTTGGACAGAGAACCAAAGAAAGAGGCGGTGAGTGTTAATGGCATGCTCCTCATTTATCAGTGGTTTAAACGGCAGTGTTGCTGTTATAGCCAGACATTAAAAAGGTGTTAATACAGTGTATTACCCCATTTACGAATATCAAGTACCCTTTGAGCTTCTTTTTGTAAACTTCCTTAAAAGACTTTCTTTTATTAGGTGTCCAACTATAAATACATTTTTCAATTTAATTTCCTCTGCTTTTTTTTTTTTTTTTTTTTTTTCAGGTTAAGAGCTTTATTGAAACACAGAAGGCACTGTTGACAGAGATTCAGAATGGATGCCGGCGAAACTTTGTATTAGCCAAAGAGAAGGAAGAACGTCTCCAGCAGTCGGCATCAATGATAGAGATTGCCAGTACTGCAGAAGAAGAGGATACTCCTACTTCCCCTGAGGAGACTATCCACCCCTGCGAAGACTCCAGCACTACCACTGAGGATAGCAAACCTCCTTTGTCTGAAAAACCTGATGAAGAGATTACTCCTGCCCCAGATCCTCAGGAGCAGGAGTCAGACTCTGATACAGAGGATGAAGTCGAGGAAGAGAAGCAGCCTGTAGCAAAGCCAGTGGAAACTCCGGTTCAGACTGCTCCAGCTCCGGTTCAGACTGCTCCAGCTCCGGTTCAGACTGCTCCAGCTCCGGTTCAGACTGCTTCAGCTCCGGTGGCAGTGTCCAGCCCGGGGAGAGGCCACAAGGTCTTCTTAGTCACACGTGTGGAAAATCCAAATACAGTGGAAGGTGGAAAAGGAGCCCAGGAGGTTAAAGCATCTTCATTGGCTGGAGATACTTTGCCAGGAAGTCCTGCTTTAGTCAATGGACTTGAGGCAGAATTTGAAAGAGCCGCAACATTCTGTGATAACAAGGGTAGGTGTCATTAATTTTATTGGGCATTGTACAATAAAGTAACAAATATTGCCTTCTATAGTCATCGAGAACATATATAAACTATTTATAACAGTAGCTGAGTGTTATGGGGAGATTTTGCTGAGTGATCTGAGCATTGTAGCTGAGCATTGTAGATCACTCAGCGATATCACTCAGCCAAAGCGCTGCACGGCAATGTAAATAGATTTATCCAGCATGCTGGATATTAATCGCAGGGCGTTTGTGACGCTTTCAATATGCCAAAGTATTAATTGTATTATGTATTAAAGAGGTCCGTCTTTCTGCCTGGCCACACATGCAGAGTGGGCTGTCTCCTGGCGTACACACTCACTGATTGGTTGCTTTCTCCCTGCCTGTCTCTGCATTCAGAGGGGGGCCGGCTCTTTTCTGTTGTATTGGACCCAGCATCCACTAGTAAAAGCTTATCAAATCTGGCAAAACCTAATTTTCTAAAACCCAAACTTGAGATTTTATTAAGAAAGATGTATTGTTCAAGATTGACCTTATTCCTCATTTATACAGATTCTCATGGCACATATAGTGATACAGAGTTGGAGGACTTACTAAGAGATGCCTCCACAGAACCAGACCCAACTATGAACATGGTAACACTATAAGGTATTTATATCTCATGTTGTACTTTAACAATAAGAAAGATAAATATCTATATCTATCTATATATTTATACATGAAGTCAGACACGACGAAACGCGTTGGTTGATCCTTACCTCCTACCTCATTAAGATAAGCGATAGCAATTTTTTTATTCCTTGTTGTTCACTTTAAAAAAAAAATTTTTTATTCTTTATAGTGTAATGAATTATTTTATATATAATCTGAGCCCTCTGTATTTTTTAACATTGATCATTTTTAATTATTGATTGTTATCCTGGTAAACAATTAGTCGCCGTAGCTTTATTCACTGTTAACATTTTACTTTCAGTAATTTACCACTGCTCTCTATTTAATGATTGGCTGACACCCTATATAACTAAGGGAATATTGTTTTTAACCTTAATCCATTAAGGACACACAAGTGGCGTCACTCCTTCATTTTTCACACACATATATATGTGTGTGTATATTAGGGGAAGTACCACCACTTACCACTAGAGGCCACTCGATGGACCAAATTACTCCTTTGTGTGCTAAAAGCTGTCATAACAGAAAGTGAAAGCAATTTTTGCAGGGACACTGGTCTGTTTCAAGCTTGCTGAATATGGAGTGAGGATAGGAACTAAACTGTCACAGCTCAAACAAAGTACATTGCAGAATCTATCATGTACATACAGGTTGAGTATCCCTTATCCGAAATGCTCGGGACCACAAACATTTTGAATAAGACATTATTCCGGATTTTGGAATATATATATATATATATTTATTTATTTTTTTTACATAGTTACTTGGTCCCCTGGAGGTTACCCGGCTTCCACGGCGACCATCAGATCCGTTTTCAGCGGCATTCTTGGGGCCATATATATAACTTACAACCTTAGAGATACACCTGAAATGTTTATAAAGATTACAGATAATTCTCCTATTTACAGTTAGTCATTTAGTGTGCATTTTCATTTGAGTTACTCTGTATTATCCATGGTTAAAGTTCAAGGAAGGGACCAATGTTAAGTGTTTGGCAATAATTGTCTGCATTCTCTTGTGTGTGTGTATAGATATAGATTTAGAGATATAGGTACTTTTTGTATGCCAATTAAGAAATATACTTCATTTTTAACAACCTACAGAAAATGGGGCAAAGTATACAGCTCTCAAGTATGTTTTTTTTTTTTTTTTTTTTTTAAGGTATCAAGAACGTGGGGGGGATCTCAAACCAAATGAGCAGTGAGATGTAGAAAGTAAACACTAATGAAGTAAGGGAGATATTAGGTACTAGTAATGTGCCCATACACTTATGCAACCAGACATCCCATCACATCCGATCGCGTCTTGTGGTGCCCAGTTTTTTTTTTTCCAGCACACAATGTCACATGCCATCTGCGATGCCACATCGGGGGCTGGTGGTGGGAGAGCAGGGACTGGCGCGCTGGCGGCAGTGGAGCGCAGCACTGTGAAGGAGCGCTGGCAGCGGCTGGGCGGCAGAATTTGAAAAAACAATTTAAAACACTTGGAGACCCTCTGATTGGTTCAGCCAATCAGAGGCATTGGCTGAGAGAGCTCAGACTGCCGCCAGGTGTTTTTAATTATTTTGCCAGCCCTCTTCCAGCAACCGATGTGGTATCATAGATGGCATGCGACATCACCACTACTCCGGTCTCCACTCCACCACAACCCGCTCTTTGGGCCCCACTAGCCGAACCCACCGCCGATTGCATTTGAGTGATCACATGTGCTATTTCGATAAATATTATGTGCAGCACATAATATTTTCGATGCGACCGGCGGGCCCACGCATCGCATCACAGCTTGAAACAGACCAGTGTCCCTGCACTATAATAGTCTTTCACCTGCAGATGGACATGAGCGAGTGCGAAGAATCCAGAAGCTGGTACCACTGATGCTGGTTTTATAGGACTATGGAAGTCTGCAAACTAAAACCTATTCACCATCTGTGAGTAGAAAATGGGTGTTATATGGCAGGAAGGGGCTGACTAGGTAACAGACGAGACCTCAATCCAAGTGAGACTAACGTCCGCCTTCACATTGTTACCTGTAATTCTGCAGGGTACAGATAAATATTCTCCGATAGCTTAAGCAGTGGCGCATGGTGTAATGGTTAGCGTTACTGCCTCACAGCCCTGAGGTCATGGGAACGATTCCCACCATGGCCCTTAACTGTGTGGAGTTTGTATATTCTCCCCGTACTCGCGTGTGTTTCCTCCAGGTACTCTGGTTTCCTCCCACATTCCAAAAATACACTTGAAGGTCAAATTGGCTCCCAATAAAATTAACCCGAGAGTGTCTGTGTGCGCATGTACATGTGGTAGGGAAAATATAGGGGCTGATTCTGGTCGACTGGTCGAGAATCGCAGTTTACCGAGTGCCAGAGAGCCCGCCGCAACCATCCGAGGGGAGGTGAACCGAAGACACCTCCCCTCGCATGTGTCCTCTGCAGGAGAATTCATTCGTTGGTCGACGACCGTCAAATAATTTTTCCTGTGCTCGCAAATAAGTCGGTGGAAACTGACTTTTATTAACTTGTGCCGGGAGGAAGACAAGGTGGGCGGCTGGCATCCTATTACACACAGCCGCCCGCCGCATTCCCATGGGAACACCCAGCATTTTCATGGGAACGTCCATGAAACGTTGTGCGATCTCATGGGCGACACCTGCTGCCGCATGCCCCCGGCCCGCCACGCTCCCTGCGAATGGCTCAGCGACTATGCAAGCTGCCGAAGCCGTTCGCACAAGGAACCTGCACATGCGCATAAGCTATTATGAACAAAAACATCGGTCCCCGTTGTGAATTTGCTGGGGACCGAATGAATAAGAGGGTGTGGATCATTAGGTCGACAGGCCTTAGGTCAACACCCCCAAAGATCGACACAAGCATTAGGTCGACATGGGTTTTTCACTTTTTTTTTTATGTCCCGAATGTCGATACAGTTGACACGGACACTCGTCCCCTCGCATGACTCTCCCTGCTTCGGGCACGGTGCCTCGCTATGCTCGGCACACTATTTTATCCTCCCACCATGCCCTCTTGGCTGGTAGGGCATGAATTACCGCCTGTCGGCTCAAAAATAAAAAGTGAAAAACCCATGTTGACCTAAGGCTTGTGTCGATCTAATGACCCTTTTGACCTAAAACCTGTCAACTGAATGACTGGTGACCTTCATGTGGTTGACCTAGTGACCATACACTGAATAAGAATGACCCCCATAGATTGTAAGCTCCACTGGGGCAGGGACTGATGTGAATGCTCAAGTGTTCTCTGTACAGCACCGCAGAATACAGGTATGTGTGTGCTATATAAATAACTGGTAATAATAAATAAATTGAAGCCTTTATTTTATTTTTTTCGTAGGATTGATTCTTCCAGGCCTTTGGGTCCCATCTTCTGCGTTCCCTGAATCCTCTTTGCACCCCCATTGATATAGCCTTAAAAAATGGGGTCCGATAGGATCACATTACACGGGTTCACCTTTTGAGGACGTTCAACTGATCCTAAATTTGCTTCCCCATATGATGGCAATAAGGGCAGCCGCCGTTCCTGCAGGTAATGGAATTTGCACACTAACTTCATGCTGGGACTCCCCAGATTGGGGTTTTTTTTCCAGAGAGAAGATCCAACTTTACAGTTTTCTGGAGACTGGGGAACTGTTGATGTTCTGCACTTACACTGGACTGTTACTGGTTTGAGGGGATGTTCGCTGTCGAGGGCTGCTACGGACATATAAAATGACCCTCGTGATTCTTCACACTCAGTGGAACCTCCATTAACCACAGTGTAAAACACAAATGGGTCTTCAGCCTCACCTTTATACATCCATCTGATTGTGTTACACCTCTGGATACAGAATTCACTACACTAATCACCTGAAAATTATGCCTTGTGGCATTGAAATAGGCTGACCATATACTCTTTGCTTTCTCAATGGCTGGGACATGATAGGGTGATATATGGGATTATGCACATGGAGATAGCAAATTCTCATCTTCACAGCACTATACTGAACAATTCGGCCTTACTACTTCAAGCCATGCAATGGTATTGGCCTCTGTATGTGTCTACCTGGCCCAATATCTGTTTATCCTATTTGAGGTTTCTAGATTTTCTAGACTGGTCGGTTGGAGTACTATCCAGAGCATGTTCCTCTTGACACTTTCCTCTGCTAAGGACCATATTTTCTAAGTCCTAATGACCTCAGCCACACCTAGAATGTTTATGTCACTTCTTGTTTATCACCTTTACTGTTATCGTTTGAGATGTAATAAATAGCAATCCTGATCACCGGAAAGATCTAGTAGTTAGACATTTTCATATAGCTACAAGTACTACAGGGGCTTTCGGCGGTACTTAGCATTTTATGGTGACCCTGTGATTTTTGCCCAAATGCTTCCCTACATAAGAAAGTTTCAGGACCATGGACAAACTTATAAAGGAATTATGACCTGTAACCTACACACCTGGGCTGTTGTGATTTCAAACAGAACATCGTGTGACTGTATAGTAGGCCTGGTGCTGGACTAGTTACACAGCAAGTGGAGATCTTAAAAAGGCATGAGAAAGGGCTTGAGCGAGAGGGCGGCCATGTTGAATTTGTAGATGTATGGTTATACATATATGTCTACATATCAAATTTCCTTTCCTGTTGACTCTCATAGATGTCTTTAGTGATAATTTGCAAAATGCATTTTGCAGCTATTCTTAGGCCTATATTAATTATGTCTAATTAGTTTTAGTCCTTGGCAGCCGCAAACATCAGATTTTAGAGCTTGGATTCCAAATGACCCAATTATCATTTTTGATACCACTGCAGTTATTAAGCAAGGAGATTTAATGGGGAACCTTTATGAAAACTAGTGCACATACGTATGTTTAAAACCATAAAGTAAAGGAAAAAAAAGCCGTAATGCATAGCAACCAGTCAGTCTTTAATGTGTTAAGTGTAGTTTTTGAGATGAGCACAATAGTTGTATTGGTTGCTATGGGTTATACCTCATTTCCATTTACTTAAGTACTAGATGTTCTAAAGTTCCCAAGTATTTTCCCCTTGGCAGCCATAATAAACCAGCATTGGAATGGTATCGTGTTGTACTTGATTTCTGCTACGAGTGCATCATGTGAGGGACACAATTACTCTTATCTCTGTAGTGCAGGACACCACAAGATAACTCATCATGCGCAGTGGGAAGGGCCTTGTTGTCTATGGCCTTAGCATGGAACCTGCACGATGGTTCTAGATAGCTTGTGCTGTTCGTATTAGGTGTGATGTCAGAGGCATTACGTATGTTTGTCGGGTTTTCTTTCTTATATAATGTGTGGGAACAAATAGACTGAGGTTCTAGTTCCTTTTTTATCCCTTGTGCTACTCTTTTCTGCTATCCACAGACTCGGGTCTTCTGAGACTGACAGTCCGTCACCACAAGACCCTAAATACAGTATGAGAAAAGATTCACAATGAAATGCATTTCTCTTCCGCTAAATAGGGAGCGAGAAACATACATTTTAAAGTGTATGTGTTACTTATACCAAATGGAGGAACCCATTTTGCTGGCTGAGCCAGTACTCTTGTCAATTCACACTGTGTGCTCCGAAAATGCCTCCATGGGTGGGAGTGACGGATGTACTTTAAGATGCCGACATGTTTACAGAAATCATTTTTATTTGTAATTTATTGTACAAATCCATATTTATGGGAGTCTGTGTGTATGGATATATTTGAAAAAGAGCGCACAGATTCGTCTATTTTAACCCTCCCCTTTTATTGACTGAGAAAATGGCCGCCCTTCCTCTCTCCATTCGTTGGTCTATATATTATAATCTGCAGTTAAAATTGACCTCAGATGTGTTCTATGGGGAAAAGCAACCTGACAATGTGCAATACAAGTCCATGTAACTGTGCCCCACACTACAACGCTTTGCATACACCTCTCTCCAACTGTATGGTCACTCCTTATATACATCCTACAAATATGTGCTGTGTTTTAAAAAGGGTTTTCTTCCTATTGTCAAATAAAATGATTTCTTATGTCTAACTGTGTCTTTCTATATTATTTGAAAGTGGGTTGCAGTTCTCCATTGTTTGGTAATGTACAGCATGAATATTTGTGCAGGTGATTGCACTGTAAGCAAGCCTTCACAAGAACAGACTATTGGTACATATAAAGCCGTGTGCACATTTTAAGATTTGGCCAGGGTTAGCCTGAATCGCAACGTGTGTAAACTGCGGGCGATCACGATACACGGCCCCACTGCATCACTATCACCCCACCAAATAGGCTGTGCAGGCAAGGCAATTTTGACTAAGCCGCTGCACACAGTGTATTTACCTACGGCTGGGGATGGCAAGATGTAGTTAGCCGTCTAAAACTCAGACTCAGAGTAGCTTCCTGTATGGTGGATAACATGGAGAAGTAGCTGAAAGGGATAAATCTCCCTGTAGCCTGTATGAGATGAGGGAGTACACGAAATGGGAGGCATCCTCTCCCTGATTAAAAATTTTCTTAGGTTATTAAATATGCGCATGGCTTGTTCATACAGGTAGGTAGATGTTTAAGCAGGCCCAGTTTTAATATTGCATTCAGTGGTGGCTCTTACCTCTTTAGAGAAGGCGGGCTGCTGCTGCAATGCCGCCCCCCTCCGCTGCTGGACCCCACTGCCGATGCCCGCTGGTCCCCACTGCGGGTCCTGATGCCCGTCGTGGTCGGGTGACCAGAGCATGCACAGTACCTTCTTCGGTACTGCGCATGCGCTGGCCCCCAGCATCTATGAGCGGCTTCGACACTGCCGTTCCCCAGCTGGTCCCCCCTGCCACCACCTGCTGGTCCTGATCCCGGTCGTGTCTTTGGTACTGCGCATGCGCTGGCCCCCAGCATCTATGAGCTGCTTCGACACCGCTGTTCCCCAGCTGGTCCCCCCTGCCACCACCTGCTGGTCCTGATCCCGGTCGTGTCTTCGGTACTGCGCATGCGCTGACCCCCAGCCTCTATGGGCTGCTTCTGCAGCAGTTCATAGAAGCATATTCACGCTCCCGGGTCTGGTGCATGCTGCAGCCCTTGGAGGCATTCCAGTGGGAGAGAACGCCTGTACATGCAAACCAAAACTTCCCTATGCCCCATGAGGAACCACTGAAACCTTGTTCCTTTCTGACCACGACTAGGCCACCAGCACAAAGCCTTGGTGAGATGTCCTTAATTACTGCCTGTCTGTTTATTACGAAGCTACATCTGTTCTATTGCTCAGGCACCTAATATGTTACTATACAACAGCCAGGTCCTACGCAGCCTCCATGAAGGTGTCCAACCTGCCTTACTCAGCACTGCCCCAGTGGCAGTAAATTGAGACCGCAGGTTTCAGACACAATTACTTTGTGACAAGCAGAAGGAATGGGTGTCTGGCCAGAATACGTTGCAGCCTGAATGCGCATACGCATTTCTGTGCATGTGCATACACAGGGTGTGAGCACCCATGGCAAAGATTCTGTTCGCTAGGTGCATGCACCCTACACAGCAGGCGGAGAGGGGTGTGGGGTGCCGGGCAGCCTCATTACCATATGAGGGCATGACGGACAGGCGGGGGGGCGGCGAGCAGCTGACATCACTGGATGTTAGCTACCGCCTACTTCCCCGAGTGGACACGCATATGCAAGGTTGTTCAGAGCAACCTTGCAGATGCGTGGGCCTTCGCCATCATTCGATGGTCGGCGACCATCAAATGATTGGGATGGGACACTGCAGGGGGGGGGGGCCTACCTGGCATTAACCGGGCGGGGTTTGGTGGACTCACAAGGGTGTGAATTCGCAGCCTTACGAGTCAACCAGAATAACCCCCCTATGTATGTGGTGTGCATGTGCTGAAAGCATACACCATCCGTACTCTCAGGAATTAGATGGCACTCTCCGGATTTTTTACAAAGTGTATTATTGCAATACAAACATAGGTTTGCAGATGTTTCAGCACCACGCAGGGCAATTGACTCTTTGTGAACATAGAGTCTTGAGAAAAACGCCCTCCAGTGGGGCCCCGGGAAGTTGTTGTACCGGGGCCCAGGATTTGTCTTGACAGCCCTGCTAGCCATGGCTCTTATCTATATACTACCGGAGAAGAACCTTTGTACACACCAGACCTAGTTTGCTTTCATTCTATTCTATGGCATTGTCAGGACCTTAGCTGTGTTCATTAGGAACTGTTCAGTACTGTACGTCCTGAGAAGTCTATATATCTTTAATATGATATATTTTGCACAATTGTTTAGGTTTGCCACTGGGGGTGCAGTTCATTGTATATTAACAATGTTACTGTTGTGTACAAGGGTGGTTCAATAATTAAGGTAATAAGACCTCTCAACAGAATGGTCTTGGTAGATTTTATATCACGATTTTGACCATTTAGATATATAGATAGATATTATGGACGGTGTAATGGTTAGCATTACTGCCTCACAGCACTGAGATCATGGGTTTGATTCCCACCATGGCCTTAACTGTGCAGAGTTTGTATATTCTCCCTGTGCTTGCGTGGGTTTTCTCTGGGTACTCCGGTTTCCTCCCACATTCTAAAAATATACTGGTAGCTTATTTGGCTCCTAACAAAGTTAACCCTAGAATGTCTGTGTGTGCGTGTACACGTATAAGGAAATATAGGCTGTAAAATCCACTGGGGCAGGGACTGATGGGAATGTTCAAATATTCTCTGTAAATCGCTGTGGAATATGTGTGCGCTATACAAATAATAATAATAATATATAACTTTATGGTGCAGGTGGGAGCAGCCAGGGGTTGTGCAAGTGGACGGCTGTGAGCCCGGGCATCAGGGAGCTGAAGGTGTGGCCGGGCATTGGGGATCTAAAGTCAGGCTGGGGAGCTATTCTGCTGGAGGCACGGCCAGGGAGCTGGAGCCTGGCACCATGTAGCTATGAGCTGGGCCAAGGAGGTGGAGGCGCATTTGGGAGCTGGCCTGGGGAGCAATGGGGCATGTTGTCTCGGGAACTGTGGGACAGCAGTCTTATCCCGAAATCCTGGGATTGAAATCCCCGCTTTTCTGGGGCTAAATCCCGGGATACTGCCGATCCCGGGATTGGCCACCCTAATAACAACTATCAGGACAAATGCCTCTAGAACAGCCGCCCATCACTGGAGAGTCTCTACCAGGACACTACACCCACCCAAGTCTTAACCCTCTAAGCATGTCATGATTCCAGGAAATCCATGGCACCTGCCACAACCAGCAACCTATCCCCGCTGTGATCCATGGGGTGACATTCTATGTGATGCGATTTGCGTTTTTTTGCGTTAATTAGTAAAAAAAATGGCGATATCGCATTTGTCCTTCAAAACGCATATTTAATAGGATGCGCTAAGGTACAAACAAAGAAAGTATGAACCAGATAGGTGCGCAATTAAAACACAGTGCAGCTATAAGCAAATCAACAGAGTAGAAACACCTTGGACGGTACTTATGTATTAACTGGGCTCCCATGTTAAATGCACCTCATTTTTTCATACCCCTACTATCCAACAACGCATGGAGTTGATTTTATATAGTGTGGCGAGCGCAGCGAGCCACCGTGCCCGAAGCGTGGCGAGCGCAGCGAGCCCCGCGAGGGGACGCGGTCTCATAAGAAAAACGGGAGCCCAGATATTACATAAGTACCCCTTGGACTACTCGAAATACAATATAGAACAAAAAGATGTGGATAAGCAGTAATAGCGCTCAGTGTTAACTATGAGGCAGGGTGTTTGAAGCCACTGCAGATAATACAAAACCAAATTAAAGCTTTGTAGCCAATATCACATGGAAGACCCAAATCCAATCGATCCACTGATTGTGGTAACTGCTCCCAATAAAGTGACTTTGGTAAAAGCGTGAACAAATTGAACCAGGCAAAACGGCATACAACAGGTGGTGTGGCGTCCTCCTTCGGTCTGGGTCCCTCGTCCCGGAAACAAGGGGGGCTCAGTCCAGGGTTCAGCAAAACTGCAGCTGTTAAAGCCAGTCCAAAGCGTCAAGCTGGATGATAAGTACGCTTGAACGCGTTTTCGGATGATGTCCTTCGTCAGAAGCGTACATATGAAGTCCAATATAGGGCATATATATACCCCTAACTGTTAAACCAAATTACAAACAGTTGCCGCTAATCAGCGTGCAGTGTCCGGCCTCCTTGTCCCTCAGCCGGCGTTTGCGTTCCATACGCCGGAACTACGTAGGCGTCTGCGTGTCACCCACCGGAAGTGACGATGCGCATACTCGTAGCGTGTGGATGCGTTCCACACAGTTGCCGCTTGCGTGTCAGGCAAAGAAGACGGGTAACTATGGGGATAACAGGGAGCTCGGACGCTGTTTACATGGAGTTCATTCTGCAAAACAAATATACATTAAAATCCAATAAAATAGCAGTACAACCCAGCACCATAGACAATAAAGAAGAATGAAATGGTGAAAGGTATAAACAAATTAGAAAAGATGGATTATTACGTGAGGAATGGTTTTAATTCAAATTCTGTGTTTAAGCCTTTTGGGATTAATGTTCCAAGGCGGTGGATCCACCGCATTTCTGTCATAGACAGTCTCCTCGCCTCATCATTGGTGCGGCTCTTAGGTAGAATTTGTTCTATTGCGCTAAAAAACACAATCTGACACTCATTTGCATTATGTACCACATGAAAATGCCCAGACACTGTATGTGTCTGTACCTTTTTACGTATATTGTAGATATGCTCTGCTATACGTGTTTTCATGGGTCTGCTTGTTTTTCCTACATAAGATAGGTTGCAGCTACATTGTAGCAAATAGATTATGTTCCTCGAGTGACAGGTAAGAAATTGTTTAATTTTAAAATCACAACCATTCACCGTAAAATGATCCAATTTTCTTTCCTTAGATTTCACTGTCCTACAGGCAAGACATGACCCACAGCGATGAAATCCAATAGTTCGGATTGTTTGACGTGGGCCACTGTCTGTAGAGCTGTGGACCAAGTGGTCTTTTAAGGATGGTGTCTTTTTGTAAATGAATTGTGGTTTTGGTGGCAATTGGGCTCCCAGAATTGGATCACTCTGGAGCAAATGCCAATTGTTCCTGAATACTCGCTCAACATCTTTATGTATGGAGCTGTATTTACTCACAAAAGCCGTTTCATTGATGACATTTGCTTTATTTGGTCCGGTGACAAGGATTCCCTGGATAGTTTTTGTCTTTCTTTGAATAATAATGATAAGAACATCAATTTGACCTTCAGTTGTAGTCAAGAATTGGTATCTTTTTTGGATCTCAATTTATACATTGAAAATGACGTTTTGAAAACTAGAACATTCAGAAAAGAAACCGATTCAAATAGCTTTATCTTCACCAACAGCCAACATCATAGAAATTGGCTGGATGCCATCCCATTCGGGCAGTTTATCCGCATCAAGCGGAACTGTACGGATGAAAATGTCTGTAAGCAACAACTGGAGGAAGTATCAAATAGGTTGAGTGCTAAAGGTTACTCAAAGAGCCTTATTGAAAGTGCTAGAGAAAAAATTGATCTGATTGAACGTCCAACACTATTGGAACCTAAACCCAAGTCAGACCAAGTGAATGATAGATTTAAATGGGCCTTTGTGAGTAAGGATCCGATACGATTTCCCGGCGGTCGGGATCCCGGCGGTCGGAATCCCGACACTGGAATCCCGACAAGGGGGGGACATGGATCGCCCCCCCTTGCGGGCTCGCTGCGCTCGCCACGCAGCGGGCCCGGTGCCTCGCTACGCTCGGCACGCTATTTTATTCTCCCTCTATGGGTGTCGTGGACACCCACGGAGGGAGAAAGTTTCGGGATTCCAGTGTCGGGATTCCGACCCCCGGCAAATTAACCGCATCCCGTGAGTAAATACAGCTCCATACATAAAGATGTTGAGCGAGTATTCAGGAACAATTGGCATTTGCTCCAGAGTGATCCAATTCTGGGAGCCCAATTGCCACCAAAACCACAATTCATTTACAAAAAGGCACCATCCTTAAAAGACCACTTGGTCCACAGCTCTACAGACAGTGGCCCACGTCAAACAATCCGAACTATTGGATTTCATCGCTGTGGGTCATGTCTTGCCTGTAGGACAGTGAAATCTAAGGAAAGAAAATTGGATCATTTTACGGTGAATGGTTGTGATTTTAAAATTAAACAATTTCTTACCTGTCACTCGAGGAACATAATCTATTTGCTACAATGTAGCTGCAACCTATCTTATGTAGGAAAAACAAGCAGACCCATGAAAACACGTATAGCAGAGCATATCTACAATATACGTAAAAAGGTACAGACACATACAGTGTCTGAGCATTTTCGTGTGGTACAGAATGCAAATGAGTGTCAGATTGTGTTTTTTAGCGCAATAGAACAAATTCTACCTAAGAGCCGCACCAATGATGAGGCGAGGAGACTGTCTATGACAGAAATGCGGTGGATCCACCGCCTTGGAACATTAATCCCAAAAGGCTTAAACACAGAATTTGAATTAAAACCATTCCTCACGTAATAATCCATTTTTTCTAATTTGTTTATACCTTTCACCATTTCATTCTTCTTTATTGTCTATGGTGCTGGGTTGTACTGCTATTTTATTGGATTTTAATGTATATTTGTTTTGCAGAATGAACTCCATGTAAACAGCGTCCGAGCTCCCTGTTATCCCCATAGTTACCCGTCTTCTTTGCCTGACACGCAAGCGGCAACTGTGTGGAACGCATCCACACGCTCGAGGATGCGCATCGTCACTTCCGGTGGGTGACACGCAGACGCCTACGTAGTTCTGGCGTATGGAACGCAAACGCCGGCTGAGGGACAAGGAGGCCGGACACTGCACGCCGATTAGCGGCAACTGTTTGTAATTTGGTTTAACAGGGGTATATATATGCCCTATATTGGACTTCATATGTACGCTTCTGACGAAGGACATCATCCGAAAACGCGTTCAAGCGTACATATCATCCAGCTTGACGCTTTGGACTGGCTTTAACAGCTGCAGTTTTGCTGAACCCTGGACTGAGCCCCCCTTGTTTCCGGGACGAGGGACCCAGACCGAAGGAGGACGCCACACCACCTGTTGTATGCCGTTTTGCCTGGTTCAATTTGTTCACGCTTTTACCAAAGTCACTTTATTGGGAGCAGTTACCACAATCAGTGGATCGATTGGATTTGGGTCTTCCATGTGATATTGGCTACAAAGCTTCAATTTGGTTTTGTATTATCTGCAGTGGCTTCAAACACCCTGCCTCATAGTTAACACTGAGCGCTATTACTGCTTATCCACATCTTTTTGTTCTATATAGGATGCGCTAAGGGACAGAAATCGCATATTATGTGCGTTAATGCATGCTGACCAAAAGTGCGAGATAAATTCGCATTTTTATCGCATCCAGATGTTTTCGTAAAGAAAAGTATACAAATCGCTTATTTAATGCAATGCGTTTTCGCAATTCGCACTTTTAAGCTGACTAATATTCGCCCTTATTTCAGACCAGGTTCTGTTTGGCAAATTAGCCAGAACCCTGCACAGATCGCAATGTTCTGTGCAGGGTTCTGGTGTAAAAAAAAAAAAAAAACGGAGCCGACTTTCTCGGCTCCTGATTTGGCCAGAAATCATTCTGACTAGAGACGCCGAGGAAAAAACATCTCTGCGCCTGTGAAAGTCCTGTGAGCCGGGTACCAGATGGGAGCAGCGCTTCTGCCGGAGAGGATGCCGAGGTCGTCGCCGGGGACCAGGTGAGTAGGATTTCCTTCCTTAGGTACCCCTGGGGACTACCTCGGATCCTGGACCCCGGATTCTTCAGCCCAAGAGCCCCGGAACCCCGGACCAGCCCCGGAACCAGGACCAAGACCCCGGAACCGGACTCTTCTGCCCTGGAGCCCCGGAGCCCGGACCCAGGATCCAGGGACCGACCTACGGGCTCAAGGTAGGTAAGTATCAGTGTGTGTGTTATGTGTGTATTAAACTTTTATTTTTCAGGGTGTCAGTGTGTTTTCTTTAACTATTTTTTGTACTGTAGAACTACAAGTGCCAGCGTGCCCTTTAATGCCCTGCATGCTGGGACTTGTGGTTCTCCAAGTCCCAGCATGCGGGGTAGGCTTGCTGGGACTCATAGTTCGCCAGTAGAAAACAATAGTTTTTCTTCTTTTTTTTACACAATCCATCAGCCCGATGCCCACCGCCCAGGGGCATCGGGGACAGCCCCGGACTATCAGCATGGGCTGGTAAGTCCTGGAGGGGGGGGCCCCCTTCATTGGGGGGGTCCCCACTTCCCCAGGACCCCTGCCCATGCTGACCAGCCAGGGGGTTAATGCTTTGGCCGCGGGACCTTATATAATAAGTGTCCCCCGGCTGTGGCATTACCCTGCTGGCTGGTTGGGTCCGGTGCTGGTTCTTAAAATTAAAATTCATTTTGTCCCCCGTATTTTGGGAACCAGCGCCCGACCTTGAGCCGGGTGCTGGTTTCATTAAATCAAGGGGACCCCTATTTGACGGGGACCCTGATTTTATGTCACCAGCACCGGCTCAATGAGCCCGGGGCTGGTTATGCTCTGGCGGGGGACCCCGCGCTCGTTTTTTTTTTTTACTTTGCGCTTTCCTGCAAACGTGCGATTTTCAGACATGAAAATCGCACATTTTCAGGTCTAAAGACATCGCACCACTTCGCCGCAAATCGCACCACTTTGCACTTTTCAGCCTCCAAATCGCATCACATTAAATATGCGAATTATGACTGAAAAATGCGATTTTAAAAAGTGCGAATAGCGGCGATGTGGTGCGCTAAAAAAAATGCGCATTTATCTCAAAGCATAGAATGTCACCCATGGTGTCTAGTACACTGTCAGAGAGGTCCCATTGATTAGCCGAAAAAAGATTCAATCCACCTCTGACTACCTCTGTGGAAAAGGGGCTGCTGCAATGATGCAACCCCCCCTCCGCTGCTAATCCCCCTGCGCTGGTCCTCAGCTAGTCCACGCTGCCACCACCTGCTGGTCCCTGCTGCTGATCCTGACCCCAGTCACTTCATTGGTACTTTCTTTCATCCATCCTGGTGACACAGCTTCAACCTTGGGATGTAGGGTCCGCAGGAGCAAGGCACCTATTATTATAATTGTATTATTATAATTTTATTTATAAGGTGCCACAAGTGTTTCGCAGCGCCGTACAAAGGAACAATACAGGGAGACCAAACTTGGCATAACATTGAAAAAATAACAAAAGTAGAGTACAAATAAAGAGTGCCACAGTTCAATACACATTACAGCTTAACTATAAGTAGAGAGGACTCAATCAACATACAACTAGAGGCTTGAGGCCAATGATGGAGATGGGTATGCGGATGAAGATGGTCACTGAGTGTTTGAGTATAGGAGAAGTCACCTATGCTGACTTCTTTGAGAGAGGCAGGCTCCTCCCTTCTGCATCCCAGGATACTTCAGTTTGTTTTAGGTGCCCACTGGAGTGGGTGCTGTGCTGACAGGCTGCATTATTTCTGGATAATCTGAATTTTTTATTCGGTACTTGTTTCCTAGCACGGCGCCCGTCGGGTCCCATCGCATACCATTACTTAAGGTATGCGATGGTCGCCTGCTCCGATACGTCAATCTGAGCAGCTCCGGCCGTGACTGGGGTTCACTTAGGACACTCGGGTCCTTTCCTTGAGGTACACTGCCACCAGCCAAAACCTGATTTTAGCGCTTGAAACTGCGCAAGGGGTGGCTTGGCTCGCACCTGACCGCACAATACAATATAAAAATGGTAACACGCTGGAGCATTCTCTTCTGAGGCTAATGAGTCTTAAGAACACAGAACCAGAACTGAGAATATGTATTATTTATTCCTAGAAATACTACAGAGCTTTAGAAAATAGTTACAAGATTTTACAATGATTTTAAAAGTACACACGAGTTTTAAATGCAATTTCAGAAATAAAATAAAAAGGGAAAAATGACAGAACCGTAGCTTACACTTAAGTACCAATCCTGACGTGGAGGGGGGGTTCTCCACAAGAAATCTCTCGTCGCTTACAGCCTGTTTGCTAGACCCCCAGGTAGTGACACTGACTATAGGGAGAAGGGTCTTAGTTATACCTTGCAGACTCCCTCATCCCTCCCACCCTTGGGATTTTTAACCATTCCCTTGCTGAGCCTAGTGAAGGTCCCTAGATATAGGATCTTTCCCATAAAGAATTTGTCCCTGCTTTGAAGTAGATTTTATACATTCCTCAAGTGATAGGAGGTAATTTAGTGTGGAGGGCCAGAGCACCTTTTGGCCTGTTGGCTGGACACTATTGCTCTCCCCCCCAATCTGGTTTATGAGGGGTCTCAGATCTTATCTTACATCCTGACTCCAGAGGAGTCCACAGATGGCTACACTCCCTGGGTCACCAATAGTCCACACACATAATACCTGACATGTTCTGATCTCCCACATAATAATCACAGGCGGCATGAATTTACCAAACATACCAGACATACATTGATTGCACAGATAATCATAACAGGAGGCATACGTTAATTTGATCGATCACCTGATCTGATCGTTACAGGGATGTTGTAGCTTGGGTAGCCAAAACTATGATTAAATGGGCTGAGGCCTTAGGAAATAAAGTTCAGCCTGATTCAGATGCTTTTATGCTGGCTGAGAAGCTTAATTGTGCTGCAGAATATATTTGTGAGGCTGGAGAAGAAGGGGCTAGAATCAGTGGTGTAGCTAGGTGCCACGGTGCCCGGAGCAAGGGCACAACCTAACATTATAAGACACACCGTAATGCCCTTTACACACAAAGCCACACATGATGCCCATTACATAATATATAACAAACCGTTACACACAAAGCCACACATGATGCCCATTACATAATATATAACAAACCGTAATGCCCATTACACATTTGACACAAAAAAGCAAAAACTTTTTTGGAAGGAGGGCACATTTCTAGTTTACGCCACTGGTGGGAGCCATCATGCTTCCAGTTATATGTACACACACACCAATTTTGTTTGCAGGAGGTGAAATAAATCGTAATAGATTATACTGAATAACCTGCCAATTTCTACAAGACAAAATAAAGGATCTTTACCCTATCAGTGAAAAGAAAGCACATATTGTGCATGGAGGAGTTCCTCTACCTGATGATGACGCTGCTGCTCCTGCTGCTTAGAGAAACGCAGGGGAGGTAGGGGGAGGGAGAGAACTGCAGAGCTGTCTCCCTCCAGAACATCCTTATCACAGCAACTGTAATCACTCTGCATGCAGTCATCCCACCAGCTCGGTTCCATTGTCTCACATGATAACCTGTGAGACTTCCTGCATGGAAAGCATGGCCTCATGGGATTTGTAGTTTAATCGTTAACTGCTCAAAGTCTGGGCAGTAACATATAAACTACAATTCCCATGATGCCAATGTCCCTGCTTCTCTGTCCTGCCGGGTGCTGTCTGCCACAGCTGAATCCCAGCACCTCCACCTACTAGCGCTGTAAGTGCTGCAGCTGGGCGGGGGAGGGAGCGGGCGAGCAGGACAGGGGAGCCGGCGGCATGCGGCTATGGCGCCCTTTGATATCCCGGTGCCTGGAGCTCGTGCTCCGCCCTCCCATTGCCCCTGGCTAGAATGGCCTCAAAGGTTTCAGACACTTCCATCGCTGCTAAAAGAGCTTTGTGGCTAAAATCTTGGGAGGCAGACAGCGAATCCAATAAGTCTCTGGAGACGCTGGCCTTTTAAGGGAGAGCTTCTTTTTGGATCTGAGCTAGACTTCATTATAAAGCAGGCCACAGGAGGGAAGAGCTCCTTTCTTCAGGTCCTGTGCAGCTCCGCTAAGGCCAGGCATCTTTATCTGCCAACAATGGGTCTAGTAGCAGTGCAATGTGAAAAGGGTGCACTAGGAGCCTAATTTTATACGGGACACTTGTAAATCTGTGTGCGACTGATTCTGTGCCCATACACTGAGCCGATTTGGGCTCGGTTCGATGTCTCCTCAGGTCCGATGTTCAGTGGTTGGACCTGCTGGCCGTCAGACCACCCGTCTTGGGACCTCCTATGCGTGCAGCGGGGTCTGGCCAGCTGGATGGGTAGCGGGGGCGGACAGTGGCGGCTGGGAAGCAGCATCGGGCGGGCAATATGAACAATACCCCCTCAACTTTAGAATGATGTGTATATATACAGATGGAGCTGGTGTAGTTCTTGCGGGGGTTGGTGTTAGAATCAGCCGCCAGGCCCTGCCATCCATCAGAAGGGGACGTGCTCGCACAAGACACTCGCGCCCACCATTCCGACAGAGCTCACTGCTGCCGTCCTCCCCCTCCCTGCACCCCCCCCCCCCCACACACACACACACACACACACAACCCTGACCGTCTCTCTGAAGAGCTTTGTGGCTAAAATCTTGGGAGGCAGACAGCGAATCCAATAAGTCTCTGGAGACGCTGGCCTTTTAAGGGAGAGCTTCTTTTTGGATCTGAGCTAGACTCCATTATAAAGCAGGCCACAGGAGGGAAGAGCTCCTTTCTTCCCACTACTTCAAAACATTCTGGTTTCAAGTTTGGGGCCTTTAAACCATCCTTTCGTCCCTCCTTTCGGGGAGGGGGGGCATCTAATAGAGGACAGACAGGAAGAGGAAAGTTTCGAGCCAATAAGAGCAGGGCCTCCAGGTCGCGTTTCGGAGCTTTCGCTAAGAAACAAGTGTCCCGTAGATAGACTTGATGGCGTCTAGGAAAAATTGTCAAGTTCCCAGGTTCTGTTCTCGGACCAGGGACCCAAATGCTTGGGCGGTGGATGCCATGGCGGTCCCATGGCATTTCAACCTTGTCTATGTGTTCCCTCCATTTGCCATGATTAACAGGGCGTTGAAGAGAATCAGATCCCAGAATGTGCAAACCATTCTGATTGCTCCGGACTGGCCCAGGAGGTTGTGGTATTCAGACATACTGTGATTGTAGACTGACTCCTGGCGCCTTCCTCTTCGACAGGACTTACTCAAATAAGGCCCATTTCTACACCTGGACCTAGCTCGTCTAAATTTGACGGCCTGGCTTATGAAACCACCATATTGAGGAAGAAGGGGTTTTCGGAAGCGGTCATCCAGACTATGCTCAGGGCTCACAAGCCTGTGTCTGCAGCTAATTACCATCGAGTCTGGAAGATCTATATCAGGTGGTGTGAGCTTCAGAGAGTGCACACCTCTAGGTTCAAGGTATCGAGGTTGTTAAAATTTTTCCAAGATGGATTCTTGGCAGGACTCTGGAGTCTTTAAAAGTACAGCTATCAGTTTTATCTATTTTCTTTCAGAAAAGGGTAGCTTTGCTGCCTGAGGTTCAAACCTTTTGGCAGGGAGTCATGAGGATTAAACCCCCGTATAGGCAGCCGGTGGCACCTTGGGATTTGTCTTTAGTGTTGTCTGTATTACAGAATTCTCCTTTTTGAACCGTTAAGGTCGGCTGACCTTAAATTTGTTTCTTGGAAACTCTTTTTTGTTGGCCATGTTTAGGCATGTCTAGGCATGTTTCGGAGCTAGGGGCCTTGTCTTGCTGGTCCCCTTTTTGATTTTTAATGAAGACAGGGCTGTGCTTCGAACAGTTCCTAAGTTTCTACCTAAGGTAGTGTCTTCTTTTCATTTGAACCAGTAGATTGTGCTCCCGGTGTTTTCTCCCCCCGAAGGGGCAAAAAATAGGGACAAATTGAAGAAACTGGACATTGTTCGCGCCTTGCGAATATACGTGGAAAGAGTAAAGGATATCCGCAAATCTGATTTGCTTTTGGTTCTCTATGATGTACATAAGAGAGGATGGCCTGCTTCTAAGCAGACCATTGCAAGATGGTTGAGGTCAGTTATTGCCTTTGCTTACACCAAGGTAGGTAGACCTGTTCCTTCGTGTATAAATGCCCATACCACCAGGTCAGTTGCTTCCTCTTGGGCTGTGCGGCATGGGGCTACAGCAGAGCAGGTATGCAGAGCTGCCGCCTGGACCTCTGTTCATACCTTTACAACATTTTACAGGTTCCATGAGTTCGCGTCAGAGGACGCTTCCTTTGGACAAGCAGTGTTGAGAACTGTGAGTCTGAGCGTACCCTCCCAAAGGACCGGCTCTTGAACGTCCCAAGGTTGAAGCTGTGTCACCAGGATGGACGAAAGAGAAAAGGGGAACTTTCTCTGAGTCCATCCTGGTGACACAGCGATCCCTCCCTTACGCTCAGTAAGTTATACCGTTCATGTTTTGTCATGTTATTGGTTATATATGGATTGTGCATACAAGATGTTCAGGCGTTGGACTGAGTTATGTATCCTAGTGTGCTTTGGAAGTTGAACTGAAGTATCCTGGGATGCAGAAGGGAGGAGCCTGCCTCTCTCAAAGAAGTTAGCATAGGTGCTTTGCTTCTGCGGACCCTCCTACATCCCAAGGTTGAAGCTGTATCACGAGGATGGGGTTCGAACAGGTAGTTCTTACGAAAATAACCTTTTGTATGTGCTGGCCCTTTGTGGGCTGCTTCTCCAGCAGTCCATAGAAGCATATTCACAGATTCACAATCCTGGGTCCGGAGCATGTGCAGTATCGTCCTCAGTACCGCACATGTGCAGAACCCATTTTTATGGGCTGCCGCCACAACAGCCCATGTAGCCATAAACACCTCCCAATGGGACTGCCTTGGGTGACTGGCAGGTAGGACTTCCAATAAAAAGCCATTGCCAGTCACAGTGAAGCCAGTGCAGTCTCACATACTGCATCTGGCTTCACACAGTGGCGGATTTTACCTGGGTAAAAACCACCACTCAATGCGTTCATTGAACATGGTATATATGTTACACATGGCTGGGGATAAGTTGTGTAGGGTAATGGAGATACTGTATATTCTTCGCAGTAACACAGGAGGTGAAACTAATGTTTGGTAAGAGTACTCGTATTGAATGGTGTTAATGACACAACAGAGGGCTGTTAGAGTGCCAAATATGTAAATCCAATCTGGATCGTATAAAAGCACAAACTTACTACACACCCTGCAAATGGGATATTTTTTCTACTGGACCAACAAAATTATCTATACCAAACATAAATCTCCACATGGTTCCTTTCCCATGAGGCAATAGTCTCTTTCCCTCTGCCACAGAGTTTTTTCTGACTTTTACCTTGTGAATCTACCATCTGTATCTTGAATAGGGAACTGGGTGTTATCATTTCAGCTGATTACAGGTAAATGATGTGTGGATCTGTTATTTAGTCAGTTGTATAGAAAGACATATACAGGTTACACAAATTACCATTGATATGTTAACATTTTTGTAGCTCTAGGGATAATTCCTTCAAATAGTAATTGCCGTTTTTAATAAAGGAAGAAATAAACATTTTATCTTTTACATTTAGGAGACGAATACGTGGATATATAATAATGTTTGTTGTATAATAGTCTTCGTATATCTTGCGTCAGATATATGCCTGGTGTGAGAGAGTAGTCAGGTCCTGTGCAGCTCCGCTAAGGCCAGGCATCTTTATCTGCCAACAATGGGTCTAGTAGCAGTGCAATGTGAAAAGGGTGCACTAGGAGCCTAATTTGATACGGGACACTTGTAAATCTGTGTGCGACTGAGTCTGTGCCCATACACTGAGCCGATTTGGGCTCGGTTCGATGTCTCCTCAGGTCCGATGTTCAGTGGTTGGACCTGCTGGCCGTCCGACCACCCGTCTTGGGACCTCCTACGCGTGCAGCGGGGTCTGGCCAGCTGGATGGGTAGCGGGGGCGGACAGTGGCGGCTGGGAAGCAGCATCGGGTGGGCAATATGAACAATACCCCCTCAACTTTAGAATGATGTGTATATATACAGATGGAGCTGGTGTAGTTCTTGCGGGGGTTGGTGTTAGAATCAGCCGCCAGGCCCTGCCATCCATCAGAGGGGGACGTGCTCGCACAAGACGCTCGCGCCCACAGTTCCGACAGAGCTCACTGCTGCCGTCCTCCCCCTCCCTGCACCCCCCCCCCCCCCACACACACACACACACACACACACACACACACAACCCTGACCGTCTCTCTGAAGTGGAGACTGCCTACTGCAGAAGTATATATAAGTGACTACGGCAGAGGGATATATAGGTAATGACTACCTGCTGCAGAGGTATATATAGGTAATGACCACCAACTGCAGAGGTATATATAAGTATTGACCACCTACTGCAGAGGTATGTATGTATATATATATATATATATATATATATATATATATATAGGTAATGACCACCAACTGCAGAGGGATATATATAGGTAGTGACTACCTACTGCAGTGACAACTTGATACCATTCAGAGACTATTCAAAGTTAGATATTCAAAAGTCACATGGGGCCGTCACTGATTAAGGTGGTACGGTTGCTTTAATACAGATTGCAGAGGTCCAAGCTGCTGCTAAATATTCATATAATCTCACAGCAAGGGGGACCTTAATCCCTCCAGCACACATTTGTAGTAGTGTTCCAATGCTGCATACTGAGAGTGTGTGTGTGTGTGTGTGTGTGTGTGTGTGTGTGTGTGTGTGTGTGTGTGTGTGTGTGTGTGTATATATATATATATATATATATATATATATATACACACAGTATATATTTCTGAAACTGAACAGAATTGACAGTTTTTCACCATATAACAATATTGATCTTAGACATGTACAAATATGGGGATATATTTCCCTACTTAGTGAGGACATCACTTACCATAAACTAAGAGGGGAGCAATTGTATGAGATGCTCTGCATAATGTGATATGCGCAGCAAGGGACCAGAAGAATGTAAGTGTGCGGAACGCGACTTGCGTGTTTCCACTCTGGGCATGCTGTAAATCGGGGTCTCATTATGTGCTATTATACAGGTACACCTGTAGTTGAGAAGCTGCACTGTGATGGGGCGTTTTCACACAGGCCGAGCGCACAGAATGGATGTGTGCGGCTACACATCTGTTCTCAGCAGTGTTAATATGTCCCTAACCCATCATAACACCGATGAATGATTTTTACACTGGGCACAAGTCATCACATGCTCAGAGTAGCCAGAGACGTACTCAGCGGCTGCAATGGAAAAAGGCATATCCAGCCTGGAGCTGACGTCACTCACCCTCCCATAAACCGCGCAGGTACACCTGCATTTTCCTGGACACTCCCAGCATTTTTTCCAGCATGCCCTCGTTTTTCTTAGTACTCCCACAAAATGTCCGGTTACAACCTCCAGACGCCTACTTCCTGTCAATCACCTTGCGTACAGACAGAGATCAAAAAAAGTGGCAGGCTTTCATCGCAGTACGGCCACACCCATGCGCACTGCGAACCGGACACGCATGCATTCTATCGATAGTCGGCCGATGTGCGAATTCGCAGCCATGCGATCAGGTGCCAAATTACCCCCATGTACCTAAACACAACGCAGAGTTGTGCGTGAACATAGATACGCCCATTTACAATTGCATCTTTTGCAGGGCCGTGTTTACGTATGGGCTTAATGGCCACTTGCCCAGGGGGCAGGTGTATAAGGGCCCTATTCTGATAGCTGAGGATCCCCTTTTTCCAGGGATACCAGAATTTTGAAAATCGGCCCTGGGGAACTGGAGATATCCAACTTCAAAGCAGCAGTCCACATCCGACCCGTTAATTGCACTTCCCAGTCATATTTCTCAGGTTCTCTTTAACTTAGAGTTTGTCTGAGAGTATATTCCAAAAGTTAGAACTCTCCCCTTTCTGCCGACACTAGCGGCTTGTCTCTATCATGCCCAGAACCAGAGATATCAGCCTTCAAGCAGCTGGTCCCTGCTCCAGCTCCAAACATCTGGTGTACAGTTTTATATTTTTATCAATGGATTGCTCTGGCTCCTGATCTCTGATCCCCAAGTCCCCAGCACCTCCTGAAAGTTGGGACTCTAGGTTTTTATACTATTGAAGGCTAAGAAATATTTTTCCAGATAATGGCGATATCTGCAGTCAAAAATGCTGCCCTTCCACCGGAAAATGACGAATATTAAGACCACTCCATTATCCAGCCCTCCCCTGCGTATAAAACACCCCCTACCTCCCTGGAAGTCATTAACAAGGGAAAAGAAAATGATATTTAGCGCTGATT
Source organism: Crinia signifera (assembly GCF_055691185.1). Lineage (NCBI taxonomy): Eukaryota > Metazoa > Chordata > Amphibia > Anura > Myobatrachidae > Crinia > Crinia signifera. The sequence goes on from NC_139225.1 coordinate 123,452,477, forward strand.
GGTATTAAACACTGCAGCTCGTACCTAAGGGGGATTACCAAACCCCTTAAAGAGATAGTACAAGAAAAATAAGGAGGATGGTACAGCGCTGTGTTTAATATTAAATTTAAATTTTTATTAAAATAATTTCACAACATTTATTGTATCAATGTGGCCAACATTGGGACAAACAAGACTTACAAACATATAATGGACTCTCCCCTCAAAAAAAAATATATAGGATCCTTTGAACTCAGTCAATGGTTAGCAGTATGCAACTTGGTTATAATCAATGAGGGTTAGTATTGTTTAAAAGTTAGTAGTATTAGCCTCTGATTAATTGCCGGTACTTTTGCTTATGAAAGTGCACAATCATTTAGGTCAATACTTAAGTTTGTATCCGGATGGGCAATCGGGGTCCAGTCTGCAGTCTCCAACCAAACCTCTCCGACCGCTGATTTTTTTTTTGGTGCGGTCCTAGCTGGGATGGTAAGGTGGCTCTGTAAGGCGGCAGCCTCTCTCCCCAATCCTTATCCTCTACGCGTTTTACAAGGGACCCTTCATTCAGCACAGTGCCCCCTTCCACACGTTAGTGTTCTCCCTCCCACCACCTGTGCAGTAAAGGAGTAATTAGCAGAAGTTACTGCTCCAGGTTCTACATGTTGAGTGGAAGATAGAGCACCCCCCTGCCAACCCTGGGACATCAAAGCTGCTGCTGATAGCACCCCCCACCCCTAGGAGGGGAGAATGGGTAAGGGCCCCAGGGCATTGCTTTGCCCAGGGGCCCACACTGCTGTTAAGATGGCCCTGATATTTTGCACTAAGGGTGAGTCTTGTCCAAATGGTCACCAATAATGGGGCAGCACGGACAGTGTTATAGTTAGCATTACTGCCTCACAGCGCTGAGATCATGAGTTCGATTCCCACCATGACCCTATCTGTGCAGAGTTTGTATATTCTCCCTGTGCTTGCGTGGATTTACTCCGGTACTCCGGTTTCCTACCACAATCCAAAAATATACTGGTAGGTTAATTGACTCCCAACAAAAATTAACCCTAGAATGTCTGTGTGTGCGTGTACATGTGGTAGGGAATATAGATTGTAAGCTCCACTGGGGCAAGGACTGATGTGAGTGTTCCAATATTCTCTGTAAATCGCTGCGGAATATGTGTGCGCTATATAAGAAACTGTTAATAAATAAAAAATAATGATGCCAGCTATGAAACCAATGGTAAGGATAGGGGCAAATATGTCCAAATTTCTACTGTGGATGAGATCCACTCTTGTCGATATAATTCACATTATACAGAAGGAGGTGATCAGTCATGAGCTGCTGTATGGTACAAGCTCACAAAAGTTAATTATGTTCAGTTCTGAGAGGAAAAACCTCTACAATAATCTCGCTCTCCTGGATACAAAGATATCCGTATTTGTGATTATAAAAACTGCTGACATGAAGACATTCCTGGACTTAGAACAGCTATGATAAGGCACTGCTAGGGACTTCTCTGTCATGTAGCACAGCTTTTATTGCTCGGGTAGGGTGGCCAAGTTCCTTTACCCCTTGGCACCAGGCCAGTGGATACTCTCATCTGCTTTCCTCTCCCGATAGCTGTATATAAATGGGCTTTGTTGTGTTTTAGTGTCAGCTGAGCGAGAGGGGGTGCGTGGATTGGGAGGGGGAAGGAGAGACACAGTGAAGAGGGATCAATAAAGCAACTGATGGGAAACTGAGAAACAGGCACATGTTCTGGTGGAGACTGGGGAATTCAAGGTGGGAGCAGTGGTGCCCCAGGGGGGGAGAGAGGGGTGGTGGAGGAAAGCAGCTGACAGTGACCCTGGAACATAAGAAAGGGGCAGTGTGACAGCAAGGCACATGATCCATGGATACGAAAACTACAGACATGAGTGTAAGAAATACAGCAGGAGGTGAAGAGAAACAAGGTAAGCAGAAGTGCGAGTGTGGCAAGGAATGAAAGAGAAATGAGAGAGGTTCTCAGCAACTGTGTGTGAGAGAGAGAGAGAAGCTGGAGGAAGGGGGCAGGGAACTATCAGGAAACTTTCCAACAAGAGACAGAAAGCGTGACATGGATGAAAACTAGTCAGCTGGGAACAGTTGTGTGTGAATGGCTGCTGGCATCTCGCATCCCACCTCCTCCACCATTGGGGCAGCGTTTCACACCAACCTATTGTCTTTATTATAACGGATCTGGACAGGTAATGATTTATACACCTGTGCAGCTGAGACTTTTAGAGGAAGATTTATTAAGCGATAAAGTGGTTGAAGCGATAAAGTGGCTGGTACTTTATCACCGGCCAATCCTAACTTTCCTAACAATCCTTACAGGTTGGGTTTGAAAAATGACAGATAGGAGCTGATTGGCCGGTGATAAAGTGCCAGCCACTTTATCACTTCACCAGTGGTAATAAATGGGCACCTTAGTTCCACAAGCACTGGAGAGGGACAGGATGCCTGCCTGGTTCTACCAAGACTATATTGTAATACTTGGCCAATCTGCCCCCTTCCTTACCTCTGTATGCAGCTGGCACAGGCATCAGGGGCACCCAGAGGAAAGGGTGAAAATAAACATATACTTTCATATGATCTTATTGATGTATATTGATAAATTCATGTTGGTCACTGATTTATTAAGGAATGCTCCACTTGGGGATTCTTTTTATTGCCTTATTGTTATGTCCAGGAATTTACATATGGGGGTTATTCTGGTTGATTTGCAAGGCTGGGAATTCTCAGCCTTGCAAGTCCACCAGAGCCCGCCCTGCGAATGCAGGGCCGCCCGCTCCCCCTTGCACCACGGGTTCACATGCAAGGCATGCAAATGGATGTTTTAAATAAACATCCATATGCAGACCAGGGGGAACCTCCCACATCTTTCGATTATCGCCGTTCATCGAAAGATGTGGTGCGTGCACATGTATATATATATTATATAGTGACTCTCAGGTCACTTATATATGCGTGCACATTTGGGAGGAACTGGGCAGGCGAATGACATCCGGTGATGTCAGCTGCCCACCCCCAGCGCTAACGTCACCCGGTGATTTGCATGAAACGCTGGGCGTTCCTATGTGCATGTACCCTGGCCCACTTCCCCCCGCCCGCAATGTTGGCCGCATACACCTTGCAGACGCACACCATCGGACCCCTTGCGAACTACGGGGTCCGAACAAACTGACCTGAATAAGGGCCGATGTGTCCATTTAAAAAAAAAAATCCATTGTATATATATTTTTTGGACACGCTACTTATTGATATTGGAACCTGCACAGGAATGAGTGCTTTGTTTTATTGTTCCAATCAAAATGTAAAATGCAGCGTAATGAATTAGCGATATGACTGATTCTATGTACATCTTTTTCATGCTACCTGCTTACTGTATAGTTCAGTGGTTCCCAAACTGTGTGCCGTGGCCCCCTGGGGTGCCCTGGGACACTTGCAGGGGTGCTTTGGATTAGTGATCCAAGACCAATTCAAATTATTTATGGTCCAAGTAACAGACAAAACCAGAGCTGGTGACTGCCGATAATAAAATATTTGTACAAACAGAAGCAAATCGCATCCCTCACCTCCTAATTAAACATGAGGATGACAAACATCCTTTACTTCATGGACACCGTATCAGTGTACCGCTGTGCTCGCCATATTTTGACGTGAATCGACATGGTCATCCGATGTGTTCGGCTTGCTTCGGGCACGGTGCCTCGCTGCGCTCAGCATACTATTCTATTATCCCTCCATGCCCTAGTGCAGGACAGGCCAACCTGTGGCTCTCCAGATGTTGTGAAACTACAAATCCCAGCATGCCTTGCCACAGTTTTAACACTCCCTTATTGCAAAACTGTGGCAAGGCATGATGGGATTTGTAGTTTGACAACCTCTGGAGAGCCACAGGTTGGCCAGGCCTGCCCCAGTGGATGGTAGGGTATAAAATACTGTCTGTTTTGAAAATTGAAAAGTGCAAAACACATGTCGACCTTTTGACTGTAGACCTTCCCAATGTCGACCTAATGCTTGTGTTGACCTTCCGACCTTCACCCTGTCAACCTATTTAATGTGCTGTCCTAAGCCCTGTAGACCTTTAGTGGTCGACCTAATGTATGTCGACCTTCATAGTGTCAACCTAGCGACATCATACTGGACATGTGAATGCTGCATTGCAATATATAGCACATATTCTAAGCTGCAATGTTACCGGGAATATGCTGACAGCAGCTTCCATTGTTCACTCTGCCTGAGGGCACAAAGACCGTACGTAGACCACATGCGTTACCCTGATGACTTGTAATGAAAAAAAATCTCAAACCTTTATTAAGGCCTATTATACTATCAACAGTATATACCGTACTTGTGCTACTCCAATCCAATATAAAAGCCAACCATACAATATAACGACTGTGCTTCCCTGCAGCATTGCGGTCCTGTTGGCCTCTCCAGGTAACAATTTTGATCTGATTAAAGCGGATCTCCCTCCCGGGATTTTGTGGGACACCCGCTCTCTCTCCCCCTACCCCCCGTCCCCCTTTTGCAGCATCCCCCCCCCCCCAACCTGTGCCCACGTCGACGTTTTGACTGTCGATCTTCACCATGTCGACCTAATGACTGTATCATCTGGTAGGTGCACTCAATATTCAATGGAATATTGGAGCCAATCGGTTCCTGTCAGTTTATAAGCAATATTTGAAAAATGACAGTTGGGATCTGATTGGCTGGATGTTTATCACCCTCACGTTTATCTCTTTTTAAGGCTTACTACTGCCCCATTGAGCCTAGAAAGACGTCTACCAGACTGTGCTATAGTAGGTGATGGAATGGTCTGAGTAAAGCCAGGAGAGGTCATGGTCTGCTTCTTTGTTGTCTAGAAATGCTGGGATTAGGGTGAACATTCTCCAGTAAGTTCAATGATCTGTGTCCCAAATGAAGTTTATTCTGCGTTCACCACGTGGCTGAATACAGCTCAAAAGAAGCCCAGTCTGTATTACTTCCGGCTGCTGCTTCATTAGCACGTTGCTCAGGGTAACAGAGGGCCTTATTTTAGTTCACTCTTTCTGACAAAATCCTTCTTAGATGGGCAAAACCATGTGCACTGCAGGTGGGGCAGATGTAACTTGTGCAGATATAATTAGATTTGGGTGGGGTTTTACTTCAAAGTGAGATCTATATTGCAGTGTAAAAATAAAGCAGCCAGTATTTTCCCTTCACAGAAACAAAATAACTCACCCAAATCTAATTCTCTCTGCACATTTTACATCTGCCCCCCTGCAGTGCACATGGTTTTGTCCATCTAAGAAGGATTTTGTCAGAAAGAGTGAACCAAAATAAGGCCCAGAATGAGAAGCTGGATAAGGTTTGCCGTTGATAGACCTATGTCTGTGTTTAACCCCATTGATGTAATTAATTGTATCTCACCCCTCTCTCCCTCTGCTTTTTATTTAGTTATCAAAATGGTGTCTCATATCCTGCTCTCAGCTGTCGCTTTAGCGGTCTTCCTCACCCAGATCATAATGAGCAGACTGTCCGACTCGCTGCTCACCCTGGCGGACTCCGCACACACACTCTCTCTCCTCATTGCTCTGTGTCCCGAGCTCATCCTTTCCCGCTCATCCTCCTTGCCCGCACATGCCAAGGCTCGACTTCCAACTCTCTTCTCCCTACTCTCTCCACTGCTACTCTCTTCCCTTTGCCTGTCTCTCACGCTAGGGTCGCTGGGACATCTTGTACATCCTCACCACTCTCACAGTCCGGCTCTTATCCTTGTGGCTGGAGTGCTGGGTCTTCTGTTTAATGTCATATATATGGTGGTCACTGGAGCTTTGCAAGGTAAGACCTGTTCTACGATGTGAAGCAAACTGTAAGGTAGCAATTGTAACGTTCTATTAAATTACATGGATCAAACTCTTTATGTATCTGCCCTGAACTGATATCTACTAGGCCTAATTAGTAACTCTTCAGACAGCTGAAACCTGTATTCTCTACCCTTCTACAAAACCAGGTCTGTGTCTACCAAAGGTGCAACTACATCAACCAAGATGGCAGCTGCTTTTGCGCCTGCTGTGTTCCTTGGCACCTTCATCCCTGCTCCTCACCAGCAGCTTGCTTCTGCACCTGTTTAGCCACCCAGCTGTACACTACTTAGATCCAGCTCTCTCATTGGTCTCTATATCGATCATGGTTGCTTCGGTCTACTCTGACATTGTTCAAAATGGCCGTGTGCTTCTCCAGGCTGTGCCACCGTCTACGGAGTTGCAAAGTGTGAAAATGGATCTGGACACACTGTGCGGCCACAATGGCTATCATGAGCTTCATATCTGGGCCCTTGCCCCTGGACATGGTGTAGCATCTCTCCACGTTCACTGTTCTGGACTGGAGGCTTATAAGAATATTGTAGGCCAGGCCAGGGTTCTATTTAAGCATCACGGCATCAGAGAGCTGACCATACAACCAGAGTTTGGAAGTCCTGGGCCCTGTGCTTTGGCTTGTGGGCCGAGCTGTGCTCAACACTCCTGCTGCAAGTCCACAAATTCTTTAAGCGATGATTTAATCTTGGTCAACATGTGCACCTGAAGATGAACTCAGCACGTAATGGCAATCCACAGGGTAACAGTGCTTAGGAAATGTATGAACTGTAGAAACTGGACCCAAAGCCACCTCTGTATATAGCAAAAAAAGGACAGAAATAGTGACATTAACCCATTTGTGAAGAAGACAAAAGACTGCATTATTTAGACAGCCGCTAGCCCTCTGACCATCCACAGTCTATACATGTACAGTTTAACACACAGTGTTTTTTAAAAAATATGTTCTTTTAATATCTACATAAAAACAGTTAGTGCTTTAAGTTTCTTGTTTCTCACCAAATGTATTTACCCAAAAAGAGTGTTATCCATGGTAGTCATCTACTTTGGAAGCTAGGATTATGGTAATATTGTAGTTGATAATCATGTGCTAAATGACTTTGTCCATTATATTATCCATGGTCTTTTTAACATGTTTTGTGATGTAGTGGGATTAATGCCGGGATTGTGGGAATGCCGATCTTCATATAGGATTTCCCTCAAGTTAGACCTTGCTAAAAATGAGGAAAGGAGGCACATTCTCAGAGTTAATTCCAGCTAATGTACAATGAAATCCATTTCTGCCCAATGGTCAACAGCCACCCATTCGTGCATCATCTGGGTAACTGCAATCTGAGAAACGTCTCTCTTGTTCTCCTGTGAGGGCAAGGCTGAACCCTACCAAGCTGGCTGTTGCATCGTCCTCAATGCCAGGTGCAAAGCTTTCAAAGGGACATGTGGCTGCTAGGTCTTCCATCTCTGGAGGTAACCATGATATGAGGGCTTCAAGATTTGAAGGGAGCTCTTCAAATGGGGGAGTTTCATCCAGTGCAGGGTCAGCCGCCATCAAATTACCACCAGGCAAATAATCAATGGGCTGGAAAGTATCCACCATGGTAATGCCAAAGTCTAAACAAAGGTTAAAGAAGTAAAAAAAGAAGGAATTAGAGCAATTTACTTTAAAAGTTTTCATTAGATCTGTATATTTAACACATTGGAATATATGTGGTTAGTACCAATTGGTTATGGTATAAAACATCTACAGTGTCTAGGTCTATAATCCTATGGTCGACCACTAATGGTCAACAGTCACAAGGTCGACAGGTAAGAGGTCGACATGGTTAAAAGGTAGACATCCAAAAGGTCAACATGGAAAAAAGGTTGAGTTTTTAATATTTTAGGGTGTCAATGTCGACATAGGTCGACATGGACACTGTCTAACTGTACCGCTGCACTCGCAATGCTTCGGGCTCGGTGCCTTGATGTGCTCGGCACACTATTTTTTTCTCCCTCCACACCCTAGTGGCTGGAAGGGCATGAAATACCACCTGTCGCCTGAAAATTTTGTAAAAAAATGCATGTCGACCTTTTCCATGTCGAGCTTTTGACAACCACGACCATTAGTGGTCGACCATATGACTGTCTTTCTTGAGTCATTCCTTGATCAATCCGGATACCGTACCAATTACATTTTCCTAGACACAATAAAGGCAGACACATTTTTGTGGGGGTGGGGGGAGGGGGGTGCTGAAACCGTGCTTGTGAGTATGTAGCCTATCAAATCACCCAGATCTAGTGACATTTATACTTTTTGGTCAAAAGGACTAGTGCAGGGAGTTTTACTGACACTGTTCACATCATCAAGCGGCTAATGGACTAATGTCACCAAGGACCTGACATCTTTACTAGACCTAGTAGGCTGGATTATTCTCCTGGGAGTCCCAAAAACGTGTAAATGTGGAATAAATCCATTATACTGTAGTTCCTAAGGGATAAAATAAGTTAAAGTTGGTTTTGCCTTTCAAATAATTGCCGCTTTAAAGATTTGGGCCTAGCTCGCGTGAACATCTGCATCTTGGAGGCTATTACAGAAAACCGATAGGCTTAATTTTCTTGCACAGTTTTTCTCATAAGTTTACATACCCTAGCAGAATTTGTGATTTTCTGGCCATTTGTCAGAGAATATGAACGATAACTCACAAACTTTTCTTTCACTCATGGTTAGTGGTTGGGTGAAGCCATTTATGCCAAACAACTGTGTGGGTATGTAAACTTATGAGAACTTTATAATGGTTCACCTCAAAAGTCATGTGACTAGGGTGGGGAATAGCCAACTCCAGTCCTCGAGCTACCAACAGTAAACGTTTTCCATGTCTCCTCACAGAATCACAAGTGAAAAAGTTAGCTCCACCTGTGGATCTTTTAAAATGTGTCAGTCAGTAATGAGTGCACCTGTGTACCTGTGAGGTGAGCTGGAAAACGTGAACTGTTGGTAGCTCTCGAGGCCTGGAGTTGGCTACCCCTGGACTAGGGAATAGAGAGACTGCCTTCCTAAGATGCTCTCCTCTACTGGGTGTAGTAGGATATAGCCACACTTTAATAGTTGCATCATTTGGGGCACCCACATCACCGGGCGATTACCATGGGAACGCCCATGAAACGCTGGGCATTCCCATGGGTGGGTACCCCTGCCTGCCGCCCCATGCCCCCCCTCGCCCACTGGCAGCAAGGTTGGGTGCGTGCATGCGCATTGAGAAAAACATCGGCCTCTTGCAGACGAACGAGCCACTGTGAATTGACCTGAATAAGGTCCTAAGCCAGTACCAATGCAACAGGTACATAGACAAATACCTGCCCCTGATTCTTCACAATTTATGAATGGCTCCTTATCAGCTTGGTTTCAAGTGAATGAAAGACCATGGCATAAACAGATTACATCCTGAAATAGCAGGTGAAGTAGGCAATGCCCAACTGAGCTTACAATCTAAGAGGCGTGCAGAATACGATACACAGTAAAAGGGGGCAGAATACCAGTGGCAGCTGCTGGAGGTGGAGGCAGCAGAATTATAAACCACCAATCATAAAGCAGCCAATGGTGACCGACATTACAGATTGGCTGTCACAGATGGAATGAGTAGCATCAATGGAAGATGAATTATAACAATCAGCGCCAAAAATGTCCTTTGTCGGTTACTTAACCTGAACTTTCTTTCATTGTTGTGCTGTTGTACATGTTTCAGTTTGACATATTTATGTCTAGGTAACACATTAGGTATTTACCTGCATTAGAAGTACAGTGATTCATGTAATCTGGTTTTGTTTGCTTTCTTTTCAACTCAATCCCATGTGGATCTGTGGGCAGAGAATGGTATCAGAGGACGTACAGTCTAATCTTAGATGCGAGCACATAGTAGCGCCTAGTACCTACCAGGGCCGTTAAACTCATCTAGCGGACAGCTGAGACGAGGACGCTTTTTGTGCAGGCTGTAGGAATCTGCAACGGAAAGTTTAAGGCATACTATGAATATATACAAGAGACTATTATGTATAAAAAATAATACATAGAGCAATGGTGGTCCAAGAACCCGAAAAAGGGACACGTGCAGGTCCCCAAAGTATATTTTTTTGGGATCTTCAGGGTGATTTTGATATGACAATATCAGCCCAGAACTTCAGTGGCGTCACTATGGGGCTGTTTGGGGGGCAGGCTGCTGCTCAGTGATAGGAGCCAGGTACTACACTGTAACATTACGTGCAGCATCTGGCTCCTGTTACTGCAGGCACAGCAGACTCCCAGACCCAAGGAGTGAGGAAAACAGGAGTATATATGCCTCTTACAGCTGCATCGGGGTAAGTGACACAATGCAGAACATTCCTATAGTTGATATAGGGCCTAATTCAGCATTGATCGTCAATGTGATCATTCTCAGTGGTCTGCGAGGAGAAAGCTGACACCCAGACAGAAAGAGAAGATGCCCCATGCTAAACTGCCAGAGAATTTTGTATGCATCGCTAATTGCAAACCGCTCGCAAATCCCGAACCATCCAACAGTTTTTGCCACTTTGGTCTAAGGACTCTAGTAATCAGGGCTGGCGCCACCACTAGGCAGCCACTGGAGGGCGGTACTGAGCCGCAAAGGAGAGCAGGTGCCGTAGAAAGCTGCCAAGGACGGTAGCAGTACATCCCAGCAGGGTGCAGGATCGGGGAGCAGGTGAGTGATACAAAACCCCCCGGGTGGTCATCAGCAGCAACTCCGGGCAATCCCCATGCGGCACTGTGCGGCGTGGTCATTGCGGCACCCCCCACCCCGACGGCAATCCCCGTGCGGCACCCCCCTCCCCCCGGAGCGTGGGTAGTGCCATGCTGAAATCCCCCCCAGAGGGAAGCGGGCGGGGCTTGCACCGGCCCTGCCAGTAATCTACAACTGAGACAGGGTGGAAGTGGTCATCGCTGACATCAGACCCCCCTACTAGACATGCAGAGTTATTTTCAGACACACCCAGAAAACAGAAAGTTTCCTCACCAAACGCCGGCTTCCTGTCAGTTAAACTCCGGCCAAATTGCGTTTACGATCCATAGGCATTTTTTGTCACTACTCACCCTTGCCCATGCGTAATGCCTATGTTACGTATGAGAAGTCATTCAATATACGCTCAACTTGTGAATTCCTACATTAGCTATCTGTGCTGAATTATGCCCATAGTATGGCCAAAACATACCAAGATGCTGGTAGTAATGGAATGATGAATACACAGAAAGCCCTCACCCACATATTGACATACCAGTGGCGACGCCATTATTACACACTTACTGTTGTGCGGTGGCATGTAAGTGAAGACCAGTCCTTCGCTGCGGATCCCATCTGTGATCCTCTGTAGACAGACTTGGACAGGAGCCGGGTCTGTGATGTGCAGATCATGATATGGCGGAGTCTTCAGAACAATGGCGATTTGTCTATGCACGTCAGCCTGTGAGAAATCAGCACGGGCTTCCCATGTGCCGTCCACAAACATCACCTGGATGTCCTCTGTGATAGACGTGTAGAAAATATGTCATGGGGAAACAGGAATAATAGTCACACATAGGAAGTTGTGGACACTGGGAATAACACAATGATTAACATTAGCATAAGAGGATAAATGCTGCAGATTTATCTATTACATATAAACATGTTTGCTGTATGGTCATTCCATGATAACAAACGTTACATTTTGACTAAAAAGATCATGTGAAATCTATTTTTGGGGTATGTGATATTTTGTGCGAAGTAAATGTTGTTTGTGTGGCACATAATGGGCCTTATTCTAGTTCACTCTTTCTGCCAAAATCCTTCTTAGATGGGCAAAACCATGTGCACTGCAGGTGGGGCAGATGTAACATGTGCAGAGAGAATTAGATTTGGGTGGGGTTTCACTTCAAAGTGAGATCTATATTGCAGTGTAAAAATAAAGCAGCCAGTATTTACCCTGCACAGAAACAAAATAACTCACCCAAATCTAATTCTTTCTGCACATTTTACATCTGCCCCCCTGCAGTGCACATGGATTTGTCCATCTAAGAAGGATTTTGTCAGAAAGAGTAAACTACAGTAGAATAAGGCCCAATATGCTTTCATTTTGTAGCAAAGCTTGTTATGAAAACTGGTAACAAATGTAATAAAAAGTTACTGTACATCTAAGCAATTGAATGATTTCAGATAGCCTAAGGAATGATTACATTTAGAGTTACTCTTCATTCAGCAGAGTCCTATTTGATCTCGCACCAAAATACTATATATGGTTTTGCAGTAATGGATGGGTCTGTAGAGACCGAGTGGGGGTGTCCTATAGTTGTTACTTCACTATTGCAAGGTGCTGTCAGCTGATTTTCAAATATCAGATAAACACCAAAAGAAGAAAAAAATCAGTTTCAAACCAATGCACTCTTCAGCCAGAAGATCTCATTCTAATTGTTATCAAATGCAATTCTATATTAGTAATCCTTTTAAAAGCAATTTGTCCTGTCAGGTACCATTAGTCTTGTTTTCTACAGGTAACTAATTCTACCTTGTAGAATAGGCAGTGCTCGAAGTGGGCTGGCATACACCGGTATGGCACTGCTTTTTTTCTAAGCTAACAGCACACCCCTCTCTGCCCGGCTGTCAGACTGCTTCCCCCTGGCAAGGAGCATGTAAACTCCATTGGCAACAAGCATTAAACCTCCTTGGCATTGAGTATGACAACTCTGGCATCAAGCAGGAAGCCCCTGGAATCAGCCATGTTACACCTGGCATTGAGAAAGAACCCCCCTAGCCATGAGCATGTCGGTAAGCGGCACTTATGTGCCATTATATGTAATGGGCATCTCAGTTGTGCATATCTGTAATGGGCATCACGGTGTGGGGCATATGTATAATGGGCATCAAGGTGTGTGGCATATGTATAATGAGCATATGCCACACACAGTGATGCTCATTATACATATGCCACACACCATAATGCCCATTATACATATGCCACACACCATGATGCCCATTATACATATGCCACGCACCGTGATGCCCATTATACATATGCCATACATCATGATGCCCAATATACATATGTGGCTGTCCCTGTGTCCCCGCTGTCACTCTCTCTGTGTCCCCGTTGTCACTCTCTCTCTCTGCTATCACTCTCCCTGTCCCTTTGTCCTTGCTGTCATTGAATTTTGGCTCATACCGTGTGGGGCACTAGTACTAGATAGTATAAGGGGTCCTACTAGTGTAGTGTATAAGAGGTATGTGGTGTGGTACGCTATACTTAAAGACGGGATGCAGTTAAGATCCCGGCGGTCGGGATCCCGGCGTTCAGAATCCCGACGCCGGAATCCCGACCGCCGAAATGCCGACACTTTCTCCCTCCTGGGGTGTCCACGACACCCCTGGAGGGAGAATAAAATAGCGTGGCGAGCGCAGCGAGCCTGCAAGGGGGGGGCGATCCACGTCCCCCCCTTGTCGGCATTTCGGCTGTCGGGATTCCGGCGTCGGGATTCTGAACGCCGGGATCCCGACCGCCGGGATTACATACCGGATCCCTTAAAGACATGCCCCTTTTTTCTGTAGCGCATAACTAAATCCTTTATTTTTCCATACCACCACATTTCCATTTTGAGCACTGAGTATAAGTGTATAAATGCCCTGTATTAGGGATATAGGGAGTGAAGTATTAAAAACTTATTGATAGTAAATATGTGAAGAAAAGAAAATATATAGGGGCACAGAAAGAATCTTTTATCAGAACATATAGTAAAAAGAAAGAAGTACACATCTAAACACACAAAACAAGCTGGTTTATGTAAGCTGCAACCCACTGGCAGCAACACACGATACACTATAAGTGCTGCAAAAGATCAGAACTACACATTAACCCAGTAATAACACATATACTAATAATGGAGAACTAATTAAAATTTTAAAACAACGGCATACAGAGACAAATTTTAATCTTTACATTTTTTTTATCTACTTTTTTCTTTGCACCTATATATTTTCTCAGTCACTGTCCTCTCACCTTTCTCCCCTGGATCACACATAAAAGGATTCACTCCCTATATCTCAGTCACTGTCCTCTCACCTTTCTCCCCTGGATCACACAGAAAATGATTCACTCCCTATATCTCAGCCACTGTCCTCTCACCTTTCTTCCCTGGATCACATAGAAAATGTGTCACTCCCTGTATCTCGGGCACTGTCCTCACACCTTTCTCCCCTGGATCACACATAAAATGTGTCACTCCCTGTATCTCAGCCACTGTCCTCTCACCTTTCTCCCTTGGATCACACATAAAATGTGTCACTCCCTGTATCTCAGCCACTGTCCTCACACCTTTCTTCCCTGCGTCACAAATAAAATGTGTCACTCCCTGTATCTCAGTCACTGTCCTCTCACCTTTCTCCCCTTAATCACACAGAACATGCGTCACTCCCTGTATCTTGGCCACTGTCCTCTCACCTTTCTCCCCTGCATCACACAGAACATGCATCACTCCCTGTATCTTGGCCACTGTCCTCTCACCTTTCTCCCCTGCATCACACAGAACATGCATCACTCCCTGTATCTTGGCCACTGTCCTCTCACCTTTCTGCACCTTATCACACAATATGTAAATCTCTTCTCCACCATCACAACGCCCAGTGTATTTATTCATCCGGCAGATCTTCAGCTCCGATGTGTTGGTGGATTCTAAAAGAATATATATGAAAATAATTCCCTTGCCCAGAACAAGAGCGAATAGGGGAAATAGTTTATTGGAAAGGCAGGAATATTTTATATTGAGACAACATACTCAGTAAGTGTCCACTGCGACTTACTCTTATCATACACTGGCTCAGACAACACAGGGCTGATATAATTTCTTTGACCCATTGGCGATGTATACCAAGCTTGGAAGCAAAGCCTGACCACATTGAGATCCACCTCTTCATGGTGACGCCACATGCCAGCTAATGGGGAAGAAACCACAGTGTTAACTTCAAATATGTAAAAATATTAAATGCCAGTTAAAGAGACAGAACCTTCTCTGTTTTACAGGATAGACATAAGCGTCACTGGAAAGCACAATTCCCTTCATAATATTTTGGCCTAGTTGTTCCATGAACTAAATGCTTATACCAGGCATGTCCAAACTCTGGCCCTCCAGCTGTTGTGAAACTACACATCCCAGCATGCCTTGCCATAGTTTTAGCATTCCCTAATAGCAAATCTGTGGCAAGGCATGATGGGACGTGTAGTTTCACAACAGCTGGAGGGCCAGTTTGGACATGCCTGGCTTATACTGTATGACTCCAAGTGGGAGAAGTTCAGAAGGTCCAAATTAGGTATGCTGGACAATGGTGGGGGTTGGCGCATGTGCGAATATGCAAGCCTCCGGAGCGAGCGCCTTCTGCAAGTGTCACACTCGTTGGAGCATTCGCTCAATGGTGGGTGGGAAGGGGGAATATGCAGTAGACCACCCAGTGTTTTATGGGCGTGGTTCCATGGAAATGCTGGGCGTCCCCATGCATCCTCGGGGTAGGTGGCTGACGTCAGCACCTGCCTCCAATTCAGCGGATAGCTGCCATATGAAAAGTAAGAGCGAAGGCTGCAAAAAACATTCGATGTTGAATGATTTTTCCCTCAGAGCAGGTCTGAATTGGGCCCAAAGTGTTATTTGGCAGGATGACCACAACCAAAAGTGATAATAGGATAGCTTGCATTTAGAGAGGGTTTAAAGGCCACTGCTACATACAAAAGGACTTCTCTATCTCACCACCAGAGGGCAGAGATTGGATCTCATCTCATTCCTGTAATGCTATGCAGGTTACACCCTCCACTTTCACTCTGTGGCACAACCCGATGAATGCAGGTGTGAGAAGCAGAGCGGACCAGCATTCTCTGCAGTGCGAAATCTAGCTATGCCGCCATGCACTGGAGTCACAGCTCACCGTTGTAGGGGTCTATTCCCAACTTGAGTCTCGATTTGACAGACGACTCGATCTCCTTTTTCCGAATACACTGGATTCCCAGATTACTAAAACTAGAGGGGGGGAGAAAATATGCTGTAATGAGACTTGGTCAGCAAGAGCTAGAATAAATAAAATTAATTAATTTAATTGCAACAACTAAGCTTAATTCACAACGATAAACAAAACAAAAAAATCTACCATGTGTTTTAGAAAAGTAAATGTAAATAGCCAGAAATGAATATAATGCGACGAGAGCTTGTTCCACTGGGACGTGAAGGTGACCAGCGTTCCTTGGCATTAAGAGGTGCGCAACGTCGGGTAATGCTAGTGTCCCACTAGCTACATAGTGATGCTACATGTAGGTATGGGACTGCAGGTATCTCTATCATGCATGACAACAGCTTAATGCTGGACCCAAGTGCGCCAGTGATGTCCGTGCTTTGTGCCGTACTGCCACTGGTGTGACCAGAACAAATAACGCAATGCTTGATAAAGATCATACACAGCTCAGTTGTCATGGTCAGCTGTGTGTGCGCTGGAGCATGACCCAGTGTCAGCCACCCCCCTAATTTCAGGTGCATGTATTTGTCCCGATCAGCACAGCTCAAAAGCTGCTAAGTATACAGTGCTATGTAATGTGCATCTCCCAGCATCCACCGTCAGGTGGAAGACCCGGGTCACTTGTAGACCCAGCTCCAGTGTGAAGGTGACGACAACGGAATAACCCAAGTCCATCACCCAGGTGTGAACAGGTGTAAGTGCTGAACACTCGACTTCAAACCCTGTTCTGTGTCCAGGGTCCGAGCCGGGTGACAGTAGGGTTTACATAGTGAGGGCAGATACTGAATGCAGTCCATTTATTTATGGTCTGTACCTAAAGTGGAAATCTGTGGCATTACTGTTCATTCTTACCTGTGCTCGGTCTGTCCTTCATCTGGATGCAGTATGATCTCGCAAATGCCATCATGACAGTCCTTACCCACGAGGCCATGCGGGTGGATTCGGTAAGGGGGGTCCTTCCACACAAGACACACACTGACATGGACATCATGAAGGCTCCCAGCATTTACTAGCTGCAATAATCCAAGAGATGACAGGTATGATAAATCTGAGGATTTCAGGTACTTTCCGTGCGAGGTTGGGTTGTACACATAATGATAATACAATCTTAGCAGTTGCTCTTTCATTAACAACCTGAATACGTGACTGGGAACATTCTGACTGACAAAAGGTTTCCTCGCCATATCACGGGCATGTTGGGGCATAAAGATCAATACCTAATACACAAAAGGCCCGTAATGCAGAGAATGGATGTTTGCCTTGTTGTAGAGTTACAATTGTGATCATAGACATTAATAAAACAATAGTCAACCTGCACTTCGAAACTTTTTGCATATTAAAATGAGGACTCGAGGCATAAATTTACCCCACGATCCACTTGCACAAACATGACAACCGCCCCTCCCACACCACCCCTCCCCCACCAATGCTACACCAGCCTTTCACACATCCACAACATGCCCAAACCCCTTCCCTAACCCACCCCAAAACCCCACAACAGCCCCTCCAACACTGCCATCAACCACTACCACCCAACTCCCAACTCCAACTCCAGCACCCTCACCCCTGCACCTCACACACCCACACCACCGGGTGTGGTATGGGACTCCGACAGTCGGGATCCCGACAGTCATTATCCCAACGTCGGGATCCCGACTGCCCGGAGTCAGAAAGCATGACGAGTGCAAAAAAGCCCCTTGCGAGCCACCTATTCTATTCTCCCTCTATGGGGGTCATGGACCCCCACGAGGGAAAACAGCGGGTGGCCGTCAGGCACCCGGCTGTCTGCGTTTTGACAGTCGGGATCCCGACATCGGGTAAACGACTGTCAGGATCCCGACAGTGGGGAACCCGTCCGGCACCCCACACCACCTACATGCTCCTCCAACTCCACTACTCGCAAAAAAAATGCCCCTCCAACGTCACCAAGCCAAGGGGGGGGGCCTTTCACCACACACTGCATCCCCAAAATCCACCTGTAAAAACACTGCACCTGCCCCTCTACATACCGCATTACCCCTGCAACCAGCAACACCAACACCACAGACGCCCATCGTCTGTAAGCACTGTTCATACCAACAAAATAACCTGCACCCTCTTCACAATCAAATGCCCTTTTCATCTTAAAAGTGAAACCTCTAACTACAGTACCAATACAGGTAATCCTCCATAGAATACAAACCAGATTTCACCAGATTTCACACACTAAAGGCGTTCACAAACCAGATTTCACACACTAAAGGCGTTCACACGTTCAAACGACCGTGTGAAGAGCGCCCATAGGGCGCAATGAATCACCTAGTTTATAATAAACCCTTTGAGTGCCAAGGGCATTTGTCAAAATAGGTGTGAAAATTGGCAAGCAATATATTTTTTTTAAAACAAGGATAGATGTGGAGGTTAGCGTGGCGCTAGATGATTTCAAGTTCGCCCTTCAGAATTTCCTGGAGTCTTACCCTATTGACTCCCAATATAAGTGAATGGTCTAGTACGTAATGAAATTCTGGATGTAGGCGCTCTCTATACAGACATAAATGCAGGTAGGGAAAAAATATAAATGACTTCCCTTATCTGGTCGGGAGTGAAGTTTTCTTCAAGATACTTTTTTTCCCCTTTGTTTCTCTTTGTTTCTTCTTTAGTTTAGGCTGGGGTCTATCTTCAGATGAAACTTATTTACAAATTTAAAACCCTCACCCCTCTAGGTTTAAACCACGACTTCGAACTTAAATGGTTCTTATAAACTTTTTGGATGTTTTAGATTTTATACTATATTTCCCTTTCTCCACCTATGCTGCTAATGATGTTCTTAAATCCTCTATATTACCATCCCTTTCTATACAAGTTAAATTGAATGAAGCGACCATTATCAAGATTTCAATACAAGTTGATGAAAGAAGGAACTATCTTTCAGTGACCAGTTGCCAAGAGGACTTTAACTACACGGACCGATAGATCCGACCGGAAGTCTATAAGCTGTGAAACATGCGGTGCAACTTTACCGCGGAACGCGTCACCGGAAGTGACCGGAAGCCGCGTCACCCGCTGGAAAACACGCGACCGGAAGTAGTGGTTAGCCGCGTCACACGCGGCCGAACTCCGCTTCATAGACACAGCGGGATATAGCCGCACTGTAGCGCCCTATGGAGGGTCACTTGAGCGGACACATTTATAACATTTGGCCCATTTTCAAATCATTTGTATTTAGCATGTATTTCCCCACCAGAGGACGACTTTACTTCCGGTTTTGGGAAACCGGAAGTGGGAGGGGGAATGGATATAAAACCCCATTCATTGCACATAGTCAGTGGAGCCCTGATGAAGAGACTTTTTGTCTTGAAACATGTCGACTCTAACTGAATGTGCATGAGCTGAAGGACTACGTTTTGGATCAGGTGAGTGTATATGTGCTGGTCCTCTTTTTCTGGGATCCGGAACACCGGTTTAAGTTGTTGACCTCACATTATCACCACCTGTAAACCTAATTGTGGTTCAAACAGCATATTTTATCTTTTTTGGATCTTTTATTTGAAATTGTTTGCTGTGTACTTGAAATAAATGCTTTTGTCAGAAAAAAGAAAAAGACAAGAAAGATACCTTTTTGTGTGTCACACAGCTACTAACATCGTGAGTACTGGTGCGTTACCCAGCACAAAAGATACCTTTATATGTACATCTATCCTATCCCAATAGTGAGTTGGGTACGCCCGATCATTACACTTCAGGAACTTGAAAAATCTTCATTTTTTCAAGATTAATAGAATATAACCTATTGCATACATTCTCTTTTATGTTTTCGGGGAAACCTCCAAGGAGAAGATAGACCCCAGCCTAAACTAAAGAAGAAACAAAGAGAAACAAAGGGGAAAAAAAGTATCTTGAAGAAAACTTCACTCCCGACCAGATAAGGGAAGTAATTTATATTTTTTCCCTACCTGCATTTATGTCTGTATAGAGAGCGCCTACATCCAGAATTTCATTACGTACTAGACCATATTTTTTTTAAAGTTTAACACCTTTAAAATTGGGGTTTATATACCGGAAGGAGTGTTCAGTCACCCGTATACTGACAACCTGTACGGTTGAGTTTATTATCAAGATACTAAAGCTGCATTTGGCCATTTATCTGTTTATAAAACCGCTGTTTTCAATCCATCCATACTTATGCTGCATAATGTTGGAGGTCTATTCCATATTTTCTGAGATTTCACAGCTATACAAAACCTGTGTGTACATGTTTTCAACCTGAGGAATAGGGGGGGGTGTGGAGCGCCCAAAAAATTGGTATGAATACTAAAACATTGAATTATGTTTACAGTTAATAAAAAGATAAACTTAAAATGAATTTAATTAAATAAGGTTGATCAATTGGGTATCACAAAGTATGAATTAATTAAATTATCACATCAAATAATACAAATGAATAAAAGTACACATAAAATTTGACATATAACATAATCATATTGCACTTATGAGAGAAGTAATAGGCATACAGTAAACCACTTGTCTTATATTGAAAGTTATTAGGAATTATGGATACTTAAGTGAGTCCCGCTTGTTCCAAAGTAGTGCTGTCCTTTTGTTCGGGTTTGATGTCCCCACGTGGAGGATGGGGGAAAGGGGAGGTGCTTGACTGGGAATGGGTATGGAATTGGGGTTCGGCTGGTACTTGTGGGTATCTGGTTGTTCCTGCTGGAGGCCTTGGTCTCTGATTCCACTGGTGGGCAAGATGGAAATACCTCACTTCACGGAAGGAAGGCTCCAGAAATTAACAGGTAGTGGGTTACCCAATTTGTACATCCAGGTGGAGGCTGCCGGCATGAATAGTGGTATGTTTGTGGGGGGGACAAAAGGAAGGCTGGTTTAATCCAATCCAATGTCCAGACAAGGGGACATCAAACCCGAACAAAAGGACAGCACTAATTTGGAACAAGCGGGACTCACTTAAGTATCCATTGCTCATAATAACTTTCAATATAGACAAGTGGTTTACTGTATGCCTATTACTTCTATCATAAGTGCAATATGATTATGTTATATGTCAAATTTTATGTGTACTTTTATTAATTAATTTTTATTATTATTCTCATTTTGATGTGATGATTAAATTAATTCATACTTTGTGATACCCAATTGATCAACCTTATTTAATTCAATTCATTTTAAGTTTATATTTTTATTAACTGTAAACATAATTCAATGTTTTAGTATTCATACCAATTTTTTGGGCGCTCCACACACCCCCCTATTCCTCATTTTGCATCTACAACACTTGGGGATTGAACCTCCCCTCAGTGTGAGCAGCCCACAAAAAACAACCACCCCCACCAAGCGCCTTCATCACCTGGTGGTGATTTGCTCTTTTCTTTGCATGTTTTCAACCTACCAGTTACTTAGGGGCCCATTAATCAACAAGTTTTAGCTATTTAAAACTCCTTGCAAATGATAAACGGTGCTCTTTCCAATCTGCCCCTAACTATAAGTTTCCAAACACGTGCCAGTTAGAGGCTGATTGGTTGGAGCTGTAATATGGAAGCATCCAGCGTTCTTTATTCCCCTGCTGCCTTATGGTCTGCATGACAAGTGACTTATGGTAATGGTGCCTGTCGCAGTCTATACAATGCGGTACCTACTGTACGTCCCTTCCTTCAGCTACCTCTGGCCGTATAGATATGTAACTAGGTGTGGCCAGCGCTAAATGAAACCATATAGGCAGAGCTGAATTGCTTTTAACAAGGAATGTCTGATTACGGATTCACCTTTCTACCAAAAGTTAAACCCGGCTAATTGGGGAGGCAACCTTACCCATGTCACGTTTTGGTTGGAAAGGGCAGATAAAAATTACCTGGGCCACGTTTTCAGCATGGACCTGGGTAACAGTGCAGTCTGAACAGGGTCCAGCTTAATGTATACAGAGAGACAGATCACCAGCGCTTGGAGATAATGTCATTTCTATACATGGCAGGTTATGGAGATAGTCTGAAATGGGTCTACCCACCAATAGCTCAGATTGTCCTATTTATTTGATGAATGGCCAATCACTGTATTGTTACTTTATATAAAGCTCTCTGGAATAACACAATTACACTTAAGGTGCATACACACGGAACAATGCCGGAAGCGATCAGATATAGTTCACAAATGTATCAAGTCATTTATCATGCGTACACAAAGAATGATTTGTTAAGGCCCCCATACACTAGCCGATTTTGGTCAGATTTCAGCCAGATCAGTCGCATACCCTCCAACATCTGAAGAAGGGAAATCGGTACACACTCGAAAGGGGGCGTGGCCATGAGTAAAGTGGGTGTGTCCACTTGTAAGGGGCGTGGCCATCCTCTTTTCGTATGTGTATGAGCTGGGCATTTAAAATAAAATAACCAGCTGATTGCTGTGATGTGTGGGCAGGCCTTTGACAGGGGGTGGGACAGGGCCCTAGTCACAGTTGGCAGCTGTAGTAAGCCACCGTGACATGAGCTGCTGCCTGCAGCTCATGTCACATGGTGGCTTGGTGGTCTGCTGGCATATTAAAAATAATTAAGTATATTTAATATACTTTTATTTAATAAATATAAGTATATTAAGTATACTTATTTAATATACCAGAGCAGCCCACCAAGCCACCATGAGCTGCAGCCAGAGCAGGTAGTTACGTAGTTACATAGTAGGTAAGGCTGAAAAAAGACTTGCGTCCATCTAGTTCAACCTGGTATAGATATCCATTGCTGATTTGGTTGGTTCTGGTATTTTACAGACAAATTATATTTCTTATTTGTACCCATGGATGTTTTTCTCCAGTAAATGTTTGTCCAACTTTGCCTTGAACGCATTTAATGAGCCAGCCGTTACCACCTCTCTGGGAAGAGAGTTCCAGAGTTTGACTGTTCTGACCGTAAAGAAATTCTTTCTACTAGCTGAATGAAATCTTTTTTCTTCTAATCTATACTCATGCCCTCGCGTCCTAGATTCCTTTCTAGTAGAAAATAGGGTGTGTGACAGTTCCTTATATTGGCCCTTGATATACTTGTACATGTTAAGCATGTCCCCCCTTAAACGTCTCTTTTCTAATGTAAATAGTCCCAAATTGCTTAATCTCTCCCCGTAGCTTAAATTCTCCATTCCCTTAATAAGCTTTGTTGCTCGCCTTTGGACTTTTTCTAATTCTATGATGTCCTTTTTATAGTGTGGGGCCCAGAACTGTACTCCGTACTCTAGGTGAGGTCTCACCAATGCTTTATATAGTGGCATAATTACCCTTGAGTCCCTAGTTTCCATTCCCCTCTTAATACATGCCAGAATTTTGTTGGCCTTTTTTGTAGCTACATTACAATGGGCACTACATCCTAGATTGCTGTCTATTTGGACTCCTAGATCCTTTTCAAGTATGGAATTACCCAGTTCCTCTCCGCTAAGGTTGTAACTTGCACACTGGTTGTGTCTCCCAAGGTGCATAACCTTACATTTATCTACATTGAACCTCATCTTCCATTTTTTTGCCCATTCATCTAGAATTGCAAGATCATTTTGAAGCATGGTGACATCTTCTGGTGATTTGATGACTTTGCTAAGTTTTGTATCGTCCGTAAAGATGGATACATTGCTGAGTAACCCTATCCCAATATCGTTAATAAAAATGTTAAACAAAACGGGCCCCAAAACCGAACCCTGGGGCACTCCACTTAGTTCCGGTATCATATCTGATACGGCACCATTCACAACCACTCTTTGTTCTCTATTACATAGCCAATTCCCTACCCATCTGCAGATATTTTCACCCAATCCTAGGTTCTCCATTTTATTAATCAATCTCTTGTGTGGGACAGTATCAAATGCTTTAGCAAAATCTAGGAAAATCACATCTACAGCATTTCCATTATCGAGGTTTTTGCTAACCTCTTCATAGAACCCTAGTAGATTAGTTTGGCATGAACGATTTTTCACGAACCCATGTTGGTTAGTACTGAGTAGACGGTGATGATCTAAATATTCCTGGATACCATCCCTTAAAAATCCTTCAAATAGTTTACCCACAATTGATGTTAAACTAACGGGTCTGTAATTAGCTGGATCTTCCTTTTTTCCTTTTTTGAATATTGGCACTACCTCTGCTATTCTCCAATCTTTTGGTACTATACCTGACGATAGTGACTTGCTAAAGATATAATGTAGGGGGGTAGCTAGTTCATCCCTTAGTTTGCTTAGCCTCAGTATTATTTCTTTCGGCGTGAAATCCACAATGAGATCTGGCTTATTTGTCCCGTTTGTGGTAAATGTTCGTTCCACAGTCTGCTCTCCCTTAGTAAATACTGATGAGAAGAACTCATTTAACAGTTTTGCTTTTCCCTTGTCCTCAGTAACACTTTTTCTACTAGTATCAGTTAGTGGGCCTATGTTTTCCTTAATTAAACGTTTACTATTTATGTATTTAAAAAACTTCTTTGGGTTGGTTTTGCTTTCAGTGGCTATGCACTCTTCATATAATATTTTAGCTGCTTTGATTACCCCTTTACAAGTTTTGTTTGATTCTTTGTATTTTGCGAATGCCTCCTCATTCAAGTTATTTTTATAGAATTTAAAGGCTCTGGTTTTATTGTTGATAGCTGACCTTACTTCTTTGTCCAACCATGGTGGCTTTTTTTTGTTGAATTTACCTTTAGTTACTTTAGGAATGTATTCAATAGTTAGTGAATCAAGCACCTTTTTTAGAGTATCCCACATTTCCTCTGCATTTTTTCCCTCCATAACCGTTTCCCACCCAATTCCTTTTAGGGCTTCCCTGAATAATTCAAAGTTCGCTTTTCTGAAGTTTAGTATTTTTGCAGATCCTTTTTGATGTAATTTACTGAAGTTGATTTCCAGTGAAACCATATTGTGATCACTATTCCCTAATTGTTCAATTACTTTTGTGTTTGAAACTAAGTCTGTGTTATTTGTTAATACTAAGTCCAAGAGTGCCTCATCACGAGTTGGAGTTTCTACCGTTTGTGTAATAAACTGGTCTTTAAGTAAGCTTAAGAACCCATTGCTTCTTGCTGATTTACCTGTTTCGTTTTCCCAATCAATGTCGGGTAAATTAAAATCCCCCATAATTAATACCTGACCCTGATTTGATGCTTGTTTGATTTGGTTTAAAAGAAGAGACTCTTCCCTTTCATTTATATTTGGTGGTCTATAGCATACCCCTATTATAAATTTGTTTTTTGGTTTCTTATTATTGTCGGTTATCTCTGCCCACACTATCTCCGAGTTGTCGTCTTCCAGGTCTGTGCTCATATTTTTCTCACATGATGTTAAGTTATTATTTACATATAGGCACACACCCCCGCCCCTTCTATTTTCCCTGTCTTTCCTGTAGAGTGTATATCCCTCCATGTTTAATGCCCAGTCATGCGACTCATTACACCATGTTTCTGTAATACCAATGATGTCGTAGTCATCCCTACTGATCACCGTTTCAAGCTCCCCGATTTTACTCACTAAGCTTCTTGCATTAGCCAGTAAGCATTTTAATTTATGTTTATTTTTAGATATGGCTCTAATATTGTGATTAGTTTCACCCCAGGACCCATTTGAATTTTTTACTAGCTTCCTCTTTCCCCTCTCCCCTTCAATAGACTCTCTACAGGCCTCCCCACCATGCACACTGCCTGCCCTCTCCATAGTTCCGGGAATTCTTCCTCTGTCATTCCCTCCTTCCCGTATACTAAGATCATCTGTACCTAAGAACTGTAATGGGGTAACGTGACTGTTACAACATAACATTTTATTACATGACATTCCTGATGCACCCTGAGAGTTACCCCCGATTATACCCTTGTTATGTCCCAGGACTTTGTCTATGTCTCCGTCCCCCCCCCCCCATCTCCTTCCCCCATATGATTCCTGATCCCAGTCCGGCTTCTCTCCCTGATGGTCCCATAATGTCTTGCTGCCCCCACCCCCCCGTCGCCTAGTTTAAAATCTCCTGTGTGAGGTAGTGCCTCACACAGATTTATAATTTGTGTGGAGATTTATTATTTACATGTAGCCTAAGCGGCAGTGCTTACAGTGCTGGAGACGTGGCAGCCGGGCCAGGAGCCTCCTCCGATGCTAAGATGTCCCCCCAGTCACGTGCGCCGGGGCTGGCTGGCCTGCCACCGCACCCCTCTCCCTCAGGGCGGCAGATTCACGCCAAGAGACTGAGGGAGGGCTGAGCTTTGAAGAGTGTCACTGTGCGCGGAGCTGGCGCGTGAAGTCATGACGCCTGGCACCATGCGCAATGCTGCACTATTGGGAACGGGTGGGGGAAAGCCAGGGAGCCGGCAGCGCACCACAGGAGGCATACCACAGAGGGAGCTGGGGACCGGGAGCCAGGAGAAGGAAGCGGCGCACATGAGAGTGACTGTGACGCCAGCTCAGACGTACAAAAATCGGTACATTCGGTACTATTAGAATTTGCCGGTACAGACTGTTAAAAAACGGTACTGTACCGGCAAATTCGGTATAGTTGGAGGGTATGCAGTCGGATCTGGCCGAAATCGGACCAAAATCGGCTAGTTTTGATGTCCCCTCAGATCCGATGCGCGGTCCCGTGCGCATCGGATCTGCGTCGGGTGGTCGGACCTGCTGCACGTCCGACCACCCGACTTGGGACCTAGTGGGGCGGCGCGGCGGTAGAGGGAGCAGGGGGGGGCTGGGGACGCTGCGGGGGACACAGGCGGCATAGAGCCGGGCAGGGGGAGCCGGCCGGGAGCTGTCAGTAAAAAAAAAAAAAGCCCATACAATGAATGGGCGGCCTGTGATTGGCTGAGCGCTCTCTCAGCCAGTCAGCAATTGGCTGAGAGAGCGCTCAGCAGCCAATCACAGGCTGCCCATTCATTGTATGGGCTTTTTTTTTTTATTCATTACTGACAGCTCCCGGCCGGCTCCCCCTGCCCGGCTCTATGCCGCCTGTGTCCCCCGCAGCGTCCCCAGCCCCCCCTGCTCCCTCTACCGCTTTGCCGCACAGACGCTGTCCCCCGCAGCGTCCCCAGCAGCGGGGGACACAGACGTGTCCCCCGCAGCGTCCCCAGCCCCCCCTGCTCCCTCTACCGCCTCGCAGCACAGACGCTGTCCCCCGCAGCGTCCCCAGCAGCGGGGGACACAGACGTGTCCCCCGCAGCGTCCCCAGCCCCCCTGCTCCCACCTCTGTAGCCCCCCCCCCCCTTCTCCCCGGGTTTTTAACATGTGATAAATCAAGACGATTTATCACATGTAAAAAATGGCACATCAAGTGCCAATCTAATCAAGCTCCCCCGGGGAGCAGCCGGGGAAGCTCAGGGGGAAGTCGGGGGCGACTTGTCCTAAGGACAAGTCGCCCTAGTGTATGGGGGCCTTTACACTTCACAAAAGATTGGTCTATGATCTTCCTGCATGCATGGAAGATCATTGACCATTGTCTATGCAGCTGTAACAATGCACGTAAAGATTTGAACGATTGGGAATGCCCACATTGTCCTTCAAATCGTTCTGTGTGTAAGCACCTTTAGAATTGAAGCAATAGATGCATTTCCAGGTATGCTCGTTATACCACCAAGCCACAGTCACTATTAGCAGTGTTGGATCCAGGGGGGGCTGCAGCACAGTTCATAATGCAAATAGGAGAGCCACACCAACTGCCATTCCAAAGTGCCTTACTTCAGTTGGTGTGCATCCCCTTTTTTTGTAGCCCCTACTCCGGGACAACCACGGACTATTAGTGTTAAAAATGTTATAGTAATGAATGACCTCACCTGAATAGCAGGAAGAGTCTTGCTATGGTCAGTACTGTTCTCTCCAAGGATACTGCCAGCAGACCTGCCCTCACACTGGTACCGAAATCGCATCCCCCGCTGTTTCGGTTGTTCTAAGATGACCAGTTCTGGTTCTGGAGTGCTCAAATAGGACACTGAACTAGGGTTAGGAGGTTCCACTGGGGTTGTCCATGGGGCAACAGTGACTGTGCTGATTAAGGGAGGGTCAGGCCTCCATTGGGGCTCATTGGTCTGTAGGTCGCAGGAGTCGGTGATGATGTAATCAATAACTTCTTCTGTCAGAATGAAAGGAGAAAGAGGAGTGAGCAGAACGTAAAATTAGGCAAGGGACATTATTCTGGTTCACTCACAAAGGCAAATTCCTTCTCAAATGGACAAAACCATGTGCACTGCAGGGGGGCAGATGTAACGTGCAGAGATAATTAGATTTGGGTGAGTTATTTAGTTTCTGTGCAGGGAAAATACTGACTGCTTTATTTCTACACTGCAATATAGATCTCACTTTGAAATAAAACCCCACCCAAATCTAACTCTCTCAGCACAAGTTACATCTGCCCCACCTGCAGTGCACATGGTTTTGTCCATTTGAGAAGGAATTTGCCTTTGCGAGTAAACCAGAATAAGGGCCAAAGAAAGTTAATCTATTCAATGAATGCATCCAAAATCTAAGTATGTACACCAAAATGGACACAAGAATAATTTGGTTTGGATCAAAAGGTCGACAATGTCAAGATCAACAGACACTTACAAGGTCAACATGGAAAAGGTAGACATTGACAAAAGGTTGACACAAGCAAACTGCTGACAGGGAAAAGGTAGACACATAAAAAGGTTAAGTTTACATTTTTTTGGTGTCAATGGACAGTAACCAGTCTCACAGGTTTCAATGAATTTTACAGCCAGTCTGTCTACGCAACTAAGCTCACCAGATCAAGCCAGTGTCTTTTTGAATCCAAGTCTCTAGTCACAATGGGTGAGATTTAATAGGATGAGAGATTCAAAAAGTGAGAGATTTGGTAAGAAATCTCCATTTTTTTTAAAGCGGCAATAATTTACACTGCAAAACCAGTTTGATTTTGAAGTGTAAATGATTGCCGCTTTAAAAAAAACTGGAGATTTCTTCCCAAATCTCTCACTTTCTGAATATCTCATCCTATTAAATCTCACCCATTATCTCCAAAAAGTTGAACGAACAAAGGGAACCTCATAGTGCATTTAAAGATCATTCTTATATGCATGTATGCATGTATCAACCTTAGAGAGATCTATATATTTATAAAATGGCATGGTGTTTTCTCAGTTTAGCGCGGTGGTTACCTACTCCCCTACCTTTACATATTCTACCTAGTAAATCAGTAAGAGGAGTATTCAAGCCATTGGCCAAATACTTAACGCGGCTAATTGGAAACTCATTGTTAATCCTCCCATGCGGGGCTTAATTAATAATAAGGTATGTACAGTATAACCGCCTCTGTGGAAAATGTCACTGCCCTCCTTCATGAGAAAGATCTGGGGTCCCTGTATTCCCACTTCCACAAAATGATGCCTGACCATGTTTAGGTAGTGGGATTGTGGTAAAAGTACATACCACACCCCCTAAGGGTCTGACCACCTTCTTTAGAATTACTGATCTGTCTTTTTATGGTGACTGCCTATATCCCTCTGTACGTGCCCCTCGCCTCCACCCCTCCCTTTTCCTTTTGTTGTTATTTGATGCGGTTTTTGTTTAGCACTTAATAAAACTCAAAGGGGTAGATGTATGAAGCAGTGATAAGGGAGGAGAAGTGAGCCAGAGGAGAAGTGGCCCATGGCAACCAATCAGCACTGACTTAACACCTATAATTTGCATAATATAAAATCATACAGAGCAGACAATTGGTTGCCATAGGTCACTTCTCTTCCCTTATCACTGCTTCATACATCTACCCCAAAATGTGATTTGCCATTATTTTATTGTTATAATGCAATATTGTTATATATGCATTTTGTAACTTTAGGTCTATATCGTATTGTGGGGGCTATCCAGCTTTCCTCGCAGTTGTGCGAAAATCGAGAGGGAATTAAAAATAGATTAGAAAAAAAGTGCATCTACTGATGACACAAGGTGGCACGTTTCATCCAGTTGTATACAGTCTTACTATCATCTGCTCGGAATCAAAGGAAATCATTTTTTCTCTGTGGAGGATATACTGTAATCAGCAAGTTGGCGGTGTACAATTTACCATTGAACACTAGGAAGCATACAGTAATGAGTCAGGGGCAGTACAAATAAGCCTTGCTTATCTCTGATGGATATAATGAAGGGGTTACCATGCAACATATGCAGCAAAGCCAACAATCACCCTGCCTTATATGCACATAATATTCATTGCAAACACCTGGCCTGAACTGCATACAGATCTCTGGCTGACTGGTTTCCTTGTTCTGTATGCTGAGAGTGTGGCTCTATGTCGGAGGTTCCCAATCTTTTCTCTCTCCTGTACCCCTTGATTAGGCTTTTCATGTATGATTACCCCACTTCTCAATTTGAAATATCCACAGTACTTATAAAAGGAGTGGAAGTGCATGGTATGGGTATCCTTATGCTTGTCCTTATATTAAGGAGTAGTGGAGGTTCCCGCTAATGCCTGTAGGATTACTGCAGCGGATTCAGCCGTGTCAGTGTGGAGCATATAATCACTGATGTCTGAAATAGCTCCTAGTGTATTGCTGGTCGGGCAAAAGCACAAGGAGACGCTGATGACGCTGCAGACGGAACCGAACGTGACAACATGTCAATGGCAATGGGAGACTTCTTCCGCCATTATCAATAGTTATTTTTGGGAACCCCCAACCGTTCTGCAGATTACCCCCAGGGGTACCAGTACCCCAGGTTGGGAAGCACTGCTTCATGTGGTCTTCTCAGGCAAGCTTCTGCAGCTACCACAAAGATTAAAACTCAGCTTGATATAGTAAATTCCTAACTCAAGCAACATTAAATCATAACTGGTTTAAAACATTTTAGGAGTGAAAGGACCCACAATAAATATAAGCTGTAAGGGGGCATGATCGCACCTATTCCGCTTCCTCAGTTCTAGGTACTAGATCTTGAAAAAGCTAAGTCAGATCAAAACGTGGTACACAAATTGTGTGCCTGAGTAATCCCCTTTGCAGTGCACAACAGAAATGTTACTGGGGCCTTTGTTTGAGAACAGATGCACAACTTCAATATTTCCGCTCTATATTCCGTGCTAAATGCATATCAGTAAATGTCTTCATATTATGAAACATAAATGTTAGGAAAGGTAGAAGATAATCAAGAAAAAAAAAAGGCAATCATGTTAAATACAATTTCCTATATCTCATTGAACAAGACAGGGGTGCACACTTTCACCCATTCTCCTTGCATTGGGTATCGCACCCCTGGCAGCTAGAATACGTTAATCCTCAGATATCAAAGGGTTCCAGGACATGATGCCCTCGTACATCCTCCATAATTACTGCTAAATCAGGACAGGGCAAGCTGTGGCTCTCCAGATGTTGTGAAACTACAAATCCCAGCATGCCTTGCCACAGTTTTAACACTCCCTTATAGCAAAACTGTGGCAAGGTATGATGGGATTTGTAGTTTGACATCTGGAGAGCCACAGGTTGGCCAGGCCTGTGCTAAATCCTCATAAACTATCGCCCAATCTTGGGTATAAGATCAATTATATCAAGACATATATTAGAAGTTTTCTTACATATATATATATATATATATATATATATATATATATATATATATATATATATATATATATATATATATATATATATATATATGGATTTCTTTGGAAGGAAAATTATCCTTGGGTCCTCTCAGCTGTTCCGATGGTAAAGCCAATGTATTTCTCAGTCAGGTAGAACAACATCAGGCGAAATGAACATCCCTCCAAGAGATCGCCACTTATTTCAAACTTTACCAATCAGTGTGACAGCCGCTGTTCATTTGTGATGGCTGGGATTAGGGGCAGCCATAGCAAGTTGACCTTCTTAGCTCTCTTTGCTGGGGATACCCTCTACTCAGCATCTCCAATCAGCACTGACCTGCCCAGTAGTCAATTTTACTTGTTGCATAAATAATTATTTTAAAACACTGCTTTCCCATCCAATCCCATTCCTTTCCATGCACCCAACCTGTTTCCGGCTGATAGGTCAACCACTATTAACAACAGTCAATAGGTCTACCACTATTGGATGACGCTTAGGTCAACACGGTCAAAAGATCTACATGTCTGACCTCTCACTATTCCTATCAGAACGTACTGCCAAAGCCCTCCAAAAATTAAACCAAACCTTTTACGAAAAAGGGGATAAAGCCGACAGACTTCTAGCTTCTAGACTTAGAGCCAGAAACTCACGTAACAACATCTCAGCAATTAAAACCAGTTCAGGTGACATCTCCCACTCACCCACTTCTATTAACCAAGAATTCCAATCCTTCTATTCTAATTTATATAATTTAAACAAAGACTCCTCAGCTCCCAAGCCCTCCGTGGATACCATAAATGAGTTTCTACGTCGTGCCCAACTCCCTCGCTTAACTGATCAGGCATCTATGCAATTGAACCGCGACATTACCGACGAAGAAATCTCCACTGTATTAAAGTCACAAAAGTCCTCAAAAACCCCGGGGCCTGACGGCTTTTCAGCCTCCTATTATAAAAAATTTGCCCATATCTTAACCCCACATCTCAAATCACTTTTTAATTCGGTACTGCACGGTTCCCACTTCTCCAAATCTATGCTTGAAGCGAAAATAATAATCATCCATAAGGAGGGCAAAAATCCACAAGAATGTGCCAGTTACCGCCCAATTTCGCTACTAAATGTAGATATAAAGATCTATGCAAAAATTCTGGCTACACGTCTAAATGATGTTCTCCCTGGCCTGATCCATTATGACCAAGTGGGCTTTATACCGGGTCGTCAGGCCAGGGACAACACCAGAAGAACTATTGACTTGATCCAAATTCTTAACCGTAGACAATCCCCATCTATTATCTTAGCGCTCGACGCTGAAAAAGCATTTGACCGCATTTCATGGCCCTTTCTACTCCAAACCCTTCAAATGTATGGTATAAAAGCCGAATTTCTCTCAGCTATTTCGGCTTTATACTCTTCCCCTTCTGCAAGAGTCATGACTAATGGCACGCTCTCTGACCCTTTTCCACTCTCCAATGGCACGAGACAGGGTTGTCCCCTATCGCCCTTGGTATTTGCGATGGTTATAGAACCTCTAGCTGCTATGGTCAGACTATCGGAGAAGATACGCGGGTTAGAAGTGGGCCCTCAAACTTATAAAATCTCTTTGTTCGCGGACGATGTCCTACTAACTCTAACCCACCCTCATTCCTCCCTTCCTGCACTCTATGACATTATCAATGAATATGGACATCTATCAGGGTATAAAATTAACTTCACAAAATCAGAAGCTCTCCCTCTTTATATTCCCCATGACATACGAAACAACCTATCCTCTTCATATCATTTTAAATGGCAAGCAAATAAAATCAAATATTTAGGAATATTTATTACCTCCCGTTATGAACAACTTTACATGGAAAACTACCCTCGCCTACTCAATAAACTTAAGCAGGACTTATCCCGCTGGAAGCCCTATATCATCTCCTGGCTTGGCAAGATAATAGCCATTAAAATGAATATACTACCCCAACTTCTTTATCTCTTCCAAACACTTCCAATTAAAGTCCCAGATACTCTATTCAGAGACATCCAATCCTCCCTTTCTAAATTTGTTTGGAACAATAAACCCCCTAGGTTAGCTCTAAATACCCTTAAACTCCCTAGGTCCCTGGGCGGCCGCGGCTTTCCCGATGTGAAACTATACTACTTAGCCAGTCAATTGAGCCAAATAGCCGCTTCCTACTCTCCATTGGGATCATTGGCCTGGGTAGACCTAGAGACCAATATTTTGGGAGTGCGCTCTCTAACTTCCCTCTGGGGCCTAGATAAAACCTCAAGACGTTTCCAAACACGCCTCCTTCCTTCCCTTAAATTCTCCCTCTCACTCTGGGACAACTCCTCCCGCAAATTCAAACTGACTTCCTCTCCCTCCCCTCTCACTCCTATCTGGGACAACCCTGCCTTCCCACCCGGCATCTCCCCTACCCAATTTAAACAATGGTCTAACGCAGGCATTAAACTGGCTTCGGATTTAAATATAAGGGGGACATGGGCATCCTTGGACGACATCAAAGCCAAATATCCCCTCCTGACCCCCCCTTTTTTCGAGTATTTTCAGATCCGCCACTTTTTAGGGTCGCTCCCCCACTCCAGAACTCTGATGGCTCCCACCTCCTTTGAACAATTATGCCTATCTAACCCTCAAAGCAAGGGAACAATCTCCCTCATATATACTATACTGGTGGAATCCACAGCTCCTTTGCAGACTCGTCACGAGCTGGAGTGGGAGAGAGATCTGGGCCCACCACCGGAGCCCACAACTTGGAATGAAGTGAGGGAGGGTGTAGCTAAAAGTTCAATCTCTACCCGCATAAAAGAAACCTCCTATAAGCTATACTACAGGTGGTACTTTACACCTGATAGACTATCTCGGATCTACCCTTCAACTTCCCCTGTTTGCTGGCGTGGATGCGGTCAAAGAGGCACCCTCCTTCATATCTGGTGGACTTGCCCCATTATAACTCCTTTTTGGTCCCAAGTTCTCAACCTACTAAAATCCCTCTCTGGCATTCCGCTTACCTTAGATCCCTGGGTATTTCTATAAGCTTGCCCTTTCCAAAACTTAGAGCCATCACTCAACAAATTATTCTCCCACATACTAGCAGCGGCAAAATCTCTGATAGCCAGAAACTGGAAATCACTTTCCCCTCCCTCTCTATCAGCCTTGACTAACTATGTGTGGTTTATCGCCGGTATGGAAAAAATTACATACCATCTCCACGACTGCCCGCACAAATTTAACTCGGTCTGGGACCCTTGGATCTCAGCCCATCCTTCCCACACCACTCAAAACTCACCACCTGCCCTATAACAGTCCCCAATACATGAACAATTTATACTCGGGTCCTATTCTCTTCCCTATCCCCCTCCTGACCTCCCTTACAGCATGCCTATGACACTTACCTCAGCAGTAACCCCACTACTACATTCATTAGCCAAATTTCCTCCATGTGTCTTATAGGTCGTTTATGTGTGACCCCCCCACCCTCTTATTTTACTATAATCCTCTAACTCAGCTTTTCCCCATTCTTCATCTTCCTTTTCTCTTTTTTTTTTCCTTTTTTTATATTTGCTATATTTTCTGTTCTGTTTTTACATAATGTTTCTAAAAATAGAGAGTTGTAAAATGTCTGTTTATTGATGTTATTATAATCATCTGTACTGCTCTCTCTTTCTACGTAAATAAAGAGTTTAAAAAAAAAAAAAAGATCTACATGTCAACGGTCGACAAAGAAAAGGTTAACATTTTTCCTGTTTTTTTTTTACCAACTTATTCATCGATCCAAATGGGTATAGAGGGACAATATAATAGTCTTCCAAAAGCAGTCAGCCATTCAAAGAGATGCGTTGCCCATAGCAACCAATCAGATCCTGTCTATCATTTCTTTATTGCATCCTAGAAAATTATAGACAGAATCTGATCAGTTGCTATGGGCAACATAACCTCTTTTTTTTTTTTTTTACTTCCCCTGACCCATCCTCTGCTCCCTCTGCCTCAACTGTATTTATCGGACACACGGTTGTTTAGTTCTGTAGTTTGTGTTCCAATCCCTTTATTATTGTGCAATATTTATATTCAATACATAACCACTGCGCTGGGGACCTACTTTCTTATATCGGTACTTATGTAGTATCTGGGCTGCCGATTTCTAAATCGGGTACATCGCATCGCATCGCATGCGACCATCGGATGCGATGCGATGACCCGATTTTTTCCATAGGAATCAATGTTAAAATGGACTGAGTCCATTTTAACATAGAATTCAATGGGAAAAAGGGGTCCTTTTCATACCCCTACTATCCAAGTGGGCATGGAGTTGGATATAAACCTGTGGCGAACGTAGCGAGCCACCGAGCCCGAAGCGTGGCGAGCGTAGCGAGCCCCGCGAGGGGACACAGAATACCGTCCCCTCGCGGGGCTCGCTTCGCTCGCCACGCTTCGGGCTCGGTGGCTCGCTACGCTCGCCACAGGTTTTTATCCAACTCCATGCCCACTTGGATAGTAGGGGTATGAAAAGGACCCCTTTTTCCCATTGAATTCCATGTTAAAATGGACTCAGTCCATTTTAACATTGATTCCTATGGAAAAATCGGGTCATCGCATACGATGGTCGCATACGATGGTCGCATGCGATGCGATATCGCATCGCATCGCATCTGATTGTATGCCTTAACTTAAGGCATACAATCAAAAAATCGGCAGCCCAGATACTACATAAGTACCCTTATATCTTATGGGGCATACACATGGGGCGATTTAAGCCCCACACACACACACACACACACACACACACAGCACAAATCACTGTGTGTGTATGCCCCATAGCAATAGCGTTGCGCAGCTCCCGGAATCGCTATCACCGGGCTAGATACTTCAAGCATGCTTGAATTATATAGTCATTGCCCATGTTCTCTCTATTGAGAACATGGGCAGTGACAGATCGTTCAGCAGACAGCGCTGGTGCAGAGATGTCTGCTGAGTGATCTGAGCGATTCAGTGTCGCTCAGCACAAAGCTCAATGCGCCCCATGTGTATTGGGCTTTAGTATTACAGCATTTGTAAATACATACTTAATACAAAAAAAAAATCAAATAAAGCAAATTCTAAAACCAGTACCTGTATTAAAACATCATTATGAGCCACCATGACGACCTCCCCTAGTTAATTAATACTTGTGTGACTGAGGACGAAGTCCTGAAGCCACTGGGTAAAATTAAGATAAATAAATCTCCAGGGCCAGTTGGCTTACACCCAAGGGCTCTAATGGATCGGAGCTCAGAAATAGCTAGGCCATTACATTTAATCTTTGCAGATTCAATTTCATCAGTCACAGTACCAAGGGACTGGTGAATAGCAAATATAGTGCCGTTATTTAAAAAGGGATGTAAAACACATCCAGGAAATTATAGATCTGTAAGCCTGACATCAATTCTGGGGAAGTTACATGAGGGTATACTAAGGGACAGCATTCAGGAGTACTTGGTGTGCAATAAAGTTATTAGTGGGAACCAGCAAGGATTTGTGAGGGATAGGGAACGTCAAACTAACTTAATTATCTTCTATAAGGAAGTGAGTGGGAACTTAAACCATGGCAATGCAGTAAATGTTGATTTTGCAAAGGTTGATCTACAAAATACTTGAGCTAGGTCTAGGAAAAAAAAATATTTGACTTTGGTCAAAAATTAGCTGGAGAATAGGGAACAGAGAGTTCATGGAACTTTTTCAAATTGGGCATTTTTTTTGTAAGTGGTATACTTCAAGGTTCTGTGCTCGAGCCACTACTTTTTAATACATTTATAAATGACCTAGGCAGTGATCTAGTGAGAAAAGTGTCCATTTTTACAGATGACACTTATCTGTGTGAGGTAATAAAATCAGATCAGGTTGTAGTCTATCTACAGAAGTGACATATATAAACTGATGGATTGGGCAGCTAAATGGAACATTGATAAATATAAGGGTTTGCATTTTAAGAACAGAAACAAGCGTGCAATCTATAAATTAAATGTGGTAAATGTAGGGGAATCGTCAAAGGAGAAGGACTGGGGTGCTCATTGCCAGCAGACTTAGCTACAGTGCTCAATGTCAAGGAGCAGCAGCAAAGGCCAATAAGGTATTAGCATGCATAAATAGGGGTGTAGAGGCAAGGGAAGACAGTGTAATCTTGCCACTGTATAAATCATTGGTACGGCCTCATCTTGAATACAGGGTTCAGTTTTGGGTAACACTGCATAAAAAATACATCTTGTAACTTGAAGGTGTTCAGAGAAGAGCAACAAAATATTATTAATGACGGGATGTACTAAAGGGAAAATGCGGTAAAACGGGGGTTTTACCGCATTTTCCTATGTACCATTACCCGTCCGCCCAGTCTCCGCCGGGCAGGGTATCGCCAGCCCTATAGAAGCCTATGGGCTTCTATCGCTGCTCGCTGCCCGCCGTCCGCGCGACCCCCCCCCTCCCGTCCTCCATCGATCTCCTTCTCCCCCAGCAGGTGTCACAGCCGGGAGGACATCCGGCTGCAGGGGATAGGAGGAGACGCAGAAGGACACTGACAGCCGCCGGGATGTGACGGAGACCCCGCAAACCACATTACAGGTATCGCGGGGGCCTCTGTCACCGCACCCCGATGCTAGCCGCATATCGCGGCAGCGATGTATATTAATACATCCCGGCAAAGGGTTTAGAGTCATTGGGTTATGAGGAAAGGCTGGCCAGATTAGGTATCTTTACATTGGAGAAGAGGCATCTTGTTTCTGTGCAGGGAAAATACTGGCTGCTTTATTTTTACACTGCAATATAGATCTCACTTTGAAGTAAAACCCCACCCAAGTCTAACTCTCCCTGCACAAGTAACATCTGCCCCACCTGCAGCGCACATGGTTTTGTCCATCTAAGAAGGAATTTGTCAGAAAGAGTGAACCAAAATAACCCCCATGGTAAGTGACAGGAGTTCCCCTCCAGTATTCCAGCACAGCTTGCAGCACTGCACATCAGATGTAACAGGATGAAATAAACTATCTGCTAATGTGGGAGAGGGAGCTCAGCGTTAGCACAGCCGTTCTTTCAGAGGTCATTACGTAACCGCCTTTAAATAAATATATATATCATTTTCAACTCTAGTCAGCATTTGCTAAAATGAAATAAAATTGCCAAAGATACGTTGATATGTTCTACAGCAGTAATAGGTAACTGGATACACTTCAAGGGCCACAGAGGGCAGCCCTTTAACCTTTAAAAGGACTGAACATTTAGTCCCAGTAGGAAGCTAAATAAATACAATTAATCACTGAGACATTTATCTGTACTAACATAAAAGTAGGGTTTTAAAAAAACATATTTAGAAACTATAAAAAATAAATCCAAAAACATAGGAACAAGCTGGGGGAACCTGTTGACCATTTGTCAACAGAGTAAGAACTGCACTTGTGTCAATTTCCATAGTGAAAACAGTTCACAAGTTGCTCACTGCACACTGCCGATATCAGTTATATTTGCTACACACATTAGCGATAACATAACTTTCATTACTCACAGCACTGTTAACTTTGAGACGCATCACCATGGCTAACCACAGAGAGCAAACGTTGTGGTTCTAGATATAAACATTAGCATATATCATCTGTGTATTACTTTCACTGGTATGACAAGGAACTTTAAGGAACTTTATGACTTGAGATATTACAAGTAGAGTCTCCCATATCAGAAATGCTTGGGACTGGATGTATTTAGATTTCGGATATATCAGTATTTCGGAATACCATCATGAGTAGGGAAGCCAATCCCGGGGCATTTTTTCAATCCCGGGATTCGGGATTGAAAAATGCCCAATCCCGGGATCCCGGGATTGGATTCCTATACAAAATCCCGCCCCGGCCGCCCGCATATTTACTTACAATTGTGGTGCGGCTGGGCCGGTGGGCGATGGAGCTGGGCATGAAGGAAGATGCAGCCTAGGTGGGTGGCTGGCTGGTTCATCGGGCGATGCTTTGGGGTCCGGTAAGTGGCGAGTGCAGGCAGCCTGGGTGGGTGGGCGGTATCGTCGAGGCGGCCGGAGGTCAGCGCGGCGCGCATGGATGAGGCGGTTGTTTGTGTGGCCTGCGCAGCGTGACCTCTGACGCCGTCACGCTGCGCAGAGCCGCGCTGCCCGGGACGGGAGAAGCCGGGCAGCGTCTGAGCACTAGCTCAGACGCTGCCCGGCATTAGACTGCGCATGCGCAGTCTAATCCCGAAATCCCGGGATTGGAAACTCCAATCCCGGGATTGAAATCCCGGCATTTTAGGGGCCAAATCCAGGGATCCCGCCGATCCCGCGATTGGCCACCCTAATCATGAGATATCTTGGAGATGGGGTATATGTCTAATGGGGCCTACACACGGGTCGATTTCAGGACAGCGATCTGAATTAATTTGACTAGATCGCTTAGAAAATGCCCCACATTGCTCCGTGTGTTCGGTCCATAGCTATAGCGACGCAGGGCCCTGGAGATTAAGATCCAGCGTGCTCGATAAATCTTGTAAGATCGCCGGTCAGGGCCAGTGTTGTCACCGGAGAACACTCGCCCTGACAGATCCCTCAGCACACATCACTGGCATATTACTGTGCAGTGCTGTGTGCGGAGCGATCTTGCCAAGCAATCTGAGCAATCTAGCATCGCTCAGCAAAAACTCAACATGCACGAAATGCATTTATGTTTCATAATCAGACTGAAGGTCATTTTATACTTTTTTTTTTCT
This sequence comes from Crinia signifera, assembly GCF_055691185.1. NCBI lineage: Eukaryota > Metazoa > Chordata > Amphibia > Anura > Myobatrachidae > Crinia > Crinia signifera. Next base: position 123,492,568 of record NC_139225.1, read on the forward strand.
TTTTATAATTTTGTGCAAGAAACAAAGTTTGTGTACATGCAACCTTCAGAAAGCAAAGGTGTCACTATCTCAGGTCCAGGCTCCAAAAATATTGTATATTGGACTATTTTGGGTATCGGATTTCAGACAGTCAGCTTATAATACGTTTAATATGTGTTTGCATTGGCATTTTGCACACCTACATGCAACTGAATCCAAGTTACAATGAATAGATCTGAGACAGTCTGTACCACAATAGTGTGTCCAATACCATGTACTGTAGGTACTCACCAAATGTTGGAGCATGCTGTTGAGGAAGACTATGAGACCCTGCGAGAAACACAAAGAAATACATTAAAACCATATATATACATACTGTAGATTTGACATCTATATCTAGCTTTGTACAATGACGGCTGAGTGATACTGCATGGATACAGTATAAATACTGTACATGCTTCTGTGCAGTTTCTTGTCTAAGCTGTTAGCGACAGGGGCTATCCTGTCTACATACAGTACAGATCTGATTACTCACTGTAGCAGAGCAAAATAAAAACAAAGAAACAACTTTGCACTTTGGTAAAACCATTCTGTGCTGCAGATGGGGCAGATGTACAGAGAGTTAAGCCCCATACACACAAGGCGACACCGCCGATGACAATATCGGCAGCGACGGCATGCATACACACTTGCAGCAGATGCTGGCTGCAAGGTGAGCGAGGGTGGGGGGAGTAACAAGGACCTACCTTGTCTGGACATGCTGGAAGAGGGAGGGGGTTGATAACGATGTGTGGGGGCGCGCATCGTTAACAACATCAAGAGCACTAGAAGATAAAGTAATATATTTCTTTCAGAATGGGCTGTATGACAGATAAGGATGTTCGGTGTTTCGTTCCCACTGTTTTGACAATTAAATGCCCATTACCAATTTTGTGTGTAGTTTTCAATATGAGCAGGTTACAATATAATCACGTCTCAGTTTCCATATAGCCCCCAATTACCGATCCTGATAATGCTTACAGTGCTGCATGTAGCAAACAGCTGGATGGTAATGTGTATACCACAGGAGAGGGCCTGACCCACCAACATATGGCCGAAGTCTAAGGCCTAGAACAGCGCCTGATTTTCTGGCAAGTGTCGGGTGTTATCAATCACAAGAATAAAGGAATAATAAAACTGGATCTTTTTGTTATTGAACATTACTGAGAAAAATCACTTTACACATGAGGGGCCGCTCATGTCAGCACTGCCTTCTTTAAGCATGGTAAGAAGGAACAGATGTTTTGCATTAGGATTTAAAGTGGGAAGTGCATGCGTACTGTACTTCCTCATACGCCTCGGTATATTAAGAGGGCCATGTATTACCATAATAACCGTACACACTAACATGGCTGTCCTCATAGCAGGAGAGACAATAATGGGAAGTGAAACAGGAATAAATCAGACTGTGCTGCCAATAACATGCATATGGGCTATAATTCAATATTAATAGCATTAGTAAGTTCATATAAAGTTATAGATCCTGACTTGGGAACTTGTGGCTCTACAGTTCTTGTGGAACTACAACTCCCAGCATGTCCTAGCTGTTGTATAAAGAGCTAGTGAATGTGTGTGAACGTGTGTGAATGTGTGTGTGTGTGTGTGTGAGTGTGTGTGTGTGTGAGTGTGTGAGAGTGTGTGAGAGTGTGTGAGAGTGTGTGAGAGTGTGTGAGAGTGTGTGAGTGTTTTTGACAGACAGTGCTGTGTATATAGACTGAATGCATGCTACAGTACACACTACCTACCTGCCCTGCCTGGCTCCCTCATCCTGCCGTCTGCACAGATCCCAGGTGTAAGCTCACAGGACAAGGCAGCATACACGGGTATAACTGTACACACACCCAGAGGGCGGCTGGCGCCTCAGTGCACGGATCACTAAACTCCGCTGAGCAAAGTTGCTGGATTGACAGACAGACTCTGCAGCATCAGCCCTGGAATTCCCCGGCTCCGTGGGCAGCTCGCTGATAGGTTGGAGGAGTGTGGTGACATCATTGACAGAACGGTAGGCGGGGCCAGGAAATCCCCCTCCGCGTTCTGGAGACCACGTGACTTCCCGTCCGCTACACCACGTGGGCCAGAACTGTAAAAAAAACTTGGAAACAATAATTTTAGGATATGGGGAGTGACAGCTTTGGTTCTAGAACGCAGATACTTAGTAGTGTTCCTCAGTATATCTAGATATCTATATAGATCTATATATGTATATTTATCTATTTCTCTCTATATGTAATATTTATTTATTTATTTATTAACAGTTTCTTATATAGCGCAGCATATTCCGTTGCGCTTTACAATAGCAGACAGTGAAACAAAACAGGGTATTTACAGACAGTCAAAATGTAGGAGGGCCCTGCTCGCAAGCTTACAATAATATATTATATATTCTCTATGTATAGCTATATTCAGTGGTCGAAGTGGAAATTTTGAAGTGGGGGTATGGAAAACATACTTGCCTACTTTTGAAAACTAGTTTCAGGGACATTATAGTTGGTAGCAGAATTGGTACTTGTGTATTATCGGGTGCCCAGCTACGCTATGTTTTCAATCTACGTCAGGGTTGCCGACTTTAAAAAAATCCTCTCCGGGAGAAGCCCGGAGAGGAATCTTGCATTACGAGTTTTGGGGGCGGGGCTTAATTGTGCCGTCATTAAGCCACGCCCCCATTACAGCAAATAGCAGAAATAACTGATATCCATGGAGGGGGCGGGGCTAAAACGTCACGATTGTGCCGTTTTAGCTCCGCCCCCTCCCCTGAGACCCGCGGATTGCGGCATATAAATGCCGCGATCGGGGGGGCTCAGTGGGGGTCCCCCTGATTCCGGGAGGGTTGCCCACCCTTCCGGGGGCCGGGAGGAAGGACCCGATTTTCGGGAGACTCCCGCAAATTCCGGGAGGGTCGGCAACCCTGATCTACGTTGTCAGCGTAGCCGGCGCCGTGATAATACAGGAGGCAGCACTGGGAGCAGAATGGTGTGGTCATACCTACCAACTTCTGTGCTGATGAAATAGGGACACTTGTGCGGCTTCCGTCCGGAAAGGGGGCGGGTGTATGTAAATGAGGGCGCGGTTTATGCTAATTAGCCGCAACCTCATTTTCATACGAGAATAGACGCTGTGCGCATGTGCACAGCGTCTATTCTATTAGATTGGGAGGGTCTCCCAACTGCCACCCCCCGCAGCGGGACAATGCCTGCCGCGGGTGGGACAGGGGGACTGTCCCGCTGTAATCGTGACAGTTGGGAGGTATGGTGTGATTTATACTTACCCTCCTCCGGGCGGCGATCCCAGATGACTCCCTGGCGGCAGCGACGGTCACTCCCTGGCGGCAGCATTCAGTCCCCCTCCTTCAGCGCAGTGCCACTGGCGGCTCATCACATGGTTTCCCTGCTCCCCCAGCGGCACTATGCTAATTGCTTACAGCGTCCGTGGCGAGTGCCGGAGCAGGGGGACTGAATGTGACTGCCGGCGAGGAGACGCGGATACTTTGGGCTCGGTGGCTCGCTGCGCTCGCCGCGCTTTATAAGATCATCTCCACGCCGATGTGGTTACTGGGGGTATGACGTGGATAGTGGGGATATTAAGCATTGTGTATTTTTAGGGCTCCAGAGTCACTTACGTAGTTTACGTAGCCAGCATAGTGCTGTATTGGTATTCTGAATGCACCACTACGTAAACTACGTAATGGGCGCCCTGATAATACACAAGTACTGCAGAATTTTGCACATCGCCCCATTGAAGGGGCATGTCATGCCCCACCCAAAGGGCGTGTCTAGTTCCATATTTGGAGAGATTGTGAAATAAGATTGTGAACCTGGCACCTAGAAGCGTGGATGTGTACTGCTACATCTGAGAGGAATCTTTTCAAATGACTTATATCCAAATGTAGATGAGCCCCAGAGCAGTTAGTAAGAGCTACTATACTTGCTAAAGTGCTGAGAAATCGTGCAGATGATTCAATGTAAATGTATCTATCTCTCATTTCTTTTTTTTCCACAAAAATGTAACCGTGTAATGTGGGCTAGGTGAAATGAGAGAGATTGGTAGACTAATGAGGGAGAGAGGGAGATTGCTGCTATTTCAGGGAGTCTCCTGCAAAATGCAGGAGGGTAGGCAGCTATGGCTAAGGCGTGGTCACGAAAAAGGGGGCATGGTCTCACAAAGCTAGTGGCTTCATCACAATAGGGGTGTGGCCATGAATGCCACATACCATAATACCCGATGCTCATGATGCCACACACGGTAATGCCCATTGCACATTACACATGACGCAACACACTGTACTGCCCATTACACATTATACTACACAACGGAAGGCTTACTACACATGACGCAATACACCAGAATGCCCATTACATATTATACCACACACTGTAATGCCCATTACACATGATGCAACACACCACAATTCCCATTACACTTTATACCACACAACGGAATGCTCATTACATAATATGCCACGTAAGTGCCACTTACCCACATGCTCATTGCTTGATGCCAGGGGCTTCATGCCCAATGCCAAGAGGGTTCCATTCTTGTTACCATGGGGGATTGCATGCTGGTTGCCAAGAGGGTTTCATGCTTGTTACTATGAGGTATTACATGCTCGTTGCCAAGGGGGTTTATTCTCACAGTGACAGCCGCCACAATGGTAGTGCCATGGCCGCCTGTCCACCTGGCAGACTGTAGCTGCTGGCACCCGGCGATAGGTGGGGAGATTACAGGCTGGGCCCGGGGGTCAGGTTGCATAATGTGCCTTGAGTAGCGTGGCTGGGATCCCCTGATTATTTTTTTTCTCCCCTCCCTGCAGCAGAGATGGAGGAGATTCAGCACACAGGAGACTGGCACCCGGCAATACCGAAAGGTGGGGAGATGACAGGCTGGGCCGGGGGTCAGGAAGCATTGTGCCCCCCCCCCTATCATTTATTTATTTATTCAAGCTCCATCGCGACCGCCCACCCACCCACCGAGAGAATGGCAGAACGGTGAACTGCTCGTGCCCGGCAGTCTTCAGAGCGGGTTGCGGCTATTTGAATTCTAGCGCAGGAACAATGTCAGCCAATCAGTGGTCTCGCAACCCAGCGCGAGAGTTCAAATAGCTGCAACCCGGGCATGGGCAGTTCACCACTCTGCACTCTCTGCTCTGAAGACAGGCAGTTCGCCGCTCTCTGCTAGCTGTCACCTGGCTGTCACCACTCTGCCATTCTCTCGGTGGGTGGGTGGGCAGGCAGGAAGGCGGCCGCGACGGAGCTTGAATAAATAAATGACAGTGGGGAGCGCAATGCACACTAACCCTCGGCCCAGCCTGTCATCTCCCCACCTTTCCCTATCGCTGGGTGACAGCAGCTACACAGTCTCCTGTGTGCTGCAGTGAATGGCCGCGTAATCTCCATCTCTGCTGCAGAGAGGGGAGGGAAAAAAAAGAGTTCAGTGCTCGAAGTGCAGGTATGTCATACCGTTGTATACCGGCCCACTTCGAGCACTGGATATATTTATATAGCTATATATCTATCTATATATATTAGTGCTGGGCACGTAACAGCGATTAATTTAACTACATTAACACAAGGGCAAGGCAACAGGAAAGAGAGGCACCACACAGGGTCTGATGACAGCATTACAGAGACCCTGTGCCCCTCCAAAAATGTCTTCCACCACAAAGAAGACACGCTAGAAGTACTCTATGTTTGGAGGGGCGCAGGGTTTCTAATGCTGCCATAGACTCTGCGCTTCAACGACACCAATCCCTCCCACAAATAAATGATTTAACTCACGCTGGGCAACAAGCATTTAACCCCCTATGGCAACAAGCATGTAATCCCCCTGGCAATGAGCATGGAACCCCTATGGCAACAAGCATGCAATTCCCCCTTGGCAACTACAACCATCATATAATCCTACCTGGCAACGAGCATGGAACGGGTGCTGGACGTCTCACCGACAGTTGGGATTCCGACAGTCATTACTCCGACGTCGGAATCCCGACTGCACCCTCGTGGGGGTCCACAACCCCCATAGAGGGAGAATAAAATAGGTGGCGAGCACAGCTCGCTACCATGCCTACAGCGTGGCGAGCGCAGCAAGCCCGTAAGAGGCTTCATTGCGCTCCCCCCCCTCCCCCGCTGTGCAGTCGGGATTCCGATGTCACGCTAATGACTGTTGGAATCCCAACTGTCGGTGTGTTATACCAAACCCCATGGAACCCCCGACAATGAGACTGTAGGTAAGCTGCACTTATGTGCCTAACAATGCGATTAATCAGTTAATCAAAAATTTCATGCGGTTAATCGTGACATTCTCATCTCCCTGCCTTGGAGACCCAGACTTCATTGGTCTATTACAGCATTTTTCAACCACTGTGCCGTGTCAAACCAGTGTGCCTTGAGTTGTTCTCAAGTGTTCCCCCAGATCTAGAGATGTCCACACCAGTTTACAACCACAACCACTGCCAGTTCAACTGTTATTCACTCTTGTGTTCATGTGAGGGCCATTGTATTTTATTTTTGTTACCTGTGATTGTTTTTCCATATGGGGCCAATGAGTTTGTTTGTTTTTCCTGTGGGGGCCAATGTTATTTTCCCTGTGGGGGTCTGATGGTGTACCTTGGAGATTTTAATATCATGGGGTTTATTCTGGTTCACTCCTTCTGGCAAATTCCTTCTCAAATGGACAAAACCATGTGCACTGCAGGTGGGGCAGATGTAATGTGCAGAGAGAATTAGATTCTCTCTGCACATGTTACATGCTCATGCTCTGTTCATTAGACAGGGGCAGCGTTTGAGTCGGACAGCTGGTGACCGGGGGCAGAACTGCGCTCTATGCTGCATACAGAACAACTAGGAACAACTACAATTTACCTCAGTGGGAATTTTGATGATATTTGCAAGTTCATTGCGTCCTTCATTCTCTGGATTGCCCCGGCACCCTCCACACGATTCAGGCACCTTTTGAACTCCTTTGTGTTGGTTCCTCACCTCCTTATGTTATTTATTTGATATACAATCTCGTCCTGGAAGAGGCAAGTCTCGGAGTTGGGCAAAGCGGTGAGGGAAAACAACTGGGTTAAAATATTTTGTTTGGCACATGCATGCTCTCCTAGTGTTGGTGTTCAAGAGACCCAAAACAAGTCAATTACCCGCTGGTATAGATGCCCGAATGCTCTCTGCAAGATTCGGATTGAAGTACCCAATGTTTGCTGGTGTTGCTTAAAAGCCCCTGGTAACCCACTTCACATTTGGTGGCAATGCTCCCACCTCAGTATGTTTTGGTGGTTGGAAGTTTTTAAACTCTGCAACTATCTTGGTAGAAACAGCTCCTTATGATCCATTATTTTGGCTGTTTCACCCCTGTCCCCTGCTCCCACCTCAAAATATAAAAAGATTTTTACTATGCCCTGTAAATAACGCTTATAGGTGGCGCTACTCCTCTTCTCCAACAGTTACATTGGATTAATAGAACCAATCTCTATATGGGGATGGTAAATATTCTGTCTTCCATGGACGGTAACTATGCAGTCTTTGGAGATACATGGTTCCACTGGACGGACTTCAAGGACTTGAAAACTTTTAAGGATATTATTACACCTCTCCCCTTTAGACCTTCCCATGCCATGTAGGACTCCCTGGATCCATGATCCCCTGGTTTTGATTCAGATCTATTTATTTTCTCTATTTGATTAGTTTGTATAATTGTTTAATTGAAGTTTGCTCTTCTATTTGACTCTCTCAACAGCCAAAGCTGTTCTCTTCTCCCCCACCCCGTCTTCTTCTTCTGTTCTTTTGTATCGCTGCTTTCCTTGTTGCACCTGATTCATTTTGAATGATTATACAATTGACTCTATGCCTAAACATGCTCAGAATTAGTTTTGCATATTGGGAAAAGCATTTTTGCCTGTGTTTTATTTTTTTGTCTTGTTAATCTGTAAACCAATAAAATCAATTTGCACACCCAAAATTATTTTTGTGTGCCATGAACAAAAATTATTTTAAGATGCTGCGATTCAAAAAAGTTTAGGAGCCACTGGAATAGAGGGAGATGAGCTGGTCCTACTGTTCCCACCAACCCAAGGAGTGCCCTCTTCAGCTGCCAAGAAACCTCAGAAACCACCTTGTATTTCAGGCCCTCGCTGGTGCATTCCTAGCTTAGCCTGGGAGCCAGTCTGTACAAACTGCCCTGGATCCATTAGCAAGTGACTGGAGGTAGCTAAATCCTTTCTCCCATGTAATCTTCTCTTTACAAATGTCAGTGTCAGAGGAGTGACATCATACCAAAAGCAAGGGCTTGTGTCTATTCAGCTATTATTATCCTTTATTTACATGCATGTATGTAACACCCTTCCCCTGAAAATAAGCATGTAAGCCATGGCATGGAGCATGTAGGTATAAAAATCAAATGTTATTAATTTATGGGGTAGAAACCTTACTGTGGGGCTTCATTTGTAAGGCTATCGGCAGCATAACTCTGTGCATCATAATATGTAATGGGCATTATAGTGTGTGGAATATTGTGTATGTGGCGTTACTGTAAGAAGGAAAACAGGCTGGTGGTGGTGGTGGTGGTGGGGGGGGGACAATATCAGCTAGCTACACCTTTGTGTGTGTGTTAGCTGTATGCATGTATGTATGTATGTATGTATGTAAGTTATGTATGCAGTGTGTCTTGTATGTATGTATGTTTGCAGTGTTTGTGTGCATATATGCTGTGTGTTTATTTATGTTCACATGCTGAGGTGTATATATGTATGTTTGCTATGTGCATGTGTGTGTTGGTTGGATGGATGTATGTATGTATGTTTGCAGTGTTTGTGTGCGTATATGCTGTGTGTTTATTTATGTTCACATGCTGAGGTGTATATATGTATGTTTGCTATGTGCATGTGTGTTGGATGTATGTATGCTGTGTGTTTATTTAGTTCTAGAGCCCCCACCCCTTGTCTGAAGTACCCTGGGCCCCTGGAGCCTCAGTCCAACTCTCCCTCTCACAATTTACTCCTCACTGTGTTGGCATTTGTTTGCACCCATAAACCGTTTCATTTACAACAGGATCCTCAGTGACCTACACAAGCAGAAACCTCAAAGCCACAAACCAACATCCTCTTTCTCACCATGCCCTGCACCGTCCTCATGGCAGATTGTGACATTTCACCCCCCACTTACACAATAATCTCTCTTACATCCATGAATTTCTATTGATTTTAAAATCCATCAACGTCCATTCCACTACAGAAATGTCTGAAACTACTACAGCTCTTTCCCACAGAGACATGCAGACAAGATGGTGGAGTCACCTTTGTGTGTCAGATCCCAGGAACTCTCCCTCTCCTTCTAGAAGTGGATACATCCCGATTTGGTCTCCGCACCAACTTTGCATTGCTGTTCTATACTCACAGTCCAGGTTACAGATTATTTCAGACTCTGGTTCAACTTGTTTCCAATACATTGAAATCACTTGTTTGGGAAGATCAAGGATAACCACACCATTGCCGCAAAATACCCGGAGTGCTGCAGACTGGTAGATACAGCCTTTAGCATGCAGTTACCTAGGAAATGCGCAACACCTTCTGTAAATATAACTGTGGCCTTAAATACTGTAACTCTGCAGCACTTGAAATAATTGTTCCATGTTGCATTTCCAATACACACAAAAATGAATGATTATTGTTAAGTGGCCATTAGCAGCACCACCGAAGAGATTACTTTAGAATGCAAGCTCCCACAAGCAGCACCCTCTCCTCAGGTACTTTCTCTCTTTATGGCCCAGCTGCATTAAGCATCAAAAGTGGTAAAATGGAGAGTGATAAACAACCAACCAATCAGCTCCTGCCTGACAGTTTTCAAACAGTCTGTGACATGGCAGATTGGAGCTGATTGGCTGGCTGTTTATCACTCTCCATTGTATCACTTTTGAAGCTTAGTGCATCTGGCCCCATATATTTCTATTGTTTTTTTTACTCCTTATTCCATTGAACGGCACCTAATCCTAGGTCTCTGTCACCCTAATAGTTACTTCAGCATCCTGTGTTCAGTGGGGAAATGGTCATCCGTCAGACCACACTTAGGTCGACAGAGTTAAAGGTCAACATGACTTAAGGTCAACATGGGTTTAGGTCAACATGGGTTTAGGTCGACATGAGTTTTTCACAGTTTTTTTGAGCAGACATGTGCCGACAAGCGGTATTTCATGCCCTACCATTCACTAGGGCATGGTGGGAGAATAAAATAGTGTACCGAGCATAGCGAGGCACCATGCCCGAAGCATCGCGAGCGATGCGATGGGCTGCGGTTCAACTACAACTGTGTCCATGTCGACTGTGTCAACATTCGGGTAAAAAAAAAACAGTGAAAAACTCATGGCGACCTAATGACTGTCAACCTAAACCCACGTCGACCTTTAACCCTGTCGACCTTGGGGACAGTCGACCTTTCAGGGTCAACCTAATGACTGTAGACCTAAGTCTGGTCTGACAGATGTACCGATTCCGTTCAGTGTTGGTAGAAAAGCCACACATTTTCATTTCTCACTGGATCTCACATTTCTCAGGTGTGTGATGTACAAGTTTCATGAAACAAACACACTCTTCCAACCTACTTTCATTTCAATTGTTCCCACGGTGTACAGTGAACAAGTTAATGCTTGATATGCGTTCTAAAAAAAAAAAAAGTGTTTAGAACATACTGTATGACACCCTCTCTTGTAAAGGAAAATGGCACTGTGCTGTAACAAATAGGACTTGATGGTAGATAGTATGGCAAAATTACACGTCTTAGCATCCATGCAATGGTTGGAAGAAAAAAAAAAAAACCTCAAACTCCTCAACTGTCAGTATGCTAATCGGATACCATAACAGCCAACCAGCTCCTTAAGGTGCCCATACACTAGTAAGATTTATCTTCAGATGATCTGGCTGGTTAGAACAAAAACATGGTTATGGATGAGTGACAGTTTGTCAGTTTTCCAGCATTTCCAAGCAAATGGTCAACTGTTATTTGCTCTCATCCATAACCATGTTTTTGTTCCAACCAGCCAGATCTGAAGATAAATCTGCATGTGTATGGCAACCTTTACTGTCATGTTACAGGCAGTGTTTAAAAAATTAAAGGAGCTGATTAGCTTGCACTTTATCGGTCTCCACTTAACACTCTCCAAGCCATAGTACACACCTGCCGCTATGTGACGAACCAACTCCATTATATTTTTGAATCTTGCTTTTACCATAATTATAGTGTTCTTATGGCTGCTGGACTGCTTGAAGAACCCAATCTCTGTCTTCCCCTTGCTTCACGTGATCATAATTGGTATCATGATAGCAGGGGGGGGGGGGTTTGTTCAATCCCGGGTAAATTTTTTGCCAGGCGAAAAATCTGCAATTTTTGCCCAGTGCTGATTTTTCACCTGGATTAAAAATCCAGGGTTAGGGGACATATACGATGCACACAATTTGGTAAGACTTCTCATCCGGTTCAGTTTGTAACGGCCTTCAGTGGTATATTTAATGTACGCCAATATTTCCTACGGTCTTATTTTGGCACTTTCAATAAGAACGAGTCGTATCTACATTCGACCTATAAAATCTACACGATTGAAAATCTTCCAAACAGTTGGAAAACCGGAATATTGGCAAAAAACAGATCCTTTCTTAAAATCAAACCTGCATTGTCAAAAACAGACAGTAAATGGTTGTATCTGTGACCGGTTTCTACTATCTGCAGCTACATTAAATAGGTGTGTGCGGATATTTCCGATGGTCAGAAAAATCGCTACACATTGGATTCATTTGGTGCAGGTACTCCTTACCCAGGCTTTTTGGAAGTACCTGAGAGGAGAATGTTCCCCTTGCAGCAATGATGGCTCCCAGAACTGGCCACGCTCAATCACAACCACCTCCTCCCCCAGTACCCAGGCCCTTGTCTGGGATTGGTGGTTCTGCTCAGACCTGGTTAATTCAAAGTGTATTTATAGCCTCACAACTATGGGGGTTATTCAGACCTGATCATTGTCTTACACATTTGTACAATGATCAATGATCAAATCACTGTATGCATACATGAGAGCAATGCTTTTTTTTTTTTTTTATTCACAATCACCACACAACTTGACTGACAAGAAGACAATGGCGGGGGTGGTAACCAGATGTTTTCATGAAGAAAAGCAGGTGCGCCCAGGCATTTTCTGGGAGGGCGTGAGATGTTGGCTCCGGTCTAGATCAGCATGTTTCTATCGCAGAGCTGTGGACGGGTCAGGGTTACACACAGCCGGCACAAATACTTTTGACAACGAGTTGCAGGTGTTTTTTGCAGCAACAAATCAGCGATATTCTTGCAAACTATTCGAAGACTTGCCCAGCGCGGGATTTCACTGGCTGGGCAGTGACTATCTGATTACAGAGCATTGCAAAACCACACAGCAGCGATTAGCTCGGAATAACCCCATATGAATATATTCTGTATGACCACTTAATAATGTCCCAGTAATTACACAATGACATCACCCATGTACATATTACCTGACCAGATACAATAATATACATAACACACCTTTAGGCGAGTGATACAGTATACAGTGACAGCAAATACAGTAACCATTGTACACGTATGTTATGGCCACCAGCATCCAGTGTACTTATGTCATTACATTGTTACTTGTACATTATATACAGGTCACATTTTCTAGCCAATGGTTTAGAGGCGATATGGAAAGCAAGTTAGTATATGTTCCTTAAACCATAACAACTTTATTAGGTATAAGATATAGGTATTTACTGAAACTCATTGCATTTACAACCATGTTGTATTTGGTCATACTCAGAACAGGCTCCTCCCACTTGTGATATTTAACATACTTTATAAAGCAATGCATAAATTATATACATGCCATAATGTGATTTATCCAATCGAGAACCTGATTACGTTATCTCTATACAATTCCAAGTAATATGTCAGTATAAGGTTCCAAGATTTATTCATTCCTTTAAAAGGTGTTGTCCCACCTTTGGACGAATCCCTCTTTCTGACCTGCATCCACATTTAGTCTAAGGTGGAGATCTCCCTCCTGAAGCCAGAGCCGTATCAACGGGAGACCCGAAACATGGGAAGGGGTCCAGTGCATCCAGTTCTCTACAATGAAGCTGAACAGGTATAAGACAGTGTGAGTCCTCCAGTGCTACGGAGCCATCAGTGCAGTACTGTAACCAGTTTCAGGGCGTTGGCATGGTCCCAGGGGGGCGGGAAGTTGGAGGCAAGTAAGAAAGAGGCAGGAGGATAAAATAAACAAATATTTTTTTTCAGAATGATCCAAGTCTCTGGGGACTGTTTATTCTACAATGGGACACAGGCAGCAAGAGCACAGACTCACAAATAGCCATCACCCACTTGATGAAGTGTCTCTGTCCACCTCAATTTACCCTAATACAATAAAACATTTAAAACGTTTCATAGTGAAAAACAGTATTTTACCATAGGAAAGGTGCACTGCAGTCTCTCTTGATTCATTTTAAGAAAACGTGACTACTACCAGCCACAAAGCAAATAAAACAAAATAAATCCAAGGCAACAAAGTGGACTCAAACTTTTTTCTTGCCTTGGTCCAATCCTGGTGGACTCCATTGAGATGAGTCTACCACCCCACTGATACGGGACAAAGGTCAGTTGCAGTCCAGTGTTTCAGAGGACACAGACCAAGGAACGTTTTTTGTTTGGATTGACAGAAACCGGTTACCTTATTCGGAAGTGAGGGTCTAGCAAATTGAGAGGCTCAATCTGGTAACCTCAAACTGACGTTAAAGAGCGGCCATATTTATTAAACCCAAATTACACATGTTTATTCCAGGAAAAGGGGTTAATGACGGAGAGACAGGAGAAGAGACACAGCACAACAGAAGTATATCGGAGAGGAAGGAGCGTGGGGATGGGAGGATCTGGAAAGGCAGGTCAATAGAGAGCTTGGGAGAAAAGTATGGGGGAAGGAGGACAGAGGAAGACGACAGTAAGCAAGGAGGCGGGCAGAGAAAGACGAATCACAAGAAAGCAAAAAAATATACAACAACCCCTTATTGACGGATGTGATGAGTATATTTAAAAGTTAGGATATTCCCAAATGACATACAAAATACTATGTGAGCCATATCATAAAATGAATACATATTGCACATGTAGTTTATGTATGAACACTGGAACATCTGTGATAGTACATTACTATACTAGTCACACTTCAATGCCAACAGTTTAAGAAGGAGAAATTAAAAGGACTCCTGAGGGCAGATTCACATCTTCTACAATGCAACCGAGAACTGATGCACCGGATTAGGAAATCTATTCTCAGGTCCACTGAGACTGAAATCACAGTTCTTTACATACATACTGTAATACAACGTCTGTTCCATTTACAGCATGGCTCACACAGTAATTCCTATTGCATTTGGGCAGAGAAAGACAAACCTCACCAGTCCCATATACATAATTCTAGATGCGGAATTGCCATCTCAACAAAGGTGGTCAGGGATGGGGGATTTATATATAAAACAGCAGCTGATTTCCCCCCCATGGGGGGGCTGAACAGTTCATGTGGGGGTGGGGACACGGGAAGAAGAAATTAGTCTTTCTTTTTGTCTTCTGCTGGTTTTGGTGACGACGTGTCCTCCGTGTCGGAGGCAAGGATTGCTGGCCTATCCTGTGCAGGGGCAGGAGCAGAGGTCTCACCGGTTGTTCCAAACTCATTCAACCGTGTGGGATCCACTCTATAAATCCAGCGCTGGTACAAATAGATAAAAAACACCACATCTGGGGAGGAGAAATAAAACACGCATCAGAAAGAGGTCAGGAATGCTTTAAAAGGGAAAGAGTGGTTTATCAGAACGTGAACAAACAAGACACACAAAACACTATTTAAGCTTTAAGGCCCATATACAATCCTGGCCAAAATGTTCACGAGGCCAAAAAATAATGATTAAAAAAAAAAAAAAAAAAAGGCAAAAATGTGACTCATGGGCCTCTGTTTTCCTCCTGTTTTTTTTTTTTTTAAATTCAATATTTTTTATTTGATTTTCATACCAATTTACAACTTATACAAACATTAATACATTGGGATAAAATAATAATACAAATAAAAAGGAAAAAAGACATATGAGAACAAGATGATTTACAGCTTTTTTTTTGTGTTGGTGACGTATTTTCTGCTCCACAGTGACAACATTTCCGATATTATGTAGTGGCGTTTATAATTAATGTTACAATTGTTACAGGCATCCATGTGAACAGGCAGATCAAGCCAGCACATCTTATATTAGTGGTTTGACATTGGTGACTAAGATGTATATCTAAACAAGTACAATAAAAGAGATACATGTTATAATCATTCTTTGAGTGCATGACTCTACTTCTTGGTGTATGTTATTGGGGAGTACGCCCATGTACATGTTCTCATCCCCCTTCATCTCTCCCGTGCGTGTTCATGTCCTAGCTGGGCATGCGCTATATACGGCAATGTTTATACATTTGGTTGCATAAGGGATGACTCTAACCACGGGTCCCATATTTTATGGTACTTTCTCTCTGAGGCTCTGGATGTGTACACGAATTTCTCGTGTCTGACCACAGAATTGGTTAGAGAAAGCCATTCTCCATGTGTAGGGCCCTCTGAGGCCATCCACTTCCTAGCCACACACACCTTGGCCAGAGTACATAGATTGACCGCGTATCTCATCATATTTTTGTCAATACTATCCACATCCATAAATGACAGGGCACAGAACCTTGGGGTGAAGATGTCGCGGGGTATGCCCGTGGACATCATTGACGTAATTACCTCTTGCCAGAAGGCAGACAGTATTGGGCAGCTCCACAGCAGGTGCCAGAACGATCCCTCCTGTGACTTGCATTTAGGACACATAGAGTCAATTCTACCTCCCATTCTACATAGCCTGGTGGGTGTCAGGTAGACCCTATGGAGAATATAAAGTTGGATCTGCTGGTATCTGGATGAGGTGGTTGATATACGTGGGCTCCCCAGGGCTGACTCCCAGTCTTCCTCCGATATCGGGCCAAGTTCAAGCTCCCATTTGGCCTTCAAATGCGGCAGACCAGGAGCATGTTGTGCTGTTAGAATAGCTGCGTAGAACCTGGAGATCGCCCGAGGGGGTCCTCCGGACACCAGCAGATTTTTAACCGGTGAGGCTTTAAGTTCTGGGGGGCTCGTAGGGAATTGCGTCTGGCATGCATGACGGAGCTGGAGGTAACGATAGAAGTGCGCATTTGGGACCTGGTATTCTTCCCTTAGTTGCTGGAATGATTTAAGTACATTGTCTGTATATATTTGGCCAATTGTGGTGATACCCCAAGTGCCCCAGACCTCCCGGAGCTGGAGTCCTATTAGTTCGGGAAACGCCCTGGTGCCATCGAGGGGGGTGTCAGGGTCAAGTCCAGATGCTGATAGCAGGCGGGCGGATTGTCGCCAGATCATTACCGCTTGTTTAAACAGTGGCATGTCTATTAATTTACTGTTGTCACTTAGTAGGACATGTAGCGGGGACAAACCGGGTAGTTTATGTGTGACCAGCAGCGAGGGGAGCCCATCTGCCGATCCCTCGCCACACCAGTTGACAAGATGTGCCAACTGTGCAGCTAGATAATATAACCGGAATGAGGGGACCGCCATACCCCCACCCTCTCTCGTCCGCATTAGTGTATTCAATTTAATACGGGCCCTTTTTCCAGCCCAGATAATAGATGAGAGCAGGCCGTCAATTTTCCTAAACGTTTGAAGGGGTAAGTATATCGGTGCATGTTGTAGTACATACAGGATCTTCGGCTGAGCCGTCATTTTAATAAGACTAATTCTTCCTGAGACTGTCAGGGGCAATTTGCCCCACACTGAGATCCTGGATTTTAGATATTCTAGCTGTGGCTGGATATTTAGTGGTATATACTGGGATGGGACATTGGACACATGTATCCCTAGATATTTAAAGGAATTCACCCATCGCAGTGGGAGGGTAATCGCAGGGGGTTCCGGGACGTCCCCTTGGAATGGGAGTACACAGGACTTGTCCCAGTTTATTTTAAGACCCGAGTACGTGCCAAACTTGTCTATAATATCCAGAAGTGGAGGCATAGATGTGGCATAGTCAGAGATGAATAGTAGGATATCGTCTGCATACAGCGCTATTTTTTCTTCTAAGCGACCCACCCTGAACCCTGCAATCGCCGCTGAATCCCGTATCAGACAGGCCAGGGGTTCCACCGCGATGGCGAATAGGGTGGGCGAAAGTGGGCAACCCTGCCGGGTTCCCCTACCTAGATCAAACGGAGATGACATGTATCCATTTACAGAGACCCTGGCCCGCGGGGAGGCATAGAGTAGGCGAACCCATGTGATGAAGGCGGGGCCAACACCCACCTTTGCCAGGGTGAGCCAGAGGAATTCCCACTCGATCGAGTCGAACGCCTTAGCGGCGTCTAGCGAGACCACTATAGATGTATCAGCGTCCCCGCGGGGGTTCTGCAAGTGGGTGAACAATCTGCGCAGGTTAATCATAGTCGACTTTCCCGGCATGAAGCCGGTCTGGTCCGGGTGTATGATTTTGGTGATCACATTATTGAGGCGAAGTGAGAGGATTTTGGCGAGGATTTTAATGTCTATGGGTAGGAGGGATATAGGCCTATAGGATTCTACTGAGCATGGATTTTTGTCGGGTTTTAGGAGAACCACTATGGCAGCTTCCATCATGGATTGGGGCAGGGAACCGTGTAGGAACAGGTCATTGTATAATTTTAAAAGAATAGGGGCATAAAAAGAAATGTGTTTTTTATACAAATCTATAGGGAGACCATCCAGGCCTGGTGCTTTACCGGCCGGGAAGGCCCTAATGGCTATCTCTACCTCCTCCACTCTGAGGGGCATATCCAGGGTCTCCATGTCCGCAGGGGTCAGGGCAGGCATAGCAATCTGGTCCAAATAGCGCTGTATAGCAGAAGTGTCATGTGTTAGTTTGGAGCTGTATAGGGTTTGGTAGTATTCCACAAATTGGCCGGCTATCTCAGGAGTTGTGGTGTAAGAAACTCCCTGCGAAGAGCGGATCTCACTTATGGTATTATTGGTGTTTTCTGCGGCCGCCAAGCGGGCCATGTAGCTACCAGGCCTATCACTGAAAGCATATTGGGAATGTTTAGTGTATAATATTTTATATTTGGCCTTATCCCCAAGGCATTCTAGCCATGCCTCTTGAGCTATGAGCCATTCACGCCTAGATGAGTCAAGACCGTCCTCCAAATAGGCAGCCTCAAGTTGTCTGCAAGTATCCTCTAGTTCAGTTTCTGTTTTTCTATAGGTTTTTTTGAGGGCTACTATTTTTTGGATCAATGTCCCCCTGACGTGGGATTTGAATGCGTCCCATATTATTGTGACTGGGGCAGTATCTTTATTTAGTTCTAAAAATTCTTCCCAAGCGGACATTAGTTCTGCCCCTTCTCCTAGTCCCGTCAACCAGAATTTATTCAGTCTCCAAAAAGACTGACCCCTGTCTCCACCCATCTGGACATCTAGAGTTAGGGGAGAATGATCCGATATGCCTCTGGATTCATAGGTGATGGAGTGGATTTTGGGAAGAAGGGTCTGTGACACCAGGGCTAGGTCGATCCTAGAAAAAGAGGAATGCGTAGGGGAGAAGCAAGAGAACTGTTTTGTAGCGGGATGTTTATGACGCCAAGCGTCGACTAACCCCATACCCTCTATTAATGCCCTGAATGATCTATGGCCTGCTCTTCCGGGGATCCCCGATTGGCGGTGAATATCAAGAGTTGGATCTATCACATTGTTGTAGTCGCCCACGCTTATAATGGGCACATCTGGGAACTCGGCCACAAATTCCGCGGCTTGTTTGAGGACCTCGGCGGAGTATGGTGGGGGGATGTATATAGCAAGCAAAAGCAGAGGGACAGAGTGGATGGTACAGAGGATTAGGACGTATCTACCCCATTTGTCAGTCTTCACTCGCTCCATTTTAAAAGGGACATTCCTACGTATGAGCACCGCCACACCTCTTGATGACGGTGTATAAGAGGAGTGGTAGAGCCAGCCTACCCATGGTTTTTTTAGGGACAGGACCTTGGTGCCCGTCAAATGCGTCTCCATCAGGCATATAATGTCCGATTTATATTTGCGGATTTGACTGAGCACCAATGTACGCTTGACTTTGTCGTTAAGACCCCGGACATTCCAGGATGTGATTTTAACTAAATTCGGAGCCATAGTTTAACTGAAATACATAGACCCATGGATACCTGTACATATATATCTATTCATCTGCCACCACTGCGCGTAGCACAGCGTAACACCACCAACTGTATATGTCTGTAGTATTTTAAGAAAAAAAAGGGAAAAGGGGGGGAAAAGAAAATGGAGGAAGAAAAGTGAAAAGTAAAGGTAGAGAGAAAAGAAGAACAACACTTGATGCATAGATTGTACCTTGCATCTAACCAAACCCCCCCCCACCCTGCATGCCTCCCGGAACTTCGACATACTTGGATCCCTAACTAAACAAAAAGGAAAAACCCCTTATGTGGATAAGAGAAGCCTATCCACCCCTTCTATATGTACTGACAATTTTAAATTTCAAGATTTAAACACAAACTATTAACTATTAATGGGGGGCAAAGTATACAATGACTATCAGGAACATTTAGCAGGTATTGCCCGCTCATATTTATACATACGCTCTGTCGTCTTAGGATAGTCTCTGTTGCGACACAGGTGTAAAAGTCCCGCCCCTAAATATAGTCAGATGTATACAGTCCCAGCAGTAACTGATTCATTAAGGTGTACAAACGATGAGCAGCCATTACTTCAGGAGTCATCTAGGACAGCCCGCCTGGCCGGTCTTGCAGTGTCCAACCATGTTGACGCTTCCCTTGGGGTAGCAAAGAATTTGGATTCTCCATCCACGATCACCTTCAATCTTGATGGGAATAGCATGAAGTATGGTAGATTCAGCTCCCTCAACCGCCGTTTAACTTGAGCATATTGAGCTCGGCTCTTCTGTACCTCCACCGCGAAATCTGGAAATATAGACACTCTTTGGCCGTTCCACTTCAGTGGACCTTTGGTACGGTTTACTCTTAGAACAGTGTCTCTGTCTCTGTAGTGGAGGAGCTTTGCAATTAGGGTGCGGGGAGGGGCCCCAGGGGGCAGGGGACGTGTGGGCACCCGGTGCGCCCTCTCAACCGAGAAGAAGGGAGAGAACGCATCTGTTCCATATGTGTCACGAAGCCATTTCTCAATAAATTCTTCTGGATGTTGACCCTCCTCCTTCTCCGGGAGGCCCACTATGCGGATATTGCACCTCCTCAGTCGACCCTCCATGTCCTGGAGCTTGGTCTGAATGGAATTGACCTGTGATGATAGGTCCGAGACCTTGTCTGTGAGGGGTGAGAGCTTGTCTTCTAGTGTGGACGTGCGGGTCTCCACCTCTCCTACTCTCTCTCTGACCCTCTGCAAATCATGATGTATGATGGATAAGTCTGACTGCACCTGCCCAATTTTATCCGTCAGCCTTTGTTCACTAGAGGTCACGGCCTCCAATACTCGTTGCAGGGCCTCCGTCTGGTTCTCAGGTATTGGGGGTGCGAGATTGCATGGGGATGGGGCCCGAGATGGGGGCTGGGAGATCTCATCTGAATCGGGGGTCTCCACGGCTGATCGCGGGGTTCTGGCAAATCTCTCCAGCTGTGTAGCTGCAGAGCTGCGGTTATTCTTCCCCATAGTGGTTGTAAATAGGGTATATGCTTTATAGGTGTAAGAGGGCGGTGCAGATTTGTAAACTTGAGGGCTCTGAGAGTCAGGTCTGAGGAAAGGGGTCAATGATACTTGTTGAGGGTTTTTAGTGCCACAGACTAGTGTTCTGAGCTTCAGCAGGGGGTCCCCAGCGGGTGGTGCGCTTAACAGGCAGTGAGGAGTCACAGCCAGTTCCCAGTATGATTCTTAGGGAGAATATGTTGCTGCTTTGCTGGTTATGCTGGCCAGCACAGAGTTAGTTATCCCCCCTGGGTATTATTAAGTTTAGGTAGGTACCTGTGGCTGAGCAGGGAGATAGCACCTTTCTCCTGTGGCTTGTGACTGTCCCACCTAGGAAGGATAATGGCGCTGGCGTCTCCACTCTCTCCCTCTACTGTGTGGTCTTGATGCCTCCCTCTCTGCTGCAGGCTGGGTTCACTGGGCTGAGGGTAGGTGCTCTGAGCAGGATAGATTATGCCCCCAGAGATCGCTGCCCAGGTCTGGAGCGCTTTCAGCTCCTGTTGTGCCTGACGGGATGCCTGTGTCTCTTATAGGGAAGATGGCGGCGGCGTCACCCCCTCCTCCGCTCCCCACTCACTGTTGGAGGTGTTGGTCTCTGTGGCCTCCTATCTGGGCATCGACCGCAAGTGCTGGTATGTGCGTGGCCAAGCGGGGATGCTAGGAGTAGGAGCTTCTTGTGCCGAGGACTCCGTTCCAGCCGCCCGCTCTCGCGCCCCGTCAGAATGCACGAGGCGCGCGGCAAGATGGCGCCCGACTCGATGCCGCCGGCCTGTACGCTGTCTCTCAGGCAGGTGACTGCTGGGCGTATCGGGGTTTTGCCGTTGCCGGAGGGATGCTGGGGAGTTCCCACACCTGTGCCGTCAGGGGTAGCCGGTGAAGAGCGCATGTAAGGATGTTTTTCAGGATAGTTGAGACGGGAGCTGCTGTCCGGCACTACCGCTCACATGCTCCGCGAAGCCACGCCCCCCTTCCTCCTGTTTTTTTAGTACATTTTCACCCATGCCATTTCACTTTTTTGGGGGAGGTGGGTATGGACAAAATAAGCCATAAAAAATGTGCTCAAGCGGCTGCTTATTTGCCAAAACCATGTGAATTTGTGGCAATTTCGCTGATACACGCGGTTTTCCCTCTTCCTGGAAAAATCAGCACTGGGGTTTAATAGGCAAATCGAATTCACCCCAAAAATATGGGTGAAGACTGACTTTTTTGGGCCTGGTGAAAATTTTGGCTGGGAATAAATATGGGCCTAAAACTCTACATCCAGACAGGACTTAATCCCAAAACCCTGCTACAGAAACACTTTCACTGATAAAAGGATGCTCCATATTCCCATTATACAAGCTTGCAGAGATTACCCCACACCCCTATTTTGGTTTCTAGGCCTGGAGAAAATTAAATGCTAGGCGTTGAGAGCCTCAGACCAGTGTAACTGCCAGGAATTATCCACCACGTTGTCTCTGTACAGGGAATATTCCACTAAAATGGAAACGTCTTTTCGTGACCACGTGAAAGTCTAAACAACTACAGTAAATACACTTGCTCAACACCAGATTAATAAGAAACTCAAAACTTGTGTTTAATATATTGAAAAAAATGGTACTCTTTACCTAGAACGGCGCCCATCGCGGTGATCGCGACATCGCGGGCAGTACATAAACGGCCGCGACGCGATGCCCGCGATCACCGCGATTTTCCCATAGGGAACAATGTTAAAAAGCCTGATTGACCGCGATTTTGCATTCAATGCCTCAATGCCCGCGATTTTCACATAGGAATCAATGTTAAATGGGCTACAGAGCCCAAATAGGCAGAATTAACCCTTAAATGTCCCCCCAATTTTTGTACGCCACCCCACGATCCACGCCAACCCGAAGCGTGGCGAGCGCAGCGAGCCCGCGAGGGGCGGCGGTACGCGTCCTCCGACCTTTTCATGCCCTACTATCCACGTCGGCGTGGAGTTGAGAATAGAATAGTGTGGCGAGCGTAGCGAGCCACCGAGCCCGAAGCGTGGCGAGCGCAGCGAGCCCCGCGAGGGGACGCGGATACCTTCACAGGTAAGCGCGTCCCCTCGCGGGCTTCACAGGTGTCCGCTTTTCGCCACGGATACCTGTGAAGCCCGCGAGGGGACGCGTATAACTGTGAAGGTATCCGCGTCCCCTCGCGGGGCTCGCTGCGCTCGCCACGCTTCGGGCTCGGTGGCTCGCTGCGCTCGCCACACTATTCTATTCTCAACTCCACGCCGACGTGGATAGTAGGGCATGAAAAGGTCGGAGGACGCGTACCGCCGCCCCTCGTGGGCTCGCTGCGCTCGCCACGCTTCGGGTTGGCGTGGATCGTGGGGTGGCGTACAAAAATTGGGGTGACATTTAAGGGTTAATTGTGCCTATTTGGGCTCTGTAGCCCATTTAACATTGATTCCTATGTGAAAATCGCGGCCATTGAGGCATTTTAAAGTAAAATCGCGGTCAATCAGGCTTTTTAACATTGTTCCCTATGGGAAAATCGCGGTGATCGCGGGTACACGATTTTTATGTACCCGCGATTTACCCGCGATGACCGCGATTTTTTACCCCCGACGCCCGCGATTCTAATCGCGGGCGCCGTTCTAGGTAAAGAGTACCAAAAAAATAAATGTATAAGTCCACCCTTCCCTAACTATAGATTCCATTACTACTTAACCTGCAAATCCCTTTGGAATGGAAAGTGCAGTGATTACACGGATTAAACAAGATGCATGGCTTACTGTATGCATTCCGTGTTTTTTAGGGGTAAAATACTAGAAACCTGAACAAAATAAGCAGTGAGGAGGGCGGATTTATCAAAACAGGACATGGATACACCATATTCACACCTGCATTCTCTACAAAAGGACATTCCACCTAGTAAAGATACCAATTTCCCCTAATCATCGACTGCAGCCCCTGTCTATAGAACTAGACCATGCATTTTTACCTTTTAAACATACATTGACCCTAAACGCTTGCCATACCCCATAGAGTTAGGTAAGGTCTTACCGTCTCGCAGACACCCAATCCTATACATCATGGGCATCTTGATGACGAAGGCAAACAGATCATCTATGAAGGTGTTCAGGGCTTTGTATGTTAACATCCTCCATGGGAGGTGAGCAACTGACTTCATCTTGTAGTTAATAAACAGCTGTGGGGTCATGGTGATGAACCCTGCAAAATAGAAGAGGTTAATACGCCCGCTGCCATCTCCGATGTACCCCTCACTCTGCTGTGCCAACATAAAATTAACAGTCAAGCCAGGCACACACTGGCACATTATGGGGCCAACATTTGGGGCAGATTTGGAAGGAAATATTCCCCCGATTGCTCAGTGTGTGAGATAGGCCGTGGCATGCGCAATGGAGGAACAATATGTCGCTCTGAACTTAATTACATCACTCTTACGTGTGCCCAGGTTCCGTTATGCTGACCCAACGTAATGGCTGGGTACACATTGCTTGTGTGTGCTCAGCCTAACAGTTAGAAAGTACAGTAGGAGTATAGTCTATTGCAGGGCTGGGCAACACCGGCCCTCCAGATGTTAATTAACTACACATCCCAGGATGCTTTGCATTAGTTTTGCTATGTGGCTATGCTGAAACTGATGCAAGGCATGCTGGGATGTGTAGTTCATCAACATCTGGAGGGCCGGTGTTGCTCAGCCCTGGTCTATTGTATTATCTACTAGAGTGCTACAGGTTGTCCAAGACTGGATTACAGTTATTTAAGTGGGCACAGAATTCCTAATTATTATTATAGCAATATGTGACAGTAACATTTGTAAGAATTGAAAAGAGGAGTTCTGCAGAATATTAAGGTCTGCAGAGTGAAACATGTTTAGTGAATACAGAAAGAACGGGAGGGAGGGAAGGCGTGTGACTGTCATGAGAACGAACACCCAGAAACTTGATTTTCCGCAAAGGTTCTGAGCCAGGTTCCCTAAATAGGTCAGACCTATTGGCGGTTCCTGTTGCTTTCCGAAGCAGCGGATGCCTGAATGTGAAAAGGGTAAGAACACGGACAAGGTCTTCAGTATCTCACACAGGCCCCTGACGACAGACATGACATGGGCTTTCCTTGCCTGCTTTGGAACGGTCTTCTACAGTGGATTTGGGGAAGAGACGGAGTTACTCTGAATGGGAGGATTAACCCTAGGTAATGGAAGAGTTTTACCAATGGTTGCGAGCACCTTTTTGGAAGGTGGTTCTACCATAGTATAAACAGGTTAGGCGTTACCTGTGCTATTCTCTATGGGCCACATGTATTAAGCTTCAGAAAGATATACAATGGAGAGTGATAAACAGCCAGCCAATCAGCTCCTAACTACCATGTTATAGGCTTGACAGGTAGAAGCTGATTGGCTGGTATTTTATCACTTTTGAAGGTGGATACATCTGGCCCTGGGAGGCTGCCATAAGGGAAGTCAGAGGACAGATCATACAGTGGTCCATCAGTACCACTAGCAGGGTCTCTGCTTTACTGACCACAGATCGGAGAGATCCCAGAGCTTGGAACCACCTTCATGCTAACAGGCCGCAGCACCAAGATTCAGACATGCACCTGATTCATTAGACAGGGCTTTGCATGGGAGTTTAACTCTGCTTGCTCAGTGTAACAGGCCTAGGCATACATAGAGAGCTAATATCACCTACACAGATGAAGTAATCACCGGGATGATTAGTGCTCCAAGTAACTACACATTGGGCCTGATTCACGCTGACTCACTAAGCAGCATAAATTCGCTGCTTAACGAGCCATCTAACGCCACCCACCAACCGAATGCCCGCCTCCAATGCAAGAACATCCAGGCCGCACTGCGAATGGATGTTTAGCAGAGCCACCCATTTGCACAGGAGTGAAAAGTTTTTGCGGGCACGGCCAGGAAACATTTGGCCTCCCCATGCCTCATCCCCAAAGACCGCCTCCAACCCACCCCCCGTGGGAACACATTGGTGACAATGCAAGTCGCCGAATGAGTCTGCACAGCAGCCCTGCACATGCCAATAATAGAATATGTGCAGAGTAAAAACATCGGTCCCCATGTGGGAATATGATGGGGACCGGTCGTTAATGAATTAGGCCCATTGTACTTCTGTCTGATACACATACTCTTTAGGGACCTGTTTATATACAACGCTGATATAATCACAGATACCAGCTATATCTCTTCCTGCACTGAGGCACCACTCCATAAAATCATCACCATAATAGAACTGCACTGCTAGGGTACACAGGTATTTGCAGTCAGCTTGTTAATATTGCTTGCTTACCAAATGTGAGGAGGAAGCCATACAACATACTCAGTACAAAGGAATACCAGCCCTTGTGCTCCATGTACAGCAGACTGTATATTGAATAGCATCCCAGCAATGGGTACAGGATCCAGGACAGGTATCGGAAGGCCATCTGAATACAGGAAACCAATTTTATTATCACAGTATGTGCTAGACTGTCCCTCCACCCACCCATTGTGCTAACCACAAATATACTACCATAATGCATCTCACTTCGGCATTAAACTGAATTAGAATGTATTATGCAAATACAAACAGCCACATGTGCATCACATTACAGAAATGCTTTACTATTGGTCCTTAGCACAACCAAAATTTAAATCCCACATGAACATAAAAAAAAAAAGTTTCCTAATAAAGTCAGTATCTTTATCTGCATATACAACCACCTCCTAGGCTTCATCTACCAGACAGAGAGTGAGGTCTGAACTTCCTGTATCACAGGAGCTCTCTATTCCTTATAGAGAGCTCCGCACCATCTCCTAAATCTCAGTGCACTTACATCATCGTAGATCTTAGTAGCGGATTCAATATACGTGGACTTGTCCTTCACTGTGAGTCTGGGGAAGATACCAGCCACTTTATTCTCTCTGTCCAGCTGTTGGAAAACCAGGACACAACATTAACCACTTAATCTCCAGTGTCACATAAAGCAGCAGATAGCGGTACAGTCACTGGATCAGCACAGAGCAAAGAACCAACCAAAAGCTTTAAGGTTAAGGAAAAGTGAAGCATACACTGCAATATACAGTACACACATGCAGAGCAAATGCTGGCAAACTGCTCAACAGACCGCACCCGAGGCCGGTAGGAGCAAAATGGTGTGACTGGACCTTAATGGAGGAGAGGCACACAGGGGCAGCAACCCAAACTCTCCAACAGCGATCAGCAGAACTCCGGACTGGGCATGATGGCTGCTTTGTGTCAGAGAGGGAGGAGGAACGCAGTGGCAGGAAATCTGCAGGAGGGAGGGCGCCACTGACCCAGGGGAGAGGATAATGGAGAGGCTCCCCCTGCAGACAGATCTCCAGGGAAATGGCCGCCAGTGCAGCATCATTAAGGCGATGGGGATCCAGCCCTGATACTGCATGTCTGTTTCCCTGGAGGAAAATGGTCAGCGCAGCCCCCTGCACCAGAGCTGCCCAGCCGATAGCGTCTCCATGCGCAGAGAGAGGCTGGTGGCAACCCATGCACAGGGAGCCACCTTACCTGCACCTGGCATCCGGCTGAGTTCCCTCTAGTGCCCAGGGACTGGCCGAGGTCACTCACTGGTGTGATGCTGCGGCCACCGGCACCTGGGTGAAGGCGCAGCAGAGCTGGTGTCTGCCAGGCACCCACGGGCAGATTTATTAAGCTTGGATAAGAGATAAACTGGAGGTAAAGCGGAGAAAAGGTAACAGGAGATAAAGCACCAGCCAATAAACTCCCAACTGTCTTTTTGAAACACAGCTGATTGGCTGTGCTTTATCTCCTTTTACCTTTTCTCTGCTTTATCTCCAGTTTATCTCTTCTCCAAGCTTAATAAATCTGCCCCCAGTGCTGCTGCACAGTGTAAAAAGAAATAAAACATAAAATAAGGATGCCTAATACAGCCCCCCCGTTACTATCGGTGCATCTGGCTCCTGCTGGCACCAAACTGCAACGGAGTTGGAGGTGGGCTACAGGAGGAGAAGCCTGGGCTGCCTGGAGGCAAGAGTTAACCCGTTTGGTGCCAGGTCCTTCCTCCAATCCCGCTACCCAGCACCAGCCCTGTGTCACATATCAGAGCCGGCCCTAGGCATAGGCAAACTATGCAATTGCCTAGGGCATTTGGGATGCCTAGGGGCACCAGCAGCTTCTACTGATTAAAATGATATGCGGCATGCCTATATACTGTGTGTGAGTGAGGCTGTAGTGTATTCATGGAAATTACTGTAACATAGCATTCCGTATGCAGGTACAGCCACAGTCGCACACAGAATATAGGCATGCCGGATATCATTTTAATCATCGGAAGCTCCTTGTGTATCCTGGTCACATAACAATGCAAATAAGATGAATTTTCAGCAAAAGAGGCACCCAACGTTAGCAGAACTGGCCAGGAGCTGCATGGCCTATTGAGGCAAGATGTATGAGGAAACATCTGTATCCAAGCAGAGGCAGAGGTCACAGTGTTAGCAGCTGTGCGAGTGCTGTCTGCGGGTGGGTTGGTTGTGCAATAGTGTTCAGCATATGTATAAGGGGCATTATGTGTGTCATGTATAAATGCATTAATAATGTGCGACATGTGTAAAAGGCATTGTGTGTCGTGTATAAGGGCATTAATAATATGCAACATATGTGTAATGGGCATTGTGTGTCATGTGTATAAGGGCATTAATAATATGCAACATATGTGTAATGGTTATTATGTGTGTCATGTGTATAAGAGCATTAATAATATGCAACATGTGTAAGGGGCATTATGTGTGTCATTATGTGTATGAAGGGCATTAATAAAGGTTGGAATAATGTGTAAGGGGCATTATGGTTATAAGGACATTCATAATGTGTGTCATGTGTAAGGGGCATTACTGTGTAGTATTATCAGGGGTGCCAAGAGAAAGGGGTAGAGGGTACAAATTACCCAGGCCAAAGTCTGATGGAAGGGCAAAGTGGGGGCCCCGGGCCCCCTCCCCTTAAATGACAGCAGCAGCTCTTCTCCTCTGCCCAGCACACACTGCTTTGTGCTGGGTTGCAGTGTGGCCATGGAGGTGCTTAAAATACAATATTTTCTCAGGATTTTTTTCTAAGGGTATAATATGAATAATGTGAGGAGTAATGTATATAAGGTAAAGTGGTACTACTGTGTGATGCAAGTGAATAAGGGACACCATCACATGATATAATGTGAATAAAGTTTCACTAGTGTGCAGCATAATTTGAATAGGGGATACTATTGTGTGGCCATGCCCCTTACCAGCAAGAACACACCCCTGTTTGGGCCGCGCACCAAATGTGTGCACTGTTTCTATTTAAAATATTGCGGGTAGGAGCACCAAAATGATGACTGCTATGAAGAGGGTTGATGGTGCTGGGAAAGGGGAGCAGGGTCAGAGGCGAAACTAGTGGTGGTGCTAGGGGGCACCAGACAAAATCTTGCCTAGGGCGTCATTTAGGCAAGGGCCGGCTCTGTTGCATATGGAGTGAAGAATAAAAAAAAGTTAGGAATAAACTGCAAAACACCATAGCCTGTATGGTAAGGTCACCTCACCTTGACATCCATAACCTTGGTTATCTTCCAGAAGTCGATCAGCAAGCCGATGCCCACGCTGACCTGCACCACAAAGTTGGTCTCATTGTCCAAGATGTAAAGCAGCACCACGAGGGACTGAAATACTCCAAAGATGACGGATCGCACAGAGAGACCCTCCAGAGACTGGCGACTGTTCCAGAACTGGATGTCTGAGAGGGTCAGGAAACAGAAATAAATAACCAATATAATATACATATTATTTGTTTGATCTTTTGGCTTCGGTCAGAAATGCCCAGGAAAACTTACCATTTTTGAAGGCCAGAAACTCAAAGACACTGTGTACAATGGACACGGTGATGGTTAGAGCAAGGAGGTAGGGGTTGGTCTCCAAAAGAGCCACCTAGAAAGATAAAATCACCATTTACAAACTTGTAAGCTCTGTAAATGTACGGACGGGAATGAGGGGGGCTTGCAGGTAACGTATTATGGAAACCGTACATGTATGGTATCATCATAGTTGGCTACCAGAATTTGAGCTGGTTTCAGTTACTTTCGAAGATTAATTGCATATAATAATCAAAAATTCTAAGGAATGTTTCCGAAAACATTGGAACAGCGATCACTAAAATACTTGATGCCCATCCTGTGCTGTGGTCTCCTGGCAAATTCTATTCTCCTGAACATAAATGAAACCTACAAAACGCACGATAGTGACAAGACCACTTTACTGGATTGACAATGTAGCCCTCTGTTCCACGTCTCCAGTATGGGCGCGCTTTGTACCATTCTATACACGACACATTTATCAGTTCTCCAGCACTTGCCTTAATAGAGTCCTGCTCTTCATCTGACTGTTCATACATGTCGTCTCCAAGAAAGCTCCAGGGACTGCGTGAGTTCTGTGCTGCATAGAGCTGCCACCGCCACAGGGACAGGGGACAGAAGGACAGTCTCAAGGGCAAACTGGTTACAGTGGAGTTTACTGGGATATAATCTTTCTGAAGGTTCCAGTAGTCGTTGAAGTACAAGATCGGGTAGTAGTCACCGCTGACCGCATCAAATTTCACATCTGTGGCAGAAGAGATTTTATGGTTAGTGTAACTAAGGAGGAAGCTGCTGTGGCCAGAGTAGCTAAGGAGGAGCCTCTGCGGCCAGAGTAGCTAAGGAGGAGCCTCTGCGGCCAGAGTAGCTAAGGAGGAGCCTCTGCGGCCAGAGTAGCTAAGGAGGAGCCTCTGCGGCCAGAGTAGCTAAGGAGGAGCCTCTGCGGCCAGAGTAGCTAAGGAGGAGCCTCTGCGGCCAGAGTAGCTAAGGAGGAGCCTCTGCGGCCAGAGTAGCTAAGGAGGAGCCTCTGCGGCCAGTGTAGCTAAGGAGGAGCCTCTGCGGCCAGTGTAGCTAAGGAGGAGCCTCTGCGGCCAGTGTAGCTAAGGAGGAGCCTCTGCGGCCAGTGTAGCTAAGGAGGAGCCTCTGCGGCCAGTGTAGCTAAGGAGGAGGCGGAGCCGCTGTGGCCAGTGTAGCTAAGGAGAAGGTGGAGCCCATTAAAATCAATGTAGTTAAATATAAGGAAAAAATACAGGACATCGATCACACATGTCCAAAAAGTAACCTCATCCAGTTCACCATTACACTCACCCAAAACATGAATAAAGGCTCATTACACACCCAGCGACACCACAAATAGAGGTCCTTCACCCTGGATTAATATTCAAGTTTGGCTGTTTATTGCGCAGTGGCAAGTCATGGAAACGGCTAGGGCAAATACGTGCATGGAGGGATGACAGACTTGTATGAGGAAAGCGTAAAGACCATAAGGCGGCTCCCTCCTGGGGTCACATTCATGGGCAGTGACTGGGGTTCAATTAACATGGGATGATTCAGAGCATGAAAACGGGTGTTTGTGCATTCAGGGTGCCCTTCTGTGAAGGAAATGTTGGGGTTCAGGTTACAAATTGGGCAAGTACTATTGATGATGTGTTGTGTATGTGGTGGGATTATGTGGAAGGTTTTCTAGATGTTCAGGACATGGGGGAACAGTAACTACTGCAGAAATGAGGAGATGCCTGTACTACATTACTGATCTGGTTGGGAATGGCCTCTTGGAACTAGAGGTACCAATCTACGGTAAAGAGGATGATAGCTGGAGAAGGATTATCATGATGCATGGATCAACATGGGTCTAGGTCGACACAAGCATTAGGTCGACAGTCAAAAGGTCGACATGGGGGTTATCACCCGAATTTGAAGTTTGAAGTGCACCGCATCCACTCGCAATGCTTCAGGCACTGTGCCTCGCTGCACACACTATTTTATTCTCCCACCACTCCCTATTGGATATGAAATACAACCTGTCGACTCAAAAAACAGTGAAAACCCCCATGTTGACCTTTTGACTGTCGAGCTAATTCTTGTGTCGACCAACATACTGTAAACCAAATGACCGTATCCCCCTTAGCCCACCAATAAGCTGAGGAACAGGGATCGCCAAGGAGGGTGGTGTGATGAGTGCACGGGTAGCCAAGGAGGATGATGCTACATTTTAAAAGGATAAAAACACAATTGAGGGGATGTTTGCATACTTTTACGAATAGCGCTTAGTGGTTCCCCTTCTGCTGACTTCCACATAGGCTAAATGTATGTTAAGAAAGTGAAAGCAATCCTATGCTATACAAGTGGAGCTAAGACAAGAAGTTTTACAGCAGAATTCCACAAACAAAAGCAGCAACACTAACTGCCATTTTTGGTGCTTCACTTACATTGGTCTAGAGGTGGTGGGACACTGCCTTGCACCCATGGAGTGTGGTCATCAACAATATTAATTGTTAAATTAGGATGCCAATGAGAGATTATCTCGATAGGACCGAAATCCTCAGCTCTCTGAAATGAGATCACAGCGGTCAGTATCTGCATAAGGAAACCATATCATAAACGACTGCTAAATAACTAGACGGCTTCCCACCTTGATAACCTCTGGGTCAGCCTCCGTCTCTCCGGTCAGAAGGTTTTTGGTCTTGAGAAACCGCTTGCGTTTGTATTTATTAAGCACTGCAAGAAAGAGTTGTCACATGAGATATCATACCACTCTCTGAAGGCGACAGAGGAGATAGAGAGGGGGAAGATATGCTTACTACGAGATGTGTGCACGGTGGCCAGCCTCCGATGCACAGCCTTCTGGCTGGGGTCAGGGTGGAAACCGCTCTTTGTCAAGTATACGTGAATGTAAAAAGAGCCATTGTTCTGGACTCCCTGCGAGAGACAAAAAGTAACGCGTCACCACTACATGGTAATAATAAGCACATTCACCAGCTCATGTCTGCATCTCAGAGCACCAGCGGCTACATGAAATCTGTAGCCTAAGTGGACGTTGCACAGCAGGTGCCCACACATGGCCATGTATTTTTTCAAGGCTATGGCTGTTTGACCAATCATTTAAAAAAGGGGTTAGACAATCGGATAAAGGGGTTAGACAGACAATTTAAAAAAAAAAAAAAGATATAATGGTTCAGGATAGACAGTCAATAGGTAGACACCAAAAAGTCACGACAAAAAAAAAAAAAAACCGTTGACATCAGTTTTTCACAGGTTTTTGGTGCCATACGACACAAACCCCATAGATAAAACCTACATAGATATTTATACAGATGTGTCCACATACGTCTATTCTCTAAACGCTACAAGTCACATAACCCATGAGCGCTGTGATACTCTGTAGCAATAAGCATCTCTTCAGTAGATTTGCCATTAAAATGAGTTTTGTTTGAAAAGTTTGCAAATAAGATGCACAAGCAGCTTCTGCGGTTTAAAATTATAGGTGGCATGCCTATATTCTTTGTGCTGGCATCTGTATTCTGGCCTCCTGCAAACCGCCTGCCGGTCATCCTTAAATCCTCACAGTGCTGAGGTCATGGGTTCGATACCCACCATGGCCCTAACTGTGCAGAGTTTGTATATTCTCCCCGTGTTTGCGTGGGTTTCCTCCGGGTACTCCAGTTTCCTCCCACACTCCAAAACTATACTGGTAGGTTAATGGGTTTCTAACTAAATTAACCCTAAAATGTCTGTGTGTGCGTGTACATGTGGTAGGGAATATAGATTGTAAGCTCCACTGGGGCAGGGACTCTGTAAAGCGCAGAGGAATATGTGTGCGCTATATAAGAAACTGTTAACAATATATCCCAGAAGGACTGATTAACATGCAAGGAGGCTAGATGTAAGTGGTCATATCTGTATACATATAGGTAAAAAGATATAAATATAATCAATCTAGCCAACTGTTTTTCTATTTATTCAGAACATAGCAATAAGGCATGAAAGCCAATAGCTATGGGAAATAGAGCTATAGGGCAGGGACAACCAATTTAACATACAAAACAGAAATGTGTTCAATATGTAAGAGCATATGTAGATGGAAAAGGACACAAGTATATTACAGTTATTGCACAATGTTACGCTATTTGCTCAGTGTAACACATACGACATGGATGAGATTGCCAAGTGCTATAGGGCAGGGACAACCAATTTAACATACAAAACAGAAATGTGTTCAATATGTAAGAGCATATGTAGATGGAAAAGGACACAAGTATATTACAGTTATTGCACAATGTTACGCTATTTGCTCAGTGTAACACATACGACATGGATGAGATTGCCAAGTGCTTTCAGAGGAAGCCAAAAGAAATAGAAGATAAGTACAGGGATTACACAGGGAGCGTGGATGAGAAATGTCTGCACTTCACCACAAATACTTGGTTACTACAGAGATAGAGAGGTCGGGCATATTGTTCTGGAACTATAGGAAAGCACGCTGCCAAAAGGCCGCACTGCTTACAGAGTTCCATAAAGCCAGCCTGGCCTCTGAGAAGGATCTGCAATGCCACAGCTGGCTGAACTCTATTGTTTAGAAAGTGCTGACAGTCAGGTCTGTGTTCCCTGGTTACTGAAGGAAGCATACATCAGAATGAAGCTAAGCTCTCTGATCCAGCCAGCAGGGACATAGCACTCTGCATACCTCCCAGCTTTATATTACAGTGATTGCATCTACAGAATGACTTGTTTCACCCATCATTAGATGCCCATTAATTTGAACTTCATAAAGAAAAGATTAAATCCAATGCAAATAATGACCTCAATTGCAGAACTGCAGGCAACACAAGTGGTGGGAGCTGCAGCCCCCTAGGGACTCAAGCTTGTAACTTAAGGACAATGACTGTCTAAATAAAATACAGAATTTAGAATGGCTGCCCTCAAGTTCCTCTTCCTTTCTGGGGTGTCGCTGTTTGCTGTGGTGTTTCTAGCATACGTCTGTTTTGTATATCAGTGCTGATATACAGACCACACTGTGCTAGAAGCACTACAGCAGACAGCAACACCCCAGGCAGGGAAGAGGAACTGCATGCGTTTTCAAAGATGGCGTGTGCTAGAATGGACACTATAGGGCAGCATATTCCGTTGTGCTTTACAATTGGAAACAGTGATTAAACAAACTGGGTAGAAACAAAGAGGTAGGAGGGTAGTTACAGTAATTAAAAAAAAATGCACACAGCTGACTGGATGCTGTTGGTTATATCACCTCTATGTGTAAATAAAGATTGGCTGAATGTTATGTAGGTGACCAGGCAGTGGGACTCACGATTAGGAGCAGTGACCATGCTCGTATAAAGATGGAGGAAGACAGGGCACATCAGTTCCCAAACGTTCTTGAATCATGCTGCCCTAGAGCAGGCCTGGCCAATCATGTGGCTCTCCAGCTGTCCAACTTCAAGTCCCAGCATGCCTGGCATCAGTTTTGCTATTTGGGAATGCCAAAGCTGTGGCAGGGCATGCTGGGATGTGAAGTTCCACAACAGCTGCTGAACCAATGGACAACAAGTTGCCAAGGCATGCTTTACAGCATCCTTTTATTTTTTTACGGCACCCTTGGCATCAGTATTTTATTGAATAAATTAGATGAAATAAAATAATTTGTGCCCAGCAGTCATCTAGTTCTGTGGTGGTGTACAGGGCTGCGCTTCTGTGGTCCAAATATTGTAAAGTATGATTGATTATAACCTGCTCTAGGTTTGCCAATCACATGAACCATACATTTCATTTGGATCTGGACCACGAAGCTGTGCCACCAATACCAGTGCCCTGTGGCACCACGTTTGGGAACCACTGGCTCAGCACATTAATTAACAATCAATTCTTATACCACTGCATTACATTTAAAACTTATGACACACTAGAAATATTTGAGACATTTTTTTTCATAACTGGTGGATACGTTATTCAGGCACCGAATTCCATACTGTGACAGCAGCAGCTGATCATTCTACTGGTGAATACTGTTACAATCTCAGGCACAGAAATCATATTGAACGGTTGGTTTGTAAGAAATACAGCTCATTAGCCAATGGGAAAGGGGCAGTAGGCCCCGCCTTTGACAGGTAGCACCTACCTCTGGTACATCAATTTCAGAGTGCTGCTCATAGCAGCCGTCTCCCATAACCCCGCTGCTCCAGTCTCCGTACACCAAATCCCGCTGCTCCCAGAAGAGAGCTGTGGAGGAGTTGAACTCTGTGAAATGTTCATTCTCTGAGATGAACACATGGAGATCCTACAGAGAAAGATAGAACACGGGTCAACGTACATCACATCTTAGTAGAAGTAACAGATCACACTGATGTCACATAGTAGACCAGACAAATGGAAGGTTACCATTAAAGTGTCTTTAGGGAAGAGATTGCGGCTGGGGGGTCGCGGAGCCCCGGGAGATGTGGTTTGGTCCTGGGGAGTTGATCCCCTGCGAAACCAGCTGCTGATGGCCCATATTATAAAGATCCTGTATGAGACACAGAGCAAAAAGCCATTAGAATGTAAGCTCTCACGAGCAGGGACCACTCTCCTCATGTGCTTTTTCCAGTCTTAGAGAGTGCGTAAGAATATAAACACATTTTTACTCCACGCAATGGTACCTACCCTAGGTCTCGGTCACCTTAATAATTACTGCAGTATCCTGTCCCCGGTCTTTAATTACCATGTTGTACTTGTCCTAAAATGCCTTTACTGAAAGCCTTTCTTGTTCATTTGTGTATTGATAAGCGCTGCAGAACCCTTGTGGCGCCATATAAATAAATTATAATTTAATGCCACGGGCAAATAAAAAAAAAATTTAAAAAAAAATTCACTCTAAAACAGTGCATACGGGCAGTGTACAGTGCATACGGGCAGTGTGCAAAGATACACACAGCTCTACAGAGAAACATCCTCACATTTATATCCAACTTGCCCCAAACGGTACCCAATTCACAGTTCAGATTTGGCCCGATTTGAACAGATTTCAACGGATCAGGCCAATATATCGGATAAAATCGGCCCAAATCGGAGGTGTCTGACATAGGTTTCAGAAGGAGTGTTTGTCTATACCGCACTGAGTGCTCCTTTGTGCGATCACATAGAATTCCCTTTTTCTTGTGTAGGTGTCTTTTTATTCTTTTATTTTATTTTTCACAGTTACTTGTGTGTTTTTTTCTTTTCAGCAGTTGTGATGCTACCCTTCTCTTATTTTATGAACATGTATAATGGGAAAAGAAAAGGATAAGAGATATTCTGGGTGCACCCAGAACTCTTATCCTTTTCTTTTCCCATTATACGTGGTTGACATATGATAGGATCCAGTGCTCCCAGGAAGCTGCCAGGGAAACTCAAGGGAAAACGGGTCCCTCAGACAAGTCGGACTGTGCATGGGGATGTAAATTCATCTACAGTAGCTACAAAAAAAACTATGTATCATGTTGCCACCTGTTGGCCACACGTGGCAATCGCAGTAGTCGGAGGCAGATTCTGAGAAATGCAAAAAAGCAGGTAATGTTTTACCGGGTTATGATCACTAGGTTGACATGCATGAAGGTCGACAGTCAAAAGGTCAACATGGAGGAGTTTTTAACTTTTTTTTTTTTTTTGAGCAGACAGGTGGCATTTCATGCACGCCATCCACTAGGGTGCGGTGGGAGAATAAAATAGTGTGCCGAGCATAGTGGGGCACTGTGCCCGAAGGGGACGCGGTGATACATTTCAGTGTCCATGTCGAAATTCAGGGAGGGGGGGGGGGGGGGGGGGCGGGCGCCACCCCATGTCTACCTTTTGACTGTCAACCTAATGCTTGCGTCGACCTAGTTCATGTCTATCCAATGATCCATACCCATTTTACATGCAATGCAGAGAGAGCAAATACATTTATTAATGGTTAATTGCTGCTTTCTTTTTCCACTGCCTCTTAGCTATGAGCTAGGAAACATGGCATCTCAAACCCTCAGTGATATCGTTTACAATATTTTCTAGTGCAATGCAAAAAAATCAAATAAAAAAAACACAATGCACATGCTCCAGCGGGCCATTAACATCGCCTGGCGGTCAGCTGCACATGCAGCTCAATTTGAGAATCATCAATGACTGGGTGTATGGAGCAGGGACTCAATGACATCACTTAACGAGATCATTACCGATAGATCACTCAGTGTGTATGTCCTACATCATTCCTCCATTAAGCCTTGGAAAAGATAAAGCGGAGGAGTTGCCCAAAGAAACCAATCAGTTTCTATCTATCTCGATCAAGGTCTTTAAAATGGCAATTAGAAGTCAACTGGTTGCTTCAGGCAACACCCCCATTTTTTTATTTATCCAAGGCTTGGTGCTGCACCCCCTGAAGTCCATTTGTTCAGAACTTTACAAACAATATTCCTGCCTAATGAATTCCCAGCACCTGACAAGGATACAACTAAGAAAAAAAAAGTTTTGATTTCGCAGGTGCTCCTCAGAGCGTAACATTTACATTACGGAACATACCGGTTACTCTAGAATTATGTTTAAATTAATGTTTGAGATGCCGCCCAAAACCAAAAGCTACTTTGTAGCCTGTCCCAGGCATTCCTGTCAGTGTTTTAATCTTATGGGCGTACACACGGGGAGATTTCATGGCTTTTTCTAAGCGATCTGACTGATGAGCAGATTGCTTAGGAAATGCCCCTACATGGATTATATGTAGGGGCCACAGCGATGCGTGGGCCTGCGCGTCACTATCACCCGGCGATTAAGATACAGCAAAATCGACTTTGATCACCGGTCATGGTCCAGTGTTCTCACCGGAGAACACTGGCCCAGACAGATCGCTCAGCACAATCTCCCCATGTGTAAAGGCCCCCATACACTAGCCGATTTTGGTCAGATTTCATCCAGATCAGTCGGATCTGGCCAAAATCGTACCAAAATCGGCTAGTTTTGATGTCCCCTCAGATCCGATGCGCGGTCCCGTGCGCATCGGATCTGCGTCGGGTGGTCGGACCTGCTGCACGTCAGACCACCCGACTTGGGACCTAGTGGGGCGGCGAGGCGGTAGAGGGAGCAGGGGGGGCTGGGGACGCTGCGGGGGACGCAGGCGGCATAGAGCCGCGCAGGGGGAGCCGGCGGGAGCTGTCAGTATTGAATAAAAAAAAAAAAGCCCATACAATGCATGGGCGGCCTGTGATTGGCTGAGCGCTCTCTCAGCCAGTCAGCAATTGGCTGAGAGAGCGCTCAGCCAATCACAGGCTGCCCATTCATTGTATAGGCTTTTTTTTCTAGCACTGACAGCTCCCGCCGGCTCCCCCTGCCCGGCTCTATGCCGCCTGTGTCCCCCGCAGCGTCCCCAGCAGCGGGGGACACAGACGCTGTCCCCGCAGCGTTACCAGCAGCGGGGGACACAGACGCTGTCCCCGCAGCGTTACCAGCAGCGGGGGACACAGACGCTGTCCCCGCAGCGTCCCCAGCAGCGGGGGACACAGACGCTGTCCCCGCAGCGTTACCAGCAGCGGGGGACACAGACGCTGTCCCCGCAGCGTCCCCAGCCCCCCTGCTCCCACCTCTGTAGCCCCCCCCCCTGCTCCCCGGGTTTTTTTACATGTGATAAATCGAGACGATTTATCACATGTAAAAAATGGCACATCAAGTGCCAATCTAATCAAGCTCCCCCGGGGAGCAGCCGGGGAAGCTCAGGGGGAAGTCGGGGGCGACTTGTCCTAAGGACAAGTCGCCCTAGTGTATGGGGGCCTTAAGACTCATTAGAGAGCCAGCTCCTCATTACTATGGTAGAAAGGACATGAGCCGTAGCATTAGGCATTGTAGACAATTTGGAGTACAATTGGGAACAGTAAAAAAAAAAAACACAGGGTGACGTGATCTGATTAGGAGGTGCAAAGCCATTTTACCAGATCAGATGGAACAAAGGGAATCTCTGCAGGTTAATGCAGTAGGCCCAGCTTGTATGGGATTACAGACTGGAATTAATGACAGATTTACAAGGTAATAGGATCACAAGGTCCCAACTGTTTCAGATAAGGAGAGAACCAGTTACTTGTTATAAAGCAATTAAAGCTGCAGTTTTTGAAGACAACAACTGACCACTGGGAAATAGAATTGTAGTGCGCAGAAAGGTGCATTTGGGCCAGTGAAGTTACTGCGGACTCTGAATTGTCACCTGTATTAAGTAGTTTAGAACAAGGACCTAAAAATGTGTAAAGGTGTCTTGAGTTGTAAGGAGTTAACACTTGAATTTATAACAATACTACAGTATGCATGTTACCTGGCTGATATGAATACAGGCTTTCAGGCAGAGTTTCCAAAACTCTGTCATTACATTCCAGGGTTTAAGGATAGCCATTACTTGAATCCAGAAGATTTGTTGGCCAAACATACAGAAGTCAAACGGTTTTGAATTATTTGATGAATCCAGTATTCCAAACTTCGATAAAAATACTTCTGAATAATGTCTTAGAGATCCTTTTGGCTAAAGGGGTTTTCACAATTTAAAACTGTATGGTGTACAATTACCCCCTGAAGCTGGGTACACACTACCACTACACGCGCCCGATCTGTCGGAATGGACATCGCCAGTGGGCGGGTGCATTTGCATGCGCCCTCCCACTGATCTCTCAATCACAGACTGCTTCCGGTGCGGCTGTACGGGCGGTCAGCAGATCGGTTATAGCATGCTGATATGTACGACAGTGGCAGCCATATTGCAACAAAATTTAACATTCATCATGGCGCAGCCTATCACAAAGGTGTAAACACTGTGCATCTGCTGAAATGAACTGTAGTACATACTGAATAGATTTATCTACTCAATGTCTAAAAGGTCACATTAAAGCTCAAGAGAATAAGTCAAGCATGGCGGCAATTCCACTAATTCAGACACCAGCAGTAGATGTATAGCTAGAGGTCAGGGATAACTGGCTCCTGGGTTTGCCTTGTTGAGTGTTTTATGTGCGAAGATCACTCACCTGAACAGGATGCCTTTTATCACTTGCCAAGCATTGGGGGGAGGTGGCTGCTGTGGCTGCTGCGGCTGGGGATTCTGCTGGTCAGGTGCTACAGCTGCTTCAGTTCCGACAGAGCCATTGAGGGCCGCCTGCAAGACAGACATTAATACCAGACTTAGTATAAAAAAAAGGTACAAACTGTTAAAATGGTCTATGTACTAATTGGGAGGAGATAATGTTCCACCAAATCAGCTACTAATTGGCATGTTTCTTCCTATAGAATGATTGTAAGCTTGAGGGCGCGGCCTTCCGACCGCTGGCTGTTATTACTCCGTTTATTCTAGAACGACTGTTCCCAATTTTAAAGCGCAACCGTATAAAGTAATAAGGTTACATTATGTGTTCAAAGATTAACAGTTAGGAATGGATCAGTTGGTACTTTATCTCTACTTTCTCCAAGGCTTAGTAAATAGA
The DNA here is from genome assembly GCF_055691185.1 of Crinia signifera. Lineage (NCBI taxonomy): Eukaryota > Metazoa > Chordata > Amphibia > Anura > Myobatrachidae > Crinia > Crinia signifera. The sequence goes on from NC_139225.1 coordinate 123,533,627, forward strand.
CCGCAGGTTTTTCTGACTGGTTGATCCTCTGCCCATCCTGCACATCTTAGTTCACTGTTTCAATTGGGTATGGGTTGACAAAATTTTAGGTCGAAGAACATAGGTCAACGACAGGAGGTTAACACGCCAAATGAAGACAGGGTCGCAAGGTCAGCACAAGCATTAGGTTGACAATAGGATGGATTGACATGAGTTTTTCACGGGTTATGTCCCAAATGTCGGCATGGACCTCGTCAAAGTGTACCGCTGCGCTCACCGTGCTTCGGGCACGGTGCCTCGCAGCACTGTTCACCCTCCAATGCTTATGCCTACCGTTTCTATTACTAAAAAGCAGCCGTGAGAGCAGGGACCCTCATGCTGAAGGTGCGGAGCTGCCTGCCTCATGTACGCCACCTTTCTCACTAATCATCAGTATCCACACTACAAATACAAGCTGACCTAAATAGGTAGTTGACGTTAAAAAATAAAAAAAACTCAGCAAACCCGAACGTTATTGATGCTGAATAAACAAAATCTTCACTTTGCCAATTTAAATAAACAGTATTTTATTAAATACAACAATACTCCCGAAGTCCCTCATGACTTGGAGAAATGTGTAGCAAATAACTCCATTATAAAATACAAATACAATTACAAAAGAGGCTACGGAGCCAAGACGTTCCCACCAATTAATAGGACTTCAATCAGCCAGCCTCTTTGAACCAGAAAACAACTTTAACCATCAACAGAGGCAACAAACATTGTATGTACCAGCAGGAACAGAACTGTGCTTTGGGAGAAGAGGGAGCTACAGTTGATCACTTCTTGGCCCTCCGCTTATTAATGGAGCAGCGCTATCCATTGTAGGGATGAGCCACATAAAGGATGACATGTAATAGGGTGAGAGAATCGTAAGAAATCTCCAATTTTTTTTTAAAGCGGCAATCATTTACACTGCAAAATCAAACTGGGTAAAAGGATTGCCACTTAAAAAACAAAAAAAAAACCTGGAGAGTTCTTACCAAATCTCTCACTTTCTGTTTTTCATCCTATTACATTTCACCCAAAGTATCTATTCAAAGCAATACAACATTGCCATCCTGAGGCCTATGCAGGAGGCATTGGACCACAATGCCTAAGCAGTACTGCCTGTATGTAATGTGGCTATGAATGTGGAAATGTTGGGCGCTGTGCCGGAGGCGTGCATATTCTACGCACACAAAGTCACCCAACAGAAGCTTTTTTATGGCTGTGGACAATGCTGTATCTAGCATCGTTCCATAATAAATGTATTGTTAGGACCTTGTGACTGTGAAAGCCATGACAAAATGGCTAACCCTTTGAGTGCTCAGTAAATTTGTCAAAATAGGTGTGAAAATTGACAAGCAAACATTTTTATTCATCATAATGACCTGTAATGTTTACTTGATATAGGAAATAATCTTTTTTTTTTTTTTTTTTTTTTTTTTTTTTACACATTTTTTTTTTTACATTTATATAACAAATGTGAGCAACGCTGGCATTTTTAGCGAATATTTTGAACAGCTCTCACGGAGATGCTGGCACTCAAAGGGTTGACATCAGTATCATGTGACACAAGTCAGCATGGATACTGCGTGATCTCTTGGGAAGGGTGGCAGTAATATCAAGGAAGACCCTAAAACACAATCCGGAAAGGAAATCATTTACCAAATTATGGGGCTGAAGATATCACCCAGCACATACATTACATCAGCATAAATCCTACAAATGACCTGATATATACTAGTCTGGGGGTCTGTCCGGCAAACATGCACATTGTATTCCTCATGGCACCCCTAGTAGAATAACCATGAGACAATCAGCCTATAAGCAGTAGTATGCATAACTTTAGGTATTCATTTTCTATTTATAAATATGGATCCACAAGTGATCCTCCAGGGTTCTAAGCAGCTCACACGGCAGCAAAGATCCGCTGGGCCCAAGTCATCAGCAGATCCAGATCAACACTGAATAAGGATCTACGCGAGCAGGATTGCCAGGGAATACAGGTGGATACACTGTGATCCTTATTTTAACGAAGAGGTAACATAATATTTTTCTTTATTCCAGCCTTATCGCTGGTTCAGGGGGCTGATGGTACTGTATACTGTGGCTCTCTAGCTGTTGTCGGAACACAAGGACTGGCAGGATGTTCTAGGACTTGCGCACAATAGCTGGGCATCCCAGGTTTCCTACCTATTAGTCTGCATGTCCAAGTCTCCATCCACATACAGCAGCACTCTCTGATGCCTATATACAATCCCTACAAGAAACACCAACACCAATGTTTATACTTAAACACAGCTTGAATATGTTCGGTATGCACACTTAATAACAGAAGAGCCCTTTGTTTTTAATAACCAAAGGCAAACTGGTTTCTTCTGCATGAGACAATAACACCTGATTGTCCATACAGCACCTTGCATTCTCGGCCAATGGATTCCCCTACTGTCTCAGTGAATAGCCATGGTTTGTGCCCTCAAATTATTTGAATATTGCCTTAAGCACGCCATGTGGCCACTTTCTCTGCACACTTTACGGTCTTCTATAAGGGCTACGGTTACTAGGTCGAAGGTGGACATACATTGAGTCGACCACTGAAGGTAGATGGTGCTTACCTGAACTAGGTTGACATGGCTATGGTCAACAGAGTGGGAAGGTCGATACAAGCATTAGGTCGACACTAAAACGGTCGACATGAGTTTTTCATGTTTTTTGGTCCCGAATGTCAAAACGGACACCGTCTATAAGTGTACTGTGTCCCCTTGCATGTCAACCTTATGACACATACTCTTCTATACCACCCATATTTTACTTAAAAAATTATAAAACAAAATAGTAATAGGGTCCATTCTAGCACCCTGCTTCTTTCAAAACCCATGCAGTTCTTCTTCCTTCCCTGCCTGGGGTGCTAAATCTCTGATTTAATCCACCAAGGATATATAAAATAAACTGGAAAACAAAGTATGACAGCGCTAGGGTGGTAAATAAAAATGAAATAGTCATTAAATAACGGTTGACTCAAATTCTACATACTGTATATTACACAATTGAACTACTAATTCAAGCATTTAACGATATATATATACATGAAAGTAACACTGGGGGGTATTCAATCCCTGGTAAATGTTTCGCCAGTGAAAAAATCTGCAATTTTCACCAGTTTTTTGGGTTGAATTCGACTTGCCCTATTCAATCCCAGTGCTGATTTTTGCCTGGGCGGAAAAAAATTCCAGCATCGCCGAAAACCACATGGATTGGCAAAATTGGTGATTTTGCAGCCGTTTCTGCCCATCCTGAGTCGGCAGGGTATTGCATGCTGGGTTCAAATGCGATAACTTTACAGTAGTGTATTTACATTTCACAAAACAAATATTTTTAGCATTTTGTGAGGTAATAAACATTCATATCTGGTAACATGATATAGGACATGTGATCTCAAAGAACCTTTGGGTTAATAAGCATGTTTAATCATATGTAAATATGTGTTCAATCTAAACCCTTGATGGCAGTTGGAGTATGAACAGTGAGGATAACAAAGGCTACAGGATTCTGATCAGCAAATATCCTATTTCAGTGGTTCTCAAACACTGTTCTCTGGAGCTGCGAGGATAACAAAGGCTACAGGATTCTGATCAGCAAATATCCTATTTCAGTGGTTCTCAAACACTGTTCTCAGGAGCTGCAACAGTTCATATAACAGGTGCACAGGTGTAGTCATTGCTCTCCGACCCGTTTTAAAATGAAAAGAACTTACAGGTGGAGCTAATTATGTAACTTAGTAGTGATTTTGTGAGAACTGGAAAATGTGCGCTGTGTGTGGATCCGGGGACAGAGTTTGAGAACCTGGGTTCTAGATGATAGAATCATAGTCCCCTCACTAGAACACCCCACTCATCTAAGTGACCATGACAACAGGAAGTATCCGAACTTCACTGAACAGTCTGTATTAAAAAGGCAGTGCTCCTCTCTCTGGGGACTGATCATGTAATTATTATAGTATCATTGTGTGTCTGTTTAACAGCCTTCTTTTTGTGACCATGTGCCTTAACACATGGTGGTTGTCATATTGGAAAAATTAGGTTTCATTATTCAGAAGAAATATGCTAATCAGCTTTAAAGGATGGAATTCCTCTTTTCGTAGAAAATCAATTAGAAGACTTCACAAATGATTTACCCTATTACTATACCGAGGAAGAATACTGTACATCCACAATTTTTTTTTTATTTTTTTTTTAAAGAATAAGACCAGTATCACATTCAAAACAATGGTTTTAAATTGCATAATGGATTGTTATTATTACAATAGGCATTGCTAAGCAACCACCCAATTATCAATTAAGTTGTCTCAATTAACAGCCACAGTGACATGCCGGAGGAAGAACCAACTAGAAATGAAAGATCTATAGAATACAGTTAATTTGAAAAACTATTTACCCATTATAAGGGAACCAAAGTGTGCAAATGTATCTTATGCTAAACATTGAATAACAGTTCAATTCTATAAATTCATCATGTTATTAGATCGTAAGGTTAGATTTTTCTTTTTGCTTTAATTACAGCATGGTTACAGGTTATACACCTTTGAAAAGCCTTTTTGTCTGTTGTGTACCTCATTTTCCGCAGGATTTTTATGTTGTTAATTGGTTGAAAAAAAATCTTACGGTAATTTTTTTTTTTCGTGATGTATACATTTAAAGGTCCATACACACTGGGCGACTATGCTCAGCGTGTATGGACAGTGATGATGACAATCATCACTGTGGGGAAAGCCGCTCAGTGCATACACTCTGAGCAGATTTCCCCCTGCCCGGCGCCGGCTATGCAAAGCCGTCCTCAAAGCCGCTCATCTGCTGGTATAACCAGCAGATGAGCGGCTTTCCCGGCGATGTGGGAGCGTGCAGCAGGGCTCATCGCTGGGGCATACGCACTGGGTGGCTTTGAGCTGAAAGCCGCTCAAACAGGCTGTTTTGAGTGGCTTTCAGCTCAAAGTCGCACAGTGTATATGGGCCTTTAGAAATAAAACAAAGGACTATTAGTAATACACAATGTTTATGGGTTTCACAGTTCCTAAAAATTTGTATGGAAGCAGTTATAACATTTGAAAATAAAGGCTGCATCTTGTGTATTAAGACCCTAATGGGGCCTACACACGGGGAAACACTGCTGAGCAATGTAGATCGCTCAGCACACAGCAATGTGTCAGGGCCAGTGTTCTCCGGGAAGAACACTTGCCCTGAATGGCTCTCTTACTAAAAATTTACACAGGACGTTAATTGCCAGGCGATAGCGACACACAGGGCTGTGCAGCGAACTCAGACAGTGGGGTGAGCACAGAGAAGCACCTTTTGGCCTCTCTGCGCTTGCAACCTATTCTATTCTCGCTCTGTAGGGGTCGTGGACACCCATGAGCTAGAATAGCCCCTGTCAGTTGTGATCCCGACTCTCAGGTTTTTAACAGCTGCGATTCCAAAATCAGTGTAATGACTGTCGGGAGGTCATGCGGCACCCCTCATTCTAACACTCTTTTTCATACTCAGAGACACCCCATCTGTGTCACCCTTGTCTGTCCCTCCCCTACAGAATGTAAGCTCTTACCAGAAGGGACCTCTCTTCTTGTGCTTTACCTACCTACATAATTATCTACTCAATACTTCTGCCACCCTAATGCTTATTCCAGTGTCTGCTGATGAAGCAATGTATATCAGCATCAGAATCAACTTAATTGGCCATGTATACCTATACAATGTACTCATCCTGGATGATCTTGTGCTGTAAGTTGCTGTACTTTTTTTGTGCTACAAAACCTTTGTGGCACAACAGTAATAATCCTCTTCGTACATATACACATGAAATTAGTGCCATAATAGAACACTATAACCAGTTTCAACTAAAATACATCCCTATCCCCAACTACAAAAAAAGTAAGGGGCTTGGTTCGGAGATACCCCTCATTTATGGAAAACATCTCTTTTCCCCAACACCTGGCGGACTATCAATCATCTGCCAGAGGATTCAGCAGAAGTTTAAGAAGTGTGTAGCCTTCTAAGGTAAAACTTAAAGTGTGAACCCGTACATTAAATGATCCCACTAAGACAGGTATGAGGTATTGACCCATCCATCATCATGCTGGCCTTGGGTAACCAGATGTTAAACTAAAATGCTACTACTGGATAACAATCATCTTTAACATTCTTAAAATAAACTTTCCATCTGTGCAATTCCCAGGTCAGTTTTGTTACATACAACTATGAAGTCATATGGGCCCCATACATCAGCAATTAATTGTGACACTCCTCAGATCTGGAGATGATTGTCACAATTAATCTTTAATGTGTGGGCTCCCCCTTTTGGCGATCCTGATCAAAAATTGATCGGGATGGCCAATCGATTGCTGAATCAAATTTTTAAACATGTTTATTAATCTGGTATTATCTGCGGTTGTTTTTTATGTGTGGGCATTCCCGTCTCGTCGTCTTCTTCTATTTAAATTATGAAAAGAAGTAACAGATGAAATGACAATCGATTGAGGTGATGTATGGGCACTTTCCAGATATGAAGATGCAATCTTTAGATGGGAAAAATCTGCCGATCACTGAAATAAATCTGTAATGTGTGGGCAAGACAAATAGATTGTAGAAACCATTTATCTGTCCCAAAAAAAAAATCACTGGATCTGGAAAACCATTAATTGTGATTGCTGAAGTATGGGGCCCATTACATTAGAAATTGTTAGTACAAAGATAGCCTACCCTATAATGAGAGCTCTAAAACATCAGGATGGCGATGGCTGTGTTCACCCATATAACGGTGTACATCTCTAAAGCCAAGTACACCCCTATGCAATAGCTCAGTGGTTCCCAAACTGTGCGCCTAGGCTCCCTGGGGTGCCTCGGTGCACTTGCAGGGGTGCCTCAGGTTGGTGGTCCAGAACCAATTCAAATTGTTTATGGTCAATGTAATGGCCAAATATGTGGATAAACAGAAGTGAATCATGTTCCTCACCACATAACTGGACCGAAGGATGACATTTAGGCACAACTTATTTAATTTTTTTTTTTTTTTATTCTTGGTAACAAACTTTTGACCTAGGGGTGCCCTGAAAAATATTCTGATACTCTAGGGTGCCGCGAGTCAAAAAAGTTTGGGAACAACTGCAATAGCTGGTTCGATTACCCAGTGTCAGCTGATCAGCCCAACCATTGTATAGATGAATATGAGGGAGCGTTAGCTGATAAATGGCCTAAAATGCTCCTGCTACAGTTGGAGTGAGAGGTCACATCTTATAAGCTGTTTTATAACATGCTGACTTCCAGATCCCATAGAAGAACAAACAATAGGCTGAGATATTTCCAGCTCAGTGAGTGCAGGGGTCACATGGGGTCAAGCTGCCTACATATTACTCTGTTGCTCCGGAGAATTTAACCCAATAAACCAAGTGATCGCTAAGGCGTGCGCCCAGCTTTAGGATAGGTACTCTCTTGTACTTTTGATATAAATATTTAACTTTCGTGAACACTGTATGAATGTGACAGAGGCTGGAGATGCCTGTAATACTAGTACCACTAAAACATTACTAATCTGGTTAATAAGTGAAGAAGCCACCAATCATTACAATTCCAGAATAAAGTCCATCAAAGTATAGCTGACACCATAATGACTTATACATGTTACAGAGACACACAAATTGCATTTTAGGGAAATCTATGCATGCATTCTCCATCTTAGCACAATTCCTAAGCGCAACGGGTCCTAATGCCCACATGAACACAAGTAACTGAACATCTCTATCAATGGAACTACTTCAGTACTTCCTCATCTTTGCAGCAACCGCTTACGCTACGGAACTTACAAAGCTCCATTGTCCGCTCGCCTCGCTTGCCACAAATTTACTAAAAGGTAATAGATGGTGGCATGGACATGGGAGGGTGACATGGACACAGGAGGGTGGGGTAATTCCTCCCCAAAAATCCTTGCTTAGAGGTTAAGTAGCAGCTAACGTAACTGGCGTAACAGTGGCCGCAAAGATGAGGAAGTACCACTTCTTAGAGAATGCCTGTAGCCACCACAGTCCCTAGGGTAGTGCCTACTCTTTGTCGACCGAACCTTTCCCATCATGCATTAGGTCCATGTCACCTTCACATATTATTAAGTCCACATCCCTGCAATGGGGTCTGCTAGCACAGTGTGGGCTTTATCGAATGGGATTTGGCCCTGTATACAAGGTGATAATGATCCCACCGTACTGTGATTCAGCCTCCATCCAACAATACAAAGGGACATGGATAAAATGAATGAGTGTACTTCCTATGCCACGGCAATCACCATGAAGCCATGAGACATCAATACAGGCAGCTCTATGTCTGACCGGTCACAGCACCATTGTTATCCGTGCCCACACTGCCCATTGTAGGGTAAGACACCACCCTGCCCCCGGCTGTACACAGCACTAGGCTGCCATGGACAATGCAGTGAGAATAAGGCCATTCCCTAAAGTGATCCCTGCAGCTCATTGCCTAGCTATGGTCTGGCTGGCTATGGTCTAAGGCTGCAGCAGGGCCACATGACTCTCCTACCTACCACCCGCCAGGCCCGGGCACACAGCCACTTACCTGGCTCTCTCCTCCCGGCACCGCCATCTTGCTCTTTGCTCTGTCACTGAATTAACCGGATCTCGTGAGAAGACGCCGGGACATCGGCCGCAGCAACTACCGCCATCTCCGCCAATGAGCGCTCAGTACGTCTCTCGAAAGAGACGTCAAAAGATTTGAGGGCTTAGGTCACCTTGCATGTCTTTTCCGGATTCGAAGCCATCGCGGCCATGTTTACCAAGGGCAAACTGAATGGAATTACCCATAGACGCCATGTTTGGAAAGGGAACCCTCCCATACTTTATCATATACCAAGTGCGGATACTGCCCTGCACGGCAAATAAGCTGCCCTGTTCCTGTGGTACGACACACGCTGCATGAGCGCCATGTTTTAAAAGGGCAAATACAAGTTCACTATTTAGATTCAGATCTACTCCAATCCAGACTTGCCTACCCTCCTGCATTCTGCAGGAGACTCCTTGAAATAGCAGCAATCTCCCTCTCTCCCTCATTAGTCTAGCAATCTCCCTCATTTCACCTAGCCCTCATTACACTGTTACATTTTTCGGGGTAAAAAAGGAATTAGAGACAGGTATTTACATTAAATTATGAGCACTATTTCCCAGTAGCTCTAACTAACTGCTTTGGGGCTCATCTAGATTTGGATATAAGTCCTTTTAAAAGATTCTCAGATGTAGAAGTACACACCCACGCTTCTAGGTGCCACGTTCACAATCTCTTTTCACAATCTCTCCTTATATGGAACTAGACACGCCCTTTGGGTGGAGCCCGACATGCCCCCTCAATGGGGCGCTGTGCAAAATTCTCCTGCCAACTATAATCTCCCTGAAATTAGTTTTCAAAAGTAGGCAAGTATGCTCCAATCTCCCTATGTACTTCTACCATGCAAGGCTAGAAAGATGAATACAATATCTAAACATACCTAAATACATATGATTATTTTGCACTTTCTATCAATGACATTAGTAGGCACTCCCATACCTCCCAACATGACCCTCTCCAGGAGGGGGGACAGAATGCTCTATTCCTGGACTCAGGGGTGTAGCGAGGGCGGAGCCAGTGTAGCACAATCTTCGGGCGCCGGAGCCGTGCACCGCAAACTCTGCCGCCGGCTCCTCCACCCTGCTCGAACATTCCCCCACCCGCCCAGCTGTCCGACGCTATTTTCAATTCAAGTTTCCCGCTGGACCGCTAGCATCCAATTAGAAGCAGCATTGGTGGCTGCTGGACTGCGAGCGCCTATTGGTTAGCGGTCCAGTGGGAGACTTGAGAATTGAAAATAGCAGAAGACAGGCTCAGCCGGGCACAGCGGGGAGCGGGCTACAGTCCCCCTTGGCGACAATCAATTTCAGTACCCCTTGGCAACGAGCAATTTCAGTCGCCTTTGGCAACGAGCAATTTTAGTTCCCTTTGGCAACAAGCAATTTTAGTCCCCTTCGGCAACAAGCTATTTCAGTCCCCCTTGGCAACGAGCAATTTCAGTCCCCCTTGGCAACGAGCAATTTCAGTCCCCCTTGGCAACAAGCAATTTCAGTCCCCCTTGGCAACAAGCAATTTCAGTCCCCCTTGGCAATGAGCAATTTCAATCCCCCTTGGCATCGAGCATGAAGTTCCTAGCAATGAGCATGTAGGTAAGTGGCACTTATGTGTCAAATGTGTAATGGGCATTACGGTTTGTTATATAGAATGTAATGGGCATTATGGTTTGTTATATAGTATGTTATGGGCATCATGTGTGGCCTTATGTGTAATTGGCAATACAGCATGTAGCTTTATGTGTAATGGGTACTACAAAGTTTGCTAAAATGTGCAATGGGCATTACGGTGTGTGGTATAATGTTAGGCCGTGCCCCCTTTTTTGCTGCACAAGAGCCCTGCCTACAACAAATCGGGGGGGGGGGGGGGTGGGTGCAAAACATGCCCTTGCTCCGGGCACCATGGCACCTAGCTACGCCACTGCCTGGACTTCCCTCTTAATTTATGATTGCCATCACCTGTGGTGAAACACCTTAATGATCAATTAACATGTTTAAAGCAGGTGATGTCAATCATAAATTAAGTCCAGAAGCATTGTGTCCCTTCTGGAATGTGTCATGTTGGGAGTTATGTTACTGTGCACTAGCAGTATTTACAGTGGCCAGTGCCCTCTGAATCTCATGGCACTCAAATGTTGTGTTCACATGGTGCGATTCATGCTATTGGCCAATCAGATTTAGTCTAACTGCACTTATTTACACTATCTTGCTATTTGGTCCTAGGCACAGAGCGGATGCACCATGGCGGAGGTTGCAGTCTCTGTGGAGCAGGCCTGAGCAGTGTGCTACCAATGCTGTGCCTCCATTTGGTGCAGGGAGACCCTACAGCATCTTAAGATAGCCAGTGCCTCGAAGATCCAGTTAATGCAGAGAATGAGATGGAGCTTTCACAATCAGCCAGAGTCCAGCACCCTCCAACCCCAGTGAGCAGGATATAATGTGCTTGATGGAGGCATCAAGGGCCAAATGTAGGATTGGGGAAAAAAATGTGATGGAGAATTATATATATATATATATATATATATATATATATATATATATCTGAATTGCATACATATTTATCTTTTTTTTTCTTTGGTAGTATACCAATTCCGGCATCCCAACTGTCATCATTCTGGTGTTGAGATCCTGATCTATTCGGAGTTCCAGCGATGGTATTGTGAGGGCTCAGAATACCATCGCCGGAACTCCAAATAGATCAGGACCCCAACACCAGAATGATGAAAGCCAGGATCCCGATCGGTAAGTATGCAAGGCTAGCTCCAGGCCATTCAGGAAAGAGGGCTTTAGGTTTAGGCAATAGGCAGGGACGGGACTTCGGGTTAGGCTGCAGGGAGGGGAAGGTTAGGTTTAGGCACCTACAAGGGGGGGGGGGTAAAGGTTATGCTCTAGGGCAGGGGGGTGTTAGGTTTAGGCAGAGCCAGATTAAGGTCTAAATGGGCCTGGAGCTGAAAATGATCAAGGGCCTATTATCCGCAATAATTGGGGTTGTGGCTAGCACCTAATAATGTGGGTGCATGACCAGTGTTCTGGTTAGGTGGTCTGCTCATGGGTGTGTCTGTAATTGTTTAAATACTTTCAACTAATTATATATACCAGGAAAAGGCAGGGGGCTGGTATAGGAAAATTGCAGGGAGATATATTGGTGGGTGCCCTCCAAAGGTGCACCCGCAGGATGCCGATGTCCTAAAATACTTGCGGGGTGAGGAGGCACTCCAGTCATAAAAAATACTGAAAGCCAAAACTTGGTAGCACCTTTTATGTGATCACCTAAGCTTACCACACCATATACCCCTCATACAAATCATGCAACACACTAATAACCCCCTTATACTGTACTTGCCTCTTACACATTATGCCACATGGAATGAGCCAAAATTCACACTCTGCCACACGTATTGAGTCAAAATACACACTATACCAGGCATTTCCAAACAGTGGCCCTCCAGCTTTTGTGAAACTAAACATCCCAGCATGCCTTGACATAGTTTTAGCATTCCCTAATAGCAAAACTGTGTCAATGCATGATGGGATTTGTAGTTTCACCACAGCTGGAGGGCCATAGTTTGGACATGCCTGCACTATACCAAACAGATTGAGCAATAATGCACAATATGCTTTATAAATAGGGGCATTGCGCGCCAAAGGCACGCATTAAAAATGTACACCATAATGCTGATTACATGTTAAGCCACACACCATAATCTCCATTATGTATTATGCCAAACAGCATAATGTCTATTAATAATTATGCTACATAAGTATTGCTTACCTACATGTTCATTGCCAGGGGTTCCATGCTCGTTGCCATGTGGGATTACATGCTCATTGCCAAGGGGGAATACATGCTCGCGGTAACTGGGGGACAGCCGCCGCCAGGCAGAAGTGGCAGCCATTGACAGCCGGGCAGAGAGCAGGGGGCTGCCCGGCTGTATTAAGAGCACCGCATGTCCCGGCTTTTTGAAATAATACCCCTTTCACACCAGAAAATGCAGGGACTTACCCGGGCATATGGTCCCAGGATCATGCAGGGACATTCCCGGATTGGCCCCTTTTACACCAGCCTAGTCCCTGCATTTTCTGGTGTGAGGGGGAGAGAAAACCACCCTTGCCCCCCTTTAAACAACCAGCTATATCTTCGGAACCAACTGACCCATTTACATGTAGGCTTCGAATGATTTTGGTCCCGTGAAACTGGGCCATTTGGTTCCAGAGAAATCTGTCCTCAAACAACATGAACAGCCATGAAATTACGGTACTTATGTAGTATCTGGGCTGCCGATTTTTTGATTGTATGCCTTAAGTTAAGGCATACAATCAGATGCGATGCGATGCGATATCGCATCGCATCGCATACGATGCGATGCGATGACCCGATTTTTCCATAGGATTCAATGTTAAAATGGACTGAGTCCATTTTAACATGGAATTCAATGGGAAAAAGGGGTCCTTTTCATACCCCTACTATCCAAGTGGGCATGGAGTTGGATATAAACCTGTGGCGAGCGTAGCGAGCCACCGAGCCCGAAGCGTGGCGAGCGAAGCGAGCCCCGCGAGGGGACGGTATTCTGCGTCCCCTCGCGGGGCTCGCTACGCTCGCCACGCTTCGGGCTCGGTGGCTCGCTACGCTCGCCACAGGTTTATATCCAACTCCATGCCCACTTGGATAGTAGGGGTATGAAAAGGACCCCTTTTTCCCATTGAATTCCATGTTAAAATGGACTCAGTCCATTTTAACATTGAATCCTATGGAAAAATCGGGTCCATCGCATCGCATCGCATGCGATATGGTCGGGTGCGATGCGATGCGATGGACCCGATTTCAAAATCGGCAGCCCAGTTACTACATAAGTACCGAAATTACATTTCAGAAATGAAAAAAAATGGTTTACCCGCAATATCTCTAGAACCAATGAACCCATATGGACCAGGTAGATTGACGGCCCAGCGATTTGGGTTAGACTGAGATCAACCTCGAGCTTCTGCGATGCCGGAGGGGGAACTGGCAGCCGATGGAACCGGGTGGAGGTCGGAATTAGCGGGTCCCATGTTATCCTATGGGGAAAACATTCCAGGTTTGCCTGGCGGTATCTCTGGTTCCCGGGGGGCTACCGATGCAGGGCTTGGCTCGTTGGCAAGCCCTGGCCCTCAGCTACAGAATGGGCATATTTGGAGAGTAGGCCTGGAGCTGTAGCTCCATCAGGCCCATTGTTAATCCGGCCCTGGGTTTAGGCAGTGGGGTGCAGGACTTATGGTTAGCCACTAGCGGGTAGGGTTGCAGGGGGGAATAAGGGTTAGGCTGGATGAGCCTTTAGGTGCCTTCCGGGCCTCTGTCTGCATTTTCACTATCGGGATGCAGGGGTTGGCATTATGACCTGCAAATTGGCAGCCATGCAATCATGTCTGAATAACCCCCTGCGTTCTTCTGCTCTCCTTATATATATGTCCCCTATTTCTCCTCTCCTGTGCTCTTCTTTTATCCATCCCTTGAAATGCTGCAAGCATTTGGAGGAGGTGTGCCAGACACAGATTCACTGGCCTTGGCAGCTTAGGTGCAGTGGCCATTCCACATACCAAAGTTTGGTTTATAGGTCTTAAATACTCTGGGCCCCTTAAAACCTTAATCCAGCTCTGATTAAGGTGCAGATATTCAATGCTACATGGCCCCTTTATCCTAAAGGAAAAAACTCGGAAGTTCAAGTCATCCTCATACACCTAGCCTCAATGTGATGCAGAGTGAATCACCTGGCATGAGTGAGCTGTGCTTTTTTTGTAGGCCTGTGCATCTTGTACACAATGAGATGCGACAAAAATGCTTCACTTGACGGCATTGATTTAATTTAATTTCAGATACTTGTAGATCTGTATTGTGATTGAGTCAGAATCTGTATATGAAGAGCAAATGAACTTGGGTGGGGATTAAATCATCAAGTTTTATGATATACAATGAGTTTTGAAACTCCTAATAAATGGTGTTCCATTTATTAGGAGCTGAAAAAAGCTGAAGACACTGCATTGAAGCACTTCATATACAGAATCAGTTGCACAGAGATAGCCAAGAGACACATATCATATGAATCAGTCTAGTCGAGTGAACTGGTTGTGTCATATCACATTGTGATTAAGGGCCTTATTCTAGTTCACTCTTTCTGACAAAATCCTTCTTAGATGGACAAAACCATGTGCACTGCAGGTGGGGCAGATGTTACTTGTGCAGAGAGAATTAGATTTGGGTGGGGTTTTACTTCAAACTGAGATCTATATTGCAGTGTAAAAATAAAGCAGTCTGTATTTACCCTGCACAGAAACAAAATAACTCACCCAAATCTAATTCTCTCTGCACATTTTACATCTGCCCCCCTGCAGGGCACATGGTTTTGTCCTTCTAAGAAGGATTTTGTCAGAAAGAGTGAACTAGAATAAGGCCCTAAGACACACATTTGTCTGAAAAGCACACTCTGCGCAAAAAGCACTTTTTTTCAGGCAGGTGTAACAAAATCCCTGATATGCGCCATTTTTTAGTGGACACTACTGCAAAAACACCCAGATTTCTGTGTTTTTCACGAAACCATGTTATTTTTAGGTGAAAATAAATTAACTTGAATTGCACTTTAAGACCACGGGCAAAACAAATCACACTAAAGACCCTTTTTCTTACTTGCAAATGTATCCGGCACAATTGAATTGGCCTTAGTTTCTACAGTAAGTAATGACAAAGCAACAGAGAATGGACAGATGCGCAGAAGGGTTGAAGGGAGAGGGGAAGTTGTGTGCAGTGGGGCATGTCATGTGAGAAATAAACGTGATGCACGGGGGGGAGGGGGGGCATGTGATTAAAATAGTGATAGGTGGGGAGGGGGTATGCATAGAAAATGTGAAGGGCAAGGGGACTGGTGGGGTGTGAGGTAAAAATGCTCAATGTTTATGGCCTTGATGTTCTAGCATTATTGTGGCTATTTTTGCTAATTAAATTGTCACCTTCATGTACTATTTAGGTATACCAAGTCATTTAAATAAATCATATATAGGTCTAGTGTCCATGAGTCTCCGAAACACTGCCATCTGCTGGCAGAGAGTGAAACTACAGGTGACATTTAATAGGATATGATTGTGGAGTTTTGGCGATAATTAGGCAACAAAATGGCGTTATCACATTTTTTGCCGAAATCACCAATTTAATAGGTTGCGCTAAGTCCCGTAAATCGCACTTTTTTGTGAGAGAATTCGCACTCACTTGCCGGGGGAAAAAAAATTAGCATTTTTATCGCATCCAGATGTTTTCGCATAGAAAAGTATACGAATCGCTTATTTAATGGCATGCGCAAATGGAATTCGCACTTTTGGGGTGTCTATAAATCACATTTTTTTCAGACCAGGTTCTGATGGGCGAATTAGTCAGAGACATGCACAGATCATTGCGATCTTTGCATGGTTCTGGTGTAAAAAGAAAGAGTTAAAACACAAATTTAAAAAAAAAAACGGCGTGAGGTCCCCCCTCCTGAGCATAACCAGCCCCGGGCTCAAAGAGCCGGTCCTGGTTTCATAAAATCACGGGGCAAAACAAATAGGGGTCCCCAGGATTTTATAAAACCAGCACCAGGCTCAAGGGCCAGTCCTGGTTCCCAAAATACGGTGGACAAAATGAGTAGGGGTCCCCCGTGTTTCAAGAACCAGCACCGGGCCCAACCAGCCAGCAGGGTAATGCCACAGCCGGGGGGAGACTTTTTATACAAGTCCCCCGGCCAAAGCATTCATGCCCTCTGACTGGTCAGCATGGACAGGGGTCCTGTCATTTTTATTTTACACAAATCGCACATGTCTGAAAACATGCTGATTTTTAGGACTAAAAATTGCACTTTATCGCAGGGTTGCCGACCCTCCCGGAATTTCCGGGAGTCTCCCGAAAATCGGGTACCCCCTCCCGGCCCCCTGGAAGGGTGGGCAACCCTCCCGGATTCAGGGGGGACCCCCGCCGACCCCCGGATCGCGGCATTAAAATGCCGCAATCCTCGGGTCTCAGAGGAGGGGGCGGAGCTAAAACGGCACAATCGCGTCATTTTAGCCCCGCCCCCTCCACGGAGATATGTGAATTTGATGCTTTAACAGCATGGGCGGGGCTTAGTGATGTCACTCGTAAGCCCCGCCCCCTGAGCGGCTTCTGAAACTCTCCTCTCCGGGCTTCTCCCGGAGAGGAGAATCTTAAAGTCGGCAACCCTGCTTTATCGCGCTTTTTTCCCCGCAAATTCGCATCTCATTAAATATGCGGTTTACAAGAGAAAAATGCAAATGTTAAAAGTGCGATGTGCAGCTATACGGTGCGATTTTAAAAAGTGCGAAAAAAATCGCATCCTATTAAATGTCACCCTACATCTCTTTCTCACACATGCACAAACACGGAAGGTAGCAGACTAGCTTTTGCTTCAAGCGTGCTTACTAGTGTATAATAAATAGAAAATGGACTAAAACATACTGTCAGCTACATGCATATATTCCGGTTATAGAGTCATATCTAAATACATCTCAAAGAGAGAATGAGCCAATACAAAATGTGAACCTATTATGCCAGGTGGTGTGTGCGCATTTCTAGTTGAGCCCTGTTTGCAGATCTGCCAAGAATAAGTTGGCAAACCTACCGTATGCCTCCTGGCTATGTATTATACACATACAAATCTGTGTACAGCTAGGACTGACTGGAAAGTACTGACAGAGGACATGCATGCTTTCCTTGTCTGATTCTCTCACTGTCCCACTCTCCACCTGCTTCATTTGACCTTTTGTGACGTTACATTTTAGGATGCTAGAGATTCCTGCCCAGATAAATTTGTTTCACATGTAACAATTTGCAGCAAACATCTGGTAACTGCCATAAACACACATGTACAGAAGTAAACAGAGAGGCCTGTCCTGCACACCAGTTAGGCTGTCCATATCCTAGTCCAGGCCTGGCCAAACCGGTCCTCGGGATCTACCAACAGGTCACGGTTTCAAGGGGTGTGGATTATTAGGTCGACAGTGTCTAGGTGAACAATCAATAGGACAAAGACTATTGGTCAGCAGGCAACAGGTCGGCACATGAAAAAAGATCGACAGTGTAGGTTGACATTGCCAAAATGTCAACACAAGCAAAAGGTCACTGTGGAAATGGTCAACACAGGAAAAAGTCAACACAAGTTTTTTGGTGTCTCGGTCGACATTAGTGTCCTGCATCTTCTTGTATGAGTTACTGCGCTCGCTATGCTGCGGGCACGATCCTCTCGGATCGTGAAGTAAGAACAAGTCGGAAACAAAATCATGAAAAACTCGTTTTGGCCATTTCCTTTGTCGACCTTTTGTCAATGTCGATTCATGTTTATAGCTATTGCCTGTCGACCAATAGTGGTCAATCTAATGAATGCCAACTTAGACACTGTCGACCCATCAACCGAATACAGTTTTCAAGACCACCCCGCTGGAGCACAGGTGCATCCATGACCGTCACATATTCAAACATGCTGCATTCATTCCTAACTGACACATTCTACAGATCCACTGGTGGCCTGGAAAACATGAACTGTTGGTAGATCTCGAGGAGTGGTTCGGCCACCCCTGTCCTAGGGACGATTCAGACCTGCTATCAGTTAGCCCCCTCCCTGACTGAGTATTGGCCCGCACTGTGCATGGCTGCGAATGGCTTTGGAGGGGGAAATCCAGTTACCATGGAATGGATTCCCCCCACCCCCACACCCGTATACAGCGCAGCATAAGTCAATACTTACTTGGCGCTGTAATGGCTGTGGGGAGATCAGGGCTGCTGATGACGGCAGCAGCCCTCCCTCCCAACGGCCAGGTCCATTTGCGTTTTTGTGCAGCACTCCCAGAAAACGCTGGGGTGCCGCCCACAAACGCCAGTTGTCAATCAGTCGGCACATAGCTGGCTGTGGCCGCACAGAGGGCTCCCTCATGCACATTGCAGATGGTGAGCATGCACAGTCCTCTGATAATTGCCAGGGCTGGGAATTAGCAGCCCTGCGATCAGGGCTGAAGCAGCCAACCAACTGTCCCATTTTCTGCCCACCACATATGTTACCGCTTGTCACACAGTCCCTGCTTTTGCAGAGCATCTTGTCATTCTCGTGCAGGGACGTGCAGTCAGGGGAGGCAGTGCTTCCCCTGTCAATTTGTTTTAAAATAATACAAAGAATATACCTATGACACATATTCTGTGTCATAAGTATTTTCTTTATATTATTTTACTGGTTTGAATGAATGAACCTAGTTTGGGAGGCATCGATAAGCGTGCCTCCCAAACAGAACTGCAAGGGGACGAAGCGGGGGGCGGGGCTTGGGGCAGGGCTAAGCAGTGGGCTAAAAAGCCCATTAAAAATAACACTAAAAGCGGCACTTCTAGAAGTGCCTAATTGAAAGGGGCTGCTGTGATTGGAAAGCAGATCCAGCTGCTGGCCAATCACAGCAGCCCCTGTCATGTAAGCTTCCGAAAGTGCCGCATTTGCTCCCTTCTCCCCTGCTCCCCGAGTCCCCATGCTGTGACCTGTGCTGTGCTGGAGAGTCAAACGGGCGGGGATGGCGGTGTCTGCAGAGGACGGCTGCTGCGTGCGCCGGTGTCAGGTGCGTGGGGGGGTGTTACAGCGGGCGGGGACAGAGGTTTGCGGCAGGGGATGGATGCTGCCTGCTGCTGGAGGGGGGGGGGGGGGCAGCGGGTGTCGGCGGCAGCCAGGGGGGGGGGGGGGGGTTTGCGGTGCGGTGGTGGCTGTGACAGTGCCTCTCCGTTCACAGCCACCACCGCACGTCACTGTTCTCGTGTAGTGTGTACACTCAACATCGTTAATGATGTGCGCTATTGCGTATCATTAAAACCCCCCCTGTCCGCTGAACATGAGGGTTGTTGGCTGTATGACCAAAATTGACCTGAATGTTCAGCGGTCCCAGTGACCGATTGCAGACTGCAGGGTTTATTTACTAAAATTCGAGTTTTATTGAAGATGGGATGTTGCTCATAGCAACCAATCAGAATCTACTTATTTTTTTAGCACTTTCTAGAAGATAATAGATAGAATCTGATTTGTTTTTTCCTGTCACCTTCCATCAAGCGCTCCACTTGGTTGAGCTGCCCCGGTGGGTACTCTTTACCTAGCACGGCGCCCACGATGTCCATCGCGGTCATCGGGTGTAAAAAATCGCGGACATCGCATGCACTACAGTAACGGGTGCGACGCGACCGACGCGATGCCCGCGATTTCCCATAGGGATCAATGTTAAATTTTTCAATGGACGCGATCTTTCAGTTCAATGCCTCAATGCCCGCGATTTTGCCATAGGAAACAATGTTAAATGGGCCACAGAGCCCAAATAGGCACCCTTAGCAGTGAAATGTCCCCCACATTTGTTAACGACACCCCACGATCCACGCGAACCCAAAGCGTGGCGAGCGCAGCGAGCCCGCGAGGGGCGGCGGTACGCGTCCTCCGACCTTTTCATACCCCCACTATCCACGTCGGCGTGGAGTTGAGAATAGAATAGTGTGGCGAGCGCAGCGAGCTACCGAGCCCGAAGCGTGGCGAGCGGATGCGGATACCTTCACAGGTAAACGCGGCCCTACGCGGGCTTCACAGGTATCCGCGTCCCCTCCCGGGGCTCGCCACGCTTCGGGCTCGGTGGCTCGCTGCGCTCGCCACACTATTCTATTCTCAACTCCACGCCGACGTGGATAGTGGGGGTATGAAAAGGTCGGAGGACGCGTACCGCCGCCCCTCGCGGGCTCGCTGCGCTCGCCACGCTACGGGTTCGCGTGGATCGTGGGGTGTCGTTAACAATTGTGGGGGACATTTCACTGCTAAGGGTGCCTATTTGGGCTCTGTGGCCCATTTAACATTGTTTCCTATGGCAAAATCGCGGGCATTGAGGCATTGAACTGAAAAATCGCGACCATTGAAAAATTTAACATTGATCCCTATGGGAAATCGCGGGCATCGCGTCGGTTGCGTCGCACCCGTTACTTTAGTGCATGCGATGGACGCGATGCCCGCGATGGGCGCCGTCCTAGGTAAAGAGTACCCCCCGGTGTCCTACTTGGTGCCCCTCACACCAAAAAGAAGTGTTGTAGGAATCTGATTTGTTGCCCAAGCAACACCCAAGAACCATATTCAATGGAACTCCCATCCTGGTAAATAAACCTCTGTTTGTCCCAGTGGTTTGCTCAGGGGACTGTTCAGTCCCCAAATGCTGGATCAGCTTTCAGAAACAGCCACTATGGAACTTGTAGTGCACGTTCGTTCCAGTCCATCCCCATCCGGTGGTGGTGGGGGGGGGGGGGGTTTAGATTAGTCCCCCGATATGGTCCTGACCTTTCTGCTTTTACCCCACCCCACACCATATGGGCAGGCTGTTCTCTCCTCCTACCTGTCTTCTCAGTGACATCTGTCACAGACACCTCCTCGGATGGGGTGTGGATCAGTTGGTCACCAGCAAGTTGTTAGACAGTCATTAGGTTGACACGCATTTAGGCCGACATGTGTCTAGGTCGACAGGCAGGAAGGTTGACATGGGTTAGGTCGACAGGGTCATATGGTCGACAGGGTCATTAGATCGACATTCAAAAGGTCGACATGGGGTTTTTCACAGTTCTTTTACTTGAATGTCGATATGGTCACGGTTAAAGTGCACCGCTGCACTCGCCATGCTTTGGGCTCGGTGCTTCGCTACGTTCGGCACACTCTTTAACTCTCCCACCACTCCCTAGTGCAGACATGTCCAACCTGATCGTGGGGCATGAAATACCGCCTGTCGGCACATGTCAGCTCAAAAAACTCCATGTCAACCTTTTGACTATCGACCTAACCCATGTTGACCTAATGACCCTGTCGACCTAACCCATGTCGACATTCCTGCATGCCAACCTAGACACATGTCGACCTAATGGTGTCGACGGAATGACTGTCTAACAACTTGCTGGTGACCCAATGACCGTATCCCCTTGGATGGGACATACCTTACACGGAGATGTGCACTACAAGCTCCACAGTGGTAGAGGTTGTTGCAGAGAGCCGGTCCAGTGTTCTGGGGTCAGGACCATTCCAAGGGGGTTATTCAAACCTGATAGCTGTTGTGCGAATTCACAAGGCGATCAATTATTGAATGAATGCATATACATCATAGCACACATGTGTAAGACCAAACTGCGACAAAACTCAGCAATAATTGTTTCCAAAATACTCTTGTAGCTTTACTGCGTTTGTTGTTGGTAACCGGCCGCTTTCTCAGAGTGTCAGATAAAAACGCAGGCGTGCCCAGGTGTTTTAAGGGAGGGGGTGTGACATCAGTTCCGGCCTCGGACAGTCTGTTTCTGTGGCAGAGTTGTGGACGGGTCACAGTTACCTGCACCTGCAAAGACTGCAAAACGCATTAGTTGATGAGCGAGTTGTCTAGGGATTTGCAGATGGCAGACAATCGACAACATTTTCACCATCCGTTGGCATATCTCCACATGGCGGGTTTTCACTCTGTCTGGGCAGCGACTATCTTCAGCAATTAGGTCTGAATCGGGCCCTAATTTTTGTAATAATGTAAAATGACTGTGTGTAGGGGCCAGCGATAGAGGTGCGCGGCTCTGCGCAGCGCTATCGCCGGCAGAATGAAGAATGCTCAGTGAGCACAACTGTCACTATCGCCAGTGTTCTCTCACGCTGGCACTGACAGCTTGCTCAACATCTGTGTGTGTGTGTGCTGAGCAGCGGTGTGTGCTGAGCGATCTAGCATAGCTCAGATCACTCAGCACACTCGCTATGTGTGTAGGCTCCATTAGGGGGTACCTGCCATTCATAAGTAGAAGTAAGTGAGGACAGCTATAGATAAGCTGGGGGTAAATCAGAGAAAGGTAAGGTAATGAGATCAGTCTTATCCCGTACTGAAGAGTTTCTACTTGGAGGACAACCAAACTGGCTCCTGTATTTTTTTGTTTCAAGCATCCAATAACATAATGGCCCCATAAATCCATATATTAGTCAGACCCAATTTCCGTAGAGCTCCACGGGAGAGCCCACTTATGATTTGGCACTTGATGTGTCCGTTTTACATGCGATAAATCGAATGCGATTTATTGCATGTATTACTACTCCCGGGGAGCTGCAGACGGGGGGCAGGAGAATTAAAAAGAACCCATTAAAATGAATGGCCTACCGCTGATTGGCTGAGAGAGACCATTCTTTTGTATTTTTTAAATTCTACTACCCACCGTCTGCCAGGGACACAGAGCGGGGAGAGCGCATCTCCTGGTGGGTGCTTTGGCGCTAGGCAGATAGGTGTGCGCCAGTGGTCATACACTATGCAATTTGGGCCAATTTCACCCACTTTCTCTGCACAATCCACAAGAATCGGGTGAAATCAGGACCAAATCACAGTGTATGGCGGGCTTAAGAGTGTGAGTTACATAACTAAGGGTCTCATTTATTAATTATCGCATTTACAATGTGATCAGGGAGGAATATTACCGGCCAGGATCGTATTGTAAAATGCAATCCTATCACCTACATTTACCATTCTCCAGGCCGCAGGGACAGGGCTCCGAAAGGAACCCATCCCTGCGATGTGCAAAGGTGGAAGCCGGGGGGGTCTGCGCATGCGCGGTTAGCTCTGATTCCCCCCCCCACACCCCCGACCACACTGCCGGCAACAATGGGCTATCACCATCTCAGAATGGCAGTAGCCCAAATATGCGGCGCACTACTGCACATACCTGGGCTACCTATGGGGGAGGTGGCCGGCGGTTGTGCAGGAGGGATTGCTGCAGGGATTGGAGATTCCTGCTCCGGTCCCCCCTGATACAATAGGGCAGGACAGGCCAACCTGTGGCTCTCCAGATGTTGTGAAACTACAAATCCCAGCATGCCTTGCCACAGTTTTAACACTCCCTTATAGCAAAATTGTGACAAGGCATGATGGGATTTGTAGTTTGACAACATCTGGAGAGCCACAGGCTGGCCAGGCCTGCAATAGGGTGATACTTAATATTTGCGGCTAACCCCTGAAACCGGGTGTTTTCGGCGATTTAGTGGCAAATAGTGATTGATAAATGGGCCCCTTTATCTTCTAAAAAGTAAAAGTGGAAGTGTTGCCCATAACAACCAATCAGATTCTCGCTATACCTTATTTAGTACAGCCTAGAAATGATACCTACATTAAGATTGGTTGTAATAGACATTGTTCCTTTATAGACGTTTTAGGAAACCTGCCCACCTGTGCTCTGCTACAGACTACATAACGAAACACTACAGCTACTTTTTTCCTTATTGCTAGATCCCTATCTGAACATCACTGAAAGGTCCCAGTTTTGCACCACCATCTAATGTCGCATGTGACACCTGCACATGATAACGGGGGGGAAAAGTTCATAAAACAGAAATCTGACAAAAACATTATCCTGTTGTCATCGAAAAGAAACATTGTTTCTTACTTAAGTGGTTATTTGTTAGCCGAATAATCCAAAGATGTTTGCAGGTGCAGAAGGGATTAGTCCTAGCAAGGTGGAACGCTCTGCAGAATAATTTTATATGCTGCCGGGATCTACTAAAGGGAAATAACACCAGTCTGGGGTGCTGGATCAAGGGGATCTGTCCACCTTACTGTAATTACAGCTACTAATTGAATATGTACTGATGACATAACTAATGCCACTTGTTACTTGAAAGTGAATATTGGATCAGTTGATAATACACTGACCTTTTTTCGCCCATTTTAGCAAAAAAAAATAAATAAATGTATTTCCCCCGGGATAAATCTGCGTGTGAATGGCCACCCTTAGATTTGCGAGCTCTTGAAAAATCATTCTATGGTCGGCGATCAAGCAAGGCCATTTGCACAGGACCATCTTTACCACCTTAATAATGCCATTGTGGCAGATGTATTATAGCGGCGCTTATCGCGCCACTATAATACTTCCTGCTTCGCCTCATTAGCAAGGTGAAGCAGGAAGGGTCATCGACCGGATGTATTAACATCTTGTCTGCCGAAGCAGGGGAGCGCTAACTCCCCCCTCCGGCGATGTCCCCTCCTGGAGATAACGCATCAGTTTACACTGATGCGCTGTCTCCTGTCCCCCAGCCGGCTCGACTGGACATGTGCAGGATCTTGCTGCTCACGCGAGATCCCCCGCGCAGCCCAGAGCTAACAGCAGGGACAGCGCTGTCCCTGCTGTTTAGATAGGGCTTTGCCAGCCTGCTGCTGGCGAAGCCAAAACCGGCAGCGGGCGGAACGCTCAGCGAAGCTGACCGTTCATACATTCGGCCTGCTATCATTTAGATGGCAGCACCGATATGGACAGGGGTGCCCCTGTAATTTACCGCACGCTGGCTCCGTCGTACATGGAGGAGAAGCGGTATCAGTGCACGTAACGTGCGGGATACCCCTTCTCCCCCATACCAACACTTCATACATTTGCCCCATTGTCTGTAATTTGTATCATGTAATGTCAGCACTTCATGAAGAAAAAGATAATAGTACCTTGCTGCACTGACTCAGTGGCTCTCTCCTGGACTCTCTGACCCTGGACCCTCTGCACAAGGGATTGACACCCTGTAGGTGTTTTATTTCTGGGCTTGTCCTGGCGTTCCCCCGACGGCCTCCTTCTCCCCAAGGCCATCACAGCGCCGCGCCTGCATTCCCCCCCCCCCCCCCCCCCCCCCGCCCATGTGCACGGCTGTGAATGTGATCGCAGCCAGGCACATGAGGGGAAACCATTTAAAATTCACTCCCCATTGGATGGTTTTCCCCTGTTGTCGCAGCACCGTGTAATGTCAAACTGCTGCACAGGCTTTCCTCCAAGTAACCCTGTACAATGAAAGACAATTGTATTAATCAGTCCTTAACTCCATGTTCTATTGACACTATGTTTGTTCTACCTGTATATCTGTGATGAAGAAGACCACTGTTCTTTACTATGATGATGGTTCACTGGAATCCTTATAATAAATGTTCTTGCCTCCTTCCCATCAGTATTCCTTTATACATATACATGTAATTTAGTAGGCATCACACAAGCTCTGGGTATGGCAGGGATTTAGTTTTACATATACACAATGTTGTAACAATCAAAGTAAGAGAAACAAGTGTCCTTTGCTGTTATCATCTGACCTGTCATACACATCACGCATGGGAGGAGAGCTGATCACAATGGGGAGGAGAGTAATGCTGAATCTCCTCCCACCTCAATCCCAAAGTAAATATAAGTCATATGTGGAACCATAAGTCAGACACTTCAGAGCTTTCATCATGGACTTCCAGCCATGGAAAGACTACTTACAGCTGGCCTCCGTTATCCAGAAGATGGCAAGCTTGGATATTTCAGAATCACTTTCTGCCAGAGATGACCTGCTTGATCCTCCCAAAATCCCAAAGGACAACACTAAAGAAGAATGTACCATCCACTCAAAGGTACAACTTCTAATCAACTCTCCAACAAAGACTCTTATCACTGACTCTGAAACTCCTCTGGACTCATCATTAATCACCCAAGAAGACAAGCCACGGGGGAAAATGTGCCATTTTTGTAAACACAACGGTGAGTCACACATTGTGTATACTTGTCATAATCTGAAAGATGAGCAGGGTAGAATTATTTGCCCTGTCCTACAAATGTATACTTGCACATTGTGTGGGGCAACTGGAGAGTCATCACACACCAAAAAATACTGCCCGATGAACAAAAATAAGCAGATTCTCTACAAAAAGGCCGGACGCAACTGTCCACTGCGGAAGGTGAAACGTTAAGTCAAAGAGACAATCCGCACTCCTCAACATGAAGCCAGAACCAGCTTTTTCTTTCTTGGAGTATTAAGGGACAGACTATTTTTAATTGTTTTTGTTGTTGTTAAGCATTGGAACCTGCAGAGATGACTGGACTGTGATTCCTTTTGGATGCGGGACACCCAAGTGTTTATGTTACTTTGCTACCTCATAAAGAGACAGTTCCTGAGACTCATGACAAGAAGTCACATTTATGTTCTGGTTCAAGGTATGCTTTTATCAATCTGACTTTTACCTGTGGCTGTTCCACAGATTGGCCCTTGGGAGAGAAGTGACAAACAAGTCAAGTTATGATTATTAAACGTTGTTTTATGGCTTCAGAGGAAAACCTATTTTTGTTGGGACAGTTTGCAATAAATATTGTATTTTCGCTAATGTATAGTCTTTATTCTTATGTGTGTGTATCCATAGTAGGAGGGAATGGTAAAAAGGTTACTATACCTATACTTAGCCAAATCTGCCTCTGTAGTGCTGAAGGTTTGGTCATTCTATGCAGCTAGAACATCTGTAAAATACATTTGATAAATAGGCATACACCGTAGTCATTATTTTATTGTCAGTTTGTGACACAAAGAAATATATGTACTAGACTGAAGTTTTTTTTTTTAGAAGTGAAGAGGATTCTTATAGCAACCAATAACATTGCACTTTATATTTCTCTAGCTACTTCCAGAAGATAATAGCTTGAATCTTATTGGTTGCTATGGGCAACATCTTCACCACATCTTGGTAAATACACCCCTAAGGGTATCAGTAGTTGTCCGCTAAATGTTATTTGTAGATCAGAACTATAGACATTCTGAAATGTTGGTGGAAACTATGGGATCACATGAAATTCATTTTGGGAGAGATTGCCTGTGCATTTACATCACAGGTGCTGTCCAATGTTTCAGCAGAGGACATCCTCATTATAGGTGCCTAGGTAAGTAAAAAAAAAAAGTGGACATCCATTTTAACGGGGTTTCAATGATTTTGCTTGCACATACCTGCCTTCCTTTTTCTAGTGTTCACTATAGGATTTAAGGCAGGGCTCTTATTTCTTCAGCACCTTCTAGAAGTTAATAGGTGGGATGTTTCCAATAGCAACCTATCAGATTATATCTATTATATTTTAGAAGGTGCTGAAGAAAGACGTAGATTCTGATTGGTTGCTATGGGAATCATCCCATCTTAGTAAACATACCCTGAACACTAGTTAGTAGTTATGGGGAGTGGATGAAAAAAAAAATCTAACTACTGCTGAATTAATGGACATTAAAAATAAGGGGTGAAGCAGGGCCCACTGTTTGTGCATTCATTTTCTACACCTCGCCCGATATAAGCATCCGTGTATAACACATAACAGCCACTGGAGGCAAGGAACACTTCACACAAGTTATTTGGTTTTGTTATTCTAAAAAGATGATCTTAATGAATGAGGCACATAGGAGCAGCAGGCAAGATTTCATAAGCGTTTACAAAAGTTCCTAAACTCAGTGCTTGAGGCACCCCAACAGTTCAGGTTATAAGGATATTCATGTTTAGGCATAGGTAACTTAATTAGTACCTCAGTTAGTTTGATTTATACCATCTGTGCACAAGCAGGGATATTCCTATAAAGTGGGTATACTTAAGGAACCACTGGTTTTCAGCATAAGTAGACAACCAGTGTCTTCGTAGCTCCTGTGGAAGTACAAGTTGCCACATGCCAGCCTTATAAGGTATGGAGGGACTGAAATATAGGCTGCCTAAGCCTGGCTTTTACCCCTTCTATACCAAAACGCCGGGTCGCACCCTGGTTTTTGGACCCAGCTTCAAGTCGGGTGCGACCTGGCGTTTTGTCTTTTTTACACCGGCGCCCCCCCTCCCGGTGCAGGCGGTTCCTGAGCCGACGCTTGGAGATGACATCATCTCCAAGCGCCGCCGCCGGGACCTGGACCGATGCACTGGGGGCAATCCCAGCACTAAGGTAATCTGATGGGCTGCCCCATCCCTCGTGCAACCCCCAGCCCTTGTCCGGGAGGTGAATGGATGCCGCACCGAGGCATTCATTCACCTCCTCCACTGCCGCTGTCTACAGAGTATAGCAGACAGCAGCGCAGGCTGTCTGTGTCCCCCCATCCGACCTGCGGACGCTGCGGTCCGCAGGTTGTACGTCCCCCATTGATGACCCGGCGTACCCATTTACACCGCCCTCTACCCAGGTCCTAGCCATGTTCTACCCAGGTCAGGACCTGGGTAGAAGTCCTGTGTAAAGGGACACGACGTGTCCCATTTACACTGCCGCTGACCCGCCGAAGACCTGGGGTTTTGCGGCGGTGTAAAAGGGGTATTAGATCTACTGTACCCCTTTATACCGCATTTCCAGGTCCAGCACAGGTCGCTGGACATCGTTGCCATGTCACAGCAGCTTGAAACAAACTCACAGTGATGGCCAAACCTGGAATATTGCCGGCGCGCATACATAGTCCAGGGGGCAGAATACCATACCACCATGAGTCACAGTCAATAAAGTCATCAAATCCCAGCACCCTTAATGGCCTATTTATCAACCATTATTTGGGACTATTCTATAAAAACTTCGTTTTTTAGGGGGTTAGCTGCAAATTGTAAGTATCACCAGAATGTATGAAGAAGGGATGGAAGTCACAGCAGATATGTCCAATAGTTGTTGCAATCCCTCCATTCCTGCCAGCAGCCATATTCCCTATGGGGGATGCGATGCTGCAAGATTTACCAATATCTGATGATGGCGGCAGCCAACCTATGGGCTATGGATGAGGGCTGTAGTTACGTCAGTGTTCCACAGTAACCCTCTGCTGCAAACTGCCACTGTGCATGGTGGTCAGGTGACCACACACAGGTGCAGAAGCCGTGGTAACATTCTCTGCACTTATTAGTCTTTGTATGCAACAACAAGCACCAATGCCCCAAAAACACACCCACTGAGCTAATCACCCAGACGAGCCCATCACATTTCCTTAACATTCTTTATACCATGGGGGAATATTTACTAAGATGGGAGTACTATTTTACATGGTATGTTGCTATGGGCAACTAATCAGAATCAACTTCTTATTTATGTAGCTACCTCTGGAAGATAATAGACAGGATCTCACAGCAAATTCCCCCCCATGGGTCTAAATCAAAACTTTTGGCGTATTGCAAAAAACAATCGCTCAACTACAGGAAAACTGCATGAAAAATGGCCTTGTATGCGTCTCACAATCAGTCCCCCACATTTATATGTTCCACTATTTTAGGGTTGCCTACCTGACCCTCTCCTTCAGGGCAGGGCCGGCTCTCCCATTAGGGGGGGGGGGGGGGGGGGGGGGGGGGGGGCACCAAGTCTGCCTATAAAAAAATCAATGATGTCTATGAGGATCCTTTTTGTACTTCATGCAGGTGGCGGCTGTGGAACCTCTAAAACTTCACTTCCATACTTTCCCTTGGACCATTTTTCCCTACCTTGCTGCCCCTCCTCCTTGAACTCTGTTGTGGGTGGCAAGAGGGGGCCTACAGGGAAAGCAGGGGACATGTCCACCTTGCCGGGGGCTGGGAGGTCCACCCCATTTTTGGGAGCCTCACTGCCATTCCAGAATGTTAGGCAAGTATGCCTTAAGGGGTTGGAAAGTGGGTATTGGTGGTAGTATTGGGGGGGGGGGCAATAGGTTGAACTTTTGCCTAGGGTGCTGAGAACTTCATCAAGTGATGTACTATCTACGAGCCATATAAACATACGATGGTTACTATGGGATCCATTCAGAGATGTATTCAAACCAATGATTTATGTTAATATCTGTCCTCAGGGGGTAATTCAGACCTACTCGCTAGACTGCGTATTTCAGAGCCTATTGTGCAGGTTAACACCGGCCCGCCGAACTAACACCCCTCCCCGCCTGCCAAATGCCCTCACTAACACTGGGAGCAGATGTGTACACTTGCACACCCACTTGCAAGTAACGGCACAGGAAAAATCATTTGATGGTTACTCGACATTGAACGACTTTTCCTCTGCTTGCAGCCAAAAGGTAGTCCAGGACTTACTTTTCGGCTGCACATTGTTGTACGAATTGGGGGCGGGTGCTGACGTCATGTGAAGTCAGCTGCCCAGCTGCCCGCCCCAAGCATGAAACACCGGGTGTCCACCCCTGCCTGTCAATCACTGTGCGAGTGACTCGACAAGTGGAACTCAGAGGGTCCGAATTCGCTGCTCTACATGTTGGTTTGAATTGGCCTGTCTTTGTTGCCGTGATGCATTCATGGCGCGGGATAGCCGGAAGCGCATGCTATCCATTAACTATGGCGTGAGAACCGGCATATCTGGATGCAGAAGTGGATCAGGGAAGCCTGCAGGAGATGTGTAGTTACAGAAGGTCCAAAAACACATAGGCACGTAAGATGAACTGCACACAACACTTCCAGTGTATGCAGGCTGCTTACAAGCTGCTAGCCATCAGATGGGCATCAGAAAGCAGCATTTGGTGAGAGGCAACCATCGCATATCAACAATCTGATGGAAAAAGTACTATCATTGGATCACCAACATCGATGATTGCTACCATCTGTTTCCAGTGTCCATCTGTAGTCTGTGGGGACTCTTCAGTGATATCGGAAGAATAGGGGATTGTGCCTTGGAGCTGTGAAGTAACCATTGGTGGCCTCAGTTTGTGTAATGGTGGTGCCAGTCCTCATTATCAATGAGCACTGCACACTGCCGAATTGGGATCATTTGGTCTACAGCATGATGGTCGACATGGGAAAAGGTTGACATTGGTGTAGGTCGAAAGGTCATTAGTTCGACAATGTCTAGGTCGATAGTCAAAAGGTCAACATGGGGTGTTTCATAGTTTTTTTTTACCTGAATGTCAACATAGTCGACATGGACACAGTTTAAAGTGCACCGCATCCCCTCGCATCGCTCGCTATGCGTCGTGTATGGTGCCTCGCTATGCTCGGCACACTATTTTATTCTCCCACCACGCCCTAGGCTAGTGGATGGTAGGGCATGAAATACCACCTGTCGGCACATGGCTCAAAAAACAGTGAATAACCCCATGTCGACCTAGACACTGTCGAACTAATGAGCTTTAGACCTAGAACCATGTCAAGATTTTTCTATGTCGACCTAGTCCCATGTCGACATTTTCCCATGTCGACTAATGACTGTCTACCATCATGCAGTAGACCAAATGACCGCATCCCACACTGCCATAGTGCTGACTACTGGCAGCTAATATGGATTGGTCAGGTCTTCCCAAAGCACTGGGCACATACACAAAGGGAAAATGCCCATTGTAGAACGCCTACTAGTTTTGGATTAGGGCCCATGTTGGTTGGGTGGCTGGTATCTGGCCTGGTATCTGGTACCCAACCATGGGCGTGTGGTTCAAATGGCCGACAGGCACAACATCGACATGGACAAAATGTCAATGCAAGCAAAATGTCAACAGAAAAAAAGTTAAACGCAAGTCAACATCAGTTTTTCAATTTTTTTTTGTTTCAACGAACGTACATTGTAAAAGGTCTTCAGTTAGCATGGCATACAGATGATACAGTTACTGGAGCTTGTAGTTCTACAACTCCTGCAGAGGCTTGCTACCTCCCTAGTGATGAGCACCTGTTGGTGAACTCCAACTATACGTATGCTGCTTAGTGCTTACCTACTTACAAAGTGTCACGCCACCATAGGTGGCTGACAAAAACAGCTGGTACTCCCATTCTAGTTGCCGGGGCTAGGCCTTGCGGTCGGCATGACAACGCTTTTCTCTTCCAGTCAGTCAGAGGCGTCTGGTTCTGCCAGCACACATCATGGCCGCTTAGAGGCGCTGCCTGACCGAGCACGTCACCAATCAGATAACACCAAGACGAAAAAGGCGGGCGTATGCGTGACGTACAAGCTTTTTAGCTAATAGGAGAGCGGAAGGTACCTGCTGCAGCAAATGGGAACAGAGGGCGGTGTTGTCTGGGGTTACCGGCGGTTTAACTGACCCAGGGTCCGGAATTGCTGCTGCTGTGTAGAGACTAGAGTGAGGCTGAGAGGAGGCGAGGTGAGGTTTATATTTCTGTCTCCTTAGTTCTGCATACCTTTATTTCGTGATCTATGTCTCAATGTCTGCCTTACTCCGCATTCTAACAAATGGCCACTCTCCCCACCTTGTGTGCATATATTACAAGTGTGGGGGCTAGTATACTGATATGTATGCTGTCCCCTGTGCTTTGCTCTGCATAATTCTACTGCTGATGCTCTAACATTCTACTTGTGGTTCTACAGCTGCTGTAGTCCCATCATCTACCTGTCATGGATGCTGGTACTTGTAGTTCCACCAGACTCAAATGGCCATGGCTCTTGGACTTATGGAAAATTAATATTGATTGCCTTGAGCGTGACCGCAGTTAGGGGAGTTATCACAAGCAGTGGGGTCCCTGTGGGTATTACCCCCCTAATATGTTCTTGTGACCTACCTGTGATTTGCTGATAACTTATATTCTGGCGACATCTGTCTCTTTCAGGTCACATCATGGATGACGCTGAGATGGCAGAAGCGCGGTGCGTGTTTAGGGGCATAGAACACATACTGCGAGTCAGGGACGCTGGCAACCGCCTTGAAGTGGAAGTTGAAGATGCTCTGACAACTGACCAATGGAGGGGGGAGTTCGATGCTGAATGTGAGTGCCACTAAGTAAAGTATACACTTAGGGCCTTATTCTAGTTCACTCTTTCTGACATAATCCTTCTTAGATGGACAAAACCATGTGCACTGCACGGTGGGGCAGATGTAACTTGTGCAGAGAGAGAATTAGATTTTGGTGGGGTTTTACTTCAAAGTGAGATCTATATTGCAGTGTAAAAATAAAGCATTCAGTATTATCCCTGCACAGAAACAAAATAACTCATCGAAATCTCTCTGCACCGGTTACATCTGCCCCCCTGCAGTGAACATGGTTTTGTCCATTTAAGAAGAATTTTGTCAGAGTGAACTAGAATAAGGCCCTTTGTAGATCTTCTTCTTTAATTGATTGCGGCTAGAACCACTTCTGTGTTTTGCCTTTTCCCATCATGCACTGGGTCCACGTATACCTGGAGTGGGAATATAATGTGTGGAGAGTGAAGCTTCTCTAATTCCTTTCCCAGCTACATGTGACTCTGGAGTTGATGTATGAAACAGTTACAAAATTTTGGCCGGGAACTTACACACACAACGCTAGTCGCGGGTTCAACCCATGGTCCTGGCCGGTGTTAAAGGGGTACTAACCCGGGTTGCCGGTCTTCAATGCGGGCGATCAGGCCGGGGATCCACATAGGCGGCAGGCGCAGATGACAGGACAGGTGGCGGATGAAGATGACGCAGCTCTCCGGCGCCCTCACTGCAGCCGGAGAGCTGCGTCATCTGTGCCCGCCGTCTGACCTGTCATCTGAGACCACCACCTGTGTGGATCCCCGGCCTGCACCGAGGACCGGCAACCTTGGGTGAGTACTGTCCACCTCCTGATTCCTGCCTACCTCCTGCCTGCACCCTATTTTTCGAAGCTGCTGAACAAAAATAATCTAACTCTTCAAACAAATAAATCAACATTTGGAAGTGGTATAGAATTAACTTGTGGTAAATAGAAATTGTGGGGAACGTTGGTATTGTACCCTAACGTAGGTTATCCATGTAATGTATCTTCTATCGATGCTGTTGTTTCTAAAAGATACTTAAGACAAATTATTCATACCAGTAATAATATATAATACATTGCATTTCAGCCCTTATGAACTATAGACATATATGTATATTTTCCAATTAGCCCCTTTTTGCTGTTTTGGAGTTTAGCATACTGTAGGTTAGATGTTTTAACTTTGATGCTTGGAGATTTTGGTGCCATACTTCTATACAAAATACAGTTTCAACAGGAGCCTGTCATTATTAGTTTAATACCCTGTGCATTCCCCATCTAGTGTTCACTCTGTGGCATTCTGGTCCTGATTCAGAGACGGATGCTAACTGAACCAATGCCGACGTTGTCATAGAATTTGCTACTGTACATTCATATGTTATTGTGAAAACCTAGATGGGCAATACAGAATAAATGCTCAAAGGTGCGATCAAGTGAGGTGGTTACAGAACTCAAGAGGCAAAGTGATCCCACGCATGCGCACTGCATTTGCTAATCGCTTGATTTTCAAATTCTCTAATTAGTGATCCAGGCAGAATTAGGCCTCTGGTGCGAGTGTTGATGATGTATTGTCTAGAACCACTGGCATTGCTACTTCATGTTGGGGTGCATGAAATGGGCATCCCATGGCTTGCACACTAGTACACTTGAAGCTAGCATTTGCATATAGTTGCACTCACAATAGGCGCTAGAGTGGACACCACAGCATCCATCACCTCCCATCATATCCCTGTAAAATGCAATCCTGTTATTACTAACCTAATCCAATAAGTGTCCAAAAGCCCCAAGCACACTGATCTAATATACCCTGTGTGCTGCTGGGGAGGTTCCAATTATGTTATTAGCTACCGGTTGTTCCTGTATCCCTGTTCCCAGCTGAACACCTTGAAGAGCAGTAAATGAAAACAGAAGGTACAGTACAAAGGTTCCCTGGTGAGATGCAGCATTAGTGCTGGTGTACATAGGGACCTGTTTAACAGAAAAAAATATTTTGGGGGAAAAGCTGCCAATCTTTTAAAAATACCTGTTGCCTGAGGGTTGCAGAATCTTAATTTTGCTGCCATTTACCAAGGGGGTTCCGTAGCTGATAAGTCTTGGACCTGCCAGCTAACACAAACAGCTTTGCATGGCCGGATGGCAACATATTAGCTAAGCACTAGCCGCATCCAGGAGTGTATCCCGGGGTCTGACTATTGGTAAATTGTCCTAAACCGGTATTCCGAGCCTCCGCAATATGTAATAATAAGGAATGCTATGTTTTATGCTAATCTGTACATTTTAATACGTAGACCCTATACTCTAATGATGGGTAAAAAAATGCACTAGATATAAACTTTTACCAATCCAATATATTGCTAATACACCGCAATACTTGAGAAATATGTTAAGCCTTGTGAGTCCTACATTGCATGGTACAGTGCACATTTGGAAACGTTGTAGATTAAAAGGCTGCCTATTAATGCATTTATTGACGTGTGCAAAGTGCCAAAAAAGCTACAAGGAGGTGGCTCGCATCTCTACGCTAGGCCGCGTGCATTCACAGCCTAGTGAGCAGGTAAATGCCTCCCCGGCAGCTGAATTCGGATGCATTCCCATACACATCCGCTCGCACGCTCCCAAACGGGGAGAAATCATTGGATGGATGCTCACCATTGGAGAATTTCTCCACTGTTCAGCCTGGCCTGACGTTTCCAGCGCCCACTATCTGCGTTTTGCATTAGCAGGTGTCCGTCCAGCACGCCCATGAAACGCTGGGTGGTCTCCTACGTCCGCCCCCCCCCCTCCAGTGATCGAATGCCCTGGTGAGTCTGAAACTCGCGGAAGGCATTTGTTCCATGGATTTGCACATGCGCAAACCGTAAACATCGCCCAGGGGAGTGAATTTGGCCCGCTACGAGCGGGTCTGAATTGCCCCCGAGTTGTGTACGATTCCGAAGTTCTCTCAATCTGTCAGATGCATCCGAGCTCACCCTTTGTATGGCAGCTATTTTATTAAGGCGGCGATGGGGATCCTTGGCATCCAAGCTGTTGAACTACACATCCCAGCATGCACTGCAACAGTTTTATTGCCAAATCTCAAAACTGTAGCAGGGCATGCTGGGATGTTTAGTTCAACAGCTTGAGTGCCACACAGTTCCCATATGATTTTTTTTTTCTTATTGTGTTTGCTGTTTGTTAATGGCCGTATACCATCTGCATTTGCTTACAGTTATAGAAGACCTCACCCATAAGACCGGAAACTTCAAGCAGTTCTCCATCTTTTGCAACATGCTGCACTCAGCCCTCACTCAGGTAACATTCCTGCATTCTGTGTGGCGACCCTTACTGCAGCAGCACAGCCCAATATCATGTCGGCATGTATAAAGGGTTTATTCTGTAGTTTATAATTATCATTTTAGAACAGCCTATACGTCTGCATTTAGCTATATAATGACTGATCCTAAGACGGACGTGTTCTTGCACCACTCACTGTAGCCACTAGTTTATATATGAACTACAGGCCTAAAGCTATTGGCTCACAATCAGAGGAAGAAAGGTGTTGATTGGTTAGAACATTAAGAAATGAACAAGGGTAGGGTAGCTGCCATAGACCAACGCCTGGAAGGTATGTTTGCCAGTCAAGTCTATGAGTCTCTTGCACAATGGCTCAGGGGGCTGAGCCATTATCAACCCATATGGGCTGAGTGAAAGTGCAGACTATCTATTTATAAGTAATTACTGAAATCATTGAAAATCTTCAGTGATCGCGAAAACCCCCCAAAATGATGGGTCCCTGGGACCCCTCATTTACAAAAATCGGGGTCCTACTTGACCTTTTCTGGGTCCCAAAGGAATAAAGCCTCCTCTCCCCTTCCCCAGCATGGCGCATACAGAAGCCTCCTCCTCTCTTCCATATGGCATATACCCTGAGCCAAGGGCCAGCCTGAGACTATTTTTTTTTTTTTTTTGGTAAGCAAACATAGATTTGGGCACCCCAAAACTGTGGCTATTGTGGGTTGGGGGAGTGTGTGTGTGTGTAATCGGCAATTTGCTCACTCACATAAAGCAAGATACACATATACTAGAAAAGGGCATAATGTTGGAATAGGGACACCTGTGCTGCACCAATCAGGATTGTAAAAGTAATGGCAGCAGGAACAGGAGGGATAGGGTGAGTGAAATCCCAGCACAGTCTATAGGCTCCTCTCCTACAGGCAGCTCTGCCTGTTAAGAGTTAATTGGGGAGCTGCAGCCTCTCTGCAAGCCGTGCAGTGAGTGGAGGAGGGGACAAGTGGGCCATTAACAGGCAGCACTCAGAGCCTGGAGGAGGTGACAGTGACACACAAGAGAGCAGCACCGCGAGGTAGGAGAGGAAGAGGGAAGTCTGCAGCCCGAGTCTTGCTAGCAATAAATCCCCTTACATGACACAGCCAAGCAGCCCGCTAAATGGACCACACACCCCTCTTACCTCTACTTCCTGCTCGGGTTCCTCGTGCTCCGTCCTCACACCAGCCGCAGCTCTGTTCCGCTGCTGAGCAGCTGTTTCTGGTGTTGGCTCCAGCCATCTGTTGTTGAGGCACAGTGCAGGAGCCAGCTTCCGTGGCTTCGTGCACTGCTGCCTATGACTCTGCGGTGACAGGGACCCTTTCATTTTCGCGCCCAGCAGATGTATGAAGCGGCCGTAAGTCACACTGTGTCTTCTCCACGGTCACATCACAACTGAGGGGGAAATGGATCCCTCCGCCCTTGTCACACATATTAACACGGCGTGCACACCGAAATGGCTGGGTCCCAGGGGACCCAGCCATTCATAAAAAATGAGTCCCTGGTGCTCCAAAGTGGGTAAAATACTCGCTATAGCGAGTATTTGCGAACCCTGATCTTAGCATATTGTAACAAATTCAGCTAAATTCATGTCCTCTCTAGAGCAGTGAATCTGTAACACTTGACCTCCTGACCTATGCTGACCTGGAGTTGCTGCGTCATAGGAAAGCAGGTGGCGCCCAGCGGCAAGCGCCCGCAGCCAGAAGCTCCACCCTCAGCTCCAAGCGATACTTGATACTTATCTATTCAGTGGAATTTGACAGGTGAATATTATTATGAGCAGGTGCAGACCACTTAC
Source organism: Crinia signifera (assembly GCF_055691185.1). Lineage (NCBI taxonomy): Eukaryota > Metazoa > Chordata > Amphibia > Anura > Myobatrachidae > Crinia > Crinia signifera. The sequence continues at coordinate 123,571,807 of NC_139225.1, forward strand.
GCTGACTCCCACCTTGCACTATGCTCATTTATATACGTTTGCAGGATACATTATCCGCTTCCTCTTCCGTATGTTGGCAAACCAGATCCTGTCTATTTACGGCAAGTCATCCGAGGGTTGAAGGATGAGCTGGCTGCTCTGAAACTTGTATCAAATGAAGAGAACCGGGAGTCTGAGTTCCGACAGCTGCGGGAAGAGTGAGTACCAACAGAGGCGGAGTTTCCACAAGGCAACCTAGGTGCTGGCCTAGGGCGCAGCAGGCCCCATAAAGATACTCTGGCCATCATCGCATCACACGGACCTGTCCCACACTCCCAAAGTCCCTTTTTGATGGGATAATTATTTTTTTTTATGGGTACACACAATGGTTTCATTCCCTGTCTGCGGGCAGTCGGTTAACCTTAAATGTGACAGGTATTAAGCTAACTTCCAAAGGAACTAGATCCTGATTCAGATTTGTACTCAATGCCGATGTTCCCACAGCTGAGCATTTATTGGTAGACTGCAGGCGACAAGGTATTCTAACAATGCCACCTGCAATCATCCGCAAAAGTATAGTGCTATGTATTGTTGGTGGGAAGAGGGCCTCAAACCGGTATCTGCCTACGGCCCCATGAGGACTAAATCCGCCTCTGAGTAATAATATAATTCTGGGATTCTATGGAAGAGCTGTATTCCGCTGTGCAGTTCTTGTTTCCTCTGCAGTGTTTTGCAAATAATCATGGGAAGGGATTACTGGTATGCACCTATATGCAGTGCCGATTTATACCCCTATTACACTGCCTCAAAACTCCGGGTCTTCGGCGGTGTAAATGGGACACGCTGTGTCCCTTTACACGGGACTTCTACCCAGGTCCTGACCTGGGTAAACACGGCTAGGACCTGGGTAGAGGGCGGTGTAAATGGGTAGGCCGGGTCGTATGATCCGGCTCCCATTTATATCAATGGGGACGTACAACCTGTGGACTCCAGCATCCGCAGGTTGGGGGGGGGGGGGGGGGCAGACAGCCTGCACTGCTGTCTGCTATGCTCTGCAGACAGCAGCAAAGGAGGTGAATGTGAGCGGCATCCATTCACCTCTCGGACGACGCCTGGGGGGTGCATGGGGTCTGGGGGCAGCCCAGCAGCTTACCTTGGTGCTGGGCTGCCCCCAGCACGGCGATCGGTGTATCTGGTAGGGATCACTTCGGTCCCGGCGCTTGGAGATGATGTCATCTCCAAGCGCCGCCTCAGTCTACACTGCAATGTAAATGGAGTAAATCCCGGATCCAACCCGGCTTGGATCCTTTTTCCAAATGCCGGGTCGGATCCGGGATTTTTGGTGTAAAAGGGGTATTATTAGAGGGGTCATTTCCAGATTGCGATAATTACTATAGGACATTAAGACTATCTTCGATTTCCAGACTTCAACGAGTGACCGAGGAAAAGAGAGAGGCTGATCTTGCTTTGCAGCGGCTGCAGGACCTAGAAGTGCCCAATGGCAAAGAATCCAGTCACATACGTATCCTGAAGAGAGCCGTACAGACTCTGGAGTTGGAGCTGCAGAAGGAGAGAAGCCGGAGTCAGCGACTGGCCAGCAAAAGGAGGGAGGAGTGCAGGCAGCTAACTGAGCAGGTAGAACAGAAGCTAATCGTGCCGTAGTAGGTCTCTTCTGTTTGTCCTCCTTTTACAGGAGCTGATTTAGAGATGTACACTAATGCATGCGCAGCTGCGATTCCATGTACCGCTTATGTGAGAAAAATGCTAATACTGCTTCACTGATCCAAGCTACTGCATACAGACATGTATTTGGTATTACCTAAGGGAAATAAAATGATCAAATAAATCCAATATAAATTGATATAAATATGAGAGCGCGCCACACGACTAGAGAATCAAAAAAAATATCTAAAAATTTATTGCAAGAATTCATTCTTTACCATGTATATAAAATGAACAAAACACATACACAATTAATTCACAAAAAAAATCACTTAATCAATAAAAATGTATTTAAATTTGATTATTTAAACCAACTCCGGAGGGGTAGTTCTAGTATCCACCGTATAAAAAGAAAGTCTCAGTGGTAATAGTGATGGTGATCTATGGACTTTATAAGCAGTTAATACTGGAAGATCCTGTTATGTCATAAAGTGGTGGAGACGAATAACTACTTCAATGGGATAGTCAATCACAGCTGGAATTTATGTATAGAGACCCAGCGGCCGCAATGTATAGCAGATCCTCTGCTAATCAGCTCCCTGTGCAACCCTATGGCCACGGGATCTGATCAGGTGGCACCATGTTTTCCGTGTACGGGATTGCAGTTGTAGTCTGCAACATGTTTGTGTGTTTACCGAATGGTCTCTGAGTGACAATCACTGTGCAAATAAATGCTCACCGCAATCAGCAGCCCAAAGATACCGTGGCTCATATGCAGTGCGGCCATGATGCAGCCACAGTTGGCAGATAATTCCTCAACGCTTTTGTGCATACTAACAATCCTATTATAGATCTGGAAGGAGTTGTAAGTAATCACTAGAAAGAGGTTGCTTTGCCCTCTCCTGTTATTTACACAAATTCCAGAACTGCTGCTAAAGTTGCCCCCTCACCTGTATGGTGGTGTGTTGGGGTTGAGTGTGCAGCTGTTACTTCCGGATTTCCTGATAGTTTGATCCCGGACTTATTTAATTTGACAAGGGACAATATATTGCTGACAGTCCTGTGTTACTCTCTCCTAATTTAGCTGGAAGAAGCACGAGCTGTGGAGCGCACACTTTGTCTGAAGGTGAAAAGTCTGACCACAGAGCTGGCAATGTACAAGAGAGGGTGAGACGCACGGGAGAATAGCATGATGGGGGATATTAATGAACTCACGAAACATTTGATAGAAGCCTTGGATTTTTTTTATTTTTATTTTTTAACATCCCCATCTATGTTTTTGTATGTGTTAAAAAAAATTAGACCTGAGCATCTCGTTAATTAGTCTTTTGCCCCTCCTACAGACGCGTGACACCTACCGGCCCTTCCTCTCAGAGTCGCTCCAGCTCTGCCGGTAGGGGGCCCATTCACCGTAGTACATCTAGGGGAGAGACTGGCACAAGAAGGGTGCGGTCCACATCAAGGGAGAGAAGTGGCCGGAGCTCAGGAGAAGGAAGGAGTCACACTAGGCAGCCAAGACTATCGGCATCTCCTATGGGTAAGTGCTATTTTCATCTCCTCTTTGGGGGCAAAGGCTTCAGACCTGGGGTATAGGGCGGTGAGCTGAGCCAGGCACCAAACCGTTAAAATATTCTTCTGAGCAGCGGCGGCTCCATCTCCCCCCTTTTCCCCATCCCCTCCGTAGTTCACATTATACTACACAGTGTCTCCAGTTCATAGTATGACAGTGTTGTGCCCCAAGTTAACAATATGCCACATTGTACTACTGCCAGAACAAATGGCCGTTAGTTTACATAGTGAAACACAGTGCTTAGCTGGTATTTCTGGGAACTTGGTAGACCACTTTACAAACTGTACAGTAGACCCAGGCACCCTAAGCCTCTGAGCCCCATAGCATTGACAACCCCTGTAGCCATGCCTGCAGGCACAACCATTGCATATTGTTACATACAAAGACTGCAACCCCTGGGCGTCATATACTCCTTCTAAGCCCGCCCCCGGACTCCCATTGGCTGGTTTCACTGGTGTTTGGAGGTGGGCTTAGGAGTGTAAAGCAGCTGATTCTTGGGCGCCCAATGTATACAGTGCTGCCGATCCCTGAAGGAAACATCCAGCACTTACAATACATACGAGTACAATACGAGCGTACGCGTGTAAATGTAAAGTCAGTCCAGGCTGACATTTTTTATTATGAACGGCAGAAAAATAATTTCATGATGACCGACCATCAAATAATTCTGCGGCCGCATGCAAAGGGATGCGCGCGGCGGGGGGGGGGGGGGGGTTCAGCTGGCGTTTAGCTGTTCACTAGGCTGTGATTACACGCAGCCTAGTGAACAGTTCTGGATCAGGCGCAAAGTACCAACCAATCTGCTCCTAACTGCCATGTTACAGGATTTTTTTTAAATGAGCTATGTGCTGGTTGATCAGTACTTTTATATCCGTCCGCTATCTCTCTCCAAGGCTTAGTACATAGACGCCTATATTTTTTTAATGAATATAAACAATCTGTATACAGATCACATAACTAGGATGACACAACCTACAGCATGCCCACATGTACAGTAAATCGCTTTGGTTTTGTTATTTTCCATGCTCCCAACATCAGGGTAAACACTCAGCGGCTCATATCTCACATGTTCCCTCCTAGCTATCCGCCCGCCACGGTTTGACCCTACAGCTTACATCCGAGACAAAGAACGCAAAAAGAAAGATGCAGACTTGAAGAAGTGGGTGACTATTCCTCTACCCAGCCCCCTGACCTTTCTCCATGACCATGTGTTGGCATTCATTCCTAACTCTATGTTTGTTGCAGAGGTCGGCAGGCCTTGGCATCCCCATCCAGTATGAGAGGTCAGAGGCGCAGCTCATCAGGTGAGCCATATTAACATGCTGAACAGAAGACTATTCATTGGCAGAGTACAGTGCTCTGTTCATACTAGAGGATATCCTACTGCTCTCACCATCATTGTTAGTTATACATGCTGTGTTTCTCTCTCTCCCAGTTGAGAGCATTCGAAGTCACAGATCCTATGCAAGCTCTGGCGATGATATGGAGTACGCAGAGCCCCTTCCAAGCAGGTGATGTGCTAATTACTCCAGCATTACCTTTCTGGGGACTTCACTTTGGTGGGGAGATGCTGGCCCATCATGCAGCATCACTTTGTGCGTTCCTGTCTGTCAGGTGCCCATGATGTTCACACTCTGCTGTACTTCTGTTGTAGTGGGGACAGGAAACTGGCTGCACGTGGTAGGAAACCCTTCGCCCATTCATCCTGGAACAGCCGCAACAGGGTAAGTGCAGTTATCAAACTGGCAGAACTTGTGCCCTCTAAAGCTTTTACAGTATCCAGATGATAGATTGTCAGTGTATTGGTCGACATGGCAATGATCAACACACACACAGTTGACAAGAGTTTATTGTGGTTTTCACCGTTTCCCAACATTTGCTTAAATTATAAATTACAATTAATCTGGACATCTATTGGGCATGGTGAGCGTCTGCATTTGTACTGGGCGCAGAACCTGAAATATACAAGATTTGGTCCAAAAAACTTGTTGACCTTGCTGTTGACCTTTTTGTACCTGGTGATCTTGTGCAGGTCAAAAATTTGGTGTCAACTGATTGACTGTCAACCTTAACATCGCCGATCTTCTATACCACACCCAGCTTTTACTGATGGCAGCAATTTTCTGCACACCAGAAGTAGGCAAATGTTAATTTGTCATTTCCTTTGGTCTATAGGGGAATCGAGACCGATCAGCAGGAAAAAAGAGGTTATCAAGCACCCCAAACTATGACCGCAAACCTGAGAAAGGTAACAGACCACCACCATATTTACTAAAAGTATATTTAATGCTATTCAATCCCATCAGGATTTAGCTGTGTGTGTATGTATATTGTATAAACATACATCCTAGCTGAGGTACCCAGCGGTGTCAGGGCTATTAGCCCTGACCACAAGTTGTTGTTTTTAGTGTTTCCTTACACCCAATATCCTCCACCCCTGTATGTTCTGCAAACCTGCCATATCTTTCAGCCCTGACCCACTTTGTGTAGGGGCCGGACTTCTTTATTTGTCCCCCGGTGGTGCCGGGATTGCGGGTGTTAAGGTGCTTTAAATCTAATCTGGACCCAGTCAATGTCCTCTACCCTCTGTTATGCAACGTTGCCATATATTGCATCCCTGACCCATTCTGTGTAGTGACCAGATCCCTTTTTGGGGCCAAGGGGGTTTGCCTCCAGATTGTGTAAGTCATATATGTACCAAGTTTAGTGTAAATTGCTCCAGTCATTCCAGAGTTCTATATATCTGTGTCCTGCCTGACCAAACGTATTTTCCTCTTCTCCCTGACACCAGAGAATCGTTTTGACCCGGTTTCCGACCTCTCTGACATTGACGCCCGCCTGCAAGCTCTGCAGGATTACATGAGAAATCTGGATACACGCACTTAGAAAGAGATCGGATCAGTACTGATAACGTCTGAAGGCTTTCAACTATTGGGACCGGGCCTGGTTTATTCCCACAATAGAACTAGCTGACAGGCACTTCTCTGTCAGCAGACTTTGGACACTGGAAGCCTTTGAAAATTCCTTATTCCGCTAAATGCCATGCAATCAATTTGTGTGACTCACAGGAATATGTAGCCTATTGGAGGCTTTCTTTCATATCCAACGAGTGCTGCATTATGTAACCTATGCGTGTGGATGGAGCCTGGTCATTTATCGCAGGGTGAACCAAGGAAGGACCCGCAAAATGGAAAGTAATCCGGGTGGAATTAGTAAATGGACACACAGATCCAAGATGATTTTGTTACGGATCTGACTTGGATGAATGACACAAATAAGCACATGATGACTACCTTAAATAAGGAGGAGCAATGTGTAAAGAAGAGTATACTCTCTTTGTACAGATCAGTACAACCTATGTGTGCTTATTATACTTATTTTATTGAATGTTTTTGGCTGGTGGATGGGAAGATTATTTTAAATGAGATTTTTATTTATTTGACTTGTATTTTAATGTCCTGGATGAAAATTTTAAATATTATTTTGTTGTGTTTTTGTTAAGTTTATACTTTATTTTAATTTCTCATCTAAAAGCAATTTGAGCATTGTTGTAGGGGACATGGGGTTGGAGTTTTTGAGGCTTTTTTTTCTCCTCTCAAATACCAAGGGGTAGATGTACTATAAAATGAAAAGTGGAGAATATAGTAGATTATCACAAATCTGCTTTCTTTAGGCAACTCCTGTACACACTAAAAGGGCCATTTACCCCAGTAAGTGTTCACATGTGCAGAAATGGGACGGAGAGGGTAGCTGGTAAACTGCAACAAGCTCCGCTGGTGCTTTAATGGGAAATTCGTTTTTTAAAGTGCTTTAATTCCTAATGAAGATCATATGGTATAGTGTGATAGTATGTGTGGGTAGACTTCACTGTATAATTCATTTGTTATGACCTCCCTATGGGTAGCATTTTTTGGGTTGGGTACCAGTTTGCAATAACATAATAATAAAAAAAGATGAATTGTAACAGAAATCTTAAATACAATTACTAAAGGCACAGCTGGCATCTGTGCGCGGCACACCATCTCTGTATGGATGGGGCTATGGCAGAGGTTCCCAAACGCGGTCCTCAAGGCACCCCAACGGTCCAGGTTTTAGGTATATCCATGGCTCAGCACAGATGGTTAAATCAGACTGACTTACTAATTAAGTCACCTGTGGCCAAGCATGGATATACTTATTACCTGGACCGTTGGGGTGCCTTGCGGACCGTGTTTGGAAACCTATGGGCTATGGTACAGCTTGCCCATTTATCTTTATTACTTTGTGGCAACTAGGCATTAAAGTAGGTATGTAGTCATTGGGCCATATACGATGCGGCCAGCGAGGGGGTTAAACTCCCTGCATTAGCCACTCACCCTATTCTATGTTCTGGAGGAGGGTGAGGATTCTCCCAAACAGCAAGGCTCGTGGCTAATGCAGGGAGTCCACTGCATTTAGCTTCAAGCCTCTCTGGTTTTGCAGCTGCATGCGCCGTTTTCCCGTCACTACAAAAACCTAGCGAGGGGGGGGCGGGCATGTGCAGGGGGTCAGAATACTGACTGGCGAGCTGTGACAACAAACAGTGAGCACTGCTCACTGTCACAGCTCGCAAAAATCATTGAATACACCCCATTATGTTGACATGGTCTCTCTTACCTGTGTTGGCAGTGCAGATTAGGGCTCTAACCCTAAAAAAATGCTGTGCTATTATGTGAATACTCTGGTGTTGAAGAAACCTACTACACCCATTATACTGGGGTAGATGATAATGGTTGGAGTTTGGGGATATTGTGCATGCTCCGCATAGTGTGCAATGTACATAACCTTGCCTGTAAAGTTATGTAGCTGCAACTATGTCACATCAGGAAAATATGTTCCGTATATTAACGTTATTGTTTATGCAGTCAGTATGTGAATCCAGCATGTTAGAGAAGTTTCTCTGAACATTGCCCATGCTAATCATTAATGCTACATAAAGGCACTGTTCGCTATTAAATGACTGTAATCAACTGAGGGTAGTTAGCATTACTTGGGATAGAACGGTGTAAGTGACAGCGTGCTGTTGTACTCAGTGGATGTTTCTAACCAGGATCACTTGGACAAGGGAGCTGGTCAATTCTCTACATGTCACATTGACAAGAGCGCAGATAAATGCTCTGCATGTCTCCCTGACCAAGGGCCAGCTAAATCTCTCTGGCAAGGGAGCAGGTAAATGCTATGCATGTGTCTGACAAGGGACAATGCTCTGCAGGTTTCTCTAACCAGGTAGCGGGCAAAAACTTACAGCTGAAAATTGGTCTTGTGGATAGATAGCTCTGCAGGTCTTTTAGTTTGTGAGAAGCGTGCATAGGCTCTCCCGGTGTCCCTGGTAATTGAGGGCAGATTTAGATTTGATAAATGCTTAGTAGACCACTGCCAATGATCTGTAGGTTGTGCTAACTGATGGTAAATGCCCTGTAGATGTCACTGGTAATAAAGCAGTTAAAGCTTTGCAGGTACATGCTTTGTAGGTCACTGACAAGGAAACAGGTGACTGGCAAGGGCACAGATAACTCTGCAGGTGACCAACAAGAGACCAGGTAACGTCTCTTCAGAAGACGGACTAGGAAACCAGTAAATACCCTGCAGCCGACTGACTAGGACACAGGTAAATTCTCTACAGGTAACTGACAAGGGGACTTTTAAAGTGTAGGTAAATGCTGTGTAGTGGACCAGCAATCTTCTGCAGCTAACTGACAAGGGCAACACTAAGGGTGAGATTTAATAGGATGAGAGATTCAGAAAGTGAGAGATTTGGTGAGAAATCTCCAGTTTTTTTAAAGCAGCAATCATTTACACTGCAAGAACCAGTTTGATTTTGAAGTGTAAATGATTGCCGCTTTAAAAAACCCTGGAGATTTCTCACCAAATCTCTCACTTTCTGAAACTCTAATCCTATTAAATCTCACCCTAAATGTTCTGCAGGAGACTGACATGGGAATGAACAGGTGAATTCTCTGCAGGTTACTGACAAGCGAACAGTTGATTCCTGTGCAGATTACTGACAAGCGAACAGTTTGTGAATCCTGTGCAGGTGACTGACAAGCGGATAGGTGAATCCTATGCAGGTGACTGACATTCGGACAGGTGAATCCTGTGCAGGTGACTGACAAGCAGAGAGGTGAATCCTCTGCAGGAGACTGACCGGCGGAGAGGTGAGTCCTCTGCAGGTGACTGACAAGCGGACAGGTGAATCCTATGCAGGTGACTGACATTCGGACAGGTGAATCCTGTGCAGGTGACTGACAAGCAGAGAGGTGAATCCTATGCAGGTGACTGACAGGCGGACAGGTGAATCCTCTGCAGGAGACTGACAAGCGGACAGGTGAATCCTGTGCAGGAGACTGACATTTGGACAGGTGAATCCTGTGCAGGAGACTGACAATTGGAGAGTTGAATCCTGTGCATGTGACTGAGTAGCAGACAGATGAATCCAGTGCAAGAGACTGACAAGCAAACAGGTGAATCCTGTGCAGGAGACTGACAATTGGACAGTTAAATCCTGTGCAGGTGACTTCAAGCGAACAGATGAAACTTCTGCAAAAAAAAAACTGGCAATGAAGCAGATCTCTTCTCTGTAGGTGACCACATAAAACCAGAAAAAACTCTGCAGGCAACTGAGAAAGGAACAGATACATGCTCTGCAGGCCACTTATAAGACAGCAGGTAAATCGTCTGCAGGTGACTGACAAGTGAGTTGGTGAATCCTCTGCAGGCCGTAAGGGTCAGTTGAATGTTATATGCGCACCTGAAAGGGAACAAGTAACTGCTTTGCAGGTGGCTGACCGTAACAACTAAAGTAGTCTGTAGGTGACAATGAAAGAGATAAATACCCCACAAGTGTTTAGACAAGAGAGGAGGAAAAATCTCATGGGTGCATTATCTGGAGGTTGTAACTTAATATTCTATAGCCTGTCAGAGTAATAGAGGAAGGGGGCGGGTATCTCCTCTGTATTCTCTTGTGACATGAGAGAAGGTAACGCTTTACCTGGGACACAAGAACAGGTAAATCATCTGCAGAATTTCCTTACTAGAGAGCAAGAATATTGTCACCCGCATTCTTTGAGAAGAAAGTAGACAAATGCTCCGTCGCTCTGCGGCTGTAACCCAGGTACAACCCAGCAAAATCCTGGGTAAACAAATCCCAGGTCAGACCCTGGATTTTGGTAGAAAAGGGGGTATAAGAAGAATGTGAATGCTCTGCAGCTGTGGGACCAAGAAGCATCAATACACTTGTTTAAAGAATCTCCCATTGCATGTTATGGGTCTGCACAGTGTTACTAGGGACACACTAGTTGGGTGATGTTCTGAAAGATCATCCCTAAAATTAGAAGTCTGTATTTTCCTTTGACTATGATATATGGTCCATAGACTGTTTATATTCTAATGGAGAGAGATATAAGTCACTTATGATGGCTTACATCTCTGGCATAGGCTGTGTGCGTCTCTGGCAAGTGGTGAATAATTTATCTCTCTAGACGCTTTATCTGCTCTGCTGGTTGTCTGTGCCAGGCAAGGGCTGATGAATCCAATCAGGACAGGTCTTTCATGCTGGATGCCTTGCAAGCAAGGGTTAATTGCTCCGTCAAGTGTATATGCATTGTCCATCGTTGGCTTCTGCCTGGCAGGGAGGGTTAAACGATGTGCACTCATCTACTATGTTTGGTTACATTCCTGTGCAGAGAGTTTTCGGATGTTTATATTTAGAGCGTGTGGAACTTATGAATAGGGGGAGAGACATGGAAAGAATGAGATTTCTATCTATATCTGTACATCTATCTGCCTGCTTATTTGTCCGCCCTAACGTCCATCATTTTACCCTACCAGTGCACCTCTTATTGCAGCACAATGTCTAAGCTACAGTATGTACCTAAAAATAATATAACTGGCTGCAGGCGGATGTGCAGCACTGTCTTCTGTGTCTAAAGTCATTTTCCTGTATCCTATATGGGCCAGGAGAGAAGCCAGTACATGGTAGGAATGGCAGAGAAGATGAACTGGGGGGGGGGGGGGAGACAGAAAATGAAAGACAATCTGCTAATAGATTTTGTTGAAATACAGGAATTCTGTAATTTGGTGCTGCGGATCCCTTGTGGCGCCATAGAAATGATCATGATGATAATAATAAAAAAAATAGTAAAAAAACATTTGTAAAATAAAATAAAAAGGACAAAAATACATCCAGAAGACTGATAATGTGGAGAGAAAATGCACAATGCAAGGCTGGGGCAAATTACCCTGTAAGGGACTAAGGAATGGACAATTGCCCAAAAGAATAGAGTGGGAGAAACGGCTTGAAGGGGAGGCAAAGCGGTCTGGGAGGGTAATTTAAAGGCATGGATGTGATTTTGTTGTAGGGGTAGTAAAGAGAAAGGGGAGGAAGAATCAAAGGCATCAAAGTGAGGTGTCATCGTAATGTCAAATTGTAGAGGCAGAAAGAAGAGGGGGATGATGGGAAGTCATGATGTGGGATAGACTATGGGGCACAAATGTAGAAACAAGAAAAGAATGTCTCTAGACTAACTATGGGGCAGTAAAGGTACAGGTGACTTGATCAGGTGGTGAAAAAACCCGGGGGGGGGGGGGGGGGGGTGTCTCTCTAAGCAAAGGCATGAAATAGGGAACAAGTGGAGAATCCTGCACATGCCAAGTCATGATAGAGAGGCTGAGGAGGGGGGGAAAGGCAGCACGGCAAGCCTTAAGGGGGAATGGTGGCTAGGAAGGGAAGAGTGGGGTGGGGGGGTGATGAAGCAACAGTAAGTGGGGGGGGGGGGAGAGAGAAAGTAAGTGAGAAGTGCAAATAAAGGAGTAACAAATGAAGATTGTAGGGAAAGAATAAAAGAGTTAGGGAAGCAGGATGCTGAATTCGGGACAGGACAAGGATAATGACTAACTGTAGGATTGTACAAAGGAGAGAAACTTGCGGGTGGGAAGTGAGAAGGATGCAGGGACGAGAGTTAGGAGACAGGAAAACACATTATTGGATAAACATGACTGGGTATGAGAGGAATGACTTGAAATGAGATGACTTTGTTAAAAAGAAGTGAGTAATTCAACCTTGTTAGAGTTAAAGGGACACAGGAGGTGGAGAAGGGGGGTTGGATAGTGGCAGGAAGGAGGGAGAAAAGGGTGGGACAGAACACAGAATTTAGAGGATAGGGAGAGAGAAGCTGAGAATGAGGATCGCCTACTAAAAGTGTAAGGAGGGAGGGAGAATCTGGTAGTCACGCAAGATTGTAACAGGAGAAGAGGTGAAGTATCTTTTCCAGATCTCTCACTGCTGTCAATGATACATCACCTATACTGTGATGTGTCAGAGCTTCTTTAATATTGGAATGTATCAATAAGTACTGTTCAGCATTTGGGAAATGATAGGGTAGTGGCTATTTGCGATTTGTGTTTCTTTACCAGCTACTATAATTATCAAAGTGCTAGTTGATACCAGTCCAGTGAGTGTGATTTGCTATCAAATTTAGGAACGGACACAGAATTCATGGATGTAGGCTGATCCTCAACGACCGTGACATGGACAGGTGGCCCTGCCAGTGAACCTCGAGTACCGGTACTCAAAGGATGGAGCGCATACTCCTGGCACCAGCACTCCTGAGTCTCGATGCTCTACTGGACCTGATGATTTGCGTGTGTCACGAGTTGGTCACTTCGCCATTGGCCCACGAAACGCACATCGCAGATTTCCTGCATTGGGGTGAGTGCCTCCTAAAATTGCCTGGAATTAATATTTTATATAGCACCATCCTACACCATAGTGCCGTACACAGACAGCACCACATTCAAAGGTAAAAACCACAGTCTGGAGAAAAAAAAAAAGTGTAAGGCAGATAAGCCGAGATGGAGATCCTGTACCGTGTGCGACTGTCCCTGCACCCATGTGATCTTGTGACTAGCCATGTGTTAGTGTGTCCTGCCTATCTCGTTATCTGCCTGTCATTGTTGTCTTTATTTTGTACATATGGGAATGCAGAGAGAGTATTTCTTGCATTACATCTAGACGCCATTTCTGTTTTCTAGTTTATTGTTTTTATATATATATATATATATATATATATATATATATATAAATATATATATATATATATATATATGACCAATGCTAGATTGTACCTCGTAATGTATATCTAAAACCTTTTATATGTTTATGCACACACTAGTCTGACTGGATGGGTCAGTTCATAAGACAGGGAGTGTAGGTGTCTGCAACATAACGCCCTGTAATTACAAATACAGGTCTGGCTGCTGCATGGAGTGACACAGAAAGAGGGGTTCCTTCCCTGCCGAAGTAGGGGATCCATGTAAATATTCCTCTCGTAGTGGGGGAACGTCTGTATCAGTGGGATTTACTAAGCAGTATGTCAGGAGAGTGTTAGGAGTCCTGTCCTTTCTCCACATGGAGAGTACACCGAGGGCAGGCCCCCTACCACTATAGAGTTCCTCCCAGTAATATGTACCTCCACCAGCCAGGTAATACCTCCTGTCCTCTACAGGGGGGTGCAAACACTCAGGTGCATTGTTACAGTGACACATCAAAGTCCTGCAGCACTATCTCTCCCATGAAGTTGAATTCAGATACGTTTAATAAGAAAATCTCTGTCTACTTTTGACATGTGGGGTTTCTGCTGTACGTCTGGTTTCTGCTGTACTTCTCTGACCAAATAGTTCATTGTGATGTGACCGTATGGACTGTGTCTCCTGGAAAGTGGGAATGAGTTAATTCCCCAGACAGGGAGTTAACACTATTACATTAACCATATGTGGAGTCTGTAAGAGCAGCAGACTGACAGTCCATATAAGGAAGAGGTCTTACTCTGCTCCCCCTGGTCTAAGTGCTCTTTCTGTTGTCCCCATACACTCTACCCTTTCATTGCTCCCCATCACCACCCCAGTCATACTGATGACTCCTATTCCACCAAGATCTGCCCGCAAACATTACAGCCAGCACTTGCTGTACCCCTCGCCACATGGGGAAGTGGCATTGAGACCCTCTGACTGTCATTATTGTTATGAATGTTAGTACATTTAAAGTGCTACGCAAAACAATCAGGAATGTTAAAATGCTATTTTTCGCAAGCATTTCCAGTGCTGCATTATTATATCAGCACGCACACACTAAGCATCACTATACTGTGCTTTGGTAACACATCTCCTCATCATCGGCAACACTTGCTCCTTAATCTGTTCTTCAGCCAAATGCTGAGTTTTGTTTTAACACCTTGGTAGGTTTGGCTTAGAAATGTGCGGCCTGATTCACGCTTGATCGGATGAATTGGGCCCCGTTTTCAATGGTGAAGTATCACACTCGCCGAGGTGTTCGCACTGACAGGGGTGGGTGAGGGCGGACAGGGGGAGGCAATGGGGGAACGCTCAGCATTTTATGACGGGGTGGGTGAGAGCGGACAGGGGGAGGCAGTGGGGGAATGCTCCCCATAAAAACGCTGGGCGTTCCCCTGGGAACGCAGGCGTGACATTGCCCACCCCGTATTCGGCGTTCTGTGTTGGAAATAAGTTTAGACTGACTTTTATTTCCGACGGGAGAAAAATCATTCGATGTTCGGCGCTGACCTGTTCTCTAGGCTGCGAGTATAAGTAGCCTAGCAAGCAGGTCTGAATCAGGCCCTAAAATGGTATTAAGAGTGATGGGCCTATTCATTAGTGCAGGCTGGAAGGGAATGCGGTCATTAGGTCGACAGTGTCTCGGTTGAACACAGTTGGTTGACACATGAAAAAGGTCGACATGTAATAGGTCAGCAGATCAAAAGATCTACATGGAAAAAGGTTGACATGAGTCTTTATTTTTTAAAACCAACTTGTGCATACAAGCACAGCGAGCCATGCCAGGGGGCGAGGTACACGTATACAGTGCCCAGATCAACCTAAACACCCAAAAAACGTGAAAAACTTGTCAACCTATTTACATGTCAATCTTTTGCTGGTGTTGACCTTTTGACCATGTCGGCCCAATACTTTTTTCCCTGTGTCTAACTTTTCGCTGTCAACCAATAGTGGCCATCTGGAAGGCTTCAGGGATAATCAAGGATCCAACTGTCCCCCCACCAGAGTAATTAATTATGGTGGGGGGACAGCAGCCATGAAAAGAGTATGGCGAGTGTGCAGCCGCCGGCCTCGCAGTGAGGAGTCAGACCTCTTCGCAGCCCTGGACCTATTCCATAAAAAGACGAGGGGAGCTGGGAACCTACTCCATTTCTTTGCTGAACATTAGGCAGCCCTATCGGGTCCCTAATAATAGTTGTGCCTGTTACATAAAACATCGAGCCCATTAGTGATGATGAACAGGACCCGAAGTTCAAATCTGAGCATGTTTTGCATTTAATATCAATGCCAATTTAGATTCTGAGGTCAAACCTGCAAGGAAGCAGCCTCCGCTTGGTGAATAGACCCCGTAGTATCAGATTGCACCTTCACCTGAATCACGCACTATGGGAATGTACCGATGTTTGTTACATTGAGCAGGCGCAGGACACCTACTGCATATGTGCAGTAGGAGTCCTGCAATGTCACTCAGGGGAGGGAGTGGCGATGGTCTCAGTTTCTGAAAATGGCATTTTGTGGGAGTGCTCTTCAACTGGGATTTCCTGGTCTCAGCGACATAGGTGTGACGGTTGGTCTACGTAACCTGTGGACTACTCATCTGGCCGATGGTGTCGCTGAGTGATTTGTGGATGCAGCAGTGGATCACACATGCATTCAGAAGGTATCTACTTATAACAGATGCCTCTTGCTACATTACCATATGTAAGCCAAGGAAGCAGCGGCTATGATTTATGCAACCACACCTGAAATAGCCCCATCATGGGCCAGATCTAATAGCCTCCAAGTTCAGTGGCCCCGCAGGATGCCGGTCAAACTCTTGATTTTTTTTTTTCAAAAGGGATAAATCATATACAATGCATGGTTTTGGCTTGTAAATGATTGCCCCTTTAAAAAAAAAAAAACTCAGAGTTTGGCCGGTATTCCGTTCAATCATCAAACTCAGAGTTTATTACATTTGGCCCCAAGTGTTCAAGAATTGACAGACTGCTGTGCATTCTGTACTCTCTTCATGGTATCTGAAGTGGGCAGACTTCTGATGGCCCTCAGCATTAGTCTTATGGGAGGACGTTGGTCGTCCCTCTCCTTATGTGGCTAGGGTTTCTATTGTTGATTCTCACTCTTCTTATTCTATATCTGGGGAAGATAGACTGCTACTAATGGGGCGTTCACAAATGAAGGGGCCCATGGGCAAGTTTTTGCATAGACCTCCCTCATCTGAATAATGGTGCAGAAGATAGCAAAGATTGGATTTGTTGATATATTTTTCAAGTGGACCTTGTTTTGGGGTACTGGGTGCGTTTTCTAATTTTCCTCTGCTATTGATGTGTTCTGCTTTCATTGAGTTTTTTGTTTTTTTCTGTTCCACTTTTCTTTAATGCAATGCAGCTAATTTTCCTCTATAATATTGTTGCTTTCTGTGGTTTCTTGTGTAAATGCAATATATTCTTCCTCTATATTTAGTGCTTTCGCTGTGTTTCCTCTCTCCATTTAGTTATCTTGCTATTTTCGTCATTTAGGGGCAGATTTATTAAACTTGGTGAAGTGATAAACTGTCTGGTTTTTATCACCGGCCAATCAGTTCCTACCTGTCATTTTTCAAACCAAGCCTGTACCTTCACAGGTAGGAGCTGATTGGCCGGTGATAAAATCCAGACAGTTTATCACTTCACCAAGCTTAATAAATCTGCCCCTTATTGCTTTATAAAGTATATGCTTCATATTCTCTATTGCTCATGTTTTGTTTTACTTCCTAATCTTTTGCTCTTGTTATGTTCTTCCTCCTCATCTATTGCTCTTGTTGTTTTCTAACACCTCATCTATTGCTCATGTTGTTCTACCACCTCATCTATTGCTCTTGTGTGTTCTACCTCCTCATCCATTGCTCTTGTTGTGTTCTGCCTCCTCATCTATTGCTCTTGTTGTGTTCTACCTCCTCATCTAATGCTCTTATTTTGTTCTACCACCTCATCTATTGCTCTGGTTCTGTTCTACCTCCTCACCTATTGCTCCTATTTGGTTCTACCTCCTCATCTATTGCTCTGGTTCTGTTCTACCTCCTCATCTATTGCTCCTGTTGTGTTCTACCTCATCATCTATTGCTCTTTTCTGTTCTACCTCCTCATCTATTGCTTTGGTTATGTTCTACCTCCTCATCTATTGCTCTGGTTCTGTTCTACCTCCTCATGTATTGCTCTTATTTTGTTCTACCTCCTTGTCTGTTGCTCTGGTACTGTTCTACCTCCTCATCATTTGCTCTTGTTGTGTTCTACCTCCTCATCATTTGCTCTTGTTGTGTTCTACCTCCTAATCTATTGCTCTTGTTGTGTTCTACCTCCTCATCTATTGCTCTTGTTGTGTTCTACCTCCTCATCTATTGCTCTTGTTGTGTTCTACCTCCTCATCTATTGCTCTTGTTGTGTTCTACCACCTCATCTATTGCTCTTGTTGTGTTCTAGCTACTTTTCTATTGCTCTTGTCCTTCTGTTCTATTGCTCATGTTCTATTCTACCTCCTTGCTTGTTATGAGTGACCTCCTCATCTATTGCTCCTTTTCCTCATCTATTGCACATATTGTTCTACCTCATCCATTGCTCCTTTTCTCTTCTTCCTCATTATATATTGCGCTTGTTCGCTTTATTCTCCTGTTCTTCCCTTTTATGTAGAGCTTTCTATGCTCCACCTTGTGTTATAGCTCTGGTCCTCCTCATTCTTTTGTATTTCTATCTATGTTTAGAGCAGAGGTATGGCATATCAGAAAATCTGGTTCCAGTAGGTCTCAGAAACAGTTTTTGGTTTCTCCTGATCCTAACATGTACAATGCTTTCTACTGGGAACATCCACTTTTAGATCTTCAGTGCACTATAACACTGACATTTGTGCTCCCATAAATTATGACTTATTGGATAACTGTGGTCGCAGCTGGGAGGGTGAATGCATACCCTAGTTTGTATGAAGAAGTTTCCCTAACAACTGTACATTCATTCCAAGTGCCCATGAATATTTACAAATATTTTGTAATCAAAACTTTTATTTTAAAATGTTTTATAAATGAAATATTACATTGCTATTCTGACATGAGCTTGACTGGTGGAAGGTACAGGTCTCAGGTCTGATGCGCACAGGACCGTGCATCGGACTCGAGGGGGAAGTCAGACAAATCTGATTTAAAATGATTTCTCGGCCCAATCTGTCGGGATCAGGTGCAATCAGCCCAAATCGGACTAGTATATGGGCACCTTAACTCCTGGAGGTACAGGAGGAGAAGCACTTGGTCTTCCTCTAAAGTCTATACCCAACTTTAAGTAGTTTGGCCACTAGGTGGCAGGGTTCTGTTGGAATTGTTAAATATTATGAAACTAGTCAATTAGAACCAGATTATGCCAGGTCACCTGAGTCTACGCCAAACCCTCCCCACTGTATTACAAGTGCAGCGGTGGTCCTACAAGGCTGCTCTTCATCTGGCCTATCCGTGCAGTCCCGTTATTGCAGTGCATATGCACGCACTGGGAAGCCCCCTTAGTACTGCAGCTGTGCTGGTACGGAAAGCTTTACAGCTGACACATTTTATCTTGGCATCTAATGATCTAATCATAATGTGTGCAGTGTGAAGGAGTCTAGCTTCTGGGCAATGTGAGTAACACTAAAGATGCGTAAGTGAGTAACACTCTGAAGAACATGCAGCTCTTCAGACAACCCAGACTGGGCTGTAGCTCAATGTACATAAAGTAAACCAGTACATGGTCTCGATGGCACAGCCAACTGGTAGTCACTTTAAGAACTTCCATTAACACCGCCTCAGGATGGCTGAATTACTAATCAACTTCATTAATTAAGCTGCGCAGCTTCCGCCAACATGGAATTAGTTCTAATTACCTGGCTGCCAAGTGTGTGGTGCATACAGACTTGATCAGGTCACCTGCATGAAGCGGAGGCAGCCATTTTGGGTGCATTCACTTTGGGGGTTATTCTGGTTGAATACGCAGCCTTGCAAGTCCACCAAACCCCGCCTTGCGAACAGTGACCTGGCCGCCACCCATTCACAGCGTGTGTTTACACGCACTGACTGCGAATGGATGCTTAACATAAACATCTGTTCGCAGGCTGGGGGGGGGGGGGACACCAATATCATTCCATGGTCGCCGACCATCGAATGATGTGGAAGGCGCACGCACATCTAAGGTCAGTCTGAGGTAACCTTAGATGTGTGTGGGCATTCTGAAGGAAGTGGGCGGGCAGATATCATCCGGTGATGTCAGCTGCCCACCTCTGGTGCCCACATCACCAGGCAATTTACATGGGAATGCCCAGCGAGGCCCGCCGCCTGCAATGTTGGGTGTGTGCAGTGGCCACACGCACCCTGCGTCTGCACATGCGCAGAACTGCATCTGCACATGAACAGAAATGCTTCTGCACATGCGCAGAGGCAAAACATCGGCCCCTGTGTGAACAAAGGGGCCGATGCGAACGGACCAGAATAAGGTCCTTTGTGTAGGTGACAAGTACACCTAAGAGAGGTTACTACTGTATATGAGTTTGGTGTCTTAATTAGGTTGAAGTTCTATGAAGACCAAACCCTTTACTATGCACAATGACTTAATATTGTAAAGAATATATACATGAATGTTTTCCCTAGAACTTAGCAGCACTACATTATGTTCCCCAACTCAGTGATGAGGAATCACTGATCTGGGTGTGTAAGTTATACTGTTGTACTGTATGTAGGTCATTGCTACCCTCACTGGCTGTACGGTTCCGTATGCAGGATCTCTTTGTAACATGTGCTTTTGTCATTTGGCAGCTGAGCCATTAGTCCACAGTTTACGGGAACAGAGAATGAAGAGAAGTGATTTTGACATCCTAAAAGTGATTGGACGAGGAGCTTTCAGTGAGGTAAGGGCTGTGCATGGTAAGCTGAGAGCTCTACCCTAATGACTAATCTCTCTGTAATGTGTAACCATGGTATGAGAAGATTGTTCTCAAACAATAACTTGAGTTTTAAGCATAAATTGCAAAAACAACAAAAAAAAGTTCTAACTTCTAAGCCACCTAGTCAAGTGGAGACCGCTAATATGCAGTCTTCTTTGGATACAGCCACCAGGATTGTAATGTGCTTCGAATGCTGCCCAACCTAACTACCCATACCCGATTAGATATGTAGACCTCGCAAACTAGGATATAGGTAAATTCAAGGATTGAGCAGAAGGACAACATTTTTCTTGATTTTTGATTCTTGTTTTCCTGATTTTTAGTAGGAATCCAGACGATGAAAGCAGGTGGTCAGGACAGTTGCAGCGATTGGGCGTAGAGGAACGAAATCTTAAATCCAGGTTAACCTAATGACCGCATACCGTCTAACCAGTCGCCCCATCTGGGCCACCCAGACTTCTAACATTAATAGAGAGGAGTGTGGCAAATAATGGGGGTGGGGCTTAGAACATTATAGAAAGAGTGGGGGTGTGGGCTCCTGCTTTATTGTCTGGTCCAAGCCCCCAGATAAACCCTGCCCTGGTAGCCAGTACCCACCCCAAAGCTCTCTGTGCGACCCTGCAGGCAGGCAGCCGGTTCCATGGCCCCAACTTCCTCTATGCTTCAGCTGGTTATGGATTAAGGGGTCAACGGTGTCTAGATAGACCTCAAAATGCCGGCATGCACAAGGTCGGCATTGATACAAGCAAACGTCGACATGGGAAAAGTTAACACATAAAAGTGTCGACATGAGTTTTTCACAGGTCTGTGCATGTAGACCCCCAATTAGAAAATCGCTTCTCCCTCCATTCTCAGGGCCAGGAACCTTGTTCCTCTGCCACTGCATTCGGCACACTTTGGTAAAGTATTAAACAAAATATTGTGATAAACACACGTTGACCTTTTTGCCGACCTATCATCCAGATACCGTCCCGGCTATATAAAAGAATAGAGCAATGAAAAGAGAGTAAGTCGTTACTGTTACAGATCATACGCCTAATTAAAACATGATCATTGTGTTTTTTAATGCTGACAGGCACAGGTAAGAAACAATGCGGTAAGATGTTCTGTCACCCAGGGCCTGGGCTTACCTGACTACCCCACAAGTGCAGACCTGCTGCTTTGTGTACTTGCCAGGAGCTTGGGGCTGTATTACATATTAACCATCCACTTGGGATGTGTTATGAATATTTGCCACCAGAATGACTCATCTGAACAAAGTGTATAGAGACTCACATTTTATAATTAGATATACCGGTAGTTGTTTTTCTGTGCCTTATTCATTCAGAAGCTATGCACAACAGATCAGTGCCTGCACAGCACATTACCATTCTATGTGCTTCATCTGAAGAATGTGTCTGTAATTTATCTCCGAAAAATCTGTCGCCAAAATATGGTTACGAGTTATTCTGTGCGGGAAGCAATCGTTATTTGCGTACATGCTTAGTATGAATGGGAGCAGACATTCTGCTTGCTTGGGTATTGGTAAAACATTAAAGGCCAGGCATTAAGCTTTCAAAAGCGATGAAGTGGAGATTGCTAAACAACCAGCCCAATCAGCTCATAACTGTCATTTTTCAAATGCAGCCAGTAACATGACAGTTACAATCTGATTGGCTGGTTATTTTTAACTTTTTGAAGCTTAGTGCATCTGGCCCAGACTCTGTAGTAAGATACACCACTAGTCCCAGCATTCCTCATGATCCTTATAGCTACAACAATGTGACTTGGGGCCGGATGTATCAAGCTTCAAAAGTGATAAAATGGAGAGTGATAAACAGCCAGCCAATCAGCTCCTATCTGACATTTTTCAAACCCAGCCTGTAACATGGTAGGTAGGAGCTGATTGGCTGGCTGTTTATCACTCTCCATTGTATCACTTTTGAAGCTTGATACATCTGGCCCTGGATGTGTTTAAGAGTTCTCTGCTTAGAATGGATTCATATGGAGATTAACTAAAAAAATTAGTTGAAGTAATATGTATATTTTTTGTTATGTCTTCCAAGCATGGAGCAAGGACAACGCCTAAAGGGAGGGCGTGGGTAGTATGGCAGAGCTGCCCAGTGTCCCTGTTTTCCAGGTGATTCAGAGATTGACATAGATTATGTCACATGTGAAAATATGCCAATTCCGTAGGAAATTTCTAAAGGGGAAAAAGACACTAGGCATTGTCATTGCCTTTAACAGCTTTTTGGGGCCTGATTCAGGCTGGCTCGCTAAGTAGCGAATCTCCCACCCAG
This sequence comes from Crinia signifera, assembly GCF_055691185.1. NCBI lineage: Eukaryota > Metazoa > Chordata > Amphibia > Anura > Myobatrachidae > Crinia > Crinia signifera. Next base: position 123,594,307 of record NC_139225.1, read on the forward strand.
CAAAGGTCCCCGATGACATGCGAATAGATGTGTACGCCCACACATCCATTCGCATGCGAGCGTATGGGAGGAAAATCATTCGATGGTCGACAACCATCAAATGATTTTTTTCCCCCCTGTTCGCAAATAAAAGTCAGTCTATACTGACTTTTATATGGTAATGTCTGAGAACGGGGCATGCACTGATGTCATGTAGCGTCAAATACCCGCCCCTGCAGGCTTCAACCCGTCTGTGTTCACATGGTGCACATCGTTTTTCTGGGTGCACCCACTGTTTTTGTGGGCACGCTCAGGAAACATTGATAATCTCCTGTTGCCCGCCCACCTCTGTGGAAACACCCCGGCAACTATGATAGTGGCCGAAGGCATTCGCACAGCGGCCTTGCACATGCGTATATTCACCGATACGCATCCGCAGAGCTGCACAATCAGTCCCCGCAGTGAATTCGCTGCGGCCCGATTGAACAAGAATCAGGCTTTTAATGTATAAGGTAATATCAGGGCTTTTCCTCCTTTTTTTAAGTAGATGTCTTGATTCTGGCTTTCCAGACTGGATGCTGATGAGAAATATTTGGCCAGTAGCCGTACAATTCATATCCTCTTCTCATTTCTTATCTTCAGGTTGCTGTAGTGCGGAAGAAAAGCAACGCTCAAGTTTACGCCTTGAAGATAATGAACAAATGGGACCTCCTGAAAAGATCAGATGTGAGAGGAGAGGACAAATAGAGGGATGGTGTGTGGGGAGTAATGGGAGAGAGTACAGGCCAAGGAAAGCGGATGATCAAGGTCACATGTTGTTCGTGTCATTTCTGTGTGCAGGTGGCTTGCTACAGGGAAGAACGAGACGTTCTGGTCAATGGAGACAAGAGGTGGATAACACAGTTGCACTTTGCTTTTCAAGATGAAAATTATCTCGTAAGTTCAACCTACTGGTAAAATACACCATGACACCCGGCATAACGGGATGGGGAGGGGCTCTGTTATTCGTTCTACAATGGATTGCAGGAAACAGGACAAGCGGTCACTCTCGCAGGATGACCGTGACATAGAAGAAAAGGAAGCCTGTCCATTAGGATTGCAGAGAGAAACAAAAAGCTTGGTAGAACGTCCTTTTAAATTTTGGATGCCTTTCTTCTTAATCAGTGGTAGGAACATTAGGTTAGTCACGAGAAGGATCTACTGATCTTTGCAGAAGGCAAATAAGGTTTTTTTCTGTTATTTTTCTAGTACCTTGTGATGGATTACTATGTAGGAGGTGACCTCCTTTCCCTCCTCAGTAAGTTCCCGGATGGGTTCCCTCCCCACATGGCCATTTTCTACCTGGCCGAAATGGTCATGGCTGTCAGTTCTGTCCACTCTCTGGGCTACATCCACAGGTGAGGGAATCGCAAGCTATGCAGAAGGTTTGGTTGATTACATGTTACATATGTCTTAATGTTCCTCCACTCTCTCCTCATCCATCAGGGACATAAAACCAGACAACATGCTTTTAAACCGGTCGGGTCACATCCATCTTGGGGACTTTGGTTCTTGCCTGAAGCTACGGGAAGACGGAACGGTACAGTCAGCCCGCGTGTCCCTCTCCACTCCTGACCACTCCAATATTCCAATATTTCACATAAGACTTCTCACTTTTCTCCAAGGTTTCCTGCTCTGTTGCGGTGGGGACTCCTGACTACCTGTCCCCAGAAATCCTGCTCTCCCTTGAAGACCACACTTTGTCATATGGCGTGGAATGCGACTGGTGGTCAATAGGGGCTTGCGCTTATGAGATGTTCTTTGGGCACCCTCCATTTTATGCGGAATCTGTTGTAGAAACATACGGAAAGATCCTTCATTATAAAGTGAGTTCACTTTGGGCCACGGTCTATGTGATTTTACCATAATAGTCTCTAGGATACATTTAGCAATGCTTGGAGAGAGATAAAGGGGCCAATTTATACCCACTTGTAGCGGGCCGGAGACGCCGATGTTTGGGGTTTGCGTATGCACGTTCATGTGCAAACCCCAGAAACGAGCGGCTTAGTCGGGTTTCACACTCCCCGGGCCATTTGCTTCATGGGGGGCCGGTAGGTGGTGGCGGACAGGGGGCTGGAGCAGGGGAACATTCAGCGTTATATGGGTGTACCCATAAAATTGTGTGGTGTGACGTTGCCTGCTCGGGGCTGGCAGCTGATGTTACGTGATGTCAACGCCCAACCCGTATTCGACGAACAGCGACAGAAATTAAAGTAATTTTTGACTGAATTTTATTACCAAAGGGGAGAAAAATCATTTGATGGTCTGAATCAGGCCCAAAGTACCATCCAATCAGCTTCTGTCACTTTACAGGCTGTGCCTGAAAAATGGCAGTTATAAGCTGGTGGGTGGGTACTTTATTTGTATCCAATTTAGCCCTCTACAAGCTTTGACAAATCTCCCAACTTGGTGGCAGATGTATCAAGCATAGATAGCGATAAAGTAGAGAGTGAAAAAGAACGATCAGAACAACCAATAATTTGATAGGTTGGTTCTTCATCTCTCTCCAAGGCTTAATACATCTCCCACTATGTGAGACATTGGGGGCTGTTTTTAACGTGGGGTAAATTAAGCTTCTCGCTTCCTCTGCTGGGATAGGGCCTGGGAATAATTCCTAATCTTTGCTATAAAAGACAACGATAGCAGACTGACGAGAGTCATGTTACCATATACTTTTCCAGGAACACTTTACCTTCCCTGCCTCAGCGAGTGGGATGCCACCTGAGGCGCCTGACTTCATCTCATCCCTCATTTGTGAGCGTGAATCCCGGCTGGGCATTGGTGGACTCCATGATTTTCAGATGCACCCACTGTTTGCTGACATAGACTGGGAAGATTTGCGGGATTGCACTCCACCCTTTGTTCCTGAGTCAGGTGGAGCCACAGACACCTCCAATTTTGATGTGGTTGAAGATCATCTATCGGAAATGATCACTGGGGGCGGTGTGAGTATCCACATGAATTAGCAAGGAAGGTGACCCATTATCCCAGACCCCTTTTAAGGACCTCAGAGGACAAGTAAAACCTTTCTAATGTAGCACAAGGAATTAATAATAAGCAATAGGATAATACAATCTAATAGAGATATGGTTCAAAATGGGTGAGCAATGGTTCCTCTACCATAGAATGCATAGATCCATGATGATTACCTATTAGTGGACATTATTGGACTGGGGTATAGAAAAACAGAACATAGAATTTGATGGTAGATAAGGACCAATTGGCCCATCTAGTTTGCCCTAAATGGGGGACCAAAAAACAAGGCTGTCGAGACACACGACTGGCCCAGGAGGTACAGGGGGAGTGGCCAATGCTGGGAGGTGAAAAATAAATGCTCTGCTCACCATCACAAAGGGAGTCATCTCTCCCCCACCGCTGCCACAGATTCGCCAAGCCCCTCAGACAAACCTGGGTTATTAGTACCGCCCCTATCATGGTGCCCCTATCTGCAAGTAAGTACAGCTACAAGAGCCCACTTTATATCACATATGTCCAGTCTTGGAACCCACCAGAGACTTATCTGACAAATGTAATGGTATTGTATATTTAACGGCCAGGCCAAAGCTGGATGTTCATTCCAATGTGCTTAAGAAGCTAGCCCTATCCAATTACAGCCTAATATCACTAGGTACTTATGTATTATCTGGGCTCCCATGTTAAATGCACCCCATTTTTTCATACCCCTACTATCCAACTACGCATGGAGTTGATTCTACATAGTGTGGCGAGCCACCGTGCCCGAAGCGTGGCGAGGGGACGCGGCCTCATAAGAAAAGCGGGAGCCCATATACTACATAAGTACCTATCACTAATTTTGAAAGTGATCCAGAGCCAAAATAACAATTGTGCCACTTGTTTCTCTCAGGAGACCATATCAGATGTTGGGGACAGTTCTCCTCTAGGAGTCAACCTTCCCTTTGTTGGCTACTCTTATACGTCTAGGTAAGCTCAGTCTGACCCCTCTGCAGTATCTCATGTAGAGGAGCCATTGCTGGTGAACATTTGGACTGGACAATAAATATGGGATATTGCATCTCTGTATTTCTCAGGGACGACAGCAGAGAGCATGTGTGGGGAAACTTGAGAAACTCCTGTGGATGTAAGTTGGGTATGACCCCTAACCTGAAAACAATGAGCCATACAGAAAATTTGGTGAGTAATCGTGTTCCATAGATCCCTTGTTACCACATTCTAGTCCAGAGGTAGGCAACGTTTCCTTCCCTGGATGCCAGCCCTTCAGCATTACAAGCCAAAAAATATTGTGCACTGCAACCGGGATAGTTTTTGTTTGTTTCCTATGCCACATATTTTATTTGATAACTGTGGCAGTGTTCACTGCCTAGCGGCCCAGGCTTAGCTGGGTATGTATGGCAAGTGTTGGCTTTCCAGTTTGCAGAGGGTTTAGTGCAATCAAAAGGTCTCCTCTGTGTGAGAAGGATTTGCAGCAAGAGAGTAGGACCATTGCTTGTTGTAAGAGGGGGACTGACTCCACGGATGCTGCTCACACAACATCCTCGCATGTCACTCTGGGGTAGATGTATGAAGCAGTAATAGGGGAGGAGAAGTGATAAAGTGCCTGTTACTTTATCACCGGCCAATCAGCTCCTGACTGTTAAGTTGCAGGCTGCGTTTAAAAAGGGACAGTCAGTAGCTGATTGGCCGGTGATAAAGTACCAGGCACTTTATCACTTCTTCTCCCTTATCACTGCTTCATACATCTACCCCTGTGTGTCACTAGAGAGTCAAGAGATACCTATGTCTGTACTGTACATGCCCTTATACACATTATGCTAGGTTTAGCCCCTTACACACATTATGCCAGGTAGATCCCCATAACCTCATTCCTCCTTCTCATAATTCCTCTACCCCTCCCTCTTCCTACCCTGGAGCATCTACTACATGCTGCTGCATTCCCTTTGTTGTGCCCCATTTGTACTCACAGCCTTGTGTCTCTGACACAGAATGAGTGGGGTTTCACTGCATCTGTGGTGTGAATAAGATGCAAAATTATAGGAAAAGTTCCTACGCTGCAAAGCTCTATGTGACTCGCTCATACCAGTATATCGAGGCTAGATATATGGGGACACATCTGTACAGGCCCAGAGTGGCCATCTAACACTTATGGCTAATGGCTAAGTTTCTGTGTTATTGACACAGATTACTATAAATTAATTTGTGGTTTTTAAATAAATTTAATTAATCTTAGTGTATTTTCTTTAAGAAAATTAACTTCTCCGGTCACAGGATCTCTTCATGTAAAGTTATATTTTGTTATTTTGGGTGTGGATAACGATTGATGTTCAGGCTGCAGTAAAGCACATACCTCTTCCTATCAGGAATCGCATCTGGACGCCTCACTGCTGTCTGACCTGCGCAATGCTCTGCAGAGTGAGATAGAGGCACGTGAAGCTCTTACTTCAGAGATCAATCTCTTGCAAACAGCCAATCAGAGCTTGGCCAGGTGAGATCCAGCTTTCTGTATTTGTACAAGGCGTCCATCTGTCAGATGCATGAAGCTACAGTATCACACAGACCTTTTCAATACAAAACATATAGATGCACAATGTTTTGGACCTGATGGATATAAATAGTGAATGTAATGCAATATACTGTATCAGGTTATTGTGACTGCATGTACTCTTTTGTTGAACAAAACAGGTCATCTATTAATACGCACTATACAACACGCAGCGTGCACTGTACAACATGCTTTTTTCCCTGCATAATCCTGTTGAGGGACCCTGGAATAGGGTGGCCACTTCCAAGATCGGGATCCCGGGATCTGGCCCCCAAATATCCAGGATACTCCAATCCCGGGATTTCGGGATTAGAACGCGCATGCGTAGTCTACTGCGGGGCAGTGTCTGAGCACTCACTCAGATGCTGCCCGGTTGTTCCCGACCGGCATGCGGCCTGCACAGCGTGACTTGGTTATAGGTCATGCTGTGCAGACCGCACCTCCGCCACCGGAACCATCCGCCTCCCGATCAGCGCTCCTGGCGGCACACAACACCCGCTGACTGCCTCCGGACAACCACTCCTGTCAGCTGTAACACCCGCCAACTGGCTCCTCCTGGCGGCTCCACCTACCCCGCTCCCACATGTAAGTAAATGTGGGGGGCACGTGGGTGTTTTTCTTTTAGGGGTGCCAATTCGGGGAATCCCAGGTTTGAGCATTTTTCAATCCCGTTTCCCGGGATTGAAAAAAATGCCCCAGGGTTGGCATCCCTACCCTGGAAGCATCGGTAATATGCAGCTCAGGCAGCAGACTGGACAGTTGTGCAACTATATAGTAGCCTGCGAGGGACATTTGCCCTTAATTATGCATTGCCTCTCTGCATTCCTTGCTGTTTTGTATGCAAGCCAATAAATAGTTACATAATTCGTGAATGATGTACTGTATATTGTGATAAACAGTATATGGAAGAAATTTACTAAGATGGGAGTTTTATTTCACATGGGATGTTGCTATAGGCAACCAATCGGAATCTACGTCTTATTTATTTAGCGTAGATAGTACCTGATTGGTTGCCCATAGAAACATCCCATGTGAAATACAACTCCCATCTTAGTAAATTTCCCCCATATACTGTTTAACATAATACTGCATATATGATTCCCGGAATATCTAACTATTTATTGTCTTTTCGAGTGGACCATAACATTTTCTACAGACATCTTTGTTGTAACATCTCGCTTCCTTCATTGTTATCCTATAAATCTCCGCAGTCGCCTTTATGAAGCCGACCAGATCAACTGTGAACTTCAAAAAAAGATCCATTTATTGGAGCAGCAACTAAGAGACCGAGAGGGAGGGGAGGAAGAGGAGAGAGGTGAGTGAGCCGTCCCATTCAGTCGTTCTCACTACGGGTTTGTACACACTAGGTAAAAACATGTCTCTTCTTGTGCGCCATTAGCTGCGTTCATGGCAGGGTGATGTGCTGGGGCACCTTTTATAGAGATCTGTGGTCACTACATTGAAGTGCTATACACAACAATATGTACACGTGCAGTGTTCCAGGTCTAGTGCATGTGTGTGTTATGGCTGAGGTAATGCTAAGTGCCTGATGTTTTACCTTCTGTGTACAAGCTCTGCCACTGCAACACCGCTGTACTTTCTGTGTATTATTTTTCACCTTCTGGGCGAGATGTACAAAGCCTTGAAAATTGATGAAGTGGAGAGTGATAAACCACCAACCAATCAGCTCCTACCTGTCATTTTTCAATCTTAGCATGTACCATGGCAGTTAGGAGCTGATGTCTGGTAGTTCTTTACATTTTACACTTAGTACATCTGGCCTCTATCTCTATTTCCCATATTAGTCACTTGTGCTTCCTCGATATAAATATATCTATCTGTCGATCCCTCCTTCTCTGCCTTTATCACCTAGTACCACGTGTCTATGATGTGTCTCCTCCAACCTCTTACAGACAAACTTTTTCCCCATCGAAGATGTGAAATCTGCAACCAGAAATCTGAACCCGCCTCTAGGATTAGCCAAGTGAGATACCTGCTGGGATGGAAAGGGGAGTCTGGGACTGTACGCCGGGGAACTAATGGAGAGCAGAGTTTGTGGGCCTGGATATTGGGAAGGGGGTGAGAGGCAAGTTTGGTCCAGGAGTGATTGGAGGGGAGGAGCAAGACATGGTGATTATATAGGCCATAGCAGGCCTGATAAGACTCGGAAGGCCTATGCCAGATATGCAGCACCAGTGTAGAGGTAGAGCCTGGCTGTAGTTTGGTGGACTTGGAGATAAGGGCAGTCTGCGGGTAGATGAATATACTCTCTGGGGCTGTGGTAGTAATAATAGGAAGAATTAAGCTAGATGGATCCTTGAAACCCACAAGACTGACTCCATACCCGTGTCTGTCTTCTCTCTCAGCTAGATAGCTGTATACCTTCCTATTGCCACCCTTTAGTGACACCAGTTCACCGTCATATGCTGCTGTTCTCACGGGTATGTCACATGCATGTCACCTACTGTGTTATGTTGTATAAACCCACCGCCTGCCCCTTGTTTGTACCTGTAGCCATCTTTGTCTGTACCACCCTGGGAGCTGCAAGGATGAGACCTACTTGCTGATGTCTTATCTGTGTTGTATCCCTCTGTATGTGGGGGTCAGGGTCCCCTGTCCTGTCTGTTTGTGTGTTGTCCAACAAAATGAAAGATTTACTCACCCTACTGTAATATGCACGTAACCTACATTATTCAATACTCTTTAGTCACATAAATAAGTTCTAGAGAACTTTAAAATTGTACATATAAAACCATAAACAAGTAAGATCCCTTTTAAATGGTGCAAAAAAGCAACTAATTAATTGTCCAGGAAGTTTGTATATAACTAAATCTTCATCCTTGCAAATGGCTTGTAATTGTAATCTATATATAATAGTATTGTTCTCCTAATTAAAATTAGGATATAAAATATTCAAGCTTAAAAAAAACAACAGTAAATCTGTAAATTGATATGAAATGTCACTCTGGAGTATAATAAGGTTACTGACAGTAGCCCTCCAAAGTATTGCTCACACGGCTGACCAGCACCAATGTCCCTTGTATGGTCAGTACACGATATAGGAGGGAAAGCGTAGGAAGAAACCTGCGGATGCCCGGAGAGGACATCACCTCAGAGGAGAACGGGAAAAGAAAACAGGGTAAGGGGACAGGGAGAGTGCTTGAGAGACTAGGGCAGGGCTGGGCAATTGCGGCCCTCCAGATGTTGAGAAACTATACATCCCAGGATGCTTTGCATTAGTTTTGCTATGTGGCCATGCTGAAACTGATGCAAGGCATGCTGGGATGTGTAGTTCCTCAACATCTGGAGGGCTGCAATTGCCCAGCCCTGGGATAGGGTGTCATAGGAGGGGATACAGGAATATAGTAGCAGCATATAATATACTTATTTATTTCGGGTTTCATTTCTCTCTCTCTCACACACTTTTTGTGTTCCCTTTCTTTTTTCTTTTGCTTATTCACCCCTCCCTCTCTCACTCTGGGTCAGATTCTCTAAGCTTCAAAAGTGATAAAATACAGAGTGATAAACAGTCAGCCAATCAGCTCCTGTCTGACACTTTTGAAACACAGTCTGTGACATGGCAAGTAGGAGCTGATTGGCTGGCTGTTTATCACTCTCCATTTTATCACTCTTGAAGCTTAGAGAATCTGGCCCTCTGTCTTTTGATTTATCTTTCCCTATGCCACTTACCGGTCTCAGAAGGGGGCCCTGCAAATCTATAGTGGATATATAGGTGAATGCAATGGGAAAAAGGGGGAGATGCCGCAGAGTTTAGTTATAAAGAGGGCTCCTAAAGTCTTATGTCCCTAAGTAGTGTTCTAGTTATGTCCCATGCTGTAGTAGTGCTCCAGTTCATTAGAATGCCCCCAGTTTACATTATGCCAGATCAAGGTACGACCAGTTCATATGATGCTACATTTTAGTGCCACTTTTCACATTTTACTGCCCCTGAATCATGTACCCCATGTTCACATTTTAGTGCCCCCAGTTCACAGTATGCCACATTGTAGTTCCTTTCAGTTCACATTATGCCACATTGTGGTGCACAATGTAAATGATGTTACACAGTAGTGCCCTCAGCTCATAGCACATTCCAGTGCTCTCATGTCATGGTATGCTACATTGCAGTATTCCACATACCTTTATGCTAGACATTGCCATACTGCCTCTTTCACCTTGATCCACTACTTAAAGACCCATTCAGAAATAGGACATTAATGAGGGAATACACGTGTGGTTCCCAGGGACAGCCGTAACTCTCACTGACTGTTTTCTGCAGAGTCTCCTCTGAAATACATTGGACTGGGGAGATTGAGGGCTAGAGGCTAGGGATACTGTAGTGAGTCTAGAGCAGGCCAGCGCAGCACTCTGTGATGTGGATGGGGCCATTGCATGTCGCTAATCATACTGACCCTGCCCAGTCTGGGTTGCCCCATGAGAGAGGGGATCCCATACGCGGGCCCCTCCTCCTTAATCCAGCTGTGTTAGCAGGGAATGGGGGAGGGGCCATCATGCTCTTTTTAAGGGGCCAATTCGGAACCATTCATTATGAGCCAAATCCGTCCCTTTCCCCCCGATGTTTGGGCTCTGCGCAAGTGCACACCCAGGGAGCGAACGACTTTGTCGAGTTTCACACTCGCCGAGCTACTTGCTCAGTAAGCGGAAGGAAGGGGTGGCAGCAGGTGAACACTCAAGCGTCCCCATCAATACGTTGGGTGTTCTCCTGCTAACACAGGCGTGGCTATGTCTGCCTGGAGCGGGCGGCTGATGTCACATGATATCAGCGCCCGTCCTGAATTCGGAATACATCGGACATCTGAAAAGTAAGCGACCATCGAATGATTTCTCCTCCTGCATTTTTGTGTTTGCTGATACAGATAATAAAAATTAAACCAAGATAATGGAAACTATAAACCACACTACAGTGATATCCATACATTTTCTGTTATTAACCATTTCAAAATAAGAGAACTTTATCGTTTGTGTTCTTCATTAGAATGAAACACAGGAATTGCGATGTGCATAGGAAAAAATATTCCCCCTACAATCATATAATTGTCTTAAATATGAATCATTTCTTTATGTGTCTGTAGGACCTACATATAAGGGAGTTTGTGTTTTAGGTTTAGTGGTCCTCCAGTGATTGGCATGTCTATGTGTCACTCTTTCAATGTGTTTCTTGCAGATACCTAAGCCGAACTCTTCCTGGGTCGGATACCTCCTGCACGTGAGCACTTGGACCTAGAAGATGATGCCTCGCAGCCTCCAATCTGAGAGACCACTTTCAGAGATATACTAAGAAGATTTCTGAGTCTCAAGCCATCTGATAGCCCTAAATAACAACAATCAGGTTTACATTATGTACCCTGCGTTACACTGATAAGAAATGTAAGATGTCTGTCACTCGGCATTTTAGAATTATCTAGAGTGCACCTGTCACAGATGGACTGTGACGGAAATCTTGCTGCCTTTTCATTACAATTGGTTCATCCCACAAAATGGCTGCCCACTGTGTGCAGGCAAAACATGCACATCAAGTATACGTCTGGGATTACCCAGAATCCCTTTTTGTGTTTTGTTTTTTACCAATTTTTTTTTTTTTTTACTTTAACAGGTCTTAACACGTATACACGTGCAAATACACATACTATATAAATATAGAAGTCAACATCAAACACATAATTCAGCATTATGATACCATGGGGTACATGTAAAAGAGTACAAGAATACCTGTATTTTTAAAGCGGCAATCCTCTACATGGCAAAACCAGGTTGGTTTTACCCTGTAAAGCAGTGGTGGCCAACCCGCGGCTTGCGAGCCGCATGAACCTCTCTTCTACCCTTTATCTGCGGCAGGGTGGCTTGGGCGTGCACAGTGCCGTCGGGCCACGGCCGCATAAGGACTGAGTGTGACCTGGACACACTGTGAGTAGTACTGAACAGGTGCTGGAGGCGCTGCTGCCGCCCAGCATCCTCTTAGTACGACAGTTGTCCATAGCAACATCCCATGTGAAATAGAACTCCAATCTTAGTAAATTTCCCCCAGCTATATGCACACAAATGCAAGGGATGCATCACAGGTAATGTGTTGGGTCTTCCATGCCTGGTGGGTACATATTGGACTCAGGCACCAGTGTCCGTGTTGGGAGAAGCTGGTTTAACTCTATGAATGTTTTGGACATTTAGCACTTACGCGTAGAATTACTGGTAATGGCTATTGATGGTTCCACTTTTAATGTACTTTATTCTGAAATGAATTCAAACTAGTTGTTTTCTGTGATGTCAGGGGCAGATTTAGGGGTCAGGGAGCCCCTGCACACTATTCACACTGTTTGGCTATAAGCCCTCATTTGTCAAATGGCAGTTTAATATAATATAATATAAAAAAAAAATCAAACCGTAAGCTATGACATTTCCGCTTATTTTTAATTATGGATACGTCTGCTAAGGGATGTGGATTGTGAGGTCAACAGTCAAATGTCAACCACTATTGGTCGACACATGGAAAATGACGACATGGTCAACATGAGTTTTTTTCACCTTTTTTTGTGTCACTGTTGACATATGTGCAGTCCCGTGCACATCGGATCAGAGCCTGAGATCTACATTGCTGCCAACAAGATTTATCAGATCCCATAGCCATGACTGGGATCGCACATGATACATTGTATGCAAAAGGACTGCATTCAGCGTATCGTATGTCATAGTGCCATCCGGGAAACTGTCCGAAAAGTCACACTAATGTATGGGGGGGGGGGGGGGGGGGCGTAAGGAACATTTACAGTATACATTACTCATGCAGGACACTACAAAGGCTGTCAGTGATGCACTCTTCAGGCAATTTCTTATTGTTCTATCCTATCCAAACCTTTAACTGCAGCGATGGGAGCCACGCCCTCATTGTTGTCACTGGGGGGGGATGCCCAGCACTTACAACACTGCGGCCTGTGGGTGGGACAGTGCACCTAAAACAGGACTGTCCTGCTAAAATTGGTACAGTTGTGAGGTACGAGTGCATTTGGTCATATATAACTGCAGGAGATACACTTATCCCTCTGTTCTTCAGCTTTTCCTTTATGCCAGCATTTTACGCCATCCAAATGACCTGTTCCTCTTACCAGTTACTAGACATTTGTCTGTGTTCTTCCCTCCCTCCAAGCCATCTTCGTAACCTCCCTAGGCCACTACCACCGCTCTGCTCAGTAATCTTATATTTCTAGTCCTGTTGTACTCGGATATGTACTGATGCCCAAACCATTATTTCTTTATGACTGGATCATACAGACCCATGTAAGCACTGTTCTTATTGGACCAATATGCAATATGTGGCACTTGACCTAACATACCAAACTGGTATATCCCTGTAGACCAGTGTTTTTCAACCAGTGTGCCGTGGCACACTAGTGTGCCTTGAGCTGTTCTCAAGTGTGCCCCCACATCTAGAGATGCCCAAACCCATTTACAGCCACCACCAGTTCAAATGTTATTTACTGGTCTCTTCTTTTCATGTAAAGGGCCAATGTATTTTATTTTTGCTACCTGCGGGGATCATTGTGATTGTTTTTAATGTGGGGGTCAATAGGTTTGTTTTTTTTCCTGTGGTGGCCAATGTGTTTTGCCCTGTGGGGATCTTAGGGTGTGCCTTGGCAATTTTAAAGTCCTATTTAGTGTGCCGTAAGGTAAAAAGGTTGAAAATCACTGCTGTAGACTGTAACCTTGTGAGCCTGTTAATACATAAACTTGTTTTATTGCTCTATTTGTTTCAATTTGTAAAGTGCTGGTCCCCATTAACCCCTTCACTGGTGTTTTTTTTTTAGGGCGCGCTCCCCACAGGGCAGGCTTTTTTTGGAGAGTGCTTCCTAAAAAAAAGCCGCTGTGTCTCCCGGGGCCTGGCAACCCGGCTATGTAGCTTGACATTAGCAAGTTCACGCCGCACACAGCCAGGAGGAAGGAGTCGGGCAGTGGCTGGAGCTAAGCTCATCAATAGTTCCGCTCAGCACAGCAGCATTGCCCAGCGCCAAGGAGGGGGAGGCAGTGGCAATCCCGGAAATTTTCCAGGAATGCCAGTGTTACCACTGAAGCATAGCCCGGAAACTTTATGGGATTGCCAGTAATGAGGTTAATAACCACCCCTTTCATTACAGAAAAGGATTCTGGTTTACCCATAACATACTTTGGGTTTAGCCTTATTTATGCCCGGGTACCGAAAAATGTCATCATTCCACTGCAGAGTGCAGTATAGCAGCTAGCCCATTAATGGTATCAGATGGGTTGGATCTCAGCTCTGAGCTTCACATCCTGTGTGTCCTCTCCATCCGTAACATTTGTTCCAAATAGTCTTTTTTGTAGGGATCAGACGCTGGTTTATTTCTCCTTATATAGAAGATTCCCAGCAGTATATCTCTCCATCAATACTTAGAGTGTATATTGTAATCTTAAATTCAAACATAGCAACCATATACACTGGCATAACTTCCTCGCAGGCACTTGGATGCAAGAAGACCGGTGTCCCCATCATCAGCTTTCACTAACAGTTCCTCCACAAAAAAAGACATTTCAGCTTCTTCTCTCCACATCCTTCTGTTCTCTCTGTCTGCTCCTCTGTTGGGGTATGGGTCGTTAGCTCGACCCATATTAGGTTGACATGCATTGAGTCGACTGCAGATGGTTGACATGGCTTAGGTCGACACGTGAAATAAGTAGACAGGGTTGAAATGTCGACACAAACATTTGGTCGACAATGGCTAGGTCGACAGTCAAAAGGTCAACATGAGTTTTTCAAGTTTTTTCCCCGAATGTCGAGATAGTTGACGTGGACACCTCTCTGCGGTCGCCATACTTCGGGCACGGTGCCTCGCTACTCTTGGCACACTATTCTATTCTCCCTCCATACCCCAGTGGATGGTAGGACATGAAATACTGTCGGCATACGTCGGCTCAACAAAACGTGAAAAACTCATGTTGACCTTTTGACTGTCGATCAAACCATTGTCGAACTAATGCTTGTGTCCACATTCCAACCCTGTCGACCTTAGCCATGTCGACCTTGAGTGGTTGACCCAATGCTTCCTATCCATCATGCTGCAAGAAATATTTACGGTGCCAGGAGTTGGGTTGATAATAAGGAAGATGGGGCAGGGTAGCAGATGCCCCCGCCTGGCATGATGGCCAGAGGTGACCCCCCCCCACTGACCGGAGGCGACACCCCCCTTGTAGTTCCACCACTGCCAAACTAAAATGGAATGACAGTGACAGACTTTGCACTTGTGTTCTCTGTATATCTGTCTTAGTTATAGTATATTCGTGTATTAGTGTTGTGTATGCAGGTGTGGTACAGGGTTCCGACAGTCGGGATCCCAACAGTCATTAGCCCGACGTCGGGATCTCGACTGCCCGGACTCAGACAGCATGATGAGCGCAACTAAGCCCCTTGCGGGCTCGCGCTCGCCACGCTGCGGGCGCGGTGGCTCGCTATGCGAGCCAACTTTTCTACTCTCCCTCTATGGGGGTCATGGACCCCCACGAGGGAAAATAGCGGGTGGCCGTCGGGCACCTGTCTGTCAGCGTTTTGACAATCGGGATCCCGACGTCGGGTAAATGACTGTCGGGACCGCGTCCAGCACCCATGTATGCATGAGAATCTCAGCGATGTCTGAGCTACATCTGCAACAATGATGCTATGTTGACCAGTAGTCAAAGGTCGAGATGGGGTTTTTTACCGGAGTGCACACTATTTGAAAAAAATACCACCTGTCGGCACGTCAGCTCAAAAAAAACAGTGAAAAACCCCATGTTGACCTTTTGACTGTCGACCTAATGCTTTTGTTGACCTAATGACCTGTCGACCTAGACCCATGTCGACCTAATGATTGTCGGCCTGATGACTGTATCCCGTAGCCGGGCACCTTGGTATGTAGTTCAGCAGTGGTGGACACTCCTCATCTTGTGCAGCCTGCAGATTTGGGAGCGTTATTATTAGTTCTGAGTCTCACACATTACTTATTAGTAATGTGTGAGACTCATTAGTGTACATTTTAGTTTATCTTCCTCGTTTAAATGAAAAACACACACTTGAAAATAAATGTAGATTTTATTTGATCACTTCCGAAACTATTATAAACTCTTAAGGGGTGATTTACTAAGATGGGAGTTTTATTTCAG
Organism: Crinia signifera; assembly: GCF_055691185.1. Lineage (NCBI taxonomy): Eukaryota > Metazoa > Chordata > Amphibia > Anura > Myobatrachidae > Crinia > Crinia signifera. Next base: position 123,610,004 of record NC_139225.1, read on the forward strand.
ATGGGATGTTGCTATGGGCAACCAATCAGATACTATCTATTATCTTCTAGAATCTAGAAGGTGCTCAATAAATAAGAAGTATACTCTGATTGGTTGCCAATAGCAACATCCCATGTGAAATAGAACTCCCATCTTAGTCAATTTCCCCCTCAGCGTTGATGCTCAGGATAGCGGCATTTTTAATATTGACTCCTATTGCGTTATTTTAGAGGATTTAACGTGGAACTATACCTGAACTTCATGTTTTTTAGGGGGCACCATAATATTTATTTTTCCTTGAAGCTATGACAGCCTTCTACATAAATTATTTTAAAGGTTACGCACTGCCTACTGCCATATTTCTCTGACAGTCTCCAACATTCCGAGTCACTGATTTGGAAGAATATAACTAAAACAACTCCCCCAAAATTCGTTTTTTTATGATACAATTAATTATTTTTGCCATTTTTCATAATATATATGCACACTACATATAGGTTTGGCAATAAATATATAAATGTATGTATCTGTTTATATATAGATATATAAAACATAGATGTAATATATTTTATTTATGTTTTCTTATTTCTAAGGTTATGTATATATGCATATTGTATATATTAATGTACATATCTGTAAGGAAGTGAATATATATGTGTATAGCAAATATTTTTTTCTCTTAAGTGTGTGTATTTATATAAATTGTGTGAGTGATGAATAAAGATATAAACTCTATTGTTTCATTAAATGTTTGCCTACTTTTTTCCCCCATAGTTTCAATTTATAGTCGAAATCCATTCTAAGGTCCATACACACTGGGCAATTTTGCCCAGTGTGTGTGGACAGCACGATGGGGAGAATCGCTGGGCTGAAACTCCCTAAGTGCATACACACTGAGCTATTTTCACCCATTTAAATGTTTCTCCCTGGGGTGGATGACTTTCCATAGCAGGACGCTATAGAAAGTCATCCACCCCGATGCTCATCTGCTGGTATAGGTTGAGTATTCCTTATACGAATTGCTCCGGACCAGAAGCATTTTGGATAACCGATTTATTTTTCGGATTTTGGAATATATATTTTTTTCATACTTACCTAGTCCCCTGGTGGTGCGCCGATGGGCCTCGACGTCCATGGTGTCCCCCGGCATCCATGGTGTCCTTCAGGATCGTCTTCAGCGGCATCTCCGGACCCAGGGGTGCGTTGCATGAGTGCACGGTCGTGCCAGCAACGTCACCGGAGCATTTGCGCAATGTGCCCCTGGGACTGGAGATGCCGCTGAATAGGTTTCCGGAGGCCGCCGTGAACATCGGGGGATGAGGGAAGTATGAAAAGAAAAAAAAAATCTGAAAAAACAGTTTTCGGATTTTTTTTTGTTTTTGGAATACACGGATAAAGGAGACTAGACCTGTAATCCCAGTAGACAAGCGGCAGCCGGCGGCGATGATGTGGTGGCGCACATTAGTGCTCACCGATGCCCCATGTACACTGGGTGGCTTTTGAGCTGAAAAGCAGCTCAAACTACAAAACTAAACTCAAAATTGCCCAGTGTATACGGGTCTTTAGATACAGTATACTGACAGAAATATTGAGAACTGAACATAAACTGGTGATGCAGTTCTGTGTCTGCTCAGAAGGTGGTGACTGTGAGTCATTCGTACAGTTCTATTAATATAGTAATGATTGGCTCTTGTAATCTATACATTTTAGGCTTTTTCTGTGTTTTGGATTGTGCAGTAATATACATTTGTGCTCATAAGTTGATATACCCTAGCAGCATTTGTGATTTTCTGGCCATTTGTCAGAGATTATGAATGATAACTCACAAACTTTTCTTTCACTCATGGTTAGTAGTTGGATGAAGCCATTTATTGTCAAACAACTGTGTTTACACTTTTTAAATCATAATGACAACAGAAACTTCCCAAATGACCCCGATCAAAAGTTTACATACCCCAGTTCTTAATACCGTGTATTGGCCCCTTTAACATCAACGATAGCTTGAAGTATTTTGTGGTAGTTGTGGATGAGGCTCTTTATTTTCTCAGATGGTAAAGCTGCCCATTCTTCTTAGCAAAAAGCCTCCAGCTCCTGTAAATTCTTGGGCTGTCTTGCATGAACTGCACGTTTGAGATCTCCCCAGAGTGGCTCAATGATATTGAGGTCAGGAGACGAGATGGCCACTCCAGAACCTTCACTTTATTCTGCTGTAGCCAATGACAGGTTGACTTGGCCTTGTGTTTTGGATCATTGTCATGTTGGAACTTCCAAGTACGTCCCATGCGCAGCTTCCGGGCTGATGAGTGCACATTTTCCTCCAGTATTTTCTGATAACATGCTGCATTCATCTTGCCATCAATTTTGACCAAGTTTCCAGTGCCTTTGTAGCTCACACATCCCCAAAACATCAGCGATCCACCTCCATGTTTCACAGTAGGAATGGTGTACCTTTTATCATAGGCCTTGTTGACTCCTCTCCAAATGTAACGTTTATGGTTGTGGCCAAAAAGTTATATTTTGGACTCATCACTCCAAATAACTTTGCTTGATTGATGATAAATTGATGATATATCCTGCTAGTATGGCAAACAGCCTGGCAGCCATTGATGATGATGATGATTACCATGTATGGCTGTGGGTGGTACAAATATTGTACCACCCACAGCCATACATGGTAATCATCATCATCATCAATGGCTGCCAGGCTGTGTGTGGTATAACCATTGATAATGGGACGTCCAAATAATGTCAGTATTTCAAGATAATACAGTATAGTGACAGTCTGCAAATGTTTTCCCCTAGACTAGAGATGGGTACACCCTGACAGGAGCCTTTAGCCAGGCAAAGAAACTGGGCGCTGCAGTGGCAGTATAGACTGCACGCTGCCGAGATGGAGCAGCAACTTGTTGACTCTACTAAAATATATTCCGGTACTTGTGGAGTATCACGGCTCCCACGACCTGCATCGTATGCAGATCGTATGCTAAAAATCGCATCGCATCGCATGCGATCAAATCGCATGCGATGCGATCGCACCCGATTTTGCACTGAAATGCATCAGAATGCATTGAAATGTGTATTAAACTTGTGAAATGCCCCCAAATGCCATTTTTCATAGTGCACCACCCCCACTATCAACATCAACCCGAAGCGTGGCGAGCGGCGGCAGTACGCGTCCTACGACCTTTTCATACCCCCACTATCCACGTCGGCGTGGAGTTGAGTACAGAATAGTGTGGCGAGCACAGCGAGCCACCGAGCCCGAAGCGTGGCGAGCGCAGCGAGCCCCGCGAGGGGATGCGGATACCTTCACCGCTATACGCGTCCCCTCGCGGGCTTCACAGGTATCCGCGTCCCCTCGCCACACTATTCTACTCTCAACTCCACGCCGACGTGGATAGTGGGGGTATGAAAATGTCGTAGGACGCGTACCGACACCCCTCGCGGGCTCGCTGCGCTCGCCACGCTTCGGGTTGACGTTGATAGTGGGGGTGGTGCACTATGAAAAATGGCATTTGGGGGCATTTCACTAGTTTAATACACATTTCAATGCATTCTGATGCATTTCAATGCAAAATCGGGTGCCATCGCATCGCATGGCATCGTATGGCATCGCATACGATTTTTGAGCAAATATGCTCAAAAATCGTAATCGGGTGCCATCGCATCGCATCGGATGCCATCGTATGGCATCCGATGCGATTGCATACGATTTTTGAGCAAAAATGCTCAAAAATCGGTAAAAATCGTATCGCATCGTATGCCACTACATATGGCATACGATGGCATACGATGGGAGCCGTGATACTCCACAAGTACCTATATTCCTTACTGAATTAAGAAGAGGATTCTTCAGCAATACAATTCTGGAACTCATTGCTGGTGGGGGTGGTTACAGCATCTACTCTTTTTTTTAACATTACATTTTTATTGACAGCAACTACTCTTAATGAGTTTTTATTTTGAATTGAGTAATATTTTATTGATTTTTCGCAAAAAAAGAAATTGTGGAAAGTTGTGGAGATGCATATTTTTAAGGATAACCACTGAAACCAAATACGTATTCTTAATGAATTTGTATCAAAACTGGACACATTTTTGGCCACTAAGGGAATCCTATAGATATGACTTACTCAAGTCAGTAGTTACAAGTCAAATAGGTTGAACACTGTTGAATAACGTCATTTTTCAACCATCATTACTATGGGCCTTATTCTGGTTCACTCCTTCTGCCAAATTCCTTCTTAGATAGACAAAACCATGTGCACTGCAGGTGGGGCAGATGTTACTTTTGCAGAGAGAATTAGATTTGGGTGGGGTTTTACTTCAAAGTGAGATCTATATTGCAGTGTAAAAATAAAGCAGTCAGTATTTTCCCTGCACAGAAAAAAAAATAACTCACCCATATCTAGTTCTCTCTGCACATTTTACATCTGCCCCCCTGCAGTGCACATGGTTTTGTCCATCTAAGAAGGATTTTGTCAGAAAGAGTGAACTAGAATAAGTCCCTTTGTTACTGAAGAAGCGGGCGGATTTGGAGGCGGGGCCCGGGCATCACGTAGTGAAGCGTGTTATGCACAGAGAAATACAGGAAAGGTGCGACTGCGCTACAAAATTACAGACATGTGGCAATAAAAAAGCTGGTTTAATATACTAAATTAAAACAATTAAAAAATATTATTAAAAAACATAATAAATAATAAAACCATGGATAATGTGGTGTGCACTTGTATTCTGCTGTTGCAAAAAATAACATTGAAAAATGGATAGTCACCCACTGAGTCCACTAGTACTGGGGAAGTCCCCTTGGGAGCATGGAAACACCCATGGAACGCTGTGCGTTACCATCTTAACCTTCCTTCAGTCGAAGAATAACAACCTTTAGGAAGGTTAAGATGGTAATGCACAGTGTTTCATGGGCCTTTTCATGCTCCCAAGGGTGCATGATTATGTAAGTGAACTGAGAGTCATTTAGACATGCAAGCACCTTCGCCATCAATCAATGGTTGGTGCCCATTGAATGATGGGGTGGTTCCCCCTAGCCTGTGAATGGATGTTTATGTTAAACATCCATTCGCAGCCAGTGTGGGCGGACCCGCACTGTGAAGGGGGGAGGGGGTGGCAGGTGGGGTTTGGTTGACTCGCAAGGCTGAAAATTCATAGCCTTGAGAATCAACCAAAATAACCCCCCTGGCAACAACAACAGCTGACTGGATTGGTTCATTGGTACTGGGAAGATCGTGGTCTCTGGTACACCCTCTACCTATCTGACCACCATTAAGGCCATTCCATGAAAATAAGTAAAAATGTTTCATAGTTGCCACTGTAAAAAAAAATCTGTAGCTGTATGTATGTCTTTTGAGTTTTTGACATAGGTTGAGAGCGGCAGGAAGCAGGGATATTGAAGGTCTCTTTACTTTGATAGTTGGTGGGGTAGGCTCCCACAGAGTCCAGGACATGGGTGCAACCATTGCTGTACTGAACAGCTGTCTGTCGTCAGTTACAGCTTTCTCCCTAACCACCAATGACCGTTCTCTGCAGAGGGTCAAAGGCCTGATTCAGGTTTACTCGCTAAGAATCATATATATATATATTTATATATATATATATATCCACTGCCTATTAAGCACATTAATGCTGCCCCTCCGAACTGCCGCCCCCGTCACCCCAATCCCAGCCAGTGACAGCAGTGCCAGAGTCGGAACTAGCGAGTTGTGGGCCCAGGTGCAAAAATATGCTCCCCCCCCATACTCAAAACATACTTGCCTACTTTCATCTTCACCTCTCCGGGAGAAGCCTGGAGAGGCAACACATCAGGGGGGCGGGAGCAATGCTGATGCTGACATCACTTGGCCCCGCCCCCCATGACGGAAACCTCCGTGATCCGCGGGCCATGCAGAGGGGGCGGGGCTTAAATGCAGCGAAATGCCGCGATCGCGTCATTTAAGCCCCGCCCCCTCCCCTCGGACCCGCGATTTCATGTAATTTTAACCAGCGGGCAAGGGACGAGCGGGGCAAATCCCAGAATGAGGAAGACTTGCCCACCTTCCCAGGGGGCCGCGAGAAGGACCCGAATTCCGGGAGGCTCCCGGCCATTCTGGGAGGGTAGGCAAGCCTGACTCAAAATAGGTACATTGTGTGCTGATGGCAGGCGCCAAAAATGTAGGGTGTAGCTTTGTGGGAAAGTGGAGTGGATACATAATAGTGTCCTAGTGGTGTCTATTATTCACATTAAACCACATAGTAGTGCCACTTGTACACATTGCACAAGGTAGAGCCCCTTAAACCTCTTTCAGATCTCATTTATAACCCGGGTTAATGCCTTGTCGAGGTGCAATGTGAAAGCACCAAACTGAATAACCAGGGTCGACAAAGTAATAATTTCAACCCGGGTTATAAGAAGGGTTAAATCCGGGCCACCCTATGTATAATGGGCAACATGGGTTTAGTGCATATCTCACTCCCTCTACCTCTCCGTCCCTGTCACAACCGCATCTCTCACTCTCTCCACCCCAGTTACAACTGCATCTCTCACTCCCCCATCTCCTCTCTGTCACTGTTGAACCTATCTGCCCCCCTGCACCTCTATACCCCATTACCCCTGCACTTCTCCTCCTGCTTTGTACCTGCAAGGCCCACATACACCCCCTAACAGCTATCTTCATACCCCTATACCCACCTCACACATTACTCCCTCTATCTACCCACATATTCCCCATATGCCTATACCCCCACATGCAGACCATACCCCTTTACCCCCAACATACCCTACTCCCCCTATCTCCTACAAACACCCCAAATATCGCTACCCACAACACATCCTGCACTTCAGTTCCTGTCCCCCATCATACACCCCATAACCCTGTATACTGCCGTGCATAAACTATTTCTCCCACATATTTTTGATTGAAAAAGCAGGTCTTTATTGTACATAAAGAATGCAAAAAACAGACGATAACAAATATCACACATATACCGTGTCGCAGCACAGCCAAAACACAGTACACATGCAGACAGTATAGTACATATTATAAAATACAGTACAAGATAAACTTACACTATAGACTATACTATGCACTATGCATTCTAACGGTAACATTTACACAACAGTATACAAGACTATGGGTGTGGAGGGTAGGGGGTGAGAGAGGAGGAATCACATGCCCAAAGCTTTATTGACCAGACAGACACATATAAGGGGAGGGCAATAAATAGAAATACATCAACAAAACAACAGACATTGTGAAGTGAGGGGGAAGGGGCCACGGTCCCAAAGTCTTATAAAACAGTCCAAACAAGGGGAAAGGACCAGAAGAAAAGGGGTTTAGTCCTCTTCTTCCTCAGGGCTATCCCGAATGGAATAGTCTCTGAGCAGGCTGTGAACCAGCCTGCGGCAGTCCTGAACGGACATTCTCTCCCTCCGCAATATGAGACGATTTCTGGCAAACCACAAAGCGTCCTTATGTGCTGGCCGGTGCACGAAGGGAGAGGTCTCCCCTTACCTTGCGTCGGGGTGATTCAGGTTCGTCGAGCTTCCGGTTTCCGGTGGACAGGAGGTAGGCGCTTCGATGAAAGGGACACTAGTTGATAGAATAACTCAAGTTTATTGCGGGTAAATTTCAGTCTCAGACCACTGACCCCCTCAGCTGAACAGTAAGTGCAAAGAATAAGGCACAACAAACAATCATGCAGCCTGGTGTCGGCACAGGTAGGTAGGAGAGTACAATACCAACTATACAATACTACCTTCAACGGTTAACACGGTGAGCCGCTGGCTCCGCCCCGACTAGCAGTAGCGAGGACATTAATAAATCGGATTATACCGGTTTCTACAGGTCTAGCTTGGCCGCAGACACTTCCTGTGTTCCTAGTACCGTATGGCCTCCTATGGGTCAAACACCCCCGCTTAAATATTACCACTGGATCGCTGAGCCCCACCGGTACTACTAACACTGAAGTTCTCTTCAGGACTCACGGCTCAGATCATGCATGAATTTATCACATTAAACAGTTACCACAACCTATAACGACTTAAATAATTGGTGTATGAACACTGTCCTCTAATGGGCGGCCCAAAATAATGTCACCTGCAAGATAATGTTAGTCTACATGGCCCATGCACAGGGGTCCTGGAAGAATGTCAACTTTGCGGGAAAATACGGGGAAACAAGGCCCACCGTAGGTCATTAGTTGCAGGTCAGTTATACAGGATCCATAGGAAGGGACACACTTTGGTCCAGAGCAGTTGTCTCTAGGGTGGCCACAAGATGGCGCTGCCCCCTTACAAGATGGGGCCGTCCAGTAACGATATCCTGAGGCAAGGTGCAGATTTGAATATGGGCAGCAAGCCCTTGCAGTGGGGTGTCGCAGATCTCCCAACAGGGGCCCCCTCTCTTGTGGGGTAATGGGGGTTTTGGCGCTGGGGAAGGGACCCACAGAAAACGGGTCAGAGGGCTGAATGGGGGTGGATGGCTGCTGGGGAGGCCGGGCAGTTGTCAATACCTGATGGCTGCTTACTGGTGCAGGCTCCTGCCCGTCGCGACTGCTGGCGCCTGCAGACTTGGGATCTCCTGGTCCTCTCCGGCTCGGCTGGGGAGGGGAAGGGCACTAGTGTGGGCGCTGCAGCCGCAGCGTTGCCACACTCAGTGCTCCCTGACGACGGCTGGGCGGATGTGCGCTCCGGGGTTTCTCCTCAGATGCCGGCGGGTGTGGGGCAGGTCAGTCGAACGGCGCACTCTTCTCCCTGCTGTGCGCGCGGGCGGCCGTCTCGGGGACTCCGCTTCTCCTGCTCACCGGGCGCTGCTCCTGCCCGAGACGTGGGAGTGAGCTCACTCTGCCCAGCGCTCCTCTCCGCGTGGGTCTCTCCGTCCTCTCCTAGCCCACGTGAGTCACTCTCCTCCTTCCCCTGCCCCGCACTTCCTGCTCCCCCTTCCTGTGCCTCCAGCCAATCCGCATCTCCCCTTCCACCCTGTCACTCAGCAATGCTGCTGCGGCAGCAGTAGTCCATTAACCCTGCAAGTCCCAGCCTTCCTTTCTAATGGGGGGGGGAATTCTTTTGGGGGCTGGCAGGGCACCACACTTAACACAGTTTATAAGGCGCCAGGCTTCCTGGGTCGCCCCATATGTGTGGGTGCCCGGGAATAGTCCATACAGTACCGAAAGGTATGAAAGACAGTTCCTGGGCACGGAGTCCTTGAATTCAGTCTCTAGGGCATCCAACAACAACTGTGCGTAGGTGCAGTCCCAGAAGATGTGCATGGAGGTTTCTTCATGCACAAAGCACCAGGGACAATTTCTCCCACATATTTTTTTTTTTTTTGATTGAAAAAGCAGGTCTTTATTGTACATAAAGAATGCAAAAAACAGACGATAACAAATATCACACATATACCGTGTCGCAGCACAGCCAAAACACAGTACACATGCAAACAGTATAGTACATATTATAAAATACAGCACAAGATAAACTCACACTATAGACTATACTATGCACTATGCATTCTAACGGTAACATTTACACTACAGTATACAAGACTATGGGTGTGGAGGGTAGGGGGTGAGGGAGGAGGAATCACATGCCCGAAGCTTTATTGACCAGACAGACACATATAAGGGGAGGGCAATAAATACTCTAAAATCCTCTACTCCCATATACACTGGTTCCATTGATGCCACCGTTGGAGGCAGGCCGGTCCTACCAACGTCACCACTGGTCATCTATGGGGATGCTGGCAGTGGCGGATTCAGGGGGGGGGCACCTGGGCACGTGCCCCCCCTGTCATTCATTTTGTAGCTGAGGACCAGGGCTTTCCAACGAGCCCAGCCCTATGTCTCTAGCCCCCCGGGAACCGGAGATATCGCCTGGCAAAGCTGTAACATTTTTTCCCCATAGGATAATATGGGACCCGTCAATTCCGACCCCCACCCGGTTCCGACGGCTGCCAGTTCCCCCCCTGGCATCACAGGAGATTGTGGTTGATGTCATTCAATTCCAAATCGATAGGCCTTCAATATGATACCAGGATGGTCCATATCGGTCAATCGGTTCCAGAGATATAGCGTGTAAATCTATTTTTTTATTTTTGAAATGTAATTTCATGGCTGTTCATGTTCTTTGAGGGCAGATTACTCTGGAACCAAACGTTACAGTTTTACTGGACCAAAATCATTCAAAGCCCACTCAAAAGTTCTTCAATATGATACATGTCTCATGTAAATGGGTCAGTTAGTTCCGAAGATATAGCCAGTTAAATGAGATAACTGGTTAAAGGGGGGGAGGGGTGGTTTTCTTTCCCCCTCACACCAGAAAATGCAGGGACTAGGCTGGTGTAAAAGGGGCCAACCTGGGAATGCATTTTCTGGTGTGAAATGGGTATTATTTCAAATAGCTGGGACCTGCAGTGCTCGGAATACAGCCAGGCTCTGCCACAGTCAGTGGCTATCACTTCTGTCTGGCGGCGGCTGTCCCCCATTTACCACGAGCATGTATTCCCCGTTGGCAATGAGCATGTAATCCCACATGGCAGCGAGCATAGAACCTCTGGCAATGAGCATGGAACCCTTGGCAATGAGCATGTAGATAAGCAGCACTTACTGTATGTAGCATAATTTTTAATAGGCATTATGGTGTTTGGCATAATACATAATGGACATCATGCCGTGTAACTTAACGTGCAATGGACATTATGGTGTAAATGTTTAATGCGCGCCTTTGGTGGACAATGTCCCTGTTTATGAAGCGTATTGTGAATTTTGTCTTAATCTGTGTGGCATTATGTGAATTCTGCCTCAATCCGTGTGGCATTATGTGAATTTTGGCTCAATACGTGTGGCATTATGTGAATTTTGGCTCAATACGTGTGGCATTATGTGAATTTTGGCTCAATCCATATGGCATTTTATGAATTTCGCTCAATCCGTGTGGCATTATGTGAATTTTGGCTCAATCCATTTGGCATTATGTGAATTTTGGCTCAATCCATTTGGCATTATGTGAATTTTGGCTCAATCCATGTGGCATTATGTGAATTTTGGCTCAATCCATGTGGCATTATGTGAATTTTGGCTCAATCCATTTGGCATTATGTGAATTTTGGCTCAATCCATTTGGCATTATGTGAATTTTGGCTCAATCCATTTGGCATTATGTGAATTTTGGCTCAATCCATGTGGCATTATGTGAATTTTGGCTCAATCCATGTGGCATTATGTGAATTTTGGCTCAATCCATTTGGCATTATGTGAATTTTGGCTCAATCCATTTGGCATTATGTGAATTTTGGCTCAATCCATGTGGCATTATGTGAATTTTGGCTCAATCCATGTGGCATTATGTGAATTTTGGCTCAATCCATTTGGCATTATGTGAATTTTGGCTCAATCCATGTGGCATTATGTGAATTTTGGCTCAATCCGTGTGTTATTATGTAAATTTTGGCTGAATCCGTGTGGCATTGTTTGAATTTTGGCTCATTCCATTTGGCATCATGTGTAAGGGGCAAGTATAATGGGGTCTAGTATTTTGTTGCATAATGTGTAGAAGTTGTGGTACTCTTTACCTAGAACGGCGCCCGTCGCGGGCATCGCGGGTACATTTATGCCTGCCCGCGACGCGACCGACGCGATGCCCGCGATTTTCCCATTGAAAACCATGTTAAACCTGAAAAATCGCGTCGGTCGCGTCGCGGCCGGCCATAAACGTACCCGCGATGCCCGCGACGCGATGCTCCCGATTTCCCATAGGAAGCAATGTTAAAAGCCGCGATGGACCCGATTTTAGTGTTAAGTGCCTCAATCCACCCGATTTGGCCATAGGAATCAATGTTAAATGGGCTACAGAGCCCATTAACCCTTAAATGTCCCCCCAAATTTTTAACGCCACCCCACGATCAACGCCAACCCGAAGCGTGGCGAGCGCAGCGAGCCCGCGAGGGGCGGCGGTACGCGTCCTCCGACCTTTTCATGCCCTACTATCCACGTCGGCGTGGTGTGAGAATAGAATAGTGTGGCGAGCGCAGCGAGCCACCGAGCCCGAAGCGTGGCGAGCGCAGCGAGCCCCGCGAGGGGACGCGGATACCTTCACAGGTAAGCGCGTCCCCTCGCGGGCTTCACAGGTGTCCGTGGCCACGCGGACACCTGTGAAGCCCGCGAGGGGACGCGTATAACTGTGAAGGTATCCGCGTCCCCTCGCGGGGCTCGCTGCGCTCGCCACGCTTCGGGCTCGGTGGCTCGCTGCGCTCGCCACACTATTCTATTCTCAACTCCACGCCGACGTGGATAGTAGGGCATGAAAAGGTCGTAGGACGCGTACCGCCGCCCCTCGCGGGCTCGCTGCGCTCGCCACGCTTCGGGTTGGCGTGGATCGTGGGGTGGCGTACAAAAATTGGGGGGACATTTAAGGGTTAATTGGGGCTATTTGGGCTCTGTAGCCCATTTAACATTGATTCCTATGGGAAAATCGCGGGCATTGAGGCATTTAACGCTAAAATCGCGGTCAATCAGGCTTTTTAACATTGTTCTCTATGGGAAAATCGCGGTAATCGCGGGTACCCGATTTTGATGTACCCGCGATTTACCCGCGATGCCGCGATTACCGCGATTTTACCCGCGATGCCCGCGATTTCAATCGTGGGCGCCGTTCTAGGTAAAGAGTACCGAAGTTGTATATGGTGTTGTACACTACACTCAAGTAAATGCCCCCTGTTGAGTGGCCACACCCCCTTCTCCAGAGCGCGCCTTCGGCGCGCGCACAACTACATCATTCACTTTTGTTGCCATGGTGGGCCTGCGTACTTTAAATGCCAGGGCCTAGTTTTAATCCCATTGCCACCCTCTCTCTGCCGCTCTCTTAGAATGTACACTGGCACCACTAACACTGGCCCTCCCCCACCTAAACCCTCTTTTATCATGGTGCCCCCCCTGTCATTTTATCCTGGATCCGCCCCTGGATGCTGGTCTTCCCCCAAGCGCACTAACGTGAATAGATACCATCCACGTGCGCACTTCATCTATTCACAGGGCGCATTTGCTAGAGGGAAAGGCGCATTTTGCCCTTTAGAAATCGGTCCAAAAACAGCCTAACATAAACACTATTTTTAATATGCTACTAAACCCCCCCATCCCAGCATACATAAACATTTAATTTTGACACACCCCCCAGGACACATTAACATGTGCCTCCCCTCCCCATCAGCACACATTTACATGTCACCCGCCTCCACTGTGCATATTTACACAACACCCCTCCTCTCCGGCACACATTTACACATTGACATGACACCCCCAACACACATTTACATGTCACCCCCCCCCCCCCTCACAGCACACATTTACATGGCCCCACTCCCCAGCACATATTAACATATGATACCTCTCCCCAGCACACATCGCATTCACATAATTGACACTGAAGATCTGATCTAGCCTTTGCACATGCCTGCTGGGCGGGCTCAGGCTGGCTCCTCCAGTGCATCGGATGTGGCTGCCGGGTTGCTGCTGCTATGAGGGAAGGCAGAGGGGAAGGGCAATGCTGCCGTGTGATGAGCTGATGGCGCCCTGATTGAGCTGTGCAGCAGTGCAGAGGATCACAGCTCAGTCCGGGCATCAGTCACACACTGTCACACAGCGCCACCTACATTCAGTAAATACGAACTAGACGCAAACATGTAGCGAACGCTGAGACTGGAAACTCCCGGCATGCCGTGCGAGCAATACTTTCGTCACGTGACTGGAAAGCGTCGTTCGGTTCCCTGGCAACGGGGGAGCGAGCGGTAACCCCGGCAACTACAGACGCGGACGGACACTGGGGACACTGTGGCCGGCTCGGATCGTCTCCGTGGACGTTGTGAGACTCTGGTTTCCGTCACAGCGTCATTGGAGAGGAGATGTCGGAAAATCCGGCTGGTGTCGTTCCGGATACCCGAGAGCTGCAGATCCAAAATGCTAAAGCCTATCTACTGCAGGCGGGGTCATCCGGGGTCAGCCTGTAAGTATGGAGGCTGCTATTCTTTCTGGACAAGAACTACATAAAAAAAAAACCTAGTATAAATAGGGCTGATCTTGGAGTAACCAGGATCCAAACAGTGTTGTTTTTATAATGGGTGCCACACTGCACCCATTTTTAAGAAAAAAACAATGCTGCAGAAGTTTCTCCATTTTTCTGGAGATCTGCACATGCCCACTAGAGTCGGAGCCAGAGTCGTTTGTAGAGAGGAGCAGGCATGCCTGCAGCCTCCTCTGGCCAGTCCCAATCCTCTCTGCCACGAGCAGTGCCACGCTCAGACCCTACAGCGCATCCGCAGATCTACAAAAAATGGCGAAATCTCTAGCGGCAGCAGCGCGGCGCTGTAGGGGGAGAGACCCTACTGCACATGTGCAGATCACCAGATAATTGGCGCAGTGGCCATTTTTTCTCGGGGATTTCAGTAGCGCTGAGGCAGGCGTAGCAGGACTTCGGAGGGTAAGTATTAAAAAAATGGGTGCAGTGTGTGCGGTGTGGGGCCCCTGGGACTCAGGGTCCTGTGGGTACTGCAAAACTGCATCCATTATAAATATGCCACTGGTCTGAGCCCTCTTGGGCTCAGACTCCATATCTCTATAGTGGTGTCTCACAAAACATGATTGCAGTGACTATAGACACTGATAGTGGGCATCCCAGTCTTTGCACTTTTGGATGCATTAGCCCACAATAGGGCTGCTTCCAGAAATTCCCCTGGCTGGTTTTCAATACCAATCTGCCCCTGGGGAGATGAATGAACTAACTCGTCCTGGTTAGGCTACATACATCTTCTACTTAGAGAGGAAGCAGATGTGATATAATGTACGTCAACAATAATTAAATCCATGAATCTATCACACAGATATGAACATCTAGCAGCTCTTCTGTCACGGATCTTGTCGGAGCGTCCTCCTAATGCCCTGGAAACCCTGGAGCAGCTGAGCACAGAACTCCACTGGTCCAGACTGAACAAGGGACTGGATTCACTTCGCACCCTGAGAGATGACCCTCCCACCTACCTTAAGGCAGAGTCTCACCGTGCCCTGTTCACTCGGGGTGCGGGGGAAGGCGAGGATAATGATGGAGATGGGGAGATGGTGAGAGCAAGAATGGGGGGAGGTCTGGGAAGTGACAGAGTGCTATGAAAGACCACTGGGCACTGATTATGGACCAGATGTATCAAGCTTCAAAAATTGATAAATCAGAGTGATGAACAGCGAGCCAATCAGCTCATAACTGCCATGATACAGGCTGGGTTTGAAAAATGACAGGAAGGAGCTGATTGGCTGGTTGTTTATCACTCTCCACTTTATTACATTTTGAAGCTTGATACATCTGGCCCTATATGAGGTATTAGTCATCAGTTACCCTGGTGCATATTAGAGGTTCTCTTTAATATTTATGTAAAAAAATTAGAAATGTATATTTATAGCTATTTAATATCACATTCTAACCCAGCATAGTACATAATGTAGTTTAATGTGCTGGAAAAATCTATGGTGCCACGTCGCCTAGATGCTATCCAGCCCAACAGATATCCTGGTTCTGTACACTGAGCCATTGCACTAGATGCAGACTCTGGTTCTCAGCCCATCTCCTGTGCATTAAGCCAAGTACAAATTTTGATTTTGACTAGATAGTTTATATCACCTAGAGTTTAGCCAAAATCGCACCATGTGTACACTGCAGGTGATAGCAATGCATGGACCTGTGGTGGCACTATCGCCTGGCGATATAGACTGTGCAAGCAAGTCAATTTTGACTAGACACACGTCTTTGTGGATATGGCTTATGGCATTATGCGCACATACTGTAGGCATATATTCAATTGATGTCGAACCTGCCGTCTTGCCGAAAAGACGGCAGTTTTCGACTAGAATAGGTCGGAAGGGGTTCCGATCTATTCAATGCTAGCTGTTTTTTTTCCGATAGGCCGGAATGTTCCGACCTGCCGGAAACCAGAGAGATTGGCAGAATAGAGCAGCTCGCCTGTCCCCGTCCCGGCTCCCGCCACCTCCCGGGCAGCTCCTGCTGCCTCCCGCGCCTGCCTGGTGAGCATCAATCAGTGCCCAAATCCGACATTCGGATTTGACCGCTGCATTGAATAGACCATGTTGGATTCCCTCAAAAGAATTTCGGAATGGATCATACATCAATTGAATACCCCATAGTCAAAATCGCTCAGTGTACTAAGCCAAAATCAAGCATTTACGGAATGACTGAAAGGTCGATTAGCAAAAGAAAATGTATATGGATCATAAACGCAATGTGGCCTGACTTTGCTTGACAGGAAGCCAGCGTTTGGGGGCAAAAACTTGTCTTTTCTGTGTGTGTCCAAAAGAAACGCATTCATGCCCAGGCATTTGTAAGGAGGATTTATAATGTTAGCGATAACTGTCTCAGTTGCAGATCATTGTAGGGGTCAGAACTACTTACAATGGCACAGACGGCAAAAACCTTTCAATGATTGTGTAAATTGTGTATAGATTTGCAAGTTTATGGCGGTTAGCGATCCATTCACAATTCATTTGCAAATTACATGGGGCGGGTTTTCTTTCTGTCTGGGCAGTGGCTTTCTCCTTGCAGTCCTCTGTGAATTCCCATATTAGCGATATATGCAGAATTCGGCCCATAGGACCTGACACATATTTATAAGTGAAGCAACTGATCAAAATCATAATGCATGCAGGATCAGAGCACCTCAATGCATTGTTGCGTACTGGATGTTAGTGATATCTTTTGCAGCAACCAAGTCACTTTAAGGGAGTAAGCTTCTGTATGTGTGATATAAGGGATATGGATCATTGGATAAACGGCAATTAGGTCAACACCACAATGTCGTAATGCATGAAGGTCGGCAGGGTCATTAGGTGGACACAAAATTATTTGTTGATGTGCAAAAAACTCTTTTCACTGTCAACTTGCTGTGGTCCTATCAATAATATGTTTTGCATGGCCTTTAAGTTTTAAATTACAATATTGTGTCTCCTGATTTCAAGCTCTGGTTCCTAACTTTTTGAAAAAAATTCTCCTAATTTATAATATAATACATATATGCTAATCTAACTGTATTCTTGTCACTGCTTAAGATTTCAGTAAAAATTGGATTTACTAATGGTCTCTGTATTTTCTAGGCCAACACTGGCTAAATGGTCATTATTTTAATTGTCTGTGTTCTTTTATAGACAGAATCTCCGCTTCCTAACCTCTTTGACCTTGCTCACCTTTTTCAACAAGGAGGAGTGAGTTTGGGACGAGATGAGATAGTACGGATAGCCCTTGCTTTGAAACGTCTCATAGACACCCATCCTATCCAGTACTGCCGCTTCTGGGGCAAAATCTTGGGTATCACTGGCAGTTATTTGGTGGCAGAGGTACAGTTTCGGGAAGGTGAAGACGAAGAGAATGAGGAGGGTGCAGAAGAGGAAGAGAAAGCAGCAGAGGAAGAAGAGGAGGATGAAGATAAAGAGGAAGCTGATGACTTGCCCCCACAGTCCACGTACCGCCCTCCCCCATTGGTGCCTCGAGAGGCCAATGGCACAGGTGCAAATAAATATGTGTACTTTGTGTGCACTGAAGTTGGGTCAGAATGGGTCAGGCTACCTCCAGTTACACCTGTGCAGATCACAGCTGCACGAAAGGTATATGTCGATATAGATTTGTGTTTTTCTAACTCTACATGTATGTCCATATTTACCAATCCCCATCATACACCCAACTGATCAAGCTTTTTTTTAATAGATCAAACGACTCTTCACTGGAAATCTTGATGCTCCAGTTATCACTTACCCTCCATTTCCGGGAACAGAAGCAAACCTTCTGCGTGCTCAGATTGCACGGATCTCGGCAGGCACTCACGTCAGTCCTCTGGGTTACTACCAGTTTGGAGAAGAGGAGGGGGAAGAAGAAGAGGAAGGAGCAGCTAGAGATACATATGAAGAGAACCCAGAATTTGAAGGAATTCCAGTGACTGAACTGGTTGACAGCTTGTCTAGTTGGGTTCACCATGTCCAGCACATACTGCCGCAGGTCAGAAGGCTGTCTCTCATTGGTTTACATATGGTGCTCTCCCTTGTTTTCTTTCAGTTATCCTTACATTTAGTTGTCATCTCCAATTCTTAGGGGCGTTGTGTTTGGTTAAACACTGCTGTAAAATTAGAACAAGAGGCAGAAGAAGAGGAAGGAGAGGAGGAAGAGAAAGAGGAGGAAGAGGAACCAGAACCTGAAGTGGGCCCACCACTCCTTACTCCTCTGTCTGAGGATGCAGGTGCCTACACTTTATCTCCTGCTTTTACTTAGTTCTCTGTAAATGGGTTTTCTTCTGGAGCAATGAGTTATAATAAACTTCATGTTATGAATAAAATTGAATAGAATATATAAGGTTCATATAATTTTTTTTTAAATCCAAGTTCCATTTTGATAAAAAAAAACAATTACAGACTACAGTCAATGAAAGTGCTACAGAACCACTGAAAATTCCATAGAGTTCCCTGCTTAATTCTATTATAATCATCTCTAGCTGAGTATATAAACATATATCACCAACCCGATGAGGGAGGCAGGGGAGGGGGGCTTACAAGCTTGCTAGGCAGTGAAAGAATGCTGCTTAGCCTGCATGTCTGAATCAGGCCCTTGGTGTTCTCCTCTCATTGTATCCATAGAGCTATTACCCACTGAACTCTTGATGTGGTATTTCATCTTATACAGCAATATTCTACTCTGACTTCATAAACTGTGGCCTTTTTGCTAAATAATGAGGCTCAATCTCCCATTCTCATTTTGCAGAGATCGACAATACACCTCCATGGACGGCTTCTCTATCTTCCCAATTCATCCCTCAGTATGCTCTTGCAGTTCTCCGTTCCAACCTATGGCCTGGAGCCTACACCGTTGCCAGCTCCAAGTACGTTATCTGATACCTCCAGTTTTCTGAAATTCTTCTGGCTGCTCTTTTTATATTGTGTCCAGTAAATAAACCAGAAGAAAGTGTTGGAGAACAAGTAAATAAACATTTTGAGGCATATAATAGGTTGGTGAGAGAAAGTAGAAGGTCTCAAGCCCATAATGGCCACATCTGGACATGATCCATCTATTTTTCATGTACAGACCTCTATTCTATTTTCATTAATCCCTGTTCACTGTACTTAGGGCATATATAGGCATTTTTGTCCATCTGGAGAGGCAAGGGGGAAAGAGATGAGAGAGGTAGGAGTTTAGGAACATATGTCTCAGTGAAATGGGGTGAGGTGGAACAGAGAAAAGCGTGAGAGAGAAATGGAAGATGGGAAGACAAAGTTGAGGGAAAGTTGAACAATGGGTGCAAATAAGTGGGCAAAGATGAGAGAGACAGAGACAGACAGGAGGGACAGGGATAAGAGATAGACCGAGAGAGGGACAAAGATGCGAGACAGACCAAAATAGGGACAGAGGTGAGGGAGACAGGATCCACAGAGATGAGAGATAGAGATCAGACACTATCTGAAAGACAGAAAAAAAACCTCTGTGAAACAATTTGCACAATAATTAATAATAATTAGTGACCTGCAAAATTAACAATAGATTCGAATTAACCTGCGTAGTCATGTGAAGATCTGTGATATAGATTTTTACAAAGTCGGGCTCGTTCTGCCATGAGACCTCTTCAATGCTGTCATTAAAGACAACATTGAATAGGCGCGCGCCGCTATTTCCCCTGCCGGAAATAGTGGCGGAGGATTGCATACCCCCCATTGTTGGAGAGTGTACCTACCACATAAACATACTGTAATCACTCTTTATTTAGAAAGATGATATAATGTATATACATTTATGTATATAAAACATTATTCCTCACAAAGATGGATATATTCTTTAAGCTTACAGTGCAGATTCTGCTGAAGTGAGTGAAAAGGTTTCTGTAGTAATTTAACTGTGTTTCATTGATCTGGAAGATTTTTTCAAATTATCGGAAAGATTAAAGAGTCCACTGAAGAACATTCGTGAGACCATTTTTGGGTTTAGCATTATTAAGTAGTGACTCAATTCTATAAATGATTATAACTGACGCAGTTCAAACAAGCTACATTTATGTGGCCGTTAATTACGTTAAATAACAATCATCTGAAGATGACTCGGTTTCAACTGAAAATTGCTGCAGTTGATGTCTATGCAAGGTAGGGTTCCATGAATAAAGGAGAAATAATATAATAATGATTATGTGCAGATACCTTTACCTTTATAATACAAATAAAATGTTAATTCTTCTATCCACAGTCAGAAGTAATACAAACATGAACAACTGCAGAAGAGTTAGTTCTCAGAATACATTATTTCCAAAGAGTTATTGCAAACTGTAGAAACTGAGCAGTAAAATTTTATTTTTAGACTTTGGTATTAAAAGTTGCTTTAGTTCCTTTAGACAAATCCAAAAATAACCCATATATGGTGCAGTAGTTGTAAACACTATATGGAGAAAATAAAGATAATTCTCTAATTAATATATAATTAGCAAGCTGAAAGTTCTGCAACCCATACCTCATAACATTCTTGAAAATTTAATATGGACACATAGCAAGTGTGTACATCCAAAAAGTGGCATGGCCTCATAGAAAATGTTGTGACCTTGCGGGAAGTGCCATTATCACAAGATAGGCCCCCATTTTCGACATGTTGGAAGCATACCCAGATCTTTAGGCGGTGGTAGGTCATGCCCTCTGTCCTTCTCTCCAATGAACAAATGCCACACGCATTCACATGGTATAATTCACTGCTTGCTCAGCTAAGCAAAGCAGCAGGTTAAATTGTGGCCCTTGGGTGGGAGTTCCGGACGTTGCCTGAAAAGTGTGACTGTTCCACCAAAATCAGGGCAACTGGAAGTTATGCACACCTAGGAGAGCTGAACAAATCTCTGTTATGAGCCAATCTGCAGCTCTCCCCCCATGCAACCTGGCAGCTGCTATCCCCCAGTGCGAGTCCTAGCAACCGAAACATTGCGCCAGCTGCTCACTGGAGCCACTGGGTGTTGCCTGCTGGTGAGCAAGGGTCCCACCAGCTCACGGCCACATCCTTGGTTGCCTAGCAACACCCGGAAGTGCTACTATGTTTTGCACTACACCTATCCTCTATTGTTTAATTAATTACCTGCCTCTTTGTAGCTCCTGTGGATTGGTGGGGCTGTCTTGTTAATATAAATTCAAGCAGTACAGCCCTGCTGGTTAAAGTTTGATGCTACAGGCTTGGCATTTGTCCTTAGTACTTACCCTACATTTGTCTGCTGGTGGATATTCTCTCCATCTGTCTGGTTACCTGCACTACCCACAATCCAGCCAATCTGTACCACCTGGCCTGCTGGTGCTGCTCCACAATCTAGCTAATCCATACAACCTGGCTTTCTAGTGCTGCTCTGCTATCCTGCTAAACTGTATCATCTGTCCTGCCGGTACTGTTCTACAATCCGGCACATTTGTGTACCTGTCATGCCGCTACTGACCCACAATCCAGCATTCATGTATTACCTGTCCTGCTGGTCCTACTCTACAATCCAGTTATCCCGTAGCAGCTGACCTTCCGGTGCAACTCCATACCTTCGTATTGCACACCATAACCCTCTCATCGATCCTGTTGCTTTGATAAGCCACTATAGCCTGGGAGTGTAAAACCTGGCCTCTAAAGTACCCATGAACGTGTTCAGTTCTAAGGGAACAAAAGAGGCTGAAGACTTCTCCAGTATTCCTATAGCGGCCTCATCAAAGTATACAGGAATCCTTAACACTATGACCCTTATTCAGATCTGATTGCAGTACAATTTTGTTTGAAAAATTGGCAAAACCATGTGCACTGCAGGTGGGGCAGATGTAACATTTGCAGATCTGAATAAAGGCCTATGTGTGCAGGTGTAAAAAGCCCTTAGGACCTTTTAAAGTACTATCATTAAAACCCAACCAACTGGATCATTATTGGTCAGACGGCCTAACCTTATTTCTAAAGACCTGGATTCCAGGTTGAATAACATACCTATTACGAAGAGTATTTTTAAAGATCTTACGAAATTTTGACAACTGTACAAATAATATAAAATAACAATTTTCTCATAGAAACTAGTAATTACAACGTATTATGTCTTGCTTGACAGTATATCTATGGGAAGCTCCCAGTTGACCACTACTCTTTAGGGTCCCTTCCCAATGGTGGAATAGATACATAGATATGGCGTAGTCCTGTTCCTCAAATAAACAAGGTCTGAAGACATTCTCCTGATGAACTGTAAAGCAAGGCATAGTTCATTATGTGTTTGTAAAACTTCTTCCTCACAACAAATCTTTCATTTTGGTTCACAGAAAATTCGAAAACATTTACATTGGTTGGGGAGTAAAATACAACCCTGAGGTATACAGTCCCCCTGCTCCTCCTCCACCCCAGGCAGAGTACCCAAGTGGACCAGAGATTAGTGAGGGGTTAGACCCTACAGTAGAGGAGGAACAAGCTCTGAAGGCCGCACAGGAAGAGGCTGCAGCTGCCGCAGAAGAGGCAGAGGAGGAAGAGGAAGAAGAAGAAGAAGAGGATGACGACTAATGCTGCTTATTACTTTGTTTCTTGTAATAATATTAAATAAAGTTTTGTTAGTTTGAGAATTTACTCTCTGCTCAGGTGGTAAACACATTGAAAGATGCGTGAAACACAAATACAGAAGACAAAAAGACAAGGTGCTGTAAGTAAACTCCCACACAACAAATTATGAGGTGAATCAATCAGGACAGGTTACATTTGTAATACAATAGCCAACGGTAGTGATATGTACGGCTGATATGTACACAAAAGAACACAAAGAGCAACAGGTGGAGAGTAGCCTGCCATAAACCTGTACAAGATCCAACCTCAGACACCACATTCAAACACATCCAATGGCTGGTGTACAATAACGTGGACTATCCTATTAGCCTCGATCTTGGCGTCTTTTTTACCTAATACCTAAACTTACTGGGGATTACGATCCGGTTAAACAGCTGCCAATTCTCAATTGAGAGAACACTGACAATGACCAGATTTATACGACATCGCCATACCTGGGGGGTAAACACAGAGTGATCCATGCTTAATTTCTAAGCGATCTAGACAGATCGTTTAGGAATGGGGCTGTGATCGCCCTGTGTGTGGCCCATAATGAAGGAAGGAGCGATGTGTTGCTCCGACATCCATTAAATTGCTCAATGGGTACCCAGATCAATATGTCGGCCTGGCGTGCCAAAATACCATCTGGGAACACATCATCCCACTGTGTACCCGCTTTATTGTTATATTAGTGAAGATTCATACTGTTATTCTGCTTCTGTTGGTGTTGACTTTAAAAATGGTACTTGTTACTTTTTGCTGTGTATATGTAGTAAATGTATTTCTTTGTATAGTCACATACTGTAGGACATTTACTCATCTCTAGCAAAAGATACCAGCTGCGGTATAGACCATTACAGAAATACATTACATAACATGATGCATGGGTGGGACGGTGGTGACCCTGTGTAGCATTTACACATACCTCCCAACTTTGGCAACCAGGCATGCTGGAAAGGGGCGTGACATAGTGAAATGGGGGCATGGCCACGCTCCCGTTTCCGTCGCTCTGGGGACATGCAGCCCAGTTGCTCCGTTAGCTTCTCGTCGCTATGCCCCCGGGCCCCAAGGCTGCAACAGTAGACGCTGTGGTCTATTCATGGACAACAGACCACAGCGGTTATTGTAGCCAGGGGCAGCGAGAGCCGGGAGGGAAGCGGGAACGTCCCAAAAAACCGGGATGGTCCTGCGATATGCACAGGGCCGGCTCTACCATTAGGCAGCTTTAGGCAGTTGCCTAGGGCGCCAGGCTCTGGGGGGGGAGCCACCAAGTCTGCCTGTCAAATGATCAAGGATGTCTATGGGGATCCTTGTTGTGCTTAATGCAGGTGGACCTCACCTCCATACTTTCCCTTGAGGCATACTTCCCTACTTTCACAAGGTGGGGCTGGGAGGACCACCCAATTTTTTTGGGAGCCTCCCTGCCATTCCAGAATGTCAAGTGTGCCTTAAGGGGTTGCGAAGTGTGTATTGGTGGCATTATGGGGGAGAGGGGCGGATGCAGTAAGTTTTGCCTAGTGCTGTGCAGCCTTACACTGGCCCTGGATATGCGGACAGTTGGGAGGTATGCATGATGCATGGGTGGGACGGTGGTGACTCCGTGTAGCATTTAAATAGCTTTGATGATTGTAGTGCTAATCCTGACACTCAGGTTCTCACAAAACACCGGCAAGTCATAAGTCTCTTATTGTATGAAGAACACTTGTAATGAAGTGGATCAGACAAAGAGATTATGCTGAATCCAATTTAGAGGATGCTTCTTATGCGAGGATAACTGACCGTCGCTTTTTGTCTGCCTTCTGTCCTGCTGTGCTGAAAATGTTCTTGCATAAAACGTAAGTACTAGCAGCTAGTTTATGTAAAGCAGAAGCCGTTACGACTGTGGATTAATGGTTACAGCCAGGTGACTTATTTCTATTGAGACCTGGGGGTATATTTAGCACTGTTAGCAGATCCTACAATGTTATAGTTCGGTAGATGCACAGCAGCAGCAACGGTGTATTTAACAAACATATAGCGGTGGGGACACAGTGGTATCTGGGGGTCTATGTATATTCATCATTAGTAAGGGCGTGTCATTCACACTGAGGGGTAAATTTACTAAGATGGGATGTTGCTATGGGCAACCAATCAGATTCTATTATCTTTTAGAAGGTGCTAAATAAATAGGTACAATCTAATTGGTTGCTATGGACAACATCCCATCTTTATTAGAACTTCCATCTTAGTAATTTTACCCCACTCTCTAATGGGCCCCATACATCAGCAATCACAATTTATGGATTTCCAGATCCAGGGATTTTTTGGCCAGATAAATGGATTTTACTATCTATCTGACTTTGCCCACACATTACAGATTTATTTCAGTGATTGGCAGATTTTTCCATCTAAAGATTGCATCTTCATATCTGGAAATTGCCCCAATCGATTGTCATTTCAGCTGTTCATAATGTAAATAGATGAAGAAGACGAATTGGGAATGCCCACACATATAAAAAAGATCTGCAGATAATACCAGATTGTTAAACATGTTTAAAAACTTGATTAAGCAATCGATTGGCGATTTTGATTGGGATTGCCAAAAGGGGGAGCCCACAAATCTAAAATTAATTGTGGCAATCATCTCCATATCTGAAAATTGTCACAATTAATTGCTGATGTATGGGGCCCTTCACTCACACTCTCTCGTCAGTAGAACTCCCATCTTAAGTAAATTTTCCCCTAAAACTCTTGAAAGAAGATGTGCAGAAATCTGTACATGCGGAGTAGTAAGCTTGACAGATAGGAGGTCGGGCCTCTGGTAGTCTGGGTCCTAAAGTCTCAAGGACTTTAGTTGGTAGGCGGTAGTTGTTCAGAGTGGCAAATACCCCGAATATGCACGTATGGTCACACCTATCTATGTACGTGTATGGCCACAACTGACAGAGACCATGTCGCCAGATTTCCAGTGTGTGTCCAGCTAAAGGGGTTTATTTTCTAAGCAGCGGCTTGTAAAAACAACCACGTGCTGTGAGGCGTGAGCCTAAATATGAAATGACAATGCTTTTAATAGCAAAACGCCTCATGTTTTACTATTAAAACATTGCCCTTATATATTTTGGTTTTAACACACCTCATCTTAGTAAATAAGCTCCTTGGTGTATAAAACTTCTATCCAAACCATAGTGGGTAATCAATTACCCACAATCATTGATCAGGGGTAACTGCTTCATTGGAAGCTATCCTATCAGCTCCGATACATCCATATTAGCTGCAGCTTATTAGGAATCACCTCACCTGTCTCAGGCATGCGTAGCAATATCCCAGATACAGGGCGGGATGTATTAATATACATCGCCGCCCTTCGCCGGCTGTCCGCCGCGATGCCAGCGCATATGTACTAACATATGCGGCTGGCATCGCGGTGCGGTAACGGAGACCCCCGCGATACCTGTACTGTGGTCTGCGGGGGGGTCTCCATCACCTCCCAGCCGGCTCCTGATGCCTACACGCCGGGGACAGCTAAGCAGGCTGTCCCCGGCGCCTCCTCCTCCCCCCTGCAGCCGGACGTCCTTAGGGGGAGGAAGGGCTTACCTTCTGGGGTCCAGGAGGACCTGCAAGAAGGTAAGCCCAAGGGAGGGGGAGAGGGGGGGGTCGGCGAGGCGGCGGGGTTGCGGAGACGCTGCGAAAAGAAGCCCATAGGCTTCCATAGGGTATCGCCACCCAAAGGTGGCGATACCCTGCCCTGCGATAACGGTGCGGCCGGGTAATAGTACATAGGAAAATGCGGTAAAACGGGGATTTTACCACATTTTCCCTTTAGTACATCTCACCCACAGTGTAAGTGTAATCTTTTCTTACATGCACAAAACTGGTCCTGCATAGGCACAAAGGGCCCTTAATCGGTATTTTGCGCATGCACGAATCAGTCCTGCAACGACGGACGCAGATAATTATCACACTGTTAATACTTGACAGTCTGTTGCAGTCTTTGTGGTGTTGATGGCTTTCCTTTCTCCCAATGGAGTAGGGATGGCCATCGTTGCCTTTGACATTGATTTTTGCCATCGATGGCAAAAGTGCAACTGGCCATCGATGGTGCATAACTATACAATGGATGTCCATTGATGTCTTTACATATCAATGGTCATCCATTGTCTTTGACTGATTGGCCTGTGGGCCAATCAGAATACGGGGGCAGGGCTTCACGGGTGTCCTGGGCGGAGCTATGCTCCGTGTACCAGGAAAATGCAAAACAAAACTATTAGTTTAAGCTTGACATTGAGGGTGAAACCATCTGGTTCTCCCCCATCGATGTCAAAACTATTCGACATCGGCTACAAACCATCAATGTTTTATAAACATCGATGGTCGATGGCCATCCCTACAATAGAGGTGCATCGTCACCACTGCACGGAAGGGAAGAGGCCAGATTTTCCCTCAGAGGATGGTGATTTCCTTGTAGCTCCTGGTGCAGCCGGCTTGTGCAGCGCCATGTGTTATGCTGCGTGCTGACTGTGTCAGAGATGGTCCGATACTGTGTCCTAATATGCAGCTCACATCAGTAATGCAGCATGACGCCTCCTGCTACATTATTACCAGCATCAGTTATACTGGCCATGGCAAGGAAGTTTTTCCAGATATCCTGAGTAACCTGATGATTAAAGCAAGAAAAATAATAAAAGGATAGTCTCTTTTACTGATGCACTGGATAGAGAAACATTAGTGACTAATTCAAGATAAAATATACCTTTTCTTAAATTTTGATTAAAACTGTTATTGGTGACACATTACATACGAAATTGACAAACCAGTATACAATAAATTAAAATGATGCACGAATCCCAACTGTTAAAACCCAGACACTCGGGATCTCGATGGCCACCGGCTATTCTACCTCGTGGGGGTCCACGACCCCCATAGAGGGATAATAGAATAGGTAGCGAGCCACTGTGCCCGCAGCGTGGCGAGTCTGCAAGGGGTTTGTTGCGCTCCCCCCGCTGTCTGAGTCCGGCCAGTCGGGATTCCGATGTCTGGCTAATGACTGTTGGAATCCCGACTGTCGGTATGCTATAGTTCTGCTGCGCCTTTATGCAGTTAAAAATGCCAGTGCTTACTGCAGCTAAGGGTCCCTATGTTATGTGCTGAGTAGTATTATTTAAGTCGTGTGTATGTACCTTCTAAGGTTAAATTATTTTGCTGCTCGTTGGGCGGTTATAGGTCACTTATGCTTGGCAGCTTTGTCCCTGAGAAATAGGCCACACCAATATTTTATATTAACCACAGTTAGTAAGCTGCAGATAAAGTATTTTATGCCAGTACTATGTGTATGGTATTAGTCCCAAACATAGAATAACTAGGTGATTCATCGCGCCCTACGGGCGCTCTTCACACCGGCGTAAGGGGCTGCGCAACCTTAATTTGTGAACGTTTGTATGTGAGAAATATGGTTAGAATTGTATGAAAGATGCCCTGTATTGCAACTTGAGTTATAGGTGAAATGTGTTAAATAGAGAGCATATGATTTGGAAGGGGGTGTGTATTGTTTTGTTTAATTAAAAACAGAGTAAGATGTACATTGATAGGGTGGAGGGTACAGTGACATTTGTGGGTGTGGGGGGGGGGGGGGTGCGTGTTGTTGAGGTGTGTGTGTGTGCAATAGTATAGCAGGGTGTTTTTGAGTCAGCGGCTCCCGACTGGCGGAGGTCACGACACAGGAAAACAGGAGGCTGGGTAGTGATAGGGGTGTGTGGGCATAAGAGGGACTAAAGAGGAGGGTGGGGGACACTGTGCAGCTTCTGCCAGTGGTTAAGGGTCCAGCGTGGCAGCACAGGAGTACAGGACGGTGGCCCTGAGTCAGTGTCTCCTCCTACTGGGTGGGAGTTAGGGTGCATGAGAGCAGGAGGCTGGGCTATAAGGCATGATAGGTGTATGTGGGCAACACAGCGTCAGCGACTCCCCAGGGGTGGAAGTTACTGTTCAGGAGAGCAGGAAGCTGGGTAGTGATAGGGGTGTGTGGGCATACGGGGGACTAAAGAGGAGGGTGGTGGACACTGTGCAGCTTCTGCCAGTGGGTGAGGGTCCAGCGTGGCAGCACAGGAGTACAGGACGGTGCCCCTGAGTCAGTGTCTCCTCCTACTGGGTGGGAGTTAGGGTGCATGAGAGCAGGAGGCTGGGTGGTAAAGCATGATAGGGGAATGTGGGCAACACAGGGTGAGCGGGTCCCCACTGGCAGAAGTTACGGGGCAGGAGAACAGGAGGCAGGGCAGTGATAGAGGTGTGTGGGCATGAGGGGTAGTAAAGGTTTTTGGCTGTTGCTGAGTAGGGATAGGCCTTGGTGCAGACACCATCGATGGTTGGCATTGATGGCGATTTCGCACCCTGTCATCGATAGTAGTAACATATTACTTGGATAACCATCGATTCTTGTAGCTATCGATGATCATCCATTATATCTGACTCAATAGGCCGTGGGTCAATCAGAACTTGGTGGCGGGACTTCCGGGTGTGGGGGGCGGAGCTATGCTCCGCGTCCCGGCACCTTAAGAAAATTTGAAACTTGATCGGTTCTCCTTTGCCATCGATGTAGGGAAACTATCTGGTCCTCCCACATCGATGGCAAAAGTATTCAACATCGGCCATAAACCATAGATTATTTGAAATCATTGATGGTCGATGGGCATCCCTAGAACTAGAGGAGGGTGGGGGACAGTATGCTGCTCCCGGCAGTGGGTGAGTGTCTCCTCCCACTGGCATACCTCCCAACTGTCACGATTACAGCGGGACAGTCCCGATTTTCGGGTCCTGTCCCGCTGTCCCACCCGCGGCAGGCATTGTCCCGCTGCGGGGGGTGGCAGTTGGGAGACCCCCCAATCTAATAGAATAGACGCTGTGCGCATGCGCACAGCGTCTATTCTCGTATGAAAATGAGGTTGCGGCTAATTAGCATAAGCCACACCCTCATTTGCATACGCCCACCCCCTTTTCGGGCGCTATTTTAGTGTCCCTATTTCCCCAACACAGAAGTTGGGAGGTATGCACTGGGAGGGAGTGAGCGTGCATGAGAGCAGGAGGATGTATAATAGTGGTATGTGTGCAAGACATTAATAAAAGTTGTGGTGCTGGTGCAGAGGACCATGGGGACACTTCTGGCAGTTGGGGAACTTGCAGCGCAGCAGCCAGGGACGGATTTCCCACCTAGGGGCGGCACCTGCTTGTAGCGGTACAGGATCCCCCATTGTCACGGGGGTACGTGAAATGCGGGAGCGGGTGGAATTGCCGGAAGGGGGTCAGGGGGGTCTGCAAATTGCGTGAGGGAGGGGGGGTCCGGGGATCCGCGATTAGCGGGAGGGGGCCCGCAAATCGTGGGAGGGGGGGATCGCGGGGGTCCCGCGAATCGCGGGAGGGGTCGCGGGGGTCCCGCAAATCGCGGGAGGGGTTGCGGGGTCCCGCGAATCGTGGGAGGGGGGTCGCGGGGGTCCGGGGGTAGGGGATGCTGGCAGAGGGGGGGTGCGGGAGTAATGGTGGATGGTGGCTGTGGAGTAATGGTGGATGGTGGGCGTGTACTATAGCCCTGGCTGGGCGGGGGGAGGTGATGTCAAGGGGGTGGAACGTTATACACATGAAAACATTATACACATAAAACACTGGTCTTTTCCCTAGGGGGGAGGGTTTGTGTATGCCGCTGGGCGGGAACGTTATATACACAGGGGATGAGTGACAGATCTGGCTAAATATATAAGAGATAGCAAGTGTCAGGCACAGTGTGACTACAGGGTTACTTTCCTATTGCTCTTGATGTTTGGTAGCAATTACTATTGCACACTAGTGTGAAATATCTTCAGATAGTAACTTGATAATTACTCTGATGTTGTGACCATTGATCATACCTCCTAACTTTGATGTTAGGGCCTGCTCCTGAGATAGGGCGCAGAGCTACAGGTGAAGGGGACAGGGCCGAATGATGCAACTCCCGTTTTTTTAATTTTTGGGGGCATGCAGCTGGGCAGCCCTCGAGTGGAGCAGTGGTGATCTCCTGCTCCCCCAGCTATCCCCCGCCTGCGGGACACTGTGACCCATGGGAGAGCCAGCAAGACACTCTTCACTTAGCGGGACTGTCCCGCTGTAATTGGGACAATTGGGAGGTATGATTATGATGTTGATTCGATGCTGCATAGTTTTGGTGCCCAGCAGTGGACCACAGATGACACCCAGAGTAGGCGGACTCCACAGCAGCGATCGTCACTGGCTGGAAGGTAATTGAGAGGGGGATTTAAACCCCGACCCTGGACAAACCTGACACCTTTGAAAAAGCTGCAAGGCTGCAGTGAAACGCGTTAGGTGCTTGCCCCCTGCCCAGGAATACCCAGCACGGATTATCCATTGATGTGGACTTCCACTTTACCATCATCTAATTTTTGCCCATTTGTTTGAATTCCCCATTGGTCGACACCGCCCACAGGACTTATCTGTGATCCAGTTTTCCTCCAGCCCCCTCTTGTGGGAGGACATCATCTGCCTGTATGCGGAAGCCTACAACTATACCCTACACTGGTGCTACAAATGGCGGACACCGCTCCAGGAACTTTCAGGTGACCTTTACAAATAACATCAAGCCACCTGTATAAGTGGATATATATACCACTGTGAGCGGAAGCCTACGCAATACCTCCAGCGGCAGCCCACAGCTCCGTAATCATCGTGAGGACCTCCAGTATAAAGGGAATAAGGGAATCATTCAATTACTGGTATACAAGTATTGGTAATGTGCACTTACCCTAATTGTCTTGGGCAATCTATTCTATCCCCATCCCTCTAACCCTGTGACACGGGACCAGAATTGTTTGTTTTAACCATTTTATTTATTACTTTTCTATTGATTAATTGTACATTTATTGTGGTCTTGTATTGTATAAGCCAAACCTTTTTAACCAATATAAAGTTTACTGCTTTCAAATATTGTTTTTTGGCAATTCATTTTCTAAGCGCTGCTCTCATGCCTAGTGCGTGACCCCCTTGTACCTTTAAAAAGATTGCAGTAAGCGATCAAACGCATTGGTGTTCCTGGGCCATGGAGGAATCTTGGAGGAAGCATGTGGAATTGCCAGAAAAGGGGATAGTTCCAGGACTGCTTCCAGACAGAACCAGAATTATCCACCCAGACTCATGCTTTATATGAGAATCTCCCTAAACAGAATTCTCATATATATCTGGTAATTACAGACCGTCATTTCTTTTCAACTTTCCTGTCACCACCTATTTTACTTTTTATGTATAAGTATATACATGTTTTAAGTCATTAAAAGAGGATAATTGCACTATATGCATCTCCTTTTCCATATTTCTCGTATGTATACCGGATGAAAAACATCCTGAGGGAAACGTGACGTCCCAGGAGAAAGTTTGATATAGCAATCGTTTGGTTAACCCCTCACTGACACACACAAGGGACGCACAATTCTTCTCCTTTTCTCCTTCTCACCTATACATATGCAAAACTTTCTGGGGCCTTGAAGCATATTTTCACACAGAGGCTGTGGTCAGGAACGCATTAGAGGTGCTGTTTGTGTCTGCCTTAAGTTTATTGTTTGAGCCCTCATATTGTTCTTATTGCTTTACTGCATGTATCCCTTCATCCAGTGGCGTAGCTAGTGTGAGGCAACCCCAGCGGCCGCTTGGGGGAGCGGGCGGCAGCGGGGGCGCCTGGCCTGCACCCTCATACCCCACGGTGCAGTGCAGTGACTCGGGTCGACAGGGCAGGCGACAGGGGGGGTCAAGGGGGACAAGTGTGATGGGCCCCAGCAATCTCAAGGGCCCCAGAGCTTCCATGCCCCATCATGGCCGCTGGCCTGTCAGTGACCCTCGTGGCCAGGCCGTCTACTGTACACCACCTGTGTGTGGATGAGTCTGACTGACTCACCGTGTGCCACTGCTGTCTACTGTGTGTGCACCCTGCCATATGGTGCTCAGAGCCATATACTCTGTGTGTGCACATGGCCTGTGGCCGCAGGTGCACAGCCATACCCGCCGCTGGCACTGTAGCCTCAGTCTCTGGCTCCTGTACTTTATAGCACATGTGCGGGTCGTCTGTTCCATGCCTGCTTGTAGTGCTCAGCGTTCTTTTGTGAAAGTGACAGGCCAGCAGAAGGCAGCAGCCAGGAGCCAGGCCAACAGTAATGAGAACGAGAAAGCAGGATCTGGAGCAGCGAAAGGTTAAATGAGGCTCATACAGAAGAGGGTTGTGTGGATTTGGGATTAGGTGGGGGCCCCAGAAATATAATTGTACAGGGCCCCAAGATTTCTGTTGCCAGCCCTGGCTGTCAGTCAGCGTCGCCGGCAGCAGGAACTCTTCGACCCCTCTGACGGCAGCTAAACTCCGATTGTCATAGAGACAGGCTGCCGCTGGCTGCAGATAGAGGGAGCTAGTGTGCAGATCCTCTAAGCTCCAGCGTGTCCTGTACGAGAGAAGGCCTGCCCAGTGCCCTGGAATCTTGTGTCCAGCAGCTGAGTAAGTACAGTACTAGGTAGTGGTACACTTTGCTGAAGTTTGAGGGAGGGGGGGAGGACTCGGAGGTGGTATGTTTGTGTGTATATGCTGTGTGTGTGCTTGTATGCATGCATGTGTGTATGTATTCTATGTGTGTGTGTGACTGTGTACATTCTGTGTGTATATGCTGTGTGTATGTTTGCTATGTGTGTATCTTTTTTTGTGTGTATGCTATGTGTTTGAAGTTATGCTGTGCTTGTGTGTGTGTGTGTGTGTGTGTGTGTATCTGATGTGTGTGTGTGTGTCTATGTTATGTTGGTGTCTGTACATGGTGTGAGTATGCTACAATATGTGTGTGTGTGAATGTATGCTATGTGTGTGAATGTATGCTATGTGTGTGAATGTATGCTATCATAGGCGTGCGCAGCACATTTTATTAGGGGGTGCACCGTCAAAGGGGTGTGCCTAGCACCACATATTGGGCATGTATAACACCGCCCATTGGGTGTGTCTAACAGCGCCAATCAGGTGTGTCTACCATCATCTATTGGTACTCGCTACAATATAAAATGGCTCTAAGTATAATAACACATGCAAATAAAGTAAAAAACATATATGGATGATATGTAGTGATATGACAATGGTCTGGTACAAGTAACAATGCAAAACACACATAATTGATTGATAGGCGCTTCTTTCAATGGAATACAGTTCTAAAAAGCAAAAGTCTTTGGTAAAAGGTATTGTTGGTAGGGAGGTGTTCATAAGGGTGGGCACAGCATTAGGGGGTGCCTGTGCACCCATAAGACTCAATGTGCGCACACCTATGTATGCTATGTGTGTGAATGTATGCTATGTGTGTGTGTGAATGTGTGCTATGTGTGTGAATGTATGCTATGTGTGTGAATGAATGCTATGTGTGTGTGTGAATGTGTGCTATGTGTGTGTGTGAATGTGTGCTATGTGTGTGAATGCCCCTGCTCTCCCCTCAGACCATTTGCACTACTAGCAGTAATGGAAGCTGAAGCTGCACTCATACATATATTTACACAGCAGCTACAGTTAGTAAAGACACAGCAGAGACAGGTATGTAGTGGGAATAAAGGGGGGGACTTGTGTGCATCATGTAAGGAGTGAATAAGATACTGTAGGTATTATGGCTAAGAGGGGTGGGAAATGGAATGTCATAAAATTCTGATGACAAATGATTGGCAAGGGGGAAATGCTAAAATTATGATGAAAAATGTGAATGGTGGGAGGTGGGGGGCATGTTATTAAAAATATGGACAGGTCACACAAATATCATGAGAAGGGGGCATGTGAAGAAAAATTTGAATGGTGGGGGCAATTGAGGAAAATTGTGATGGGCAGGGGAGACATGTGAAGAAAAATGTGGGAATAGGGAAATTAAATGTAAATGTAGTAGTGGGCCGTGAAGCAAAATTGAATAGGCAGGGTGTGTGCATGGATGAGAAGTTGACGAGCATGCAAGACTTTCAATATATTTTGTAAGGTCTTTGGTACTTTCTACAGATGGGCAACGGAGCCTGCCTCCGGTCCCCGCCCCCATCGCCCTCAAAACCCCCCCCCCCCCGAGCGTCCCCCTAACCCTGCCCATCTCCCTGAAGCGGAGAGGGGCAGGGACATGCAGCGTCCCCGCCGAGAGACTTGGACGTGCGCGCGTGTGAAATGCACGCGTGTCCCAGTTCAGTGTAGCCCCTGCCACCAGCGCTCGCCAGCGGGGAGGGTCTGGCGAGCCCCGGCCAAGGATGGCAGGGGCTCCATCTGTATATCCATGCCTCTTTCCTTTCTTTACCTCTGCCACAATCTACATTTGTCCCTCTAGGCACACCTCTCCCCACTCGTCCTTCCTCATCTGTACATCTGCTATCTCCTCATCCTCATGTGGGCCTGCGCCTCCTCCATCCATGGCTGGTGGCTGCCATTAAAAGTGACCAACAGAAACAAGAATTATGGCAGGTAAGCACAATTTACACACACACATGTTGTGTGTGTGTGTGTGTGTATATATATACACACATACATACATACATACGTGAGATGTGTCATTACACATTGCGTCATATTGTGAAAGGGGGTCCTAGGGTGAGTCGCATATAGTGTAGGTGCACTATTTGGGGGGGGGGGTTTTGGCAGGGGGGAGCAAAATTTATAGTTACGCCACTGCCTTCATCAGTACACCTGAGGCACAACTCGCAAGTGCTGCAATATGCCCTTTTGAATCAAAAATTGGAACCTGCTTGCAAATATAACAACTTTAGTTCCAACTCTATCAAATAAGAAATATCTAAAAGTTAAGCTGTTTACTCAACTTTAGCCAGTAGGTGGCATTTCAACTAATTATTTCCTCATACAGGTTGAGTATCCCGTATCCAAAATGCTCAGGACCACAAGCATTTTGGATAAGGGATTTGGTACTTGTGTAATATCTGTGCGCCTGATTTTTTAATTGCATGCCTTAACTTAAGGCATGCAATCAGATGCGATGGACCCGATTTTTTCATCGGGTCGTAAAAATCGGGTCGATCGCATCGCATGTGACCAAATCGCATGTGATGCGATCGACCCGATTTTTACATTGGATCCAATGTTAAATGGTCCCTGAGACCCGATTTTACATTGGGTCCAATGTTAAATGCCCCCGAGACCCCATTTTTAATACCCCCACTATCCACGTTGGCATGGAGTTGATTTTATATAGTGAGGCGAGCCACCGAGCCCGAAGCGTGGTGAGTGCAGCGGATTACTTAACATGTATTCCGCGTCCCCTCGCGGGGCTCGCTGCGCTCGCCCTGCTTCGGGCTCGGTGGCTCGCTGCGCTCGCCACACTATATAAAATCAACTCCATGCCAACGTGGATAGTGGGGGTATGAAAAGGGTGGGTATACAATTAAAAATGGGGTCTGGGGGGCATTTAACATTGGTCCCAATGTAAAATCGGGTCTCAGGGACCATTTAACATTGGAATCAATGTAAAAATCGGGTCAATCGCATTGCATCGCATGCGATTTGGTCGCATGCGATGTGATCGACCCGATTTTTCCGACCCGATGGAAAAATCGGGCGCCCAGATATTACACAAGTACCAGGGATTTTTGCGGATTTTGGAATATATGTATTTTTGGTACTCTTTACCTAGAACGGCGCCCGTCGCGGGCATCGCGGGTACATTTATGTGCGGCCGCGACGCGACCGACGCGATGCCCGCGATTTCCCATTGAAACCCATGTTAAACATGGAAATCGTGTCGGTCGCGTCGCGGCCGCACATAAATGTACCCGCGATGCCCGCGACGCGATGCTCCCGATTTCCCATAGGAATCAATGTTAAAAGGCGCGATGGACCCGATTTTACTGTTAAATGGCTCAATCCACCCGATTTGGCCATAGGAATCAATGTTAAATGGGCCACAGAGCCCATTAACCCTTAAATGCCCCCCCAAATTTTTAACGCCACCCCACGATCCACGCCAACCCGAAGCGTGGCGAGCGCAGCGAGCCCGCGAGGGGCGGCGGTACGCGTCCTCCGACCTTTTCATGCCCTACTATCCACTAGGGCGTGGTGTGAGAATATAATAGTGTGGCGAGCGCAGCGAGCCACCGAGCCCGAAGCGTGGCGAGCGCAGCGGATACCTTCACAGTTATGCGCGTCCCCTCGCGGGCTTCACAGGTGTCCGTGGCGACGCGGACACCTGTGAAGCCCGCGAGGGGACGCGTCTACCTGTGAAGGTATCCGCGTCCCCTCGCGGGGCTCGCTGCGCTCGCCACGCTTCGGGCTCGGTGGCTCGCTGCGCTCGCCACACTATTATATTCTCACACCACGCCCTAGTGGATAGTAGGGCATGAAAAGGTCGGAGGACGCGTACCGCCGCCCCTCGCGGGCTCGCTGCGCTCGCCACGCTTCGGGTTGGCGTGGATCGTGGGGTGGCGTTAAAAATTTGGGGGGCCATTTAAGGGTTAATTTGGCCTATTTGGCCCCAAATCGGGTCCATTGAGGCATTTAATAGTAAAATCGCGGTCAATCTGCCGTTTTAACATTGTTCCCTATGGGAAAATCGCGGTCATCGCGGGCATCGCGGCCATCCCGATTTACCCGCGATGCCCGCGATGACCGCGATCACCGCGATTTTTACCCCCGACGCCCGCGATTTCAATCGCGATTTCAATCGCGGGCGCCGTTCTAGGTAAAGAGTACCGTATTTTTTCTTACCTGGTCCTCTGGTGGTGCCCCAATGGTCCATTGATGTCCACGGTGTCCCCTGACATCCATGGCGGCCTTTAGGATCCTCTTCAGTGGCATCTCCGGTTCCAGGGCTGCATTGCGTGAGTGCACGGGCACCCCACGACATGGCCCACGCACTGCACCCCTGGGACCAGAGATGCCACTAAAGAGGATACTGAAGGCCGTCGTGGACATCGGGGACGAGGTAAGTATGAAAAAAAGGTGCGTGGGGGGGACAAAAAATATATACTGAAATATTCTGAAAAACCACGATTTTCGGAATATTTCGGTTTTTAGAATACACAGATAAGGGAGACTCGAACCTGTATTTAAATTGTGATGTTCAATTGCCATGGCTTACATTAACTGTTTGGCCTGTTGGCCATCACAAGCAAAGTGGGGATCAACTGTCACCACTCTCCCATTCACCCGCCTCCCCCACCATTCTCTGTTGAGGTGCTGTGCACCACTGTTTTCTGCAGGTGTCTCCCCCAATAGGATGCATGATGTGTTTCCATATAACCACAATGTGGTTCTGTTTCTCCAGAAACAGAAGAGGCTGCCACCAGCTAGATCAGTATTTTTTTTTTTTGCAGTGGCAATTTTGTCCTATTCTCTCCTCCTTTCACACCACACCTGCAGCTACAAGCGATGTCAGACGTTAATGGCTGCCTTATTATTGGTGTCTGCTTTACAGTAGCTATGCCCAATTAACAAATAATATGAATATGATATACAGTAATAAATACTTTTTGTAAACACTGAGGGGTATGGCAGTTCTATTGAAGATGGTACGTTGCCCATAGCAACCAATAAGATTATATTATCTTCTAGAACAGTGGTTCTCAAACCCGGTCCTCAGGACCCCCACACAGTGCACGTTTTCCAGGTCACCAGCAACTGCCCTCTGTATCACCAACTGTCACATTTAAAAATGCACAGGTGACCTGGAACACATGAACCGTGTGGGGGTCCTGCGGACCGAGGTTGAGAACCACTGTTCTAGAAGGTGCTAAATCGATCCCCTCCTCATGCTGCATTTTGGGGCGAGTCCTCATGTTGACCTATCTGGCACCCAAAAAAATATTTGCTCTCAATTGTATATAAGTAAGTAAGTACGTTTAATTTATATAGCGCACTTTCTCCAACAGGACTTTACAGGCATTAAAAAACAATACAGAGGATGTTGGTTGTACAGTAACAGACAAGTCACAGACAAAAGAAACCCTTGAGTATGCAGTAAGCATAATGCAGGAGTGGTGCAGCATTTTGGATAATAACTTCCATGGGTTGTGTACTTCACCCTGACAAGGTACCAGGTGCGGCAGCCATTTTAGGCGCTCTGCGTAGGATTACCCTGGGTGGAATAGATTACCCCTAAAAGAAATTACCAAAAATGGATGATTTCAATGTACATTCCATGTATTTGTCACTCGCAAACACCGACCCCCCGCTGGTCATTCATACACCACCACCGCCACCCCCCACGCGGTCACTCGCACATTCAATAAGAGCAAGGGCCACAAGTACTGGAGCTTTTCCAAGACCAGCAACACAATGAACTGCAATAC
The DNA here is from genome assembly GCF_055691185.1 of Crinia signifera. Taxonomy (NCBI): domain Eukaryota; kingdom Metazoa; phylum Chordata; class Amphibia; order Anura; family Myobatrachidae; genus Crinia; species Crinia signifera. The sequence continues at coordinate 123,648,843 of NC_139225.1, forward strand.
ATCAGCCAGGTTCTTCACGAAATTTAGATTTTAGGAGGTTTAACCAATCATCTACAATCTGGCTAGAGGGCCAATCCAAAAACTGAATGCCTTCTTTTTTGACTAGAGCAGTGTCATAAATATTTATTTATTAACAGATTCTTATATAGTGCATACATATTCCGCAGCGCTTTACAGAGTATAGTTGAACATTCATATCAGTCCCTGCCCCAGTGGAGTTTACAATCTATATTCCCTACCACATGTACATACAGACATTCTAGGGTTAATTTTGTTTGCAGCCAATTAACCTACCTGGATATTTTTGGGTTATGGGAGGAAACCGGAGTACCCGGAGGAAACCAACACAAGTACGGGGAGAATATACAATCTCCAGTTAGAGCCATGGTGGGGTTCGAACCCATGACCTCAGCGCTGTGAGGCAGTAATGCTAACCATTACACCATCCGTACTGCCCATAAATAGCTTCACACGCTCTGACAACTGTGGTCACACCATACTTTTTAAGCTCCTCTAAGAATTTATTTAATGTTGCATCGGTGGGGTTGTGGGTGATAAGAAATCTCATGTTTTTGTAGGTTATCTCCACTGGAGCTGGGCCATTTTTATTGGAAAAGATGCAAATTAAAAAAGTTAATTAGAAAGGAATTTGTTTATAAACTGAAGTGGGCTTCACTCTACTTATTCTACAAATTGCTCAGTGCTGTTTTGAATGGAAGCAAGAAATGTAAAATGAGCCTTACAATTAGGAAATCTTCCGTAATACCGAGGCAAAACACATGCAGTGTACTGAGGTTTACCCCATTCAGATTACAGCTCCTAACACGAAATGTGCTGCCAAGTCTAATCCAACACTTCTTGTCCAGGTTGACTGCTCTTAGGGGGGTTTCTTGGTGGAGTAGTAATGAATTTCTTCTACAGGTTGTCTGCACACAGGTCATGCTGTGCCTGGCAATAGTCTCCACTGCCCTTCAGAAACTCCATAAATGTGTGAGCAAGAACACCACAGAACTGAGGGCTATGCTTACTCATTGATGCTTACTCATTGAAGACTGTATCTTAATCATACAGCCGGTCCCCAGGATGTATTGGAGCAGCAGCCAGGCGGCGGGCGGTGATGGAGCATACAGCAGACGGCTATTTCCCATTGCTAGGGCGTAATTTGCTGGGCTCCTGTAACGGGTTGGACTCGGCCTCAACCTCCTTTATAAAGAAGGGCATAATTGCCTACAATACTCTCCCCTCCGAGAAAAGACCAAAGATTAGATTCTCCTGGATTGTAGGAAAGTATACCCTTATTTATGTAGTATTGAAAGCAAACTGTTTTTGGGTGCCAGATAGGTCAACAAGTTCTTCACACAACTACCATTGCAACATGCATATTTTTGAAGTGATTTACAGCTTCTTTTCTCCACCCCCCCCCCCCCTATATTATTTTATTATTTCTAATAGATTTTGTGTTGTCTCACCTTCAAACTACATCTACATTTTACAACGGTCAACACAAATTTTGAGTCTGGGTTCTGTATACCTGATTTTTCAGAATGAAATTATGGATTTCCCAAAAAATTTCCCTTTCATAACTTTATTGTATGTAAATATAAAACATACTTTTGTTATGAACTTTAATTACTTTTATTTACAATTATTTTTAACAACAAACCACTACTGTAACAGAATATATATTATATAGTTTAATATTTTTCATATTTCTTCTGTGATTGTATGGACTTTCATATTGGCCCCCAAATATAATCCCCCATCATACTCTCATTGTATTGCCCCTGATAACAACCTTCAAAGTCCATCACATCTTAATGTAAATGTTTAGCTTGCTTAGCTCCTCCCTTACTTGCTAAAACATGCTTCTCTGTATATAGTAATTCAAAAACTTTAATATTTAATGATCATTGTTAAAGGGACAAAAGCAAAGTTTAAAAACAAACAAACAGAGGTTTTGGTTATGTTTCGATATAGAGAGTAATTAAAATAAAGATTACATTTTTTTTGTTGTTGACCATTATTGTTATTGGCTTGATGTTATTCCCTACCCCCCCCCCCCCTCTAAGCCCCCATTAAAAAAATGGGGTGGCACCATCATAAACTACAGTCGATTTGTATTTATTTTTAGTTATATATCTTTATATATTTTTAAGCCATCATTACTTATAATATTATCTTACAACTGTGACCATTTTTTGCAGGCTAAATATGTTAAAACCATTCCATTACCGGAATCTGATCTTCATCATCCCTGGTATCTTCCTTGTGATCTTGTTTTCTTGGACATGGGGAAGACCAAGTCTGTCAGTGAAATTTGAATCTAAAGAGAGAGAGATAATTTGCAAAACCGCAGATGAATCCTTAAAGACTTTTTCAAGCTTGAAGCACAGTGAGGAAAAAGAACTCCTTGTCCTTGTATGGGTCTGGCCTTTTGGGGAACCATTCCCATTAGACACTTGTCAGAGTGTTTACGGTATCCCGGCATGCAAATTAACAGCCAACAGGAGTTTGTACAACATTGCGGATGCTGTGGTCATGCACCATGTGGACATCATGTATGACGAAAAATCTTTGCCACAACAACCAAGGCCTCATTATCAGCGTTGGGTATGGTTCAACATGGAACCTCCATTAATTATCAAAAATCTGCATTTCCTTGATAATCTGTTTAACATGACTATGACATTCCGCCAAGACTCCGATGTCTACAGACCCTATGGTCGAGTTGAAGCCTTGAGAGAACGTCAGAGCTTCATCATCCCAGCCAAGTCTAAATTGGTCTCTTGGGTGGTGAGTCAGTGGTATCCGGGGGTCCGGCGCAGTGTCTACTATCAGGAACTGAAGAAATACATTCCAATTGATGTCTATGGGAAGAAGCACATGAACTTGTCCTGGGATGACTTCTATCAAACCATCTCCCAGTACAAATTTTACTTGGCCTTTGAGAATTCCATCTATAAGGATTATATTACTGAAAAACTGTGGTCAAATGCCTATGACTCTTGGGCTGTTCCTGTTGTTTTAGGAACATCTTGTAAAAACTATGAACGTTTTCTGCCTGGAGATGCTTTTATTCATGTAGATGATTTCCCAAGTGCAAAGGACCTGGCGTCTTATCTTCTAGAGTTGGATAAGGATGATAAAAGATACCAGAAGTACTTTAACTGGAGATCCCAATACCGCGTAATAAGAGAAACTGGCTGGGATAACCACTACTGCAAAGCCTGCCGGGCACTGCATCAGGCTGAATATTACCAAGTTATCCCTAGTGTGAAAACATGGTTTTTAGAAGACACAAAAGTATAAACAACAGTGGGTAAAAAGAGTGGCATTTGGCATGTTAATATTTGTGATGCCTTTTTCCTGTTGGGTTGAGTTGTAGATGTAATAAATGATTGTAAAATTGGGCTGCAAACCTAATATTTCTCAAATGTTTTAAGTATGCCATGTACGTACCTTGTGTTATAAGCTCCTTTACTTGTGTGCTAATATGTTTATGTACTTTGTTAGACCCTGTGAAACCTTTGTGGTACCATATAATTAAAGTATAATGATAATGAAATGTCCACATTATGTATCAGTATGTATTGGACAACTCTATGGCAATGCCCAATAATAAACCAATCAAAACTGACCAGACCTCTGACTATTTGTATCCTGCCTCCAGTGCTTACAAATAAATTAACTTCATTTGGCTTCTGTCTGCTATCAAATATCTTGGGATCTCCAAAACTAAGACCAATTCTCAATTATACCAAGCTATTTATTCCCAATAATACTAACGGATCACCAGGTGCTGTCAATTAGCTGCTGTTCACGAAGGATGTGAGAAGTCCCTCTGGAAATATGGCTATAAAAGAAGGGGTTTGAACAGCGCTGGGTATCACTGAGTAATGGTACACATACAGATATATTGTCACATGAGGTTTCCTCATAAAGAAATAAAAACTGTATGTGTACACAGAAATAACTATGAAAAAAACGAGGTACTTGTGTATCATCATGGCGCCTATCGCATCACATACCACTAATTAAGGTATGCGATGGGTCCCGATTTCCGGGCCCACAGACCCGCACTGTACGATAAAATATTGTATCGCATGCCATTAGAAATGGCATGTGATGCGATGCGATAATAAATTGTACAAGCACCCTGATGGGTGATTACTATGTTAAATGCATCCCCATTGTTAACGCCACCCCCACTATCAACGGCCACGTGAAGCGAGCCCGCGAGGGGCGGAGGTACGCGTCCTCCAACCTTTTCATATCCTCACTATCCACGTCGGAGTGGAGTTGATTTTAGATAGTGTGGCGAGCGCAGCGAGCCACCAAGCCTGAAGCGTGGCGAGCAGACGCTCGCTGCGTTCGCCATGCTTCGGGCTTGGTCGCTCGCTGCGCTTGCCACACCGTCTAAAATCATCTCCACGCCGACGTAGATAGTGAGGGTATGAAAAGGTCGGAGGACGCGTACCGCCGCCCCTCGTGGGCACGCTGCGCTCGCCACGCTTCGGATGGCCGTTGAGAGTGGGGGTGGCATTAACAATGCGGGTGCATTTAAACATAGTAATCACCCATCAGGGTGCCTGTACAATTAAAAATCGGGTTCAATTTGGTCGGATCGCATGCAATTGGATCGCATGCGATGCGACCAAAACTATGTTGTACGATTGAAATCTTGGGCGCCGTGATAATACACAAGTACCAAAAACAATAATAAAGTGTGCAATTACTGGTAGATGTTGGATAGAATATTGAGTTTAACACAGTAGGTTTGAATTGTGAATGGGTCTCACAGTCAAAGGGCCACTTTCATTCGTTATGTAGTGTGAAAGATGGCGGTATAGTAACCCGAAATGGTAGTCTAGGTCAATTTCCCATTAAAATTACGTCATATCCACATTCCACAAAATCTGGTCCCCATGGTATCAGTCCCAATCCTCTCCCCTTCCTGATCTCTGGTAACCTCCATTCTCTTTTCCTATTACCTTTTCCCTTGATATTTTGTATTGTTTCATCTGTTTTGCCACATTCCCCCATTTTAGCTGCAAGACTGCATCCTCGTTTTGTTTTCTTTTCTGTTCCTTTATTTTTAATAGTAATTACTGGGCCTACACCTGTTTTTGCTGTTTATTTATGTGTACTATTACTTATTGTACTGGTTCTGTGATTGCCCATTTTATTGTTCCCGTGTGTTGACAATACAATAAACATCATGGTTTTCAAAACTGAATATTTTCCTTAACTAACCAAAAGAATAAAGAGTGCATTGAAGTTCACTTATTATAATAATGCTATTGGCTTAAGGTGCATGCACACGGATAGATTTGGCATACAATGTGTGCATTCCTGATCGATCAAAAATACATTTCCAATCGTTCAAATCGTCGATGTGTATGAACGATATTAATGCGTGTAGCTGCCGCTCATTAATAGAGGTCGATGATCTTTCATGCATGCAGAAAAGATCATCGACCAGTCTTTTGCGGTATCTGGACTCCTGAAAGATTAACTGTAGGTCGACTGGTGATTTTTGGTCATGTTTAGGGTGTAATTTGAAAAATCGCACCTAATACTTTTTAATGGGGAAACATCTGGATGCAATTTTTTGGATCGTGGCAAAACGTGCAAATTTGACCACAATTCACATGTTGTCATTTGTGCGTTTTTTGGAAAACGTGAGATTTTGGCCATTTTTGACCCAAAAAAATCTCAGTTTACTACATTTGGCCTCCGGTGTTAAATCATCAGTGCTACCAGCCAGCTTCATCATGGAACGGATATCACTCAGTTGCATTTCAAGCAAAATCCACAAGCTGTGTCATAAACCATTAAAATAAATCCAATGTAAAGACATGAAGCATAGGTGTGACTGTTGCGTCGTTTATTTGACATTTATGCAATTTCAGAGCATTGTTGTGTCACATTCAAGCCTTTGATGACTGTAGTGCTAATCCTGTCCTGTAATTCTATCATACACATAACCAGGCTCTCATACAAGTATCCACATATCATAAACCACTTCTGCTATGAAGGCTATTTGTGCAGAATGGCTCAGAGACAGACACTGTATCAGAATACAGGCTACTGATACATCAGTGATACTGATGTGAGAATATTGGACATTAATACGTTGACAGCTTTTCACTTATTGTCCTCAATCGGTTCTACCAGGAAACGTAAGTACTCATCTTTGCTTTAGATTTGCATGTCTGTTCATAGGTAAAGGGGGGGGGGGTCCGTTTGAACAGAAACCCCCATCCTCTTGGCAAGTGGTTGAAATTATTACAATAACAATGGTATATAATATGATTACTAGAGCTGCCGCAACATCATGCAGTGTAAGGGACAGAGCAGAGCTGCTGCACATGCCCAGTGGTAGCAGCTTCTTCTACTAAAGTTTGCTGTGTGTGTGGATCTGAGTCCTCAATCAGTGCACTGGACCAGAGAGCAGCTACCAGGAAGAAGTGACTGGAGCCTTACCATGAGGTGGGAGAATGTGTGCTTTGAAAGTGCAGTACTGGTTCTATTATGTTTGTGTATTTATTAATTATGTTTAACCTTTTTTCTCTGACAACTTATTTGTATTATTTTAAAGTTTAATACAGCCTATAATATAGTATATAGTTATACATTATATAGTGATGAATATTATTACTGTGTTCTATACAGTATGGAGTGTATAAAAAGACCAGTGTGTACATTAATGTTCAGGGCCGGTATTAAGTTCTACTTGCGCTCCCTCAGACTCCCGCTCTTCTTACAATGTTCCACAGAGTGATAATTTGTATACTGCGTTTGGAAACCCCCCTCTAGAAATCCTGTGTTTGCCACTGCTGTTACTAAGGGGGGATTGTGGGAAGCACACACACATGGACCTATGTAAAGAAATTTTGACCTCCATACACACTGTAATTTTGACACCCAATTTTTTGCCTATTTGGCCACAAATCATAGTGATGGGTGTGGTATAACACACCAACAGTCGGGATTCCAACAGTCATTACTCCGACGTCGGAATCCCATCTGCACATCGGGGGGAGCGCAATGAAGCCCCTTGCGGGCTCGCTGCACACGCCACGCTGTGGGCACGGTGGTGAGCTGCGCTCGCCACCTATTTTATTCTCCCTCTATGGGGGTCGTGGACCCCCACGAGTGAGCAGTCGGGATTTCGATGTCGGAGTAATGACTGTCGGAATCCCGACTGTCAATGAGACGTCTGGCACCCATAGTGACTTACATGGCAACTGACATCTGTGGTTCCATTATACCTCATGTTGGGATACCCTTTCTATTTTTATCACCTGACCCCTTTCAGCAAGCTCTGTGGATGCTGATGCTGGGCTGAGACAATACTTATAAGCTGCCAACAACAAAAGCAATCTGTTCCACAGCAGTGGAAATCTTTCTGTCATCTGATGAGGGAATGGCAAAAGCTTATCAATTAACTGGGATCTAGTGGCAGAGCAAAGCCTTTGGCTGGCAAGCATATTGGGACTTGTATTTCTACCATAGAAAAGAATATCCCCACCTCGGTTCTAAAGGTTCATAAAAAATACTTCTACTCTATTTTGTGCAATGTAGAGGCTATTTATGATTAGAAGGGTTCCCCACACAGCACAAATGCCATTCTGTAATATAGGGCCAAATGTAGTGGGGTCTGAGAATCAGAAAGTGAAAGATTTTGGGAGAGTTTTCACTTTTTTTTAAAGCGGCAATCATTTACATGGCAAAATCAACCTGTTTTGCAGTGTAAATGATTGCCGCTTTAGAAAAATGCTAAACCTCTCCCAAAATCTCTCACATTCTGATTCTCACCCAATAAAATTTGGCCCATAATGTGTATTTTTTACTCTATTTTTTTTGTATCATCCGTACCAAAAATCTGTAAGAACAAGAAGTAAGTATGGTGATATGGTGATGCAGAGAATAATATAATCCGGGCACTCATTCTCTTCCATTTCTCCTTCTTTGGGGCTATTGCCCTCTCTGGCTTGTGATAATGGACTGCAATAGAATGTGAAATATATATATATATATATATATATATATATGTGTAGGGAATGGAGACTGGCACTCGTAGGTCTTGTAAAAACTTGTATTGAAAAAACAGTGGAAAGACAACCTTGTCAACCAGGGTTGTCTTTCCACTGTTTTTTCAATACAAATTTTTACAAGACCTACGAGTGCCAGTCTCCATTCCTTACCTAAACAGCCTAACAGGACAGGCATCGGGGTGGATGACACCACCGGGAGTATTCACAGCACTTTACTTTACCCACATTTAGTTTTGTTACAGCCATATTCCAAATGCAATAAATTAATTCATTATCTCCCTGACAATTCTACACATACATAATTCTACAATACCCCATAATGACAACGTGAAAAAAGTTTTGGGAGATTTTTGAAAATGTATTAACAATATAAAACTAAGAAATCACATGTACATAAGTATTCACAGCCTTTGCCATGAAGCTCAAAATTGAGCTCAGACAAAAGGAAAAATTTACGGAGAAATTCTTTGATACGTGGGAAAGCTACATATAAACCCTGTCAGAGTCTATGAAGGAGCAGATTTGGAAATGTTCAGGAATACTCTGTGGTATGAAACACGAGTGTGTATTCAGGATCCCCCAATATCACTTGTTGCGCATGATACGCACCACTAGTTGGGACTGGGCTGGGTATAGGCGCGGATCCAGATGAATCTTCTATTGCCCCTCTTATATGTTGTACTGATTGTTTGAAATGAAAGACACTGCTGCAAAATGTATGTTGCAAATTGTTTATTCTTTTTGTATACAAATCTATTATGACTACATTTTATGCTTCACACAATGGGAATGCAATTATATTCCAGATGTATTTTATTTCATGCTTCAATAAAGAAAAATATTTGTTAAAAAAAAAAAAAATTGAGTTCAGGTGCATCCCGTATGCACTGGTCATTCTTGAGATGTTAGTACAGCTTATTTGGAGTCCACAGGCCAGATGTATAAAGCTTCAAAAACACAGCCTGTAACATGTCAGTTAGGAGCTGATTGGCTGGCTGTTATCACTCCCCATTTTATCACTTTTTGTATCTTGATACATCTGGCCCCACCTGTGGTAAACTCAGCTGATAAGACAAGATTTGGAAAGGCACACACCTGTCTATATAAGGTCCCACACGTGACAGTGCATGTCAGAGCACAAACCAAGCATCAAGTCAAAGGAATGGTCTGTAGACCTCCGAAACAGGATCGTATGAAGGCACAAATCTGGGGAAGGGTACAGAAAAATATCTGCTGCTTTGAAGGTCCTGATAAGCAAAGTGGCCTCCATCATCCATATGGCACATGGGGTGAAATTTAATAGGATGAGAGATTCAGAAAGTGAGAGATTTGGTAAGAAATCTCCAGTTTGTTAAAAGCGCCAATCATTTACACTTCAACATCAAACTGGTTTTGCAGTGTAAGTGATTGCCGCTTTAAAAAACCTGGAGATTTCTTACCAAATCTCTCACTTTCTGAATCTCTCATCCTATTAAATTTCACCCATGGTGTCTGTTTTTGTTAATATATGCACTATATTTTATTTATTATAGACAAGCGCTACTAAAAAAAAACTTTTCATAATATCTGACTTAATAAAAGGTGAGCTTTACTGTTATCTCTGATAAGGAATAAGTTCTAATGTCATCACTGCAGTGTTTATTAGAAAACTTGTGTACAGCTGCAGCACCAGTATTGTAAATCATTTTGGATATAAGGATATCCCCTCAGTATATAAAATAATTACATCTACAGCCATTGTTTTATTGTTTGTTTTTTTGAAACGCCGTGTTAAGGGCCAGATGTATCAAGCTTCAAAAAGTGTTAAAATGGAGAGTGATAAACAACCAGCCAATCAGCTTCTATCTGTCATATTATAGGCTGGATTTGAAAAATGACAGGTAGGAGCTGATTGTCTGATTGTTTATCACTCTCCATTTAATCACATTTGAAGCTTGATACATCAGGCCCTAAAGGTGACCATACACTAGTAAGATTTATCTTTAGATCTGGCTGGTTGGAACAAAAACATGGTTATGGATGAGTGACAAATATATCAAAGTATACTATAGCATTTTGATAAGTATGCCCCTAATTCCGTATATTAAAAACCTGTAAATGATTTATCTATAAAAAAAGAGTAAGTTCTAATGTAATTTATTTTCATAGGAAAACAGCAGGGAATACATGATCCCATAGGTATGACATGAACTATGTTTAACAGTCCAGAAATTATGTCCCTAGAATTAGAAGCCTTCCCTAGAGAAGCTACATCTAGGATCTAATGTTCAATACAATTGTGCAGAATGCTTTGTGATTTTCCCCTTATGCCATGTTCAAACTGCCAGTGTGAACAACACGGCTATGCCGGGGACTGCAGCGAAGGACCCCGGCCTAGCAGTGAGAACGGGGTATTAGTAAGTTTGGTTACTTGCCTGACAATTTCTTGTTCACTCAGCTTTGAGGGAACAGTATAGTTGCACAAGTGTGATACCCCACTATTTATGGCTGGATGAGAATATATAGATATTTAACAATAAACTTTTTTTTTTTTTTTACAGGCAAATTATGTTGAAGCCATTTCATTATCACAATCTGATCTTCATTATCCCTATTATCTTCCTTGTGATCTTGTTTTCTTGGACATGGGGAAGATTAGGTCAGTCAGTGGACTTTAAATGTAAAGAGAGAGAAATAGCAGATGAATTCCTGAAGACTTCCACAAGCTTGAGGCACAGTGAGGAGAAAGACTTCCTTGTCCTTGTATGGGTCTGGCCTTTTGGGGAACCGTTCCCATTAGACACTTGCCAGAGTGTTCATGGCATCCCTGGGTGCAAATTAACAGCAAACAGGAGTTTGTACAACATTGCGGATGCTGTGGTCATGCACCATGTAGACATCATGTATGACAAACTATCTTTGCCACAACAACCAAGGCCTCATTATCAGCGTTGGGTATGGTTCAACATGGAACCTCCATTGATTATTAAAAATCTGCATTTTCTGGATAATCTGTTTAACATGACTATGACATTCCGCCAAGACTCCGATGTCTACAGACCCTATGGTCGAGTTGAAGCTTTGAGAGAACCTCAGAACCTTAATATCCCAGCCAAGTCTAAATTGGTCTCTTGGGTGGTTAGTAAATGGTATCCGGGGGTCCGACGCAGTGTCTACTATGAGGAGCTGAAGAAATACATTCCAGTTGATGTTTATGGGAAGAAGCACATGAAGCTGTCTTGGGATGACTTCTATCAAACCATCTCCCAGTACAAATTTTACCTGGCCTTTGAGAATTCCATCTATAAGGATTATATTACTGAGAAACTGTGGTCAAATGCCTATGACTCTTGGGCTGTTCCCATTGTTTTAGGGACATCTCGGAAAAACTATGAACGTTTTCTGCCCGGAGATGCTTTTATTCATGTAGATGATTTCCCAAGTGCAAAGGACCTGGCGTCTTATCTTCTAGAGTTGGATAAGGATGATAAAAGATATCAGAATTACTTTAACTGGAGATCCCAGTACCGTGTTATAAGAGGACACGGGTGGGACAGCAGCTACTGTGAGGCCTGCAGGGTACTGCGAAAGGCTCAATATTACCAAGTCATCCCGAGTGTGGAAAAGTGGTTTTTAAATTATACAAAAGTATAAACACCAACAATTGTTCTCTCCAGCAGGTCATCACCGGATATGTTGGTAAATAAGTGGTGACTTCGAGGACTGTGCAAATATAGTGTCTTAATACATGTTTCCATAATTATCAATGTATATTAGCAGTTCTGCTAACTTTCTTTTAACAATTTTGTTCAATTCAATCAACACACATGGGCACATTATAAAATCACTGAATAACTGAAAGGACATTTATATTGTATTAATGGACACCATGATAATGTAGTTATATTCTTCTAAGTGTTATTACATTTATGCATCTTTGGGATCATCTCAGATTCTCACAGCAATGAGACAATTTGACTCCCATGGAAGATTCCCAATAGGCCAATGCACCTGTGAAGCCACCTGTCAGCCAATAAAGTTTCTTTCAAATGTGGCCCTGCCCGGAGTAGTGGCCCGTCCCCCTCCTGTTTCTCACATAAACAACCTTTTGCTGGTTCACAGAGCAGAGTAACTGATGCTGCAAATACTCATCTAAGGCGGTTGCCTATCTCCATCCATTGTGACTTCTGTTAAAGGGACAGGAGCAGCTGCTATCTGGGGGTGGAATACATACCCTCCAACATGACCCATTCTATTAGGTACAAAATGCTCTGTTGCTGGACTTCCTTGTCAGTGGCAGTTGCAGACTTGAGCCTGCAGCACAGTCCAATATTCGAAAAGGGGAGCCACACCAAACATTGCTGTCCTGGAGGGAGGTGGGGTGGTATTTGAAACGTGGAGGTTTGTGGTTTATCACAGCAGGTTAAAGATCTGAGGGCCAAGACTGCCAAGCTTATTCACACGGATTCCACACAGGAGTTGTTATGTATTAATCATTAATCCCACTTATTTTGGTGTTGGTTCCGCCTACATCTGATTTAGTGACGCCCACTTGAGGCCACTCAAGGGCCACATTATATGTTCTCAATCTGCCCCTGTCTGGCAATATTTCCTCTACTCCAGGAAAAACTGATCTGTTTCTCTAGCAGTGGCAGCCACTGAAAGGAAGGGGCATGTACCACCTCTTACTGTGCATACACGTAGGAGACAGGAGACCTTACAGCATTATTATATAGATTAACTCCTCCTTGTTAGTTTGTAGGTGATTTACATTATGGCAGTGACAAAAAATCCACAAGTACAGGGTGAGATCGGGTCATAAGGGGGGAAAGTTGTGGTACCATTAGTTGAAGAGCTGATGGTAATGAATGGTACACTTCTATATAAGCCTGTATAGCAATCCTCCGTAGTCATTCACTGTATATCAGGCTGTTTTAGCATGTGCTCATGGATAGAATCTATGTGCCTGATTCTGGTTGAAGATTGCAACTTACTGAGTTCCAGAGTAGCCACCCCGCCGCCCGCTGCCGTATCACCTTGCAACCATGCGAGGGGATGTGTTATGAAAACACATCCCCTTGTATGTGCCCACAGCAGGAGAAATCATTCGATGGTTGGCGACCATCGAATGATTTCTCCTGGGCTCTCAAATATAAGTTAGAGGAGACTGACTTATACTTGCGGGCTCTGGGACGAAGACAGGGTGAGTTGCTGAAGTCACGTGACGTCAGACACCTGCCCCTGGCATACTGCATCACGGCCGCATTTGCATGAGGACGCCCAGGGTTTGCATGGGGACACCCATGAAATGCTGGGCATTCCCATGTCCAAGTGCCGCCACCGTCCCCATCCCGCCCTCCCGCCACAGCGACTGTGCGTCCGTATAGAAGCCCTGCACATGTGCATATGTGATTAGTTACTATGACACGCCCACATCTGGCTAGCAGCCACCTAACAACACTCAGCAACAGTAAAATACCAGTTTTCTGCAGCCAAAATCACACTGTGTTCTCCGATTGTAATCATCAGCATGCATGCGACACAGACGCAGCCTCTAATACTGAGTCAGGCCTGTGATCGCCATTCCTAGAATCACTCACAGAGCCATGTTACTAACAATGATGAACATGTACAATTGACAGGAATAACATCATGCAATTAGATCAGGGAGTGGTGTAAGCATGTAGGTGAGCAATGTTCTCATCCTTGATCCTGACACAGACATTCTTAATAAGTCTTTAGTTAATGCCTGTTAAGAACACAAAGAAGCTGATTCAGAGTCGCATGGAATGCCAATATTCACACAAATGTCGGGTGTTTTGCAATTGTGCATCTGTCTAGCCTAATGTCACACAGCGTATGCGTCCTGCTGTGGGTATACACAGAGCGCAGGAACAATTGAGACGCACAATTTCAAATATGTAAGGGGGAAGAAGGGACAATTTGTTTTTAAAGGGGGTGCACTAAGATCCCTGCAATAAATAATTAAAACCACTTTTTATTAAATATGGAAAAAAGGGGGTGGGTGGAGCGCTAAGAACAGTAATTGGTTTTACAATCAGTTTCTATCAACATGAAAAATGTATTTCTAAAACAAAATCCTCAATCAGTGTGCAGTTGCACTGGGTAGGTATACGATCAATGCATGGATAGCATAATATATTGCACAAAATGTATAATATTACAGAACATTAAAAATGTACATTATTGTATGAAAAATAAAAAATTGTGAAAAATGGGTCTGATACCTATGGTCTGGAGTCCCGTTTCACCCAAAGGTGGGAGACGATGGTATTTGAACAATCCTGGGGTCAATCCTTGTATAGCTGAAAGGGGATCCATTTAACCTTGCTGGATTCTTTTTTCACGCTGGAGGAGTGCGGGGAGTCCTCAACAATGGTGCGGAATTTGTAATCCTTATTGTGCAGGTGGTGGTACCCAGGTGGATATTGTAGCTGTTTGACCCAGGTGTTGCAAAGTGGGGGAAATCGGTCTCCAATATTGTGATAGTGAGAGGTGGTGGGAGTCAGACCAAAGTTGTCCAATTAAAATCAGCAGGTGCTCCCTGACATGTTTCGCCGTCCAACTGACAGTTTTTATTAAATATGCCCTCAAAATTCCAGTAGCGCACACAGGGAGGGTTTATGAGTACTCAGAAACCCCTCCTGACAGAGGAGATATTGGTATGATATTACTAAGCCCCGCCCCCACATGGGTCAATGGGGATTGGATAGAGTTTGTTTTTGACTGTTAACTCAGCTCACAAGTGACAGCCCCTCTGGTTCCAGTGAGGTGGACACTGACAAAGCAGAGTGGGTGCTGCTCCTGAAAGCCGCAGCCCCTTATAGAGGAATTATCCTGATTGGTTCATATTTCCATTGAAATGTGTTTTCTAGGCCCCACCCTCTCTTTGAACACCCCGAGATTATGTTGATTATGCTCCTCATTCTGCCTACTTCAATATGAACTGGGTGGTATGCGGGAGCAAAGTCCACTCTGCCAGGACTGTGTGTCACTACTCTCCAGCAGGATCCAGGAGAATAGGCAAGAAGTATGCTCCTACTGTTTACCATACTAGGATACTTCAGCCTGAACATGCACTACAGGGAATTTTTTTTATCAAAAGACTATAAATTTACCAGAATATATCTGGATTGTTGGAAAAAAATGGAGCAAGTCTTGTTCATTGATGTGCATGCTGGAGAGATGGCTGGGGGCGTCAGATAATAAGGTACTGCAGAGATTGCTTGGAATGTCATAGAATGGGGTGTGGATGAGATGACTTGGGTTGTGAAAAAATGGGGTAATAGAAAGATGACTGGGGGTGTCAGAGAATGGGATGCAGTTGAGATGACTGGGGGGTCAAAGAATGGGGTGCTGGAGATGGTCTATGGGTGTCATAAAATGGGTTTGTTGGAGACATGGCCAGAAGTGTCAGAGAATAGGGTGCTTTTTTCTGTGGACGTAGGAGGATCCAAAGGAGAGCCTCTTCTGTTCACAGATCCTGGCGCTGTTTAGGAAAAGCAAAAGCTTAACCAAAATATCAAGGAATAATATATTGATAATGTATATAAACTGAATTAACAGCTGCCGCAAAAGTGTAGGTGAGCGTGCTAAGTCTCACTAAAGGTATACAAAAGGGAAAAAGATGTTTTACACTTGCGCTGCTGGATTTATATTGTTTTGCCTATGAGCTTTGCTGAACAAAAGGACAACCGGAGACACTCAGTAATAATGTAGCAAAATTTTATGCATATAAAAAGAATTGATAAAAAAGTATATATTTTTTAAATTTATACAAATATATTATTAAAATCAAGTACAAATATGATAAAGCATGCTCAATAGGTATATAAGGCAGAAGACGCTCTCCACTTAGATCACAAATAGATGTTTTAGATGCTTAATAGCAAGGAGCATAGATTATGCAAGAAATGCAGCCAGTCTTGGTTAGTTAGCAGAAATAAGCTGTTAAATGGTGGGGGGGAAGGTTGCGGGAAACACAAGCCAATATCGATGGAAATAGGCAGATAGAATATGCACAGAGGACAAATAGCGTAGCACCTTTTAGCGTATGTAGCGCAGATGGAATAGTTCAGGTGACGCACTTAAGTCCTGGACAATATGCTCACCCTCCTTGAGATGGATAGCCGGAGGGGCCGGGGAGCACGATGATGAATGCAGCTCAACCCGGTGCACGTGGTGGTACTGTGTCTGTAGCTCTGACGGGGAACCCGGCAGTGTCGAGGGCTCAACCCGGAGCAAAGGCTTCGTGACGTCCGCCGGAGAGGGGAGGACTCCGATAGGCTGCCGGCTGGAGTGGGAAGCCGTAGGCAGTGTTGAACGATGGGAGATGTAGTGTGCTGGCTGTAGTTTGGCTCAATTGGTTGGTAGTTTGGCTCACGCTACCAATTGAGCCAAACTACAGCCAGCACACTACATCTCCCATCGTTCAACACTGCCTACGGCTTCCCACTCCAGCCGGCAGCCTATCGGAGTCCTCCCCTCTCCGGCGGACGTCACGAAGCCTTTGCTCCGGGTTGAGCCCTCGACACTGCCGGGTTCCCCGTCAGAGCTACAGACACAGTACCACCACGTGCACCGGGTTGAGCTGCATTCATCATCGTGCTCCCCGGCCCCTCCGGCTATCCATCTCAAGGAGGGTGAGCATATTGTCCAGGACTTAAGTGCGTCACCTGAACTATTCCATCTGCGCTACATACGCTAAAAGGTGCTACGCTATTTGTCCTCTGTGCATATTCTATCTGCCTATTTCCATCGACATTGGCTTGTGTTTCCCGCAACCTTCCCCCCCCACCATTTAACAGCTTATTTCTGCTAACTAACCAAGACTGGCTGCATTTCTTGCATAATCTATGCTCCTTGCTATTAAGCATCTAAAACATCTATTTGTGATCTAAGTGGAGAGCGTCTTCTGCCTTATATACCTATTGAGCATGCTTTATCATATTTGTACTTGATTTTAATAATATATTTGTATAAATTTAAAAAATATATACTTTTTTATCAATTCTTTTTATCTGCATAAAATTTTGCTACATTATTACTGAGTGTCTCCGGTTGTCCTTTTGTTCAGCAAAGCTCATAGGCAAAACAATATAAATCCAGCAGCGCAAGTGTAAAACATCTTTTTCCCTAGAGAATAGGGTGCTGGAGAGATGGCTGGGGTGTCAGAAAATGGGGTGATGGAGAGATGACTGTGTCAGAAAATGCGGTGCTAGAGAGATGACTGAGTGTGTCAGATGAATGGAGAATGGGAGAAATTACTTGGGTTAACAGAGAATGGGGTGCTGGAGAGATGACTTGGGGTGTGAGAAAATGGGGTGAAACATGACTGGCGTGTCAGAGAATGGGATGCAGGAGAGATGACTGGGGGGTCAAGAGAATAGGATGCTGTAGATCAGGCATGTCCAACGTTGGCCCTCCAAATGTTGTGAAACTACACATCCCAGCATGCTTTGCCACAGTTTTGCTATTAGACAATGCTAAAACTATTGCAAAGCATGCTGGGATGTGTAGTTTCAAAACATCTAGAGGGCCAACGTTGGACATGCCTGCTGTAGATGGTCTGGGGGTGTCATAGAATGGGGTTGTTGGAGACATGGCTGGAAGTGTATATATAGGGTGCTGAAGATAAGTTGGGGGAGTCAGATAATATAGTGTTGGAGAGATGGCTCGGGGTGTCATCTGAGGAGTCATATTAAAAAGCAGCCACAGTAATAAAAACCTGCCTTAGTACACTTCCTCTATCTAATGTAATATGGGTACTTGTTCATAGCACGGCGCCCACATTTTCTACGTACGGTACCGTACAGATATAGCATTACATGCTGCATTATAGTGACATGCGATGCGATTTCAGTACCGTTCAAGTTCCCGCTCACTGACATTCCCGCTCCCTGTTGGATTCTCTCAGAAATCACTCTGAGGTGATTTTCTGTGACTGGTGGACGCATCCTGCTGTTTTATTGATATACGATATTAAATCTATTGATATGGCAGCATCATTGGATATATTCACGTTGCATCAGTCCGAGGAGGAGGCGATTATGTTTTTTCAGGACCGTGGAATTCTCCCAGTCACGCAGAATTGCGCAAACGGCCACACGATGCGCCTTGCAGTTAAGGAGGCGATGTAGCCACGTGAAGGCATGCCGACTTAAGGTCAGCTTGCGAGCGGTGCAATGGTTCCCTGGCTGCCACTTACCGTTTCTCACATTGCTACAGTTCCTGTACTCGTGGGCACAGGAGATGACGTCTGTGGAGTATTGTGCGCAGCAGCTCCACATCTCCAAGAAGACCACAGTGCTGTACAACCGCTGGGTCAGGGAGGCGTGTGCCCTAGATGTAATGGTGCAGCCACAGTGCCACATCGGTGGGCCAGGAATTATCGTGGAATGCAATGTGACATTGTTTGTGAAAAGAAAAAATAATGCAGGACGAATTTTGCCACAACAGTGGATCTTTGGCGGTATATGCCGGGAAAATGGACAATGTTTCTTGGAAAAGGTGGCCACCCGGCATGCGGCTACATGAACTGCATCATCCAGAATGTAGAGGCAGGCACAAATGTGTATACCGACTGCTGGAGGGCATACAGCTCTCAACAATTAGAACAGGCTGGTTACCACCATTTCACTGTAAATCACAGATATAACTTCATTGATCCAGCAACAGGTGTTCACACACAAACTGTCGAGAGGTTGTGGGTAAAGGAAATATTAAAAGAAAAACAAACACCAGTTTTTGTTAAACTGCATCTCCTTTCTTCACCCAGGAGGGCCACTGCCCCCCCCTACCAGGACGGCGGCGACCTTTCATCTCTTTTGCATAGCCACCACATCCCAGAGGCTTTGGCGTCTTCATCTGTATTCTTCACCTGGAGGCGACGGCTTTTTAAGCATGGCTGTTGCCTCCCCTGGGCTTCTGCATCTTCAGGAGCTCTTCTCAGCTCCTCCTATGCCTACCCCCTGTTTCGCGCTGGCTAACATAGCCAGCTCAAGGGGGCAGGCAATGACATGGCGAGCTACTATTGGCTAGCCAAAGATGCGAGACCCAGCCCGCCGACACAGATGGGAGACTTATACTGCTACCACCAATGGGGCATACTTACCTACTTTCTGGCTGCCCCTTCCGGAAGAGGGCAGCCAACTCCGGAAGGGGCGGGTCCATCGGGAGTGAAAAGGGGTGGGGCGGGGGTGGAGCCACATGAGTGGTTACTTGTTTGGGGGCATGGCCAGAGTGATTGCGTTGTTTTAGCCAAGCCCCCTGACATGCAATGCCATTTTTTTTGCACTGCGGTGGGTGGGTCTAAAACAGCGCGATTCGTGTCATTTGACCCGCGGACTCCCCCACCGAGGGGAGGGTCGCGGGAACTGGTGCATCGTTCCGGGATGGTTGCCGCTCTTTCCGGGGGGCCGGGAAGGGGACCCGATTTCCGGCTATTCCTGGAGGGTAGGCAACCGTGTAATGGGGGACCGGGACCACCTTCACAGATAGGGGACCCGCCAGCCGCCGCCATGGATGCGGACATATACTGCTGCTGCTGCGCTAATGGGGGACTGCATAGCCGATGGGGACCAGAACCGGTCCACTGCTGCACCGCCACACTGTGTGAACACATACATAGAAAAGTATGTGTTCACCTTGAGATCCGGTCATCCTGCCATATGGTCCTATCGTGGCATGCTGCGGTGGGATCCGGCGGCTGCAGCACCACCGCATATGTATAGACGGCCACAAAGAAGCCTGTGTGCAGGCTCCTTGCGACGCAGCTATGTGTGGGGACAGTGTAAATTGCTGTGTCCAGGGCACATGCAGACATAAAACAATAGAAAGTACAGATTGTTGGACAAGCTGGGTCACCTTACCATAAGAAGAACAATAGCATCACTAATCATGTAACTGTGACCTTTTTTTGTGATATGGTTTGTTCTGGATAAGTCGCTTTATATTGTTTATATATATAGTTACATAGTTACATAGGGCCAGATTCGCTAAGCTTCAAAAGTGATAAAATGGAGAGTGATAAACAGCCAGCCAATCAGCTCCTACCTGCCATGTCACAGACTGTGTTTGAAAAATGTCAGACAGGAGCTGATTGGCTGGCTGTTTATCACTCTCCATTTTATCACTTTTGAAGCTTAGAGAATCTGGCCCCTAGAATTTAACCCCTTCACGACATTTGACGTATATATACGTCATGGCCGGGAAGTACTTCCCGACACATGACGTATATATACGTCATGACTTTAAACTGTCACTGCGTCTCGAGACGCAGTGACAGAGGGACGATGTCTGCTGTCCCTGGCAGCAGACATGTCCCTGCATGCCCAGGGGGGGCTGCGATGTCGCCCCCCCGTCGGCGATCGCTGTGATTGGCTGTTCAGTGTGAACAGCCATTCACAGCGTTTTCCTGTGTTACCAGCGAATCAGACGCTTGGTAACACAGGTGTCAATCACCGCCGGGCGTCAGGGGGCATGAGGGGGTCATTGGTGACGATGACACCTCACCCCACCCTCACCCCACCTGCCCCCAAGGCTGTGATTGGTCCGTGGGACCCACGGACCAATCACAGCCAAGGCGCGACATTTAAACTAACGGTGACTGCGCTGCAGACGCCATTCCGGTCTGGAATAGCGTGCAGAGCGGTCACCGTGCCTATCTGCCGTGATACTGACCTGATCCTTGCTAATACTTACCTGATCCTTGCAAATACCTTACCTGATCACTTGATCACTGCTTGTAGCGTGCTGGACGCTTCCTGGATCTGACTTCCTGAGACTTCCTGCTGCTGCTGCAGTGTGATAGAGAGATAGAGAGATAGAGAGAGAGAGATAGAGAGAGATAGAGAGATAGTGACAGAGAGAGCTATATTGTGTGTCTGCTACCCCCCCTTTTTGGGGGTGCAGGGTTTTTTTATATATAAATAACTGTCACTGCTGCTGCTGCAGTGTCATAGTGATAGATAGTGATAGATAGTGAGAGATAGTGATAGATAGTGATAGATAGTGAGAGATAGAGAGATTTGTGTCTGCTACCCCCCCTTTTTGGGGGTGCAGGTTTTTTTTTTATATATATAACTGTCAGTGCTGCTGCTGCAGTGTCATAGTGATAGATAGTGATAGATAGTGAGAGATAGAGAGAGATAGTGACATAGAGTGATAGAGAGTGTATATTTTGTGTCTGCTACCCCCCCTTTTTGGGGGTGCAGGGTTTTTTTTATACATATAACTGTCAGTGCTGCTGCTGCAGTGTGATAGATAGTGATAGATAGTGATAGATAGTGATAGATAGTGAGAGATAGAGAGAGATAGTGACAGAGAGTGATAGAGAGTGTATATTTTGTGTCTGCTACCCCGCCTTTTGTGCTGATCACTATATCTGAGGTGATCAGCAACTTTTTGGGGGCGCAGAGGTTTTTTTTTTATATATACCTGTCCGTTGCTGCCAGTTGCACCAAAGGTTGTGCACCTGCTGCCCCTCACTGGTAATCAGTGTCGCATCACTGATCACCTTTTTTTTTTTTTTGTGGGTGCTGTGTGGTCTTTTTTTAATTTTTTTTTTACACACATTGTGATTTTGTGGGTGTCCTGTGGCCACTGTGCGCTGATCAGTGACGTACATCACTGATCAGCTTTTTCGGCACAGGGTTGATCTATTTTTTTTTGATCAAATTCCTGTTGCCTTTGAGCGCTGTTCAGTGACGGACGTTACTGACCAACATCTGTGCTCAATTTTTGGCGCAGGACCTTTTTTTTTGTTTTTTTAACCCCTTCAATTTTTTTTTTTTTTAACCCCTTCAATTTTTTTTTTTTTTAACCCCTTCAATTTTTTTTTTTTTGTATAAAGTATTTTTTTTTTCTGCACTACATACACACTACACACTACATACCCCCCGGGTTGAAATAAAGTTTGTACCCCCCCCTACACTATACACGTGTTGAAACATTTCACTACCAGTAACACAAAAATAAAAATGTCATCCCAAATGTCATCCCAAATGTCATCCCAGTCATCCAGAAGAATGTATTCAGTGGAGGAGGCATATGCCATGCTTGCTTCTGATTCTGACACAGCCAGTGAGGCAAGCGGGGAATTTGAAGGATTCGTCTTAAGCTCCTCTTCCTCCTCTGGTGATGAGGGACCCCCTCAAAGACGCCCCCGTAGAGCAGCTGAGACCCCCCCCCCCAATAATTGATCTCGTATGGACCCCACCACCAGACAATTTTGAGCCCCAGGTTCCTGAGTTTTTGGCCATGCCAGGAATCCAATTTGATTCCACAGGTCTCAGAGAAATTGACTTTTTCAAATTATTTTTCTCTGATGATTTTATAAATTTAATGGTGGACCAAACTAATTTATATGCCCAGCAGTTTATTGCTCAAAACCCCACGTCATCATTTGCTAGGTGGACCCCTGTAGATGCAGTAGAGATGATGACGTTTTGGGGTCTGGTGTTTCATATGGGCATAGTAAAAAAGCCACAAATTAGGCAATATTGGAGTACAGATGTTCTGTACAGCACCCCATTTTACCGTATGGCCATGACTCGGACTCGTTTTGAGGCAATCCATAAATTTATACATTACACCGATAATGCACAGTGCCCACCCAGAGATGATCCCACCTTTGACAGGCTTTTCAAAGTCAGGCCGGTCATTGATCATTTCAGTGCCAAATTTGCAGAGCTATACATCCCTGATAAATGTATTAGCATCGACGAGTCCCTTATACATTTTAAAGGAAGGGTTAAATTCCGCCAGTACCTTCCCAGTAAGAGGGCAAGGTATGGCATAAAAATGTATAAGCTGTGTGAAAGCACCACAGGGTACACCCACAAGTTTAGGGTATATGAAGGGAAGGATTCAAGAATTGAACCGCCAGAATGCCCCCCCTCCCTCGTAGGTGTTAGTGGAAAAATTGTCTGGGATTTAATGCACCCCTTCCTGGATAAGGGTTATCACCTCTATGTGGATAACTTTTACACCAGCATCCCCCTGTTTAAGGCCCTTGGTTCAAGAGGTACAGCAGCTTGCGGTACTGTGCGTAAGAACCAAAGAGGCCTCCCAAAAACGCACATTGCCCAAGTAATGAGAAGGGGTGAAAGCAGGGGAATATGCACCGAAAATATGTTGTTGGTCAAATATAAGGACAAGAGGGATGTCCTTATACTGACAACAATTCATGGAGACAGTACCACCTCCATCCCTGTACGAGGTACCAGTACCCACACCTCAAAACCAAATTGTATCCTAGATTACAATAAGTACATGGGCGGAGTGGATCTTTCAGATCAGGTACTGAAGCCGTACAGTGCCCTGCGGAAAACAAATATCTGGTACAAGAAGCTGGCCGTGTATATCATCCAGATGGCACTGTATAACGCTTACGTGCTATTCCGTTCTACCGGCCAGAGGGGGACATTTATGCACTTTCAAGAGGAAGTCATAAAGGGCCTAATATTTGGGAACCAGCAGGCAGAGGGCCCCAGTACTTCTAGTACTGGCCCCCGTATTGTACCAGGGCAGCATTTTCCCAACGAAATCCCCTCCACTGCAAGAAAGGGCAGGACACAAAAAAGGTGCAAAGTTTGCTATAAAAAGGGAATAAGAAAGGAAACTATTTTCCACTGTGAAACTTGCCCCGACAAACCCGGCCTATGTATAAAGGAGTGTTTCAAAATATACCACACATCTATGGATTATTAGGTTCATCATTTCACCGTGCTTCGGGGGTCTTGCTAATGCCACATAGCACCCACCATTCATTCCACCAGAATCTGAGCTGCAAAATCCAAAAATCACTCCTTCCCTTCTGAGTCCTGCCATGCACCCAACTGGTATTTTTTGGTCACATGTGAGGCATTGCCGTACTCTGGAGAAATGGGGGCACAGATTTTGGGGTGCTTTGTCTCCTTCATTCCTTGTGAAAATGAAAAATTTTGAGCCAGAACTGCATTTTTGTGTAAAAAAATGTAATTTTTCATTTTCACTGCCCAGTTGTATCAAAATTGGTGAAACCCCTGGGGGTTTGAAAAGTACACTATACCCCTAGATGAATTCCCTGAGGAGTGTAGTTTGCAAAATGGGGTCACTTGTGGGGGGGTTCCACTGTATTGGTAATGCAACATAGCACCCACCATTCATTCCACCAAAATCTGTGCTCCAAAATCCAAAAATCACTCCTTCCCTTCTGAGTCCTGCCATGCACCCAACTGGTATTTTTTGGTCACATGTGAGGCATTGCCGTACTCTGGAGAAATGGGGGCACAGATTTTGGGGTGCTTTGTCTCCTTCATTCCTTGTGAAAATGAAAAATTTTGAGCCAGAACTGCATTTTTGTGTAAAAAAATGTAATTTTTCATTTTCACTGCCCAGTTGTATCAAAATTGGTGAAACCCCTGGGGGTTTGAAATGTACACTATACCCCTAGATGAATTCCCTGAGGAGTGTAGTTTGCAAAATGGGGTCACTTGTGGGGGGGTTCCACTGTATTGGTAATGCAACATAGCACCCACCATTCATTCCACCAAAATCTGTGCTCCAAAATCCAAAAATCACTCCTTCCCTTCTGAGTCCTGCCATGCACCCAACTGGTATTTTTTGGTCACATGTGAGGCATTGCCGTACTCTGGAGAAATGGGGGCACAGATTTTGGGGTGCTTTGTCTCCTTCATTCCTTGTGAAAATGAAAAATTTTGAGCCAGAAGTACATTTTTGTGTAAAAAAATGTAATTTTTCATTTTCACTGCCCAGTTGTATCAAAATTGGTGAAACCCCTGGGGGTTTGAAATGTACACTATACCCCTAGATGAATTCCCTGAGGGGTGTACTTTGCAAAATGGGGTGACTTGTGGGGGGGTTCCACTGTATTGGTGCTTTGGGAGTCTTGCTAATGCAACATGGCACCCACCATTCATTCCACCAAAATCTGTGCTGCCAAATCCAAAAATCACTCCTTCCCTTCTGAGTCCTGCCATGCGCCCAACTGGTATTTTTTGGTCACATGTGAGGCATTGCCGTACTCGGGAGAAATTGGGGCACAGATTTTGGGGTGC
The DNA here is from genome assembly GCF_055691185.1 of Crinia signifera. NCBI lineage: Eukaryota > Metazoa > Chordata > Amphibia > Anura > Myobatrachidae > Crinia > Crinia signifera. Next base: position 123,673,963 of record NC_139225.1, read on the forward strand.
TTTGTCTCCTTCATTCCTTGTGAAAATGAAAAATTTTGAGCCAGAACTGCATTTTTGTGTAAAAAAATGTAATTTTTCATTTTCACTGCCCAGTTGTATCAAAATTGGTGAAACCCCTGGGGGTTTGAAATGTACACTATACCCCTAGATGAATTCCCTGAGGGGTGTACTTTGCAAAATGGGGTGACTTGTGGGGGGGTTCCACTGTATTGGTGCTTTGGGAGTCTTGCTAATGCAACATGGCACCCACCATTCATTCCACCAAAATCTGTGCTGCCAAATCCAAAAATCACTCCTTCCCTTCTGAGTCCTGCCATGCGCCCAACTGGTATTTTTTGGTCACATGTGAGGCATTGCCGTACTCGGGAGAAATTGGGGCACAGATTTTGGGGTGCTTTGTCTCCTTCATTCCTTGTGAAAATGAAAAATTTTGAGCCAGAACTGCATTTTTGTGTAAAAAAATGTAATTTTTCATTTTCACTGCCCAGTTGTATCAAAATTGGTGAAACCCCTGGGGGTTTGAAATGTACACTATACCCCTAGATGAATTCCCTGAGGGGTGTACTTTGCAAAATGGGGTGACTTGTGGGGGGGTTCCACTGTATTGGTGCTTTGGGAGTCTTGCTAATGCAACATGGCACCCACCATTCATTCCACCAAAATCTGTGCTGCCAAATCCAAAAATCACTCCTTCCCTTCTGAGTCCTGCCATGCGCCCAACTGGTATTTTTTGGTCACATGTGAGGCATTGCCGTACTCGGGAGAAATTGGGGCACAGATTTTGGGGTGCTTTGTCTCCTTCATTCCTTGTGAAAATGAAAAATTTTGAGCCAGAACTGCATTTTTGTGTAAAAAAATGTAATTTTTCATTTTCACTGCCCAGTTGTATCAAAATTGGTGAAACCCCTGGGGGTTTGAAATGTACACTATACCCCTAGATGAATTCCCTGAGGGGTGTACTTTGCAAAATGGGGTGACTTGTGGGGGGGTTCCACTGTATTGGTGCTTTGGGAGTCTTGCTAATGCAACATGGCACCCACCATTCATTCCACCAAAATCTGTGCTGCCAAATCCAAAAATCACTCCTTCCCTTCTGAGTCCTGCCATGCGCCCAACTGGTATTTTTTGGTCACATGTGAGGCATTGCCGTACTCGGGAGAAATTGGGGCACAGATTTTGGGGTGCTTTGTCTCCTTCATTCCTTGTAAAAATGAAAAATTTTGAGCCAGAACTGCATTTTTGTGTAAAAAAATGTAATTTTTCATTTTCACTGCCCAGTTGTACCAAAATTGGTGAAACCCCTGGGGGTTTGAAATGTACACTATACCCCTAGATGAATTCCCTGAGGGGTGTACTTTGCAAAATGGGGTGACTTGTGGGGGGGTTCCACTGTATTGGTGCAACATAGCACCCACCATTTATTCCACCAAAATCTGTGCTGCCAAATCCAAAAATCACTCCTTCCCTTCTGAGTCCTGCCATGCGCCCAACTGGTATTTTTTGGTCACATGTGAGGCATTGCCGTATTTGGGAGAAATTGGGGCACATATTTTGGGTTGCTTTGTCTCCTTCATTCCTTGTGAAAATGAAAAATTTTGAGCCAGAACTGCATGTTTGTGTAAAAAAATGTAATTTTCCATTTTCACATCCCAGTTGTACCAAAATTGGTGAAACCCCTGGGGGTTTGAAATGTACACTATACCCCTAGATGAATTCCCTGAGGGGTGTAGATTGCAAAATGGGGTGACTTGTGGGGGAGGTTCCTAACTTTTAGCACTTATGGTGCCTAGAAACCTACATGGTGCCTAAAAAAAAATCTCATAAAAAGGAGGCTCCAAAATCAAGTAGGTGCTCCTTCTATTATGAAGCCTGTGGTTTGGTCAACGTGCACACTAGGGCCACATATAGGATATTTTTGAAAACAAAAGAATTGGGGGAATCAATTTTTAGTCACATTTCTCTAGTAAAATCTACTGTATTCGTTAGAAAAATGTATTAAAATTGAAACTCTGCAAAAAAAAAGAAATTTTGAAATTTCACCTACACTTTGTTTTAATTCCTGTGAAACACCTAAAGGGTTAACAAACTTCCAAAATGCTGTTTTGAATACTGTGAGGGGTGCAGTTTTTGAAATGGCATCATTTATGGGGGTGTCTCACATACAAGTCCCTCAAAGTCACATCAGAACTGAACTGGTCCCTAAAAAAATCAGTGTTTGAAATTTTCTTGAAAATTTGAGAATTTGCTAGTCATATTTGAAGCCTCCTAGTGTTCAAAAAAATGAAAAGGAGGTTGAAATAATGATTGCAACATAAAGTAGACATATGGTCTTTGTTAGTTATTAACTATTTTGAGTGGTATGATTATTTGTCTCACAAGCAGAAAATGTGACATTTTGCATATTGCTAAATTTTCCATTTTTTCACGATATTTTGGTATTTTTCACAAAAAAACACAGACTGTATCGACCCAAATTTACCACTAACTTGAAGTACAATGTGTCACGAGAAAACAATCTCAAAATCACTGGGATAAGTAAAAGCAAAAAAAAGTTATCCCCACTTAAGTGAGACATGTCAGATTTGAAAAAAAGGGCTCTGTCATGAAGGCACAAACTGGCTCTGTCATGAAGGGGTTAAGGCTGAATAAAGACTCACGTCCATCCAGTTCAACCTTGATGTATTAGCTTCATCCCTTGTTATACGTAGTGTATACTGATACATTTAAGGACAGATTATGATTATTGCTTGTACCCCTGGATGCTTTTATCCAATAGATGTTTATCCAGCCTTATTTTAAACGTATTTAAAATACTTTTTCGGCTCCTGATTGGCCAGAAATCTTTCTGAGTAGAGACGCAGAGGAAGAAGGATCTCTGCGTCTCTCCAGTGTCCAGCGGAGCGGGTTCCAGCAGCCGGGAGCAGCGCGACTTGAACAGAAGATGCCGGGGTGGTCGCCACAGGACCAGGTGAGTAGGATTTCCTTCCCCAGGTACCCTTTTGGATTGCTACGGATCCAGGACCCCGGACTCTTCAGCCCTGGAGCCCCGGACCCGGACCAGCCCCGGAACCAAGCCACCAGACCGGACCCTGGGACCTACCTACGGGCTCAAGATAGGTAAGTATCAGTGTGTTTGTGTAATGTATGTATTAAACTTTTATTTTTCTAATGTGTCAGTGTGTATTTATTGAACTATTTTTTTACTGTGGAACTACAAGACCCAGCGGGCCCTTTAATGCCCCGCAGGCTGGGACTTGTGGTTCTCCAAGTCCCAGCTTGCGGGGAAGGCTTGCAGGGACTCATAGTTCCACAGTTTAAAACAATAGTTTTTGCATCTATTTTTTTTACACTGAATCAGCCCGGTGGCCACCACACAGGGCCACCGGGGACAGCACCAGGCTTCAGCCTGGTCAGGTAAGTCCTGGAGGGTTGGGGACCCCTTAATTGGGGGGGTCCCCATTCCCCCAGGACCCCTGGCCAGGCTGACCGGTCAGAGGGCTGAATGCTTTGGCCGGGGGGACTTGTATAAAAAGTCTCCCCCCGGCTGTGGCATTACCCTGCTGGCTGGTTTGGCCTGGGGCTGGTTCTTAAAATACGGGGGACCCCTAGTCATTTTGTCCCCCGTATTTTGGGAACCAGCCCCGGACCTGGAGCCTGGGGCTGGTTTTAAAAATTCAGCGAAGCCCTATTTGTCGGGTTTCCTGATTTTTTAATACCAGCCCCGACTCTTCAGCCTGGTTCTGGTTACGGCAGTGGGGGGGGGACCCCACACCCTTTTTTTTTTTTTAGTCACCCTGCCAGAGATGATGCAGCAATGGAACGCCCACATGGACGTTCCAGCTTTGGCAGTATAGTCGCAAGGACGGCAGCATATCGGTCGAACGTGCGTACACACTGCACTTTTGTACCGATATGGGGCCGTCCTGTCGGATGAAAATTAAACAGCAAAGAACCATCGACCGACCGAGTATGGACGGTCAAGACAGTTTTTTGCCGTTTATCGCTCGTACAGGACAGCGTGCACACATATACAATTGAACGGCCGTCCGACCCAGAACTGAAGAACGGCCCGACAATTGTATATATGTGTACCCAGCTTTACTGGAGCATTCAGTAAAGAGTTTGTTGGACATTAGAAGACACATAGGTGCACTATTCTATTAAAGGCAAACAAAAGGGATTTACCTGTTTTTTTTTCCACCAAGTATCTTTTCTTGATCACATCAATTACAGAGCATCCTCTCCCCCCCAAAAAAAAAAAACAGGTTCCGGAGAAAATACCATATTCACAAAAACCCTTGAAAGGGATGCGGTCATTTGGTCTACTGCATTATGGTAGACAGTCATTAGGTCGAATCCATTAGGTCGACATGCTAAAAGGTCGACATGACTCTAGGTCGACATGGGAAAAGGTCGACATGATTCTAGGTCGAAATGTCATTAGTTCGACAGGTCATTAGTTCGACAAGGTCATTAGTTCGACATTGTCTATGTCGACATTCACAAGGTCGACATGGAGTTTTTCACTGTTTTTTGAGCCAACATGTGCCGACAGGCGGTATTTCATGCCCTACCATCCACTAGGGCGTGGTGGGAGAATAAAATAGTGTGCCGAGCGTAGCGAGGCACCGTGCCCGACGCATAGTGAGCGCAGCGAGCGATGCGAGGGGATGCAGTGCACTTTAAACTGTGTCCATGTCGACTGTGTTGACATTCAGATAAAAAAAACAGTGAAAAACCCCATGTCGACCTTGTGAATGTCGACATAGACAATGTCGAACTAATGAACTTGTCGAACTAATGACCTGTCGAACTAATGACCTTTCGACCTAGAATCATGTCGACCTTTTCCCATGTCGACCTAGAATCATGTCGACCTTTTAGCATGTCGACCTAATGGATTCGACCTAATGACTTTCTACCATAATGCAATAGACCAAATGATCCCAACCCAATTGAAACCATGAAAAAGGGTCATTTATCAGGGATTTTTTCTCCCGCCAAAGTCAGTCACTTTGCACTAGGACAAGCTCGTACTCTGTTTTACTAAGCTAAAGTGTATTAATAAACCACTCTAAGACATCATGACATAATTTTAACTAGATCGGAGCATCTTCACAGTTTTTGTCAGTTTCACAAAAAAAGTGAAACTTCAGGCCTCTTGCCAGAACACAAGATGTTGACTCAGATCAAACATAGGATATATAGGGTGGATTGGGTGGGAATTAAAACGCTCCACGCGGCACTCCTGGGACTTGTGAATGGTGACAAATCTTTAATGCAATGTTTCAGAGCACACAGCTCCTTTTTCAAGCATACAGTGGTTCACGGCGAATTGGTATACTAACCCTGTTTGCTTCCAGGACACTACAGTTTGCCTTCTGCTCCTGGTTGTGTTAACGAGGGCTATATGTGCCTCCTCTATATGGCTTTATATGTGCTTCGAATACTACCTTCAGCAGAGGACGGAACTACCATTGGTGCAGCAGTTGCATTGCACTGGGGCCCCTGAGGACTAAAGGGCCCACTTTTGTGTAGCATATTGTGAACTTGGGTTGGAGTGGGGGAGGGGGGGCAAAATTATTTTTTTGCACCTGGGCCAAATACTCACAAGTTCTGCCACTGACCTTCGGTGTCACCGTGAGGCTAATCCAAAGTTCCTGAGCTAACTCTGCTCTATAAAGGGATTCCCAGCTGGCCGGACTAATGTTCTCCGTGATATTATAAATTAAGATGCCTCCTATGCCTGTTTTGTATTTTTTGCTATTTTTCATAATGCCATGCATTTATACAGTCTGCTGCAAATAGGTTTTATTTGTCACATCTACTATTCTGCTGTTTACAAACGCACTATACAATGACTTAGACAGCTCCTGGTTTCATATACTAAATGACCACTGTGTCACTGTTATATCCCGATAGTGCTTGTCCAGTGATTATACAGGCCACTGCCCTGTCTGTCCATGTGTCTCTTATCTGTTTATTTTATATATGGGGGAGGGGTGAATTAGGTTTTATAGGCTAGCTTAGCTAATATAAGCTGAAGGCCACTAATTTATCTCTTCTTAGAACAGTTAATATAGATAGATGTGGTGGTGATGGTGGGGGGGGGGGGGGGGGGGGTTGTTAGGGATCCAGGTATACCTAGGTTGGGGATAGGTCATACAAGGCGGGGGGGTTCTGGGGAGGTTTGTTTTGGGTCCTTCTGTGGGGGGGGGGTAGTATAGGTAGCATATTATAGATAGTGGGTTTTGTAGTTTGACAGTGGTGTTTTTGACCGATGACTGTTTAGTATTGTAATCTGATGGTGCGTAATGGTTATTCGAGAGATATGATGTTATACTTGTACCTCCTTTCAAATTGTTGATCACGAAAGCCCGGATGGTGCCTTTGGGTGTTGGTGCACTTCTCTTTGCTCTGGAGGGGTGATATCCGATGTTCCCATGTGAATGCCCAGCGTTTTCTTGGGGATGTCTATAAAATGGCAGGAGTTCCCATGGACAAGCCCAGTCTCTGCCGCCGTCCACCCCTAGGCCACCCATTCCTTCGGAACAGCTCGGTGACTGTGCAAGTTGCCAAAGCTGTTCACAAAGGGGAATTGCACATGCGCATAACATACCATGTGCACACACACACATAGGAATGGGGCCGAATTCACCCCATTCCAAATAAATTAGAATGAGGGACTTAGGGCCTTATTCTGGTTGGAGCGGCCGGGCCGTACGCGGACGTCCCGGGATTTTTAATGATCTGCGCATGCGTACATTCGCTAATGCGCAGGCGCGAACACTCCACAACGCTTACGGACGGGTCTCTACGTGCGAAAAAACCTATACGCGAGTGTACGGGCATTAGGGGCGGCATAGGGGCGTGATGAGGGGAGCGGCCGAAATAATGAGGGAAAATGGGCGTAAATATGGGCGTACACGGGGGTGTGCACCAAAAATGAGCGGTGCTACTACCGCACGATCGACTACAGCACCGTTCATTTCGGACACAAAACAGGCGGCCGCCAACCGCCATCTCAAACCACCCCTACAGATACCGCATGCCAGCGTGCGCCTGGGTTTGCTAATTTACGCTGCTTACTACCAAACACATACACCTGAATGTAATAACCAATGCTGCAGTCTATTAAGTCCAAACCATGATTTCACTACCTGCAAGCCACACACATCACTCAAACACATTGGAAGCTTATCTTTCTATACTTCTCTACATTTAAAGGTTTGTTTAATTTAAGGTAAGAATCTTTTTAAGACCTGCTTATATATGCTAAGGTAGGTATTTGTTAAACAGTTATACACATTCACTACGTGCTTTCATAGACTTTACACAGTAGCACACTCAATCTACACAAGTCGACATGTGTCAACGTGTTCACTCTAATACAAACATAGGTTTTGTATTTAGGATACAATAACATAAACCACATCTAACACCTACAAAGGATGTTTCAGCAATGTTTTAAGCCCATGGCCACTATTTTGCACATTAATTAATTCAATCAATTAATTAATTTTCATAATTATAGTTGAAAGGCAAGATTTGCAGGTCCATATATGTGAAGGGTATGTCAGCGTACACGGACGTACGCTCACTCTCACGAGCGGTGACATAAGCTGACTTTTCTATTGAAAACAATAGGGACCCGTCCGTGCAAGATGGCGTACGCTCAGATAGCCGCAAGAAGTCGGTGGGAAGACGGACGAGAGACGTCCGTAAACGGTGGTGTACGCTCAATTGTACGCCAGTTGTCGGAGTGTAAGGGCTGGCCCGTCCGTGTACGTTGGCGTACGCACATTTGTACGCCACTCCCCTTCGACGTTGTTTCTGGCCGTACGTATGCGGCTGAGTTGTGGGTGGACTTAACCCCAACGGCCGCGTACGGATAGCGTACGTTGTTTTGGAACGTACGCACGTTTGGCCGCACCGATCAGAATAAGGCCCTTAGTGTCCATCTTAGGGTGTACGCGCACACCAAAAAAGTGAGTGTGGCGAGTCCTTAAATTGACAGAGGCGATGAGGCAGACTGGGGTAGTGACACTGACACAGACATGCAGACAGCCATTGACACACAGCCACTGGCACACAGATGCTGACACACTGGCCGTCACTAACACACAGATGTTAACTAATGGACAGACTCTGACACACGGACACTAACACGCTGACAGTTGGATGATGATACACGGACATACAGATGCTGACACGCGGATAGCCTCTGACAAACGTAAAGACTCTGTGCTTGTGTTTCAGCATCTGTGTGGCAGTATTAGGGGCATAGGAAAATGTGCCCCTAATACTAAGGGCCGTATTCAATGCAGCCAGCGAGGGGGTTAAATGACGGGAATCACAGAAAACCAGCGATCCTCGCTGTTTTTCCCCCTCGCCTGCCACTCACCCAATTCTATGTTCTGGGGAAATCCTCGCTGTCACAGGACGGCGAGGATTCCCCCAAACAGCGATGTTCGCAGTTAATGCATGTAGCTTCTGCATTTAGCCCTGAGTCTTGCTACTTCTGCGGCCACACACCCCGATTCATCCTCACTCCAAAAACAGAGCGAGGGGGAATCGGTGTATGCGCGTGTGTGTGTCACTTGAATACAGTGACAGCTCGCCCTGGATATTGTAACCCCCTGTATATACAGTGGCGGATTCAGGGGGGGAGGGCACCTGGGCACGTGCCCCCCCTGTCATTTATTTTGTAGCTGAGGACCAGGGCTTTCCAACGAGCCCAGCTCCGTGTCTCTAGCCCCCCGGGAACCGAAGATATCGCCTGGCAAACCTGTAACGTTTTTTTCCCCATAGGATAATATGGGACCCGTCAATTCCGACCCCCACCCGGTTCCGACGGCTGCCAGTTCCCGCCCTGGCATCACAGAAGCTTGTGGCTGATTTTATTCAATTCCAAATCGCTGGGCCTTCAATATGATACCAGGCTGGTCCAAATCGGTTAATCGGTTCCAGAGATATTGCGTGTAAACCGATTTCTTTATTTTTGAAATGTGATTTTATGGCTGTTCATGTTTTTGAGGGCAGATTACTCTGGAACCAAACGTTCCAGTTTCACTGGACCATAATCATTCAAAGCCCACTCAAAAGTTCTTCAATATAATACTTGTCTCATGTAAATGGGTCAGTTGGTTCCGAAGATATAGCCGGTTAAATGAGATAACTGGTTAAAGGGGGGAGGGGTGGTTTTCTCTCCCCCTCACACCAGAAAATGCAGGGACTAGGCTGGTGTAAAAGGGGCCAACCTGAGAATGCATTTTCTGGTGTGAAAGGGGTATTATTTCAAATAGCCGGGACCTGCAGTGCTCTGAATACAGCCAGGCTCTGACACTGTCAGTGGCTATCACTTCTGCCTGGTGGCGGCTGTCCCCCATTTACCACAAGCATGTATTCCCCCTTGGCAATGAGCATGTAATCCCACATGGGAACGAGCATGGAACCTCTGGCAATGAGCATGGAACCCTTGGCAATGAGCATGTATAGAAGCAGCACTTATGTAGCATAATTTTTAATAGGCATTATGGTGTTTGGCATAACACATAATGGACTTACTGGAGTGTAACTTAACGTGTAATGGACATTATGGTGTAAATGTTTAATGCGCGCCTTTGGTGGACAATGTCCCTGTTTATGAAGTGTATTGTGAATTTTGGCTCAATCCGTGTGGCATTATGTGAATTCTGGCTCAATCCGTGTGGCATTATGTGAATTCTGGCTCAATCCATGTGGCATTATGTGAATTTTGTCTCAATCCATGTGGCATTATGGGAATTTTGGCTCAATCCATGTGGCATTATGGGAATTTTGGCTCAATCTGTGTGGCATTATGTGAATTTTTTCCCAATCCGTGTGGCATTATGTGAATTTTGGCTCAATCCGTGTGGCATTATGTGAATTTTGGCTCAATCCGTGTGGCATTATGTGAATTTTGGCTCAATCCGTGTGGCATTATGTGAATTTTGGCTCAATCAGTATGGCATTTTATGCATTTGGCTCAATCCGTGTGGCATTATGTGAATTTTGGCTCAATCAGTATGGCATTTTATGCATTTGGCTCAATCCGTGTGGCATTATGTGAATTTTGGCTCAATCAGTATGGCATTTTATGCATTTGGCTCAATCCGTGTGGCATTATGTAAATTTTGGCTCAATCCATGTGGCATTATGTGAATTTTGACACAATCCATGTTTTATTATGTAAATTTTGGCTCAATCCATGTTTCATTATTTGAATTTTGGCTCAATCCATGTGGCATTATGTCAATTTTGGCTCATTCCATTTGGCATCATGTGTAAGGGGCAAGTATAATGGGGTCTAGTATTTTGTTGCATAATGTGTAGAAGTTGTATATGGTGTTGACACGCCCTCTGTTGAGTGGCCACACACCCTTTTCTGGAGCGCGCCTTTGGAGCGCGCACAACTACATCCTTCACTTTTGTCGCCATGGTGGGACTGCGTACTTTAAATGCCAGGGCCTATTTTTAATTCCATTCACACCCTCTCCTGCCACTCTCTTAGCATGTACACTGGTACCACTAACACCGCCCCTCCCCCACCCAAACCCTTTTTTATCATGGTGCCCCCCCTGTCATTTTATCCTGGATCCGCCCCTGTGTATATATGTATAAAATCAGTAAGCTCTATTGTCTATTCATTTAATGAGAAAACAGCAGGGAATACATTATCCCATAGGTATGACATGCACTATGTTTAACAGTCCAGCAATTATGTCCCTAGAATTAGAAGCCTGCCCTAGAGAAGCTACATTTAGAATCAATTGTGCAGAATGCTTTGTTATTTTCTCTTTAGCAAGTTTGGTTACTTACCCAACAATTCCCAGATCCCAGATCATTTAGGTTTGAGGGAACAGTATGGTTGCACAAGTGTAATACCCCACTAGTTATGGCGTGCTTAAGAATATACTGTACTGTATGGATATATGACTATAAAATAAAATATTTAATGCAGCTTTTTTACAGGCAAATTATGTTGAAGCCATTTCACACTCTGATCTTCCTCTTAACCCTTATCTTCCTTGTGATCTTGTTTTCTTGGACAAGAGGAAGATTAGGTCAGCCAGTTGACTTTGAATGTAAAGAGAGAGAAACAGCAGATGAATTCATGAAAACTTCCACAAGCTTGAAGCACAATAAGGACTTGTCCTTGTATGGGTCTGGCCTTTTTGGGAACCATTCCCATTGGACACTTGCCAGAGTGCTCATGGCATCCCTGGGTGCGAAGTCAACAAACAGGAGTTTGTACAACATTGCGGATGCTGTGGTCATGCACCATGTGGACATCATGTATGACAAACTATCTTTGCCACAACAACCAAGGCCTCATTATCAGCGTTGGGTATGGTTCAACATGGAACCTCCATTAACTTTTGAAAATATGCATTTTCTGGATAATCTGTTTAACATGACTATGACATTCCGCCAAGACTCCGATGTCTACAGACCCTATGGTCGAGTTGAAGCCTTGAGAGAACCTCAGAACTTCACCGTCCCCGACAAATCTAAATTGGTCTCTTGGGTGGTTAATAAGTGGTATCCGGGGGTCCGACGCAGTGTTACATCTCGTAAAACCTATGAAGGTTTTCTGCCCGGAGATGCTTTTATTCATGTAGATGGTTTCCCAAGCGCAAAGCACCTGGCATCTTACCTTCTAGAGTTGGATAAGGATGATAGAAGATATCAGAAGTACTTTAACTGGAGATTCCAATACCGTGTGATAAAAAGAGACGGGTGGGACAGCAGCTACTGTGAGGTCTGCCGAGCACTGCGCCATGCGAGATATTACCAAGTCATTCCGATTGTGAAAAAGTGGTTTTTAAAGAACTTAAAAGTATAAACACCACCGGTTCTCTCCCCCAGGTCATCACCGGATATGTGGGTAAATTAGTGGTGACTTTAGAGGACTGTGCAAATATTGTGACCCAATATGTGTTTGCATAGCTATTAATGCTTAATAACAGGGACACGTTTTTTTATTCTGCTAACTTTTTTTTTAAATTGTTAAATTTAATCCATACACATGGACACCAAAGAAAATTATTGAATAACTGAAAGGATATTTGGTACTTATGTAGTATCTGGGCTGCCGATTTTCTGATTGTATGCCTTACCTTAAGGCATACAATCAGATGCGATTCAACGCGATTTTCGGCAAAATCGCATCGCATCGCATGCGATGCGATTTTGCATAGGATTCAATGTTAACAAGGTCCTGTTCATTTCCCCACTATCCAAGTGGGCATAGAGTTGATTTTATAAAGCGTGGCGAGCGCAGCGAGCCCCGCGAGGGGACGCAGAAAACATTTTACGTAATCCGCGGCCGCTCGCCACGCTTCGGGCTCGGTGGTTCGCTGCGCTCGCCACGCTTTATAAAATCAACTCTATGCCCACTTGGATAGTGGGGAAATGAACAGGACTATGTTAACATTGAATCCTATGGAAAATCGCATCAGATCGCATGCGATATCGGATGCGATTCGATGCGATTCGATGCGATTTTTCCGACCCGATTTTAAAATCGGGCGCCCAGATACTACATAAGTACCGGATATTCATACAGTATATTGTATTAAGACCATGTACATCATTACAATGTAATCATATTCTAATAAGTGTTATTGAATTTGTGCATCTCTGGGATCATCTCAGATTCCCACAGCGGTGTAGCTAGACTCTGCTTACCCTCCCATGAAGTTGGATGTAGATGTAGTGATATCTGCTATAAATGGGAATTTGACTGTAGATTTTGCAGGAAAAAAGGTCAACTTGGAGAATGTATTCTTATACCTGTCCCTCATCCAATGAGCAAACTACAACTGTAAGTTCCTATCAGCATGGCACTTAGTATCACCCACTCCACCCCATCCTTCTGTCCTACCCCTTGCCCACTCTAGCCCAGTTTTAAAAGTTTGTCACGGTTGCCTGGAGGCAAGATAATTATCGGTGCCCCAAACCTTATATATGTATGTAATATATATATATATATATATATATATATATATATGTAAAGACAGAGTCCGCACTCAATCGCTTAAATCTTCAAAGGGGGGTGCTCCAACAGATGATTGAACATCATAAGGTATATAGAATGAAGAAATGGGCACTCACCAAGGGCTTAATCAGCAACATCAATTTATTGTACCTACAATAAATTGATGTTGCTGATTAAGCCCTTGGTGAGTGCCCATTTCTTCATTATATATATATATATATATATATATATATATATATAGATACGGGGGGACCCCTTCCTGCGCTATAGGAATGGAAGCAGCACCTCTGAAGGGTCTTCTGTTAGACAAGACCCAGATAATAGAAATGGAAAAACAGGGGGGTATCAGAGTGCGCTAAGATACAACAGATGATGATTCAAACATTCAGTATTTAATATAAAATATAAAATGCACAAGTACAAGAATAAAAATGAGCCCTTTTGTTTAGGGTATCTCAAGTATACAATTGATGAACAAGAATGATTGTTGTTCAATTCAGGAGATCTTGATCACAGTTATCCCAACGCGTTTCGTCATAACATGACTTCATCAGGGGCGGATATTGTAATCAGCAATGACTGTAAAATTGTAATACATAACATCAGTAATACATTCATGAACAATTCCATAAAAAAGAGAGAAGGAGAACAAGTGGAGGAGATGGAGGTGGAAAAGAAAGGACCAAAAATGGACAACCCAAGAGTTTCTGGGTATAACTACCCGTAAACACCACATGGTGATAATTAGTAGTACACATACCCATATGTGTCTTAAAAACAATAATTTGCCGCTCGGTATTCCAGAGTCTATCCAGTGTAATTTCAGCAATCTACATAATTTTTCAAGAAATCGTATCAAAAACTCACCAATAAATTTAGTGGTGGAACAAACTTCAAGAGTGAAGATGTTTTACATACCGTAAAGGAACAAGTAGAATCTATGCAAGTCCTATATACAATTTTCAGCGTGATGTCTCAGAAACATTCCAATGTGATTTCAAAAATCTACATAGATTTTTATAAAAGAATCATATTTTGACCCATATATTTGATGATGAAATAAAATATAAAAATGTTTTACATACCATAAAGGTAGGATGATTCCAATAGAAATGCCAAAAAATTGCCAGATATGCAAAAATCTAAATGATAGAATCATCTCAACTTTAGTAACAGTCCAGAATAATTATGCAAATTCATTTCTTTGGTCATACCCAAAATTAGAATGGTACTTACTATTAGAGAGCTCAGGATACAACAACCAATCAGCAGGGGTTCACCAATGCAAGTGAAAGCCCTGTGTAACCAGTGGGTTTATATTGCAAACGGATTCTGACATCACTTCCGGTATAGAAAAAAATGCTGGGGACATTAGGAGTGAAAAAAAGGACAAAAAAGACCTTTATCTTAATTATTTAGCGGTGGAGCATCTTCTAAACTCCAAACCGCATAGATGACCACTACTTAGAAGTTTGTGCAGTGTAAGAAACTGCCTATTAGCGTGTATGTGAGCCGGTGGAACGCATAATACATCGCGTGCGTTCCATTCGGCGGCCATTTTGGGAATATCAGGAAGTGGTGTTGAATGGAACGCAAATGTGTTCCTATGTGCGGGAGTGGTGTCCCATAAGAGAGGACACACTGAATAAACTCCATAAAGTGGATTAGAGTGTATTTAGAAATATTTACAGTGCTTATGTGCCTGAAAAGTATATATGATAAGGCGCATCTAAATGCGCTCCATCAGGTGGGCGTTATGATATATGTGTGAAACGCATATGCGTTTCATAGCCCGGAAATGACAACTATATTAACCATTTGTTAGGTTAATAATATTTAGGTGCCTAGTGTAGGGAAAAAACGGGGACAAAGAAGGGGAATTATGTGCCAGATACAATCTGCAGTATATCCAATACACAATAAGGCACAATTAAAGTATGTTCTATTCCATATCATAGCCCGGAAGTGACAATTATATTAACCATTTGTTAGGTTTATGATATTTAAGTACCTAGTGCAGGGAAAAAAAAGGGGAAAAAAAGGAAGGAGAATTATGTGTCAGATACAATCTGCAGTATATATAATACACAATAAGGCACAGTTGAAGTGTGTTCTATTTAGGATATAAGTGCTAGGCGTTTCTAGACGCGGTTAATTTTGGCCTAATGAGGGAAGAATTTTATAATATAATATAGTATAATATAATGCGCTCCACCCCGTGAACATTGAAATACGAGAGAGATGCTTGTGCCTTTCAAAAAGAAGGTGGCTTATTAACCAAAAATGAGGGAAGAAAAGAGGGAGGGGAACCGATATCATATATCATATAAGATGTTATCCGTTAGGAAAAGAAATTAGACTGGTCTGGTTCTATTATAGAAGACTATTTGCATAAAAAAGGGTATGTATATATAAGAGAGCAAAATATATATATATAAGAGAAAAAAAATTATAAGAGAAAAAGTATATATATAAGCCATGTGGCAATGTTCCAAATGGTTTGAATTTAAATATGACCGTCCAGAAAAGAACTTGTATTTACATATCGTTTCATAACAGACAGGCTGTAAATATGGTACAACAATATAACCGTAATAGAATGCACTCAACGCAAAGTAGAAGAATAGAAGGGGGAAAGGGGGGAGTGGGCCAACAATCAGAGAAATGCCACTACATCTATGCCCTCATTGAGGCCTTTGGGTTTTAAAGTGTCGAGAGTATTAATCCAAGAACATATGCGGAACATTAAGAATAAAGTTAAAATACATAGTCTGCCGAGACATTATTTAGAAAGACACAATTCGACAGTCACAAAAGAAAATTTCGCTTTCACCATCTTGGAGAAGATTCCCCTGAACCCAAGAGGGGGTAATAGAGGACAACAGCTAATAAAAAGAGAGAGTTACTGGATTTATACTCTCGACACTTTAAAACCCAAAGGTTTTTTTAAAACCCAAATAATCATAACATGTTCTATAATTATACAAACCACCAATCAGCCCTCCGATGTCTCAAAAATTAGGATACATATTTTCCCATAACCTGGAACACTGCCCCAGGAGGCATGTCCAAAGAAGTACAAACATAAAGAATTAAATAAAACAAAATGATATATAAAACATAAATCTAGTTCATGAGGTCACATTGGCATTCAGAAATTGCCTAATGTGTATGAGGCCACGAGATTGAAAACAATCAGAATTAACGGGAGTAAATTGCAATTAGGAATTCCCGATAATCCAAATACCTGCTTATGTCAAATCAAAATTTAAAATCCTTTTATCTACAAACATTGGCGGAATGACTACATCTACCAATATGACATATCCCCAATCTACAGGGGATTAGCAGCAACGCAATTAATGTAACTTACCTACGAGTGGTACAATCCGATAAATCTCCTGGTGTGTGCGCAGCAGACGCAATGGAGAAACATGCCCACCAGTAACCAATGGGAGGAGACTCCCGCACACCAGCCAAAGCCATTGGACGGCTATACATTTTGAATACAGCATTTAAACCCCATCAAGGCAGCAGAGCGGCTTGCCTTGAAAAAGCGGGGAGCGAAACGCGCGCGCCGGCAGCACGGCCGTGTGGGTTCACTTGTGTGCACAGTCTGTGAAATTATAATTATATTTGCGTCTATCTATGCTAGCCCTTCTTAGGGCTGTAAATGTTTATAAATCTGACAGTCTATACAGCGGCTGTCAGCACGCTTTGATAGCAGCGCATATACGCTGTATTACCAGAGTCATTGACACTATGGGTAGACACGCTAGATATTAGCACAGTCTTACCCATTGTATTTCTGGGGCTTACAAATCAGTGAAAGTGCGGCTTTGGTGAATATCACCTATTGCAATTCTGTAACTTATAGATCTGTGACACTGCGGCTTTGATTTATGCTTACACATGCATTACAGCGCAGCAGACATTAGCGCTGACTTATTCACTATAAATCTATAAGTTTGCAGATCTGTCAGTGCGACTTTGGTGAAGGTCTGCACATATACAACAGTGCAGCAAGAGCCAAACCAATAGTCCGACAGTGTTAATACCATTTGCCGTTATCATTACTCATTCTTTCTATTAAGCCACAGTACTATTATATGATTGATAACTCCGCTACCCTGTAAAAGTAGAATCATTATTTCTACCGTTGACACAATCACTATTTTCATCCATGTGATAAACTTGCAAACAGATCGACACACAGTGAATAAATCCTCTGATTGGGATATAGTGAATTGTCTGGTCATTTATATCAATATGACAGCATAATATATATAAATTAAATATCCCTGTATGTTTGAGTGTCTGCACCAGCTCAGTGACCGATCAACAAGCACCATCGACACGGAAGTGTCGACACAGTATAACGGTACCAACGGAGACAGTTAGTCCCCTGGCATATAGAAGTATATTACCCAGGGATTGTACTACTGTAAGGTTATATATAGACCCCCTGTTGTGACCACCGCATAGAAGTGTCGACACACTGTCAACCATATAAATTATTGCACAAACAGGTAGCAGGAGTATGCAAATCATTGGGACAATTGTCACCTAATTAAGTAATAACAGTGTTTCTTGAAACAGCAACAAGTGTTACAAGAGGAATTGTCCCACACTTGTAGCAGATATTGTTTCAAATTAGACGCAACATAACAGGATTAGGTAAAAGACTGATTGAAGACACACAAGTCCCCACATGTGCTGTTTTTTAAACACGCACTATTTTTCAC
This sequence comes from Crinia signifera, assembly GCF_055691185.1. NCBI lineage: Eukaryota > Metazoa > Chordata > Amphibia > Anura > Myobatrachidae > Crinia > Crinia signifera. The sequence goes on from NC_139225.1 coordinate 123,691,732, forward strand.
TTTGTTTGTCAATCTTTGTGTTTTTTGGTTTTATATTTGGCAGTTTTAAATAAATCACTTAAAAGTTACTTTTTATTGGCTCTAATTAATTCTTCATGGTGCACCACAACAGGACACACGTTCTCTTTCTCTAAATTCTGATACATGCCCAGAGTTGCCCTAGCAACTGTTGCTGGCCCCCAAAGCGGAAGTGGGCGGGGTCTGGCCCTCTCAAGCCCCCAGCCATGCCCAGAGTTGCCCTTGCAACTGCTGCTGGCCCCCAAAGTGGAAGTGGGCGGGGCCTGGCCCTCTCAAGCCCCCAGATGCGCCCAAGGTTGCCCTGGCAACTGTTGCTGGGCTCAAAAGCGAAAGTGGGCGGGTCCTGGCCCTCTCAAGCCCACAGCCATGCCCAGGGTTGCCCTGGCAACTGTTGCTGGCCCCCAAAGCGGAAGTGGGCAAGGCCTGGCCCTCTCAAGCCCCAAGCCATGCCCAGGGTTGCCCTGGCAACTGTTGCTGGCCCCCCAAAGCGGAAGTGGGCAAGTCCTGGCCCTCTCAAGCCCCCAGCCATGCCCAGGGTTGCCCTGGGAACTGTTGCTGGCCCCCAAAGCGGAAGTGGGCGGGGCCTGGCCCTCTCCAGCCCCCAGCCATTCCAAGGGTTGCCCTGGCAACTGTTGCTGGGCTCCAAAGCGGAAGTGGGCGGGTCCTGGCCCTCTCAAGCCCCCAGCCATGTCCAGGGTTGCACTGGCAACTGTTGCTGGCCTCCAAAGCGGAAGTGTGCGGGGTCTTGCCCTCTCAAGCCCCCAGCCATACCCAGGGTTGCCCTGGCAACTGTTGCTGGCTACCAAAGCGGAAGTGGGCGGGTCCTGGCCCTCTCAAGCCCCCAGCCATGCCCAGGGTTGGCCTGGCAACTGTTGCTGGCCCCAAAGCGGAAGTGGGCAGGGCCTGGCGCTCTCCAGCCCCCAGCCATGCCCAGGGTTGCCCTGGCAACTGTTGCTGTGCTCCAAAGCGGAAGTGGGCGGGTCCTGGCTCTCTCAAGCCCACAGCCATACCCAGGATTGCCTTGGCAACTGTTGCTGGCCCCCAAAGCGGAAGTGGGCGGGGCCTGGCCATCTCAAGCCCCCAGCCGTTCCCAGGGTTGCTGGCCCCAAAGCGGAAGTGGGCGGGGCCTGGCCCTCTCCAGCCCCCAGCCATGCCCAGGGATGCACTGGCAACTGTTGCTGGCCTCCAAAGCGGAAGTGGTTGGGTCTGGCCCTCTCAAGCCCCCAGCCATGCCCAGGGTTGCACTGGCAACTGTTGCTGGCCTCCAAAGCGGAAGTGGTTGGGTCTGGCCCTCTCAAGCCCCCAGCCATGCCCAGAGTTGCCCTTGCAACTATTGCTGGCCCCCAAAGTGGAAGTGGGCGGGGCCTGGCCCTCTCAAGCCCCCAGACGCGCCCAAGGTTGCCCTGGCAACTGTTGCTGGGCTCAAAAGCGAAAGAGGGCGGGTCCTGGCCCTCTCAAGCCCACAGCCATGCCCAGGGTTGCCCTGGCAACTGTTGCTGGCCCCCAAAGCGGAAGTGGGAAGGCCTGGCCCTCTCAAGCCCCAAGCCATGCCCAGGGTTGCCCTGGCAACTGTTGCTGGCCCCCAAAGCGGAAGTGGGCAAGTCCTGGCCCTCTCAAGCCCCCAGCCATGCCCAGGGTTGCCCTGGGAACTGTTGCTGGCCCCCAAAGCGGAAGTGGGCGGGGCCTGGCCCTCTCCAGCCCCCAGCCATTCCAAGGGTTGCCCTGGCAACTGTTGCTGGGCTCCAAAGCGGAAGTGGGCGGGTCCTGGCCCTCTCAAGCCCACAGCCATGCCCAGGTTTGCACTGGCAACTGTTGCTGGCCCCCAAAGCGGAAGTGGGCGGGGCCTGGCCCTCTCAAGCCCCCAGCCATGCCCAGAGTTGCCCTGGCAACTGTTGCTGGCCCCAAAGCGGAAGTGGGCGGTTCCTGGCCCTCTCAAGCCCGCAGCCATGTCCAGGATTGCACTGGCAACTGTTGCTGGCCTCCAAAGTGGAAGTGGGCGGGGCCTGGCCCTCTCAAGCCCACAGCCATGCCCAGGGTTGCCCTAGCAACTGTTTCTGGCCTCCAAAGCGGAAGTGGGCGAGATCTGGCCCTCTCAAGCCCCAGCCATGCCCAGAGTTGCCCTGGCAACTGTTGCTGGCCCCAAAGCGGAAGTGGGCGGTTCCTGGCCCTCTCAAGCCCCCAGCCATGTCCAGGATTGCACTGGCAACTGTTGCTGGCCTCCAAAGCGGAAGTGTGCGGGGTCTTGCCCTCTCAAGCCCCCAGCCATACCCAGGGTTGCCTTGGCAACTGTTGCTGGCCCCCAAAGCGGAAGTGGGAGGGGCATAGCCCTCTCAAGCCCCCAGCCATACCCACGGTTGCCCTGGCAACTGTTGCTGGCCTCCAAAGCGGAAGTGGGCGGGGCTTGGCGCCCTTAAGCCCACAGCCATGCCCAGGCTTGCCCTGGCAACTGTTGCTGGTCCCAAAAGCGGAATTGGGCGGGGCCTGGCCCTCTTAAGCTCCCAGCCATGCTCAGGGTTGCCCTGGCAACTGTTGCTGGGTTTTTAAAAGCGAAAGAGGGCGGGTCCTGGCCCTCTCAAGCCCACAGCCATGCCCAGGGTTGCCCTGGCAACTGTTGCTGGCCCCCAAAGCGGAAGTGGGAAGGCCTGGCCCTCTCAAGCCCCAAGCCATGCCCAGGGTTGCCCTGGCAACTGTTGCTGGCCCCCAAAGCGGAAGTGGGCAAGTCCTGGCCCTCTCAAGCCCCCAGCCATGCCCAGGGGTTGCCCTGGGAACTGTTGCTGGCCCCCAAAGCGGAAGTGGGCGGGGCCTGGCCCTCTCCAGCCCCCAGCCATTCCAAGGGTTGCCCTGGCAACTGTTGCTGGGCTCCAAAGCGGAAGTGGGCGGGTCCTGGCCCTCTCAAGCCCACAGCCATGCCCAGGTTTGCACTGGCAACTGTTGCTGGCCCCCAAAGCGGAAGTGGGCGGGGCCTGGCCCTCTCAAGCCCCCAGCCATGCCCAGAGTTGCCCTGGCAACTGTTGCTGGCCCCAAAGCGGAAGTGGGCGGTTCCTGGCCCTCTCAAGCCCCCAGCCATGTCCAGGATTGCACTGGCAACTGTTGCTGGCCTCCAAAGTGGAAGTGGGCGGGGCCTGGCCCTCTCAAGCCCACAGCCATGCCCAGGGTTGCCCTAGCAACTGTTTCTGGCCTCCAAAGCGGAAGTGGGCGGGATCTGGCCCTCTCAAGCCCCCAGCCATGCCCAGAGTTGCCCTGGCAACTGTTGCTGGCCCCAAAGCGGAAGTGGGCGGTTCCTGGCCCTCTCAAGCCCCCAGCCATGTCCAGGATTGCACTGGCAACTGTTGCTGGCCTCCAAAGCGGAAGTGTGCGGGGTCTTGCCCTCTCAAGCCCCCAGCCATACCCAGGGTTGCCTTGGCAACTGTTGCTGGCCCCCAAAGCGGAAGTGGGAGGGGCATAGCCCTCTCAAGCCCCCAGCCATACCCACGGTTGCCCTGGCAACTGTTGCTGGCCTCCAAAGCGGAAGTGGGCGGGGCTTGGCGCCCTTAAGCCCACAGCCATGCCCAGGCTTGCCCTGGCAACTGTTGCTGGTCCCAAAAGCGGAATTGGGCGGGGCCTGGCCCTCTTAAGCCCCCAGCCATGCTCAGGGTTGCCCAGGGCAACTGTTGCTGGCCCCCAAAGCGGAAGTGGGCGGGTCCTGGCCCTCTCAAGCCCCCAGCCATGCTCAGGGTTGCCCTGGCAACTGTTGCTGGCCCCCAAAGCGGAAGTGGGCGAGGCCTGGCCCTCTCAAGCCCCCAGCCATGCCCAGGGTTGCCCTGGCGACTGTTGCTGGCCCCCAAAGCGGAAGTGGGCGGGGCCTGGCCCTCTCAATCCCCCAGCCGTGCCCAGGGTTGCCCTGGCATCTGTTGCTTGCCCCCAAAGCGGAAGTGGGCGGGTCCTGGCCCTCTTAAGCCCCCAGCCATGCCCAGGGTTGCCTTGGCAACTGTTGCTTGCACCCAAAGCGGAAGTGGGCGAGGCCTGGCCCTCTCAAGCCCCCAGCCGTGCCCCAGGGTTGCCCTGGCAACTGTTGCTGGCCCCCAAAGTGGAAGTGGGCGGATCCTGGCCCTCTCAAGGCCCCCAGCCGTGCCCAGGGTTGCCCTGGCAACTGTTTCTGGCCCCAAAGCGGAAGTGGGTGGGGCCTGGCCCTCTCCAGCCCCCAGCCATGCCTAGGGTTGCCCTGGCAACTGTTGCTGGGCTCCAAAGCGGAAGTGGGCGGGGCCTGGCCCTCTCAAGCCCCCAGCCCATGCCCAGGGTTGCCCTAGCAACTGTTTCTGACCTCCAAAGCGGAAGTGGGCGGGTCTGGCCCTCTCAAGCCCCCAGCCATGCCCAGAGTTGCCCTGGCAACTGTTGCTGGACCCAAAGCGGAAGTGGGCGGTTCCTGGCCCTCTCAAGCCCCCAGCCATGTCCAGGATTGCACTGGCAACTGTTGCTGGCCTACAAAGCGGAAGTGGGCGGGGCCTGGCCCTCTCAAGCCCCCAGCCATGCCCAGGGTTGCCCTAGCAACTGTTTCTGGCCTCCAAAGCGGAAGTGGGCGGGATCTGGCCCTCTCAAGCCCCAGCCATGCCCAGAGTTGCCCTGGCAACTGTTTCTGTCCCCAAAGCGGAAGTGGGCGGTTCCTGGCCCTCTCAAGCCCCCAGCCATGTCCAGGATTGCACTGGCAACTGTTGCTGGCCTCCAAAAGCGGAAGTGGGCGGGGCCTGGCCCTCTCAAGCCCCCAGCCATGCCCAGGGTTGCCCTAGGCAACTGTTTCTGGCCTCCAAAGCGGAAGTGGGCGGGATCTGGCCCTCTCAAGCCCCAGCCATGCCCAGAGTTGCCCTAGCAACTGTTGCTGGTCCCAAAGCGGAAGTGGGCGGTTCCTGGCCCTCTCAAGCCCCCAGCCATGTCCAGGATTGCACTGGCAACTGTTGCTGGCCTCCAAAGCGGAAGTGGGCGGGGCCTGGCCCTCTCAAGCCCCAAGCCATGCCCAGGGTTGCCCTAGCAACTGTTTCTGGCCTCCAAAGCGGAAGTGGGCGGGATCTGGCCCTCTCAAGCCCCCAGCCATGCCCAGAGTTGCCCTGGCAACTGTTTCTAGCCCCAAAGCGGAAGTAGGTGGGGCCTGGCCCTCTCCAGCCCCCAGCCATGACCAGGGTTGCCCTGGCAACTGTTGCTGGGCTCCAAAGCGGAAGTGGGCGGGTCCTGGCCCTCTCAAGCCCACAGCCATGCCCAGGATTGCACTGGCAACTGTTGCTGGCCTCCAAAGCGGAAGTGGTCGGGGCCTGGCCCTCTCAAGCACCCAGCCATGCCCAGGGTTGCCCTAGCAACTGTTTCTGGCCTCCAAAGCGGAAGTGGGCGGGATCTGGACCTCTCAAGCCCCCAGCCATGCCCAGAGTTGCCCTGGCAACTGTTGCTGGCCCCAAAGCGGAAGTGGGCGGTTCCTGGCCCTCTCAAGCCCCCAGCCATGTCCAGGATTGCACTGGCAACTGTTGCTGGCCTCCAAAGCGGAAGTGGGCGGGTCCTGGCCCTCTCAAGCCCACAGACATGCCCAGGCTTGCCCTGGCAACTGTTGCTGGTCCCAAAAGCGAAATTGGGCGGGGCCTGGCCCTCTTAAGCCCCCAGCCATGCTCAGGGTTGCCCAGGGCAACTGTTGCTGGCCCCCAAAGCGGAAGTGGGCGGATCCTGGCCCTCTCAAGCCCCCAGCCATGCTCAGGGTTGCCCTGGCAACTGTTGCTGGCCCCCAAAGCGGAAGTGGGCGAGGCCTGGCCCTCTCAAGCCCCCAGCCATGCCCAGGGTTGCCCTGGCGACTGTTGCTGGCCCCCAAAGCGGAAGTGGGCGGGGCCTGGCCCTCTCAAGCCCCCAGCCGTGCCCAGGGTTGCCCTGGCAACTGTTGCTTGCCCCCAAAGCGGAAGTGGGCGGGTCCTGGCCCTCTTAAGCCCCCAGCTATGCCCAGGGTTGCCTTGGCAACTGTTGCTTGCCCCCAAAGCGGAAGTGGGCGAGGCCTGGCCCTCTCAAGCACCCAGCCATGCCCAGGGTTGCCCTGGCAACTGTTGTTGGCCCCCAAAGCGAAAGTGGGCGGATCCTGGCCCTCTCAAGCCCCAGCCGTGCCCAGGGTTGCCCTGGCAACTGTTGCTGGCCCCCAAAGTGGGAAGTGGGCGGATCCTGGCCCTCTCAAGCCCCCAGCGGTGCCCAGGGTTGCCCTGGCAACTGTTTTTTGGCCCCAAAGCGGAAGTGGGTGGGGCCTGGCCCTCTCCAGCCCCCAGCCATGCCTAGGGTTGCCCTGGCAACTGTTGCTGGGCTCCAAAGCGGAAGTGGGCGGGTCCTGGCCCTCTCAAGCCCACAGCCATGCCCAGGATTGCACTGGCAACTGTTGCTGGCCTCCAAAGCGGAAGTGGGCGGGGCCTGGCCCTCTCAAGCCCCCAGCCATGCCCAGGGTTGCCCTAGCAACTGTTTCTGACCTCCAAAGCGGAAGTGGGCGGGATCTGGCCTCTCAAGCCCCCAGCCATGCCCAGAGTAGCCCTGGCAACTGTTGCTGGCCCCAAAGCGGAAGTGGGCGGTTCCTGGCCCTCTCAAGCCCCCAGCCATGTCCAGGATTGCACTGGCAACTGTTGCTGGCCTCCAAAGCGGAAGTGGGCGGGGCCTGGCCCTCTCAAGCCCCCAGCCATGCCCAGGGTTGCCCTAGTAACTGTTTCTGGCCTCCAAAGCGGAAGTGGGCGGGATCTGGCCCTCTCAAGCCCCCTGCCATGCCCAGAGTTGCCCTGGCAACTGTTGCTGGCCCCAAAGCGGAAGTGGGCGGTTCCTGGCCCTCTCAAGCCCCCAGCCCATGTCCAGGATTGCACTGGCCACTGTTGCTGGCCTCCAAAGCGGAAGTGGGCGGGGCCTGGCCCTCTCAAGCCCCCAGCCATGCCCAGGGTTGCCCTAGCAACTGTTTCTGGCCTCCAAAGCGGAAGTGGGCGGGATCTGGCCCTCTCAAGCCCCCAGCCATGCCCAGAGTTGCCCTGGCAACTGTTTCTGGCCCCAAAGGGGAAGTGGGCGGTTCCTGGCCCTCTCAAGCCCCAGCCATGTCCAGGATTGCACTGGCAACTGTTGCTGGCCTCCAAAGCGGAAGTGGGCGGGGCCTGGCCCTCTCAAGCCCCCAGCCATGCCCAGGGTTGCCCTAGCAACTGTTTCTGGCCTCCAAAGCGGAAGTGGGCGGGATCTGGCCCTCTCAAGCCCCCAGCCATGCCCAGAGTTGCCCTGGCAACTGTTGCTGGCCCAAAAGCGGAAGTGGGCGGGTCCTGGCCCTCTCAAGCCCACAGCCATGTCCAGGGTTGCACTGGCAACTGTTGCTGGCCCCCAAAGCGGAAGTGGGCGGGTCCTGGCCCTCTCAAGCCCACAGCCATGTCCAGGGTTGCACTGGCAACTGTTGCTGGCCCCCAAAGCGGAAGTGGGCGGGGCCTGGCCCTCTCAAGCCCCCAGCCATGCCCAGGGTTGCCCTGGCAACTGTTGCTGGGCTCCAAAGCGGAAGTGGGCGGGTCCTGGCCCTCTCAAATCCCGAGCCATGCCCAGGGTTGCCCTGGCAACTGTTGCAGGCCCCAAAGCAAAATTGGGCGGGGCCTGGCCCTCTCCAGCCACCAGCCATGCCCAGGGTTGCCCTGCCAATTATTGCTGGCCTCTTAAGAGGAAGTGGGTGGGTCCTGGCCCTCTCAAGCCCCCAGCCATGGCCAGGGTTGCCCTGGCAACTGTTGCTGCCCCCCAAAGTGGAAGTGGGCGGGGCCCTGCCCTCTCAAGCTCCCAGCCATGCCGAGGATTGCACTGGCAACTGTTGCTGGCCCCAAAGTGGAAGTGGGAGGGTCTTGGCCCTCTCAAGCTCCCAGCCATGCCCAGGATTGCACTGGCAACTGTTGCTGGCCCCAAAGTGGAAGTGGGCGGGGCCTGGCCCTCTCCAGCCCCCAGTTATGCCCAGGGTTGCCCTGGCAACTGTTGCTGGGCTCCAAAGCGGAAGTGGGCGGGTCCTGGCCCTCTCAAGCCCCCAGCCGTGCCCAGGGTTGCCCTGGCAACTGTTGCTGGCCCCCAAGGCGGAAGTGGGCGGGTCCTGGCCCTCTCAAGCCCCCAGCCATGCTCAGGGTTGCAAAACAGAATGGTCTTTCATCAGCCAGTATGGGAGCCATCACAAAAAATTAGAAAACATCATACAGAGGAATTGGAGAATCTTACAAGATGACCCTGTGATTGGCGAAAAAATACCCAAGAGACCATCCTTTATCTATAGGAGAGCCAAATCCCTAAAAAATCAGTTAGTACGGAGCGCTCTCATAGAGAAACCTCCGAGTACCAGAAATGTAGGTTTTCATAGATGCGGCGAGTGCACAATGTGCAAAACTACCACCAGGCCTAACATTGAAAGGAAATATACTGAATTTAAGATCAATGATAAAACCTACAAAATAAAAGATTTCATCACCTGTCATACACGAAACGTGATTTATTTTTTGGAGTGCACCTGTGGCCTTATATATGTCGGCAAGACCTCCAGAAATTTAAAAGTGAGGCTTGCCGAACACATATATAATATTCGAAAAGGTCTTATGAGCCACTCAGTTTCTGAGCACTTTAAAATGAAACACGGGAGCAATGAGAAGCATATAAAAAGGTTTTTAGGAATCCAAGTAGCAAAAAACACCTGGAAAGAGAAAAATGTGGAGAAACTTCTTGCCCAGAGTGAAATGCGCTGGATTTTTAATTTAAATACCCTCACACCACATGGACTCAATATTGATTTCGAGTTGAAGTGGTTTTTAGATTAACTTGTTTTAATGTGTAATATTACCTGTATCTTAATCCTCTTTTTTATCTATTTATTTATTCTATATGGCACCTGGCGGATCCATACACAAAATATGGCCACATCAGGGATGGACTCAGCCTGAATGAAGTAGGGCTTAGATTACAGATGTGGCCATATAGGATTTTTTGCCCAATCTGCTGACCTGCCAGCTTCCAAAATGGAGATTTGGGAACATTAGAAATATCAAAGGATCGCAAAAGATTCCCCATAAGAATGAACTACATTGAATGATGAAAGGTCACCGTCGTCAATATAAACATGAATCGCTAGATGTAACCCTGCAAATCTTGTAAATTGGATCCGGAGATGAACAAGTCGCATTGGAACGCAAACAGGAAGCGTTCTGAAATGCAAGCGTCACATCCGGTGGTGCAACTTCCGGTCTGGACGACGCGAGATTCTGCGCATTCAACCTAGTTCCTATTGCCCATGCCTGCAGTGTCCGCATCTGAGCGGAACTACACTGCGGGGGACTTTTATCTCATGTGCACAAACAGGAGAAAAGTCTGAAGTGCACAAAAAAAAAAAAAAAAAAAAAAAAATATTTGAAAAAAAAAAAAAAAACACCAAAAAACGTCACTTCCGGTCAAACGGAGGTGTGCAATGCAGGTGATTTGGTTTAGCTAATCACCTAGGGTATAAAAACCCTTACCTTCAGTGTGCTGGCATCCACATCTGAAGAAGGAACCTGATTCCGAAACATGTTATGAGGATGCCAACACTCTGACGGGAGGACTCTGCTGCTATACCTGTGTATCCCCATCCAAAGCCTGTGCGGTGGTGCTTCTATTCCTGCTACCCGGGACCTACCATCTATAGCACCTAGCCCACCGCACCTCCCTGGAATGGTGAGATAAAAGCATCAGATTTCCCCGTCGTGTCCATTGTACATGCACTTTGAAATATTTATGCATTGTCACTTTGGAATTGTATATATTGTATTGCTGCTGCACTTGCACTTTGCACATTCTGTTTTTGCATTTGCACTTTTATTGTGAATTTCCTGTGTAATAAATCTTTGTTCTGGTAAAAATTCCCCACTGTGGGTCCAGATTATTCACATATCCACTTTAGAATATTTGCGCCTAGCCTGTTGACCTGAACCCCCCTTTTTTCTGCAACTGTTGCTGGCCCCAAAGCGGAAGTGGGCGGGGCCTGGCCCTCTCCAGCCCCCAGCCATGCCCAGGGTTGCACTGGCAACTGTTGCTGGCCTCCAAAGCGGAAGTGGGCGGGGCCTGGCCCTCTCAAGCCCCCAGCCATGCCCAGAGTTGCCCTGGCAACTGTTGCTGGCCCCCAAAGCGGAAGTGGGCGGGGCCTGGCCCTCTCAAGCCCCCAGCCGTGCCCAGGGTTGCCCTGGCTACTGTTGCTGGGCTCCAAAGCAGAAGTGGGCGAGTCCTGGCCCTCTCAAGCCCACAGCAATGCCCAGGGTTGCACTGGCAACTGTTGCTGGCCCCCAAAGCGGAAGTGGGTGGGGCCTGGCCCTATCAAGCCCCCAGTCATGCCCAGGGTTGCCCTAGCAACTGTTTCTGGCATCCAAAGCGGAAGTGGGCGGGATCTGGCCCTCTCAAGCCCCCAGCCATGCCCAGAGTTGCCCTGGCAACTGTTTCTGGCCCCAAAGCGGAAGTGGGCGGTTCCTTGCCCTCTCAAGCCCCCAGCCATGTCCAGGATTGCACTGGCAACTGTTGCTGGCCTCCAAAGCGAAAGTGGGCGGGGCCTGGCCCTCTCAAGCCCCCAGTCATGCCCAGGGTTGCCCTAGCAACTGTTTCTGGCCTCCAAAGCGGAAGTGGGCGGGATCTGGCCCTCTCAAGCCCCCAGCCATGCCCAGAGTTGCCCTGGCAACTGTTGCTGGCCCCAAAGCGGAAGTGGGCGGTTCCTGGCACTCTCAAGCCCCCAGCCATGTCCAGGATTGCACTGGCAACTGTTGCTGGCCTCCAAAGCGGAAGTGGGCGGGGCCTGGCCCTCTCAATCCCCAAGCCATGCCCAGGGTTGCCCTAGCAACTGTTTCTGGCCTCCAAAGCGGAAGTGGGCGGGATCTGGCCCTCTCAAGCCCCCAGCCATGCCCAGGGTTGCCCTGGCAACTGTTGCTGGCCCCCAAAGCGGAAGTGGGTGGGGCCTGGCCCTATCAAGCCCCCAGTCATGCCCAGGGTTGCCCTAGCAACTGTTTCTGGCATCCAAAGCGGAAGTGGGCGGGATCTGGCCCTCTCAAGCCCCCAGCCATGCCCAGAGTTGCCCTGGCAACTGTTTCTGGCCCCAAAGCGGAAGTGGGCGGTTCCTTGCCCTCTCAAGCCCCCAGCCATGTCCAGGATTGCACTGGCAACTGTTGCTGGCCTCCAAAGCGGAAGTGGGCGGGGCCTGGCCCTCTCAAGCCCCCAGTCATGCCCAGGGTTGCCCTAGCAACTGTTTCTGGCCTCCAAAGCGGAAGTGGGCGGGATCTGGCCCTCTCAAGCCCCCAGCCATGCCCAGAGTTGCCCTGGCAACTGTTGCTGGCCCCAAAGCGGAAGTGGGCGGTTCCTGGCACTCTCAAGCCCCCAGCCATGTCCAGGATTGCACTGGCAACTGTTGCTGGCCTCCAAAGCGGAAGTGGGCGGGGCCTGGCCCTCTCAATCCCCAAGCCATGCCCAGGGTTGCCCTAGCAACTGTTTCTGGCCTCCAAAGCGGAAGTGGGCGGGATCTGGCCCTCTCAAGCCCCCAGCCATGCCCAGGGTTGCCCTGGCAACTGTTGCTGGCCCCCAAAGCGGAAATGGGCGAAGCCTGGCCCTCTCAAGCCCCCAGCCATGCCCAGGGTTGCCCTGGCAACTGTTGCTGGCCCCCAAAGCAGAAGTGGGCGGGGCTTGGCCCTCTCCAGCCCCCAGCCATGCCCAGGATTGCCCTGGCAACTGTTGCTGGGCTCCAAAGCGGAAGTGGGCGGGTCCTGGCCCTCTCAAGCCCACAGAAATGCCCAGGATTGTACTGGCAACTGTTGCTGGCCTCCAAAGCGGAAGTGGGCGGGATCTGGCCCTCTCAAGCCCCCAGCCATGCCCAGAGTTGCCCTGGCAACTGTTGCTGGCCCCCAAAGCGGAAGTGGGCGGGTCCTGGCCCTCTCAAGCCCACAGTCGTGTCCAGGGTTGCACTAGCAACTGTTTCTGGCCCCCAAAGCGGAAGTGGGTGGGGCCTGGCCCTTTTCAGCCACCAGCCATGCCCAAGGTTGCCCTGGCAACTGTTGCTGGGCTCCAAAGCTGAAGTGGGCGGGTCCTGGCCCTCTCAAGTCCCCAGCCATGCCCAGGGTTGCCCTGGCAACTGTTGCTGGCCCCAAAGCGGAAGTGGGCGGTGCCTGGCCCTCTCCAGCCACCAGCCATGCCCAGGGTTGCCCTGGCAACTGTTGCTGGCCTCCAAAGCGGAAGTGGGCGGGGCCTGGCCCTCTCAAGCCCCCAGCCATGCCCAGGGTTGCCCTGCCAATTGTTGCTGGCCTCTAAAGAGGAAGTGGGCGGGTTCTGGCCCTCTCAAGCCCCCAGCCATGCCCATCGTTACCCTGGCAACTGTTGCTGGCCTCCAAAGCGGAAGTGGGCGGGTCCTGGCCCTCTCAAGCTCCCAGCCATGCCCAGGATTGCACTGGCAACTGTTGCTGGCCTCCAAAGCGGAAGTGGGCGGGGTGTGGCCCTCTCAAGCCCACAGCCATGCCCTGAGTTGCCCTGGCAACTGTTGCTGGCCCCCAAAGCGGAAGTGGGCGGGGCCTGGCCCTCTCAAGCCCCCAGCCATGTCCAGGATTGCACTAGCAACTGTTGCTGGCCTCCAAAGCGGAAGTGGGTGGGGCCTGGCCCTCTCAAGCCCTCAGCCATGCCCAGGGTTGCCCTAGCAACTGTTTCTGGCCTCCAAAGCGAAAGTGGGCGGGATCTGGCCCTCTCAAGCCCCCAGCCATGCCCAGAGTTGCCCTGGCAACTGTTGCTGGCCCAAAAGCGGAAGTGGGCTAGTCCTGGCCCTCTCAAGCCCACAGCCATGTCCAGGGTTGCACTGGCAACTGTTGCTGGCCCCCAAAGCGGAAGTGGGCGGGTCCTGGCCCTCTCAAGCCCACAGCCATGTCCAGGGTTGCACTGGCAACTGTTGCTGGCCCCCCAAAGCGGAAGTGGGCGGGGCCTGGCCCTCTCAAGCCCCCAGCCATGCCCAGGGTTGCCCTCGCAACTGTTGCTGGGCTCCAAAGCGGAAGTGGGCGGGTCCTGGCCCTCTCAAGCTCCCAGCCATGCCCAGGATTGCACTGGCAACTGTTGCTGGCCTCCAAAGCGGAAGTGGGCGGGGTGTGGCCCTCTCAAGCCCACAGCCATGCCCTGAGTTGCCCTGGCAACTGTTGCTGGCCCCCAAAGCGGAAGTGGGCGGGGCCTGGCCCTCTCAAGCCCCCAGCCATGCCCAGGGTTGCCCTGGCAACTGTTGCTGGCCTCCAAAGCGGAAGTGGGCGGGTCCTGGCCCTCTCAAGCTCCCAGCCATGCCCAGGATTGCACTGGCAACTGTTGCTGGCCTCCAAAGCGGAAGTGGGCGGGGTGTGGCCCTCTCAAGCCCACAGCCATGCCCTGAGTTGCCCTGGCAACTGTTGCTGGCCCCCAAAGCGGAAGTGGGCGGGGCCTGGCCCTCTCAAGCCCCCAGCCATGTCCAGGATTGCACTAGCAACTGTTGCTGGCCTCCAAAGCGGAAGTGGGTGGAACCTGGCCCTCTCAAGCCCTCAGCCATGCCCAGGGTTGCCCTAGCAACTGTTTCTGGCCTCCAAAGCGAAAGTGGGCGGGATCTGGCCCTCTCAAGCCCCCAGCCATGCCCAGAGTTGCCCTGGCAACTGTTGCTGGCCCAAAAGCGGAAGTGGGCGGGTCCTGGCCCTCTCAAGCCCACAGCCATGTCCAGGGTTGCACTGGCAACTGTTGCTGGCCCCCAAAGCGGAAGTGGGCGGGTCCTGGCCCTCTCAAGCCCACAGCCATGTCCAGGGTTGCACTGGCAACTGTTGCTGGCCCCCAAAGCGGAAGTGGGCGGGGCCTGGCCCTCTCAAGCCCCCAGCCATGCCCAGGGTTGCCCTGGCAACTGTTGCAGGCCCCAAAGCAAAATTTGGCGTGGCCTGGCCCTCTCCAGCCACCAGCCATGCCCAGGGTTGCCCTGGCTACTGTTGCTGGCCTCCAAAGCGGAAGTGGGCGGCGTCTGGCCCTCTCAAGCCCCCAGCCATGCCCAGGGTTGCCCTGCCAATTGTTGCTGGCCTCTAAAGAGGAAGTGGGTGGGTCCTGGCCCTCTCAAGCCCCCAGCCATGGCCAGGGTTGCCCTGGCAACTGTTTCTGCCCCCCAAAGCGGAAGTGGGCGGGGCCCTGCCCTCTCAAGCTCCCAGCCATGCCCAGGATTGCACTGGCAACTGTTGCTGGCCCCAAAGTGGAAGTGGGAGGGTCTTGGCCCTCTCAAGCTTTCAGCCATGCCCAGGATTGCACTGGCAACTGTTGCTGGCCCCAAAGTGGAAGTGGGCGGGGCCTGGCCCTCTCCAGCCCCCAGCCATGCCCAGGGTTGCCCTGGCAACTGTTGCTGGGCTCCAAAGCGGAAGTGGGCGGGTCCTGGCCCTCTCAAGCCCCCAGCCGTGCCCAGGGTTGCCCTGGTAACTGTTGCTGGCCCCCAAGGCGGAAGTGGGCGGGTCCTGGCCCTCTCAAGCCCCCAGCCATGCTCAGGGTTGCCCTGGCAACTGTTGCTGGCCCCCAAAGCGGAAGTGGGCGGGTCCTGGCCCTCTCAAGCTCCAGCCATGCCCAGGGTTGCCCTGGCAACTGTTGCTGGCCACCAAAGCGGAAGTGGGCGGGGTCTGGCCCTCTCAAGCCCCCAGCCATGCCCAGGGTTGCCCTGGCAACTGTTGCTGGGCTCCAAAGAGGAAGTGGGCGGGTCCTGGCCCTCTCAAGCCCCCAGTCGTGCCCAGGTTTGCCCTGGCAACTGTTGCTGGCCCCAAAGCGGAAGTGGGCGGGGCCTGGCCCTCTCCAGCCCCCAGCCATGCCCAGGGTTGCACTGGCAACTGTTGCTGGCCTCCAAAGCGGAAGTGGGCGGGGCCTGGCCCTCTAAAGCCCCCAGCCATGCCCAGAGTTGCCCTGGCAACTGTTGCTGGCCCCCAAAGCGGAAGTGGGCGGGGCCTGGCCCTCTCAAGCCCCCAGCCATGCCCAGGGTTGCCCTGGCTACTGTTGCTGGGCTCCAAAGCAGAAGTGGGCGAGTCCTGGCCCTCTCAAGCCCACAGCAATGCCCAGGGTTGCACTGGCAACTGTTGCTGGCCCCCAAAGCGGAAGTGGGCGGGGCCTGGCCCTCTCAAGCCCCCAGTCATGCCCAGGGTTGCCCTAGCAACTGTTTCTGGCATCCAAAGTGGAAGTGGGCGGGATCTGGCCCTCTCAAGCCCCCAGCCATGCCCAGAGTTGCCCTGGCAACTGTTTCTGGCCCCAAAGCGGAAGTGGGCGGTTCCTGGCACTCTCAAGCCCCCAGCCATGTCCAGGATTGCACTGGCAACTGTTGCTGGCCTCCAAAGCGGAAGTGGGCGGGGCCTGGCCCTCTCAAGCCCCAAGCCATGCCCAGGGTTGCCCTAGCAACTGTTTCTGGCCTCCAAAGCGGAAGTGGGCGGGATCTGGCCCTCTCAAGCCCCCAGCCATGCCCAGGGTTGCTGGCCCCCAAAGCGGAAGTGGGCGAGGCCTGGCCCTCTCAAGCCCCCAGCCATGCCCAGGGTTGCCCTGGCAACTGTTGCTGGCCCCCAAAGCGGAAGTGGGTGGGGCTTGGCCCTCTCAAGTCCCCAGCTGTGCCCAGGGTTGCCCTGGCAACTGTTGCTGGCCCCCAAAGCGGAAGTGGGCGGGGCTTGGCCCTCTCCAGCCCCCAGCCATGCCCAGGATTGCCCTGGCAACTGTTGCTGGGCTCCAAAGCGGAAGTGGGCGGGTCCTGGCCCTCTCAAGCCCACAGAAATGCCCAGGATTGCACTGGCAACTGTTGCTGGCCTCCAAAGCGGAAGTGGGCGGGATCTGGCCCTCTCAAGCCCCCAGCCATGCCCAGAGTTGCCCTGGCAACTGTTGCTGGCCCCCAAAGCGGAAGTGGGCGGGTCCTGGCCCTCTCAAGCCCACAGTCGTGTCCAGGGTTGCACTGGCAACTGTTTCTGGCCCCCAAAGCGGAAGTGGGTGGGGCCTGGCCCTTTTCAGCCACCAGCCATGCCCAAGGTTGCCCTGGCAACTGTTGCTGGGCTCCAAAGCGGACGTGGGCGGGTCCTGGCCCTCTCAAGTCCCCAGCCATGCCCAGGGTTGCCCTGGCAACTGTTGCTGGCCCCAAAGCGGAAGTGGGCGGTGCCTGGCCCTCTCCAGCCACCAGCCATGCCCAGGGTTGCCCTGGCAACTGTTGCTGGCCTCCAAAGCGGAAGTGGGCGGGGTCTGGCCCTCTCAAGCCCCCAGCCATGCCCAGGGTTGCCCTGGCAACTGTTGCTGGCCCCCAAAGCGGAATTGGGCGGGGCCTGGCCCTCTCAAGCCCCCAGCCATGCCCAGGGTTGCCCTGCCAATTGTTGCTGGCCTCTAAAGAGGAAGTAGGCGGGTCCTGGCCCTCTCAAGCCCCCAGCCATGTCCATCGTTACCCTGGCAACTGTTGCTGGCCTCCAAAGCGGAAGTGGGCGGGTCCTGGCCCTCTCAAGCTCCCAGCCATGCC
Source organism: Crinia signifera (assembly GCF_055691185.1). NCBI lineage: Eukaryota > Metazoa > Chordata > Amphibia > Anura > Myobatrachidae > Crinia > Crinia signifera. The sequence goes on from NC_139225.1 coordinate 123,708,209, forward strand.
CAGGATTGCACTGGCAACTGTTGCTGGCCTCCAAAGCGGAAGTGGGCGGGGTGTGGCCCTCTCAAGCCCACAGCCATGCCCTGAGTTGCCCTGGCAACTGTTGCTGGCCCCCAAAGCGGAAGTGGGCGGGGCCTGGCCCTCTCAAGCCCCCAGCCGTGCCCAGGGTTGCCCTGGCAACTGTTGCTGGGCTCCAAAGCGGAAGTGGGCGGGTCCTGGCCCTCTCAAGCCCCCAGCCGTGCCCAGGGTTGCCCTGGCAACTGTTGCTGGCCCCAAAGCGGAAGTGGGCGGGGCCTGGCCCTCTCCAGCCCGCAGCCATGCCTAGGATTGCACTGGCAACTGTTGCTGGCCTCCAAATCGGAAGTGGGCGGGGTCTGGCCCTCTCAAGCCCACAGCAATGCCCTGAGTTGCCCTGGCAACTGTTGCTGGCCCTCAAAGCGGAAGTGGGCGGGTCCTGGCCCTCTCAAGCCCCCAGCCATGCCCAGGGTTGCCCTGGCAACTGTTGCTGGCCCCCAAAGCGGAAGTGGGCGGGGCCTGGCCCTCTTAAGCCCCCAGCCGTGCCCTGGGTTGCCGTGGCAACTGTTGCTGGGTTCCAAAGCGGAAGTGGGCGAGTCCTGGCCCTCTCAAGCCCACAGCCATGCCCAGGGTTGCACTGGCAACCTTTGCTGGCCCCCAAAGCGGAATTGGGCGGGCCCTGGTACTCTCAAGTCCCCAGCCATGCCCAGGGTTGCCCTGGCAACTTTTGCTGGCCCCCAAAGCGGAAGTGGGCGGGGCCTGGCCCTCAAAAGCCCCCAGCCGTGCCCAGGGTTGCCATTGCAACTGTTGCTGGGCTCCAAAGCGGAAGTGGGCGGGTCCTGGCCCTCTCAAACCCCCAGCCGTACCCTGGGTTGCCCTGGCAACTGTTGCTGGCCCCAAAGCGGAAGTGGGCGGGGCGTGGCCCTCTCAAGCCCCCAGCCATGCCCAGGGTTGCCCTGGCAACTTTTGCTGGCCCCCAAAGCGGAAGTGTGCGGATTCTTGCCCTCTCAAGCCCCCAGCCATACCCTGGGTTGCCTTGGCAACTGTTGCTGGCCCCCAAAGCGGAATTGTGCGGGGCCTGGCCCTCTTAAGCCCCAAGCCATGCCCAGGGTTGCCCTGGCAACTGTTGCTGGCCCCCAAAGCGGAAGTGGGCGAGGCCTTGCCCTCTCAAGCCCCCAGCCATGCCCAGGGTTGCCCTGGCAACTGTTGCTGGCCCCCAAAGCGGAAGTGAGCGGGTCCTGGCCCTCTCAAGCCACCAGCCATGCCCAGTGTTGCCCTGGCAACTGTTGCTGGCCCCCAAATCGGAAGTGGGCGTGGCCTGGCCCTCTCAAGCCCCCAGCCGTGCCAAGGGTTGCCCTGGCAACTGTTGCTGGCCCCAAAGCGGAAGTGGGTGGGTCATGGACCTCTCAAGCCCCCAGCCATGCCCAGGGTTGCCCTGGGAACTGTTGCTGGCCCCAAAGCGTAAGTGGGCGGGGCCTGGCCCTCTCCAGCCCCCAGCCATGCCCAGGGTTGCCCAGGCAACTGTTGATGGGCTCCAAAGCGGAAGTTGGCGGGTCCTGTCACTCTCAAGCCCACAGCCATGTCCAGGGTTGCACTGGCAACTGTTGCTGGCCCCCAAAGCGGAAGTGGGCCGGGCCTGGCCCTCTCAAGCCCCCAGCCATGCCCAGGGTTGCCCTGGCAACTGTTGCTGCGCTCCAAAGCGGAAGTGGGCAGGTCCTGGCCCTCTCAAGCCCCCAGCCATGCCCAGGGTTGCCCTGGCAACTGTTGCTGGCCCCAAAGCGGAAGTGGGCGGGGCCTGGCCCTCAAAAGCCCCCAGCCGTGCCCAGGGTTGCCATTGCAACTGTTGCTGGGCTCCAAAGCGGAAGTGGGCGGGTCCTGGCCCTCTCAAACCCCCAGCCGTACCCTGGGTTGCCCTGGCAACTGTTGCTGGCCCCAAAGCGGAAGTGGGCGGGGCGTGGCCCTCTCAAGCCCCCAGCCATGCCCAGGGTTGACCTGGCAACAGTTGCTGGCCTCCAAAGCGGAAGTGTGCGGGGTCTTGCCCTCTCAAGCCCCCAGCCATACCCAGGGTTGCATTAGCAACTGTTGCTGGCCCCCAAAGCGGAAGTGGGAGGGGCCTGGCCCTCTCAAGCCCCCAGCCATGCCCAGGGTTGCACTGGCAACTGTTGCTGGCCCCCAAAGCGGAAGTGGGCGATGCCTGGCCCTCTCAAGCCCCCAGACATGCCCAGGGTTGCCCTGGCAACTTTTGCTGGCCACAAAGCAGAAGTGGGCGAGGCCTGGCCCTCTCAAGCACCCAGCCATGCCCAGGGTTGCCCTGGCAACTGTTGCTGGCCCCCAAAGCGGAAGTGGGCGGGGCTTGGCCCTCTCAAGCCCCCGGCTGTGCCCAGGGTTGCCCTGGCAACTGTTGCTGGCCCCAAAGCGGAAGTGGGCGGGGCCTGGCCCTCTTCAGCCCCCAGCCATGCCCAGGATTGCCCTAGCTACTGTTGCTGGGCTCCAAAGCGGAAGTGGGCGGGTCCTGGCCCTCTCAAGCCCACAGCCATGCCCAGGATTGCACTGGCAACTGTTGCTGGCCCCAAAGCGGAAGTGGGCGGGGCCTGGCCCTCTCCAGCCACCAGCCATGCCCAGGGTTGCCTTGGCAACTGTTGCTGGCCTCCAAAGCGGAAGTGGGCGGGGTCTGGCCCTCTCAAGCCCCCAGCCATGCCCACGGATGCCCTGGCAACTGTTGCTGCCCCCCAAAGCGGAAGTGGGCGGGGCCTGGCCCTCTCAAGCCCCCAGCCATGCATAGGGTTGCCCTGCCAATTGTTGCTGGCCTCTAAAGAGGAAGTGGGCGGGTCCTGGCCCTCTCAAGCCCCCAGCCATGCCCAGGGTTTCCCTGGCAACAGTTGCTGGCCTCCAAAGCGGAAGTGTGCGGAGTCTTGCCCTCTCAAGCCCCCAGCCATACCCAGGGTTGCCTTGGCAACTGTTGCTGGCCCCCAAAGCGGAAGTGGGAGGGGCATGGCCCTCTCAAGCCCCATCCACGGTTGCCCTGGCAACTGTTGCTGGCCTCCAAAGCGGAAGTGGGCGGGGCTTAGCGCCATTAAGCCCAAAGCCATGCCCAGGCTTGCCCTGGCAACTGTTGCTGGTCCCAAAAGCGGAATTGTGCGGGGCCTGGCCCTCTTAAGCCCCCAGCCATGCCCAGGGTTGCCCTGGCAACTGTTGCTGGCCCCCAAAGCGGAAGTGGGCGAGGCCTGGCCCTCTCAGGCCCCCAGCCATGCCCAGGGTTGCCCTGGCAACTGTTGCTGGCCCCCAAAGCGGAACTGGGCGGGTCCTGGCCCTCTCAAGCCCCCAGCCATGCCCAGGGTTGCACTGGCAACTGTTGCTGGCCCCCAAAGCGGAAGTGGGCGAGGCCTGGCCCTCTCAAGCCCCCAGCCATGCCCAGGGTTGCCCTGGCAACTGTTGCTGGCCCCCAAAGCGGAAGTGGGCGAGGCCTGGCCCTCTCAAGCCCCCAGCCATGCCCAGGGTTGCCCTGGCAACTGTTGCTGGCCCCCAAAGCAGAAGTGGGCGGGGCTTGGCCCTCTCAAGTCCCCAGCTGTGCCCAGGGTTGCCCTGGCAACTGTTGCTGGGCTCCAAAGCGGAAGTGGGCGGGTCCTGGCCCTCTCAAGCCCACAGCCATGCCCAGGATTGCACTGGCAACTGTTGCTGGCGTCCAAAGCGGAAGTGGGCGGGATCTGGCCCTCTCAAGCCCCCAGCCATGCCCAGAGTTGCCCTGGCAACTGTTGCTGGCCCCCAAAGCGGAAGTGGGCGGGTCCTGGCCCTCTCAAGCCCACAGCCGTGTCCAGGGTTGCACTGGCAACTGTTTCTGGCCCCCAAAGCGGAAGTGGGTAAGGCCTGGCCCTTTCCAGCCACCAGCCATGCCCAAGGTTGCCCTGGCAACTGTTGCTGGGCTCCAAAGCGGAAGTGGGCGGGTCCTGGCCCTCTCAAGTGCCCAGCCATGCCCAGGGTTGCCCTCGCAACTGTTGCTGGCCCCAAAGCGGAAGTGGGCGGTGCCTGGCCCTCGCCAGCCACCAGCCATGCCCAGGGTTGCCCTGGCAACTGTTTCTGGCCTCCAAAGCGGAAGTGGGCGGGGTCTGGCCGTCTCAAGCCCCCAGCAGTGCCCAGGGTTGCCCTGGCAACTGTTGCTGGCCCCCAAAGCGGAAGTGGGCGGTGCCTGGCCCTCTCCAGCCACCAGCCATGCCCAGGGTTGCCCTGGCAACTGTTTCTGGCCCCCAAAGCGGAAGTGGGCGGGTCATAGCCCTCTCAAGCCCCCAGCCATGCCCAGGGTTGCCCTGGGAACTGTTGCTGGCCCCAAAGCGTAAGTGGGCGGGGCCTGGCCCTCTCCAGCCCCCATCCATGCCCAGGGTTGCCCAGGCAACTGTTGATGGGCTCCAAAGCGGAAGTTGGCGGGTCCTGGCACTCTCAAGCCCACAGCCATGTCCAGGGTTGCACTGGCAACTGTTGCTGGCCCCCAAAGCGGAAGTGGGCCGGGCCTGGCCCTCTCAAGCCCCCAGCCATGCCCAGGGTTGCCCTGGCAACTGTTGCTGCGCTCCAAAGCGGAAGTGGGCAGGTCCTGGCCCTCTCAAGCCCCCAGCCATGCCCAGGGTTGCACTGGCAACTGTTGCTGGCCCCCAAAGCGGAAGTGGGCGGGGCCTGGCCCTCTCAAGCCCCCAGCCATGCCCAGGGTTGCCCTGGCAACAGTTGCTGGCCTCCAAAGCGGAAGTGTGCGGGGTCTTGCCCTCTCAAGCCCCCAGCCATACCCAGGGTTGCATTGGCAACTGTTGCTGGCCCCCAGAGCGGAAGTGGGAGGGGCCTGGCCCTCTCAAGCCCCCAGCCATGCCCAGGGTTGCACTGGCAACTGTTGCTGGCCCCCAAAGCGGAAGTGGGCAAGGAATGGCCCTCTCAAGCCCCCAGCCATGCCCAGGGTTGCCCTGGCAACTGTTGCTGGCCCTCAAAGCGGAAGTGGGCGGGGCTTAGCCCTCTCAAGCCCCCGGCTGTGCCCAGGGTTGCCCTGGCAACTGTTGCTGGCCCCAAAGCGGAAGTGGGCGGGGCCTGGCCCTCTCCAGCCCCCAGCCATGCCCAGGATTGCCCTGGCTACTGTTGCTGGGCTCCAAAGCGGAAGTGGGCGGGTCCTGGCCCTCTCAAGCCCACAGCCATGCCCAGGATTGCACTGGCAACTGTTGCTGGCCCCAAAGCGGAAGTGGGCGGGGCCTGGCCCTCTCCAGCCACCAGCCATGCCAAGGGTTGCCCTGGCAACTGTTGCTGGCCTCCAAAAGCGGAAGTGGGCGGGGTCTGGCCCTCTCAAGCCCCCAGCCATGCCCAGGGATGCCCTGGCAACTGTTGCTGGCCCCCAAAGCGGAAGTGGGCGGGGCCTGGCCCTCTCAAGCCCCACCCACGGTTGCCCTGGCAACTGTTGCTGGCCTCCAAAGCAGAAGTGGGCGGGGCTTAGCGCCATTAAGCCCAAAGCCATGCCCAGGCTTGCCCTGGCAACTGTTGCTGGTCCCAAAAGCGGAATTGTGCGGGGCCTGGCCCTCTTAAGCCCCCAGCCATGCCCAGGGTTGCCCTGGCAACTGTTGCTGGCCCCCAAAGCGGAAGTGGGCGAGGCCTGGCCCTCTCAGGCCCCCAGCCATGCACAGGGTTGCCCTGGCAACTGTTGCTGGCCCCCAAAGCGGAACTGGGCGGGTCCTGGCCCTCTCAAGCCCCCAGCCATGCCCAGGGTTGCACTGGCAACTGTTGCTGGCCCCCAAAGCGGAAGTGGGCGAGGCCTGGTCCTCTCAAGCCCCCAGCCATGCCCAGGGTTGCCCTGGCAACTGTTGCTGGCCCCCAAAGCGGAAGTGGGCGAGGCCTGGCCCTCTCAAGCCCCCAGCCATGCCCAGGGTTGCCCTGGCAACTGTTTCTGGCCCCAAAGCGGAAGTGGGCGGGGCCTGGCCCTCTCCAGCCCCCAGCCATGCCCAGGATTGCCATGGCAACCGTTGCTGGGCTCCAAAGCGGAAGTGGGCGGGTACTGGCCCTCTCAAGCCCACAGCCATGCCCAGGATTGCACTGGCAACTTTTGCTGGCCTCCAAAGCGGAAGTGGGCGGGATCTGGCCCTCTCAAGCTCCCAGCCATGCCCAGAGTTGCCCTGGCAACTGTTGCTGGCCCCCAAAGCGGAAGCGGGCGGGTCCTGGCCCTCTCAAGCCCACAGCCGTGTCCAGGGTTGCACTGGCAACTGTTGCTGGCCCCAAAGCGGAAGTGGGCGGTGCCTGGCCCTCTCCAGCCACCAGCCATGCCCAGGATTGCCCTGGCAACTGTTTCTGGCCTCAAAAGCGGAAGTGGGCGGGGTCTGTCCCTCTCAAGCCCCCAGCCATGCCCAGGGTTGCACTGGCAACTGTTGCTGGCCCCCAAAGCGGAAGTGGGCGGTGCCTGGCCCTCTCCAGCCACCAGCCATGCCCAGGGTTGCCCTGGCAACTGTTTCTGGCCCCCAAAGTGGAAGTGGGTGGGGCCTGGCCCTTTCCAGCCACCAGCCATGCCCAAGGTTGCCCTGGCAACTGTTGCTGGGCTCCAAAGCGGAAGTGGGCGGGTCCTGGCCCTCTCAAGTCCCCAGCCATGCCCAGGGTTGCCCTGGCAACTGTTGTTGGCCCCAAAGCGGAAGTGGGCGGTGCCTGGCCCTCTCCAGCTACCAGCCATGCCCAGGGTTGCCCTGGCAACTAATTCTGGCCTCCAAAGCGGAAGTGGGCGGGGTCTGGCCCTCTCAAGCCCCCAGCCATGCCCAGGGTTGCACTGGCAACTGTTGCTGGCCCCCAAAGCGGAAGTGGGCGAGGCCTGGCCCTCTCCAGCCCCCAGCCATGCCCAGGGTTGCCCTGGCAACTGTTGCTGGCCCCCAAAGCGGAAGTGGGCGAGGCCTGGCCCTCTCAAGCCCCCAGCCATGCCCAGGGTTGCCCTGGCAACTGTTTCTGGCCCCAAAGCGGAAGTGGGCAGGGCATGACCCTCTCCAGCCCCCAGCCATGCCCAGGATTGCCATGGCAACCGTTGCTGGGCTCCAAAGCGGAAGTGGGCGGGTCCTGGCCCTCTCAAGCCCACAGCCATGCCCAGGATTGCACTGGCAACTGTTGCTGGCCTCCAAAGCGGAAGTGGGCGGGATCTGGCCCTCTCAAGCCCCCAGCCATACCCAGAGTTGCCCTTGCAACTGTTGCTGGCCCCCAAAGCGGAAGTGGGCGGGTCCTGGCCCTCTCAAGCCCACAGCCGTGTCCAGGGTTGCACTGGCAACTGTTTCTGGCCCCCAAAGCGGAAGTGGGTGGGGCCTGGCCCTTTCCAGCCACCAGCCATGCCAAAGGTTGCCCTGGCAACTGTTGCTGGGCTCCAAAGCGGAAGTGGGCGGGTCCTGCCCCTCTCAAGTCCCCAGCCATGCCCAGGGTTTCCCTGGCAACTGTTTCTGGCCTCCAAAGCGGAAGTGTGCGAGGTCTGGCCCTCTCAAGCCCCCAGCCATGCCCAGGGTTGCCCTGGCAACTGTTGCTGGCCCCCAAAGCGGAAGTGGGCGGTGCCTGGCCCTCTCCAGCCACCAGCCATGCCCAGGGTTGCCCTGGCAACTGTTTCTGGCCCCCAAAGCGGAAGTGGGTGGGTCATGGCCCTCTCAAGCCCCCAGCCATACCCAGGGTTGCCCTGGGAACTGTTGCTGGCCCCAAAGCGTAAGTGGGCGGGGCCTGGCCCTCTCCAGCCCCCAGCCATGCCCAGGGTTGCCCAGGCAACTGTTGATGGGCTCCAAAGCGGAAGTTGGCGGGTCCTGGCGCTCTCAAGCCCACAGCCATGTCCAGGGTTGCACTGGCAACTGTTGCTGGCCCCCAAAGCGGAAGTGGGCTGGGCCTGGCCCTCTAAAGCCCCCAGCCATGCCCAGGGTTACCCTGGCAACTGTTGCTGCGCTCCAAAGCGCAAGTGGGCAGGTCCTGGCCCTCTCAAGCCCCCAGCCATGCCCAGGGTTGCCCTGGCAACTGTTGCTGGCCCCAAAGCGGAAGTGGGCGGGGCCTGTCCCTCTCCAGCCCCCAGCCATGCCCAGGGTTGCACTGGCAACTGTTGCTGGCCCCCAAAGCGGAAGTGGGCGGGGCCTGGCCCTCTCAAGCCCCCAGCCATGCCCAGGGTTGCCCTGGCAACAGTTGCTGGCCTCCAAAGCGGAAGTGTGCGGGGTCTTGCCCTCTCAAGCCCCCAGCCATACCCAGGGTTGCATTGGCAACTGTTGCTGGCCCCCAAAGCGGAAGTGGGAGGGGCCTGGCCCTCTCAAGCCCCCAGCCATGCCCAGGGTTGCACTGGCAACTGTTGCTGGGCCCCAAAGCGGAAGTGGGCGAGGCCTGGCCCTCTCAAGCCCCCAGCCATGCCCAGGGTTGCCCTGGCAACTGTTGCTGGCCACAAAGCGGAAGTGGGCGAGGCCTGGCCCTATCAAGCACCCAGCCATGCCCAGGGTTGCCCTGGCAACTGTTGCTGGCCCCAAAGCGGAAGTGGGCGGTGCCTGGCCCTCTCCAGCTACCAGCCATGCCCAGGGTTGCCCTGGCAACTGTTTCTGGCCTCCAAAGCGGAAGTGGGCGGGGTCTGGCCCTCTCAAGCCCCCAGCCATGCCCAGGGTTGCACTGGCAACTGTTGCTGGCCCCCAAAGCGGAAGTGGGCGAGGCCTGGCCCTCTCAAGCCCCCAGCCATGCCCAGGGTTGCCCTGGCAACTGTTGCTGGCCCCCAAAGCGGAAGTGGGCGAGGCCTGGCCCTCTCAAGCCCCCAGCCATGCCCAGGGTTGCCCTGGCAACTGTTTCTGGCCCCAAAGCGGAAGTGGGCGGGGCATGGCCCTCTCCAGCCCCCAGCCATGCCCAGGATTGCCATGGCAACCGTTGCTGGGCTCCAAAGCGGAAGTGGGCGGGTCCTGGCCCTCTCAAGCCCACAGCCATGCCCAGGATTGCACTGGCAACTGTTGCTGGCCTCCAAAGCGGAAGTGGGCGGGATCTGGCCCTCTCAAGCCCCCAGCCATGCCCAGAGTTGCCCTGGCAACTGTTGCTGGCCCCCAAAGCGGAAGTGGGCGGGTCCTGGCCCTCTCAAGCCCACAGCCGTGTCCAGGGTTGCACTGGCAACTGTTTCTGGCCCCCAAAGCGGAAGTGGGTGGGGCCTGGCCCTTTCCAGCCACCAGCCATGCCAAAGGTTGCCCTGGCAACTGTTGCTGGGCTCCAAAGCGGAAGTGGGCGGGTCCTGCCCCTCTCAAGTCCCCAGCCATGCCCAGGGTTGCCCTGGCAACTGTTGCTGGCCCCAAAGCGGAAGTGGGCGGTGCCTGGCCCTCTCCAGCCACCAGCCATGCCCAGGGTTGCCCTGGCAACTGTTTCTGGCCTCCAAAGCGGAAGTGTGCGGGGTCTGGCCCTCTCAAGCCCCCAGCCATGCCCAGGGTTGCCCTGGCAACTGTTGCTGGCCCCCAAAGCGGAAGTGGGCGGTGCCTGGCCCTCTCCAGCCACCAGCCATGCCCAGGGTTGCCCTGGCAACTGTTTCTGGCCCCCAAAGCGGAAGTGGGCGGGTCATGGCCCTCTCAAGCCCCCAGCCATACCCAGGGTTGCCCTGGGAACTGTTGCTGGCCCCAAAGCGTAAGTGGGCGGGGCCTGGCCCTCTCCAGCCCCCAGCCATGCCCAGGGTTGCCCAGGCAACTGGTGATGGGCTCCAAAGCGGAAGTTGGCGGGTCCTGGCGCTCTCAAGCCCACAGCCATGTCCAGGGTTGCACTGGCAACTGTTGCTGGCCCCCAAAGCGGAAGTGGGCCGGGCCTGGCCCTCTCAAGCCCCCAGCCATGCCCAGGGTTGCCCTGGCAACTGTTGCTGCGCTCCAAAGCGGAAGTGGGCAGGTCCTGGCCCTCTCAAGCCCCCAGCCATGCCCAGGGTTGCCCTGGCAACTGTTGCTGGCCCCAAAGCGGAAGTGGGCGGGGCCTGTCCCTCTCCAGCCCCCAGCCATGCCCAGGGTTGCACTGGCAACTGTTGCTGGCCCCCAAAGCGGAAGTGGGCGGGGCCTGGCCCTCTCAAGCCCCCAGCCATGCCAAGGGTTGCCCTGGCAACAGTTGCTGGCCTCCAAAGTGGAAGTGTGCGGGGTCTTGCTCTCTCAAGCCCCCAGCTATACCCAGGGTTGCATTGGCAACTGTTGCTGGCCCCCAAAGCTCTAGTGGGAGGGGCCTGGCCCTCTCAAGCCCCCAGCCATGCCCAGGGTTGCACTGGCAACTGTTGCTGGCCCCCAAAGCGGAAGTGGGCGAGGCCTGGCCCTCTCAAGCCCCCAGCCATGCCCAGGGTTGCCCTGGCAACTGTTGCTGGCCACAAAGCGGAAGTGGGCGAGGCCTGGCCCTATCAAGCACCCAGCCATGCCCAGGGTTGCCCTGGCAACTGTTGCTGGCCCCCAAAGCAGAAGTGGGCGGGGCTTGGCCATCTCAAGCCCCCGGCTGTGCCCAGGGTTGCCCTGGCAACTGTTGCTGGCCCCAAAGCGGAAGTGGGCGGGGCCTGGCCCTCTCCAGCCCCCAGCCATGCCCAGGATTGCCCTGGCTACTGTTGCTGGGCTCCAAAGCGGAAGTGGGCGGGTCCTGGCCCTCTCAAGCCCACAGCCATGCCCAGGATTGCACTGGCAACTGTTGCTGGTCCCAAAGGGGAAGTGGGCGGGGCCTGGCCCTCTCCTGACACCAACCATGCCCAGGGTTGCCCTGGCAACTGTTGCTGGCCTCCAAAGCGGAAGTGGGCGGGGTCTGGCCCTCTCAAGCCCCCAGCCATGCCCAGGGATGCCCTGGCAACTGTTGCTGGCCCCCAAAGCTGAAGTGGGCGGGGCCTGGCCCTCTCAAGCCCCCAGCCATGCCCAGGGTTGCCCTGCCAATTGTTGCTGGCCTCTAAAGAGGAAGTGGGCGGGTCCTGGCCCTCTCAAGCCCCCAGCCATGCCAAGGGTTGCCCTGGCAACAGTTGCTGGCCTCCAAAGCGGAAGTGTGCGGGGTCTTGCCCTCTCAAGCCCCCAGCCATACCCAGGGTTGCCTTGGCAACTGTTGCTGGCCCCCAAAGCGGAAGTGTGAGGGGCCTGGCCCTCTCAAGCCCCACCCACGGTTGCCCTGGCAACTGTTGCTGGCCTCCAAAGCGGAAGTGGGCGGGGCTAAGCGCCATTAAGCCCAAAGCCATGCCCAGGCTTGCCCTGGCAACTGTTGCTGGTCCCAAAAGCGGAATTGTGCGGGGCCTGGCCCTCTTAAGCCCCCAGCCATGCCCAGGGTTGCCCTGGCAACTGTTGCTGGCCCCCAAAGCGGAAGTGGGGGAGGCCTGGCCTTTTCAGGCCCCCAGCCATGCCCAGGGTTGCCCTGGCAACTGTTGCTGGCCCCCAAAGCGGAACTGGGCGGGTCCTGGCCCTCTCAAGCCCCCAGCCATGCCCAGGGTTGCACTGGCAACTGTTGCTGGCCCCCAAAGCGGAAGTGGGCGAGGCCTGGCCCTCTCAAGCCCCCAGCCATGCCCAGGGTTGCCCTGGCAACTGTTGCTGGCCCCCAAAGCGGAAGTGGGCGAGGCCTGGCCCTCTCAAGCCCCCAGCCATGCCCAGGGTTGCCCTGGCAACTGTTGCTGGGCTCCAAAGCGGAAGTGGGCGGGTCCTGGCCCTCTCAAGCCCACAGCCATGCCCAGGATTGCACGGGCAACTGTTGCTGGCCTCCAAAGCGGAAGTGGGCGGGATCTGGCCCTCTCAAGCCCCCAGCCATGCCCAGAGTTGCCCTGGCAACTGTTGCTGGCCCCCAAAGCGGAAGTGGGCGGGTCCTGGCCCTCTCAAGCCCACTGCCGTGTCCAGGGTTGCACTGGCAACTGTTTCTGGCCCCCAAAGCGGAAGTGGGTGGGGCCTGGCCCTTTCCAGCCACCAGCCATGCCCAAGGTTGCCCTGGCAACTGTTGCTGGCCCCAAAGCGGAAGTGGGCGGTGCCTGGCCCTCTCCAGCCACCAGCCATGCCCAGGGTTGCCCTGGCAACTGTTTCTGGCCTCCAAAGCGGAAGTGGGCGGGGTCTGGCCCTCTCAAGCCCCCAGCCATGCCCAGGGTTGCCCTGGCAACTGTTGCTGGCCCCCAAAGCGGAAGTGGGCGGGGCCTGGCCCTCTCAATCCCCCAGCCATGCCCAGGGTTGCCCTGCCAATTGTTGCTGGCCTCTAAAGAGGAAGTGGGCGGGTCCTGGCCCTCTCAAGCCCCCAGCCATGCCCAGGGTTGCCCTGGCAACTGTTGCTGGCCCCCAAAGAAGAAGTGGGCGGGGCCTTGTCCTCTCAAGCCCCCAGCCATACCCAGGGTTGCCCTGGCAACTGTTGCTGGACCCCAAAGCTTGAAGTGGGCGGGGCCTGGCCCTCTCAAGCCCCCAGCCATGCCCATCATTACCCTGGCAACTGTTACTGGCCTCCAAAGCGGAAGTGGGCGGGTCCTGGCCCTCTCAAGCTCCCAGCCATGCCCAGGATTGCACTGGCAACTGTTGCTGGCCTCCAAAGCGGAAGTGGGCGGGGTGTGGCCCTCTCAATCCCACAGCCATGCCCTGAGTTGCCCTGGCAACTGTTGCTGGCCCCCAAAGCGGAAGTGGGCGGGGCCTGGCCCTCTCAAGCCCCCAGCCGTGCCCAGGGTTGCCCTGGCAACTGTTGCTGGGCTCCAAAGCGGAAGTGGGCAGGTCCTGGCCCTCTCAAGCCCCCAGCCGTGCCCATGGTTGCCCTGGCAACTGTTGCTGGCCCCAAAGCGGAAGTGGGCGGGGCCTGGCCCTCTCCAGCCCGCAACCATGCCTAGGATTGCACTGGCAACTGTTGCTGGCCTCCAAAGCGGAAGTGGGCGGGGTCTGGCCCTCTCAAGCCCACAGCAATGCCCTGAGTTGCCCTGGCAACTGTTGCTGGCCCTCATAGCGGAATTGGGCGGGTCCTGGCCCTCTCAAGCCCCCAGCCATGCCCAGGGTTGCCCTGGCAACTGTTGCTGGCCCCCAAAGCGGAAGTGAGCGGGGCCTGGCCCTCTCAAGCCCCCAGCCGTGCCCTGGGTTGCCCTGGCAACTGTTGCTGGGCTCCAAAGCGGAAGTGGGCGAGTCCTGGCCCTCTCAAGCCCACAGCCATGCCCAGGGTTGCACTGGCAACTGTTGCTGGCCCCCAAAGCGGAATTGGGCGGGGCCTGGTACTCTCAAGCCCCCAGCCATGCCCAGGGTTGCCCTGGCAACTGTTGCTGGCCCCCAAAGCGGAAGTGGGCGGGGCCTGGCCCTCTCAAGCCCCCAGCCGTGCCCAGGGTTGCCATTGCAACTGTTGCTGGGCTCCAAAGCGGAAGTGGGCGGGTCCTGGCCCTCTTAAGCCCCCAGCCGTACCCTGGGTTGCCCTGGCAACTGTTGCAGGCCCCAAAGCGGAAGTGGGCGGGGCCTGGCCCTCTCCAACCCCCAGCCATGCCCAGGATTGCACTGGCAACTGTTGCTGGCCCCAAAGCGGAAGTGGGCGGGGCCTGGCCCTCTCAAGCCCCCAGCCGTGCCCTGGGTTGCCCTGGCAACTGTTGCTGGCCTCCAAAGCGGAAGTGGGCGGGGTCTGGCCCTCTCAAGCCCCCAGCCGTGCCCAGGGTTGCCCTGGCAACTGTTGCTGGCCCCCAAAGCGGAAGTGGGCGGGTCCTGGCCCTCTCAAGCCCCCAGCCATGCCCAGGGTTGCCCTGGCAACTGATGCTGGCCTCTTAAGCTCAAGTGGGTGTGGCCTGGTCCTCTCAAGCCCCCAGCCATGTACAGGGTTGCCCTGGCAACTGTTGCTGGCCCCCAAAGCGGAAGTGGGCAAGGTTTGGCCCTCTCAAGCCCCAAGCCATGCCAAGGGTTGCCCTGGCAACTGTTGCTGGCCCCCAAAGCGGAAGTGGGCAAGTCCTGGCCCTCTCAAGCCCCCAGCAATGCCCAGGGTTGCTCAGGGAACTGTTGCTGGCCCCCAAAGCGGAAGTGGGCGGGGCCTGGCCCTCTCAAGCCCCCAGCCATGCCCAGGGTTGCCCTGGCAACTGTTGCTGGCCTCCAAAGCGGAAGTGTGCGGATTCTTGCCCTCTCAAGCCCCCAGCCATACCCTGGGTTGCCTTGGCAACTGTTGCTGGCCCCCAAAGCGGAAGTGGGAGGGGCCTGGCCCTCTCAAGCTCCCAGCCATACCCACGGTTGCCCTGCCAACTGTTGCTGGCCTCCAAAGTGGAAGTGGGCGGGGCCTGGCACCCTTAAGCCCCCAGCCATGCCCAGGCTTGCCCTGGCAACTGTTGCTGGTCCCAAAAGCGGAATTGGGCGGGGCCTGGACCTCTTAAGCCCCAAGCCATGCCCAGAGTTGCCCTGGCAACTATTGCTGGCCCCCAAAGCGATAGTGGGCGGGTCCTGGCCCTATCAAGCCCCCAGCCATGCCCATGGTTGCCCTGGCAACTGTTGCTGGCCCCAACAGCAGAAGTGGGCGAGGCCTGGCCCTCTCAAGCCCCCAGCCATGCCCAGGGTTGCCCTGGCAACTGTTGCTGGCCTCCAAAGCGGAAGTGTGCGGATTCTTGCCCTCTAAAGCCCCCAGCCATACCCTGGGTTGCCTTGGCAACTGTTGCTGGCCCCCAAAGCGGAAGTGGGAGGGGCCTGGCCCTCTCAAGCCCCCAGCCATACCCACGGTTGCCCTGGCAACTGTTGCTGGCCTCCAAAGTGGAAGTGGGCGGGGCCTGGCGCCCTTAAGCCCACAGCCATGCCCAGGCTTGCCCTGGCAACTGCTGCTGGTCCCAAAAGCGGAATTGGGCGGGGCCTGGACCGCTTAAGCCCCAAGCCATGCCCAGAGTTGCCCTGGCAACTATTGCTGGCCCCCAAAGCGGAAGTGGGCGGGTCCTGGCCCTCTCAAGCCCCCAGCCATGCCCATGGTTGCCCTGGCAACTGTTGCTGGCCCCCAAAGCAGAAGTGGGCGAGGCCTGGCCCTCTCAAGCCCCCAGCCATGCCCAGGGTTGCCCTGGCAACTGTTGCTGGCCTCCAAAGCGGAAGTGTGCGGATTCTTGCCCTCTCAAGCCCCCAGCCATACCCTGGGTTGCCTTGGCAACTGTTGCTGGCCCCCAAAGCGGAAGTGGGAGGGTCCTGGCCCTCTCAAGCCCCCAGCCATACCCACGGTTGCCCTGGCAACTGTTGCTGGCCTCTAAAGTGGAAGTGGGCGGGGCCTGGCGCCCTTAAGCCCACAGCCATGCCCAGGTTTGCCCTGGCAACTGCTGCTGGTCCCAAAAGCGGAATTGGGCGGGGCCTGGACCTCTTAAGCCCCAAGCCATGCCCAGAGTTGCCCTGGCAACTATTGCTGGCCCCCAAAGCGGAAGTGGGCGGGTCCTGGCCCTCTCAAGCCCCCAGCCATGCCCATGGTTGCCCTGGCAACTGTTGCTGGCCCCCAAAGCAGAAGTGGGCGAGGCCTGGCCCTCTCAAGCCCCCAGCCATGCCCAAGGTTGCCCTGGCAACTGTTGCTGGCCCCCAAAGCGGAAGTGGGCGGATCCTGGCCCTCTCAAGCCCCCAGCCGTGCCCAGGGTTGCCCTGGCAACTGTTGCTAGCCCCAAAGCGGAAGTTAGCGGGGCCTGGCCCTCTCCAGCCCCCAGCCATACCGAGGATTGCCGTGGCAACTGTTGCTGGGCTCCAAAGCAGAAGTGGGCGGGTCCTGGCCCTCTCAAGCCCCAAGCAATGCCCAGGGTTGCCCTGGCAACTGTTGCTGGCCTCCAAAGCGTAAGTGGGCGGGTCCTGGCGCTCTCAAGCCCACAGCCATGTCCAGGGTTGCACTGGCAACTGTTGCTGGCCCCCAAAGCGGAAGTGGGCGGGCCTGGCCCTCTCAAGCTCCCAGCCATGCCCAGGGTTGCCCTGGCAACTGTTGCTGGCCCCAAAGCGGAAGTGGGCGGGGCCTGGCCCTCTCAAGCCCCCAGCCGTGCCCATGGTTGCCCTGGCAACTGTTGCTGGCCCCCAAAGCAGAAGTGGGCGAGGCCTGGCCCTCTCAAGCCCCCAGCCATGCCCAGGGTTGCCCTGGCAACTGTTGCTGGCCTCCAAAGCGGAAGTGTGCGGATTCTTGCCCTCTCAAGCCCCCAGCCATACCCTGGGTTGCCTTGGCAACTGTTGCTGGCCCCCAAAGCGGAAGTGGGAGGGGCCTGGCCCTCTCAAGCCCCCAGCCATACCCACGGTTGCCCTGGCAACTGTTGCTGGCCTCCAAAGTGGAAGTGGGCGGGGCCTGGCGCCCTTAAGCCCACAGCCATGCCCAGGTTTGCCCTGGCAACTGCTGCTGGTCCCAAAAGCGGAATTGGGCGGGGCCTGGACCTCTTAAGCCCCAAGCCATGCCCAAAGTTGCCCTGGCAACTATTGCTGGCCCCCAAAGCGGAAGTGGGCGGGTCCTGGCCCTCTCAAGCCCCCAGCCATGCCCATGGTTGCCCTGGCAACTGTTGCTGGCCCCCAAAGCAGAAGTGGGCGAGGCCTGGCCCTCTCAAGCCCCCAGCCATGCCCAAGGTTGCCCTGGCAACTGTTGCTGGCCTACAAAGCGGAAGTGGGCGGATCCTGGCCCTCTCAAGCCCCCAGCCGTGCCCAGGGTTGCTCTGGCAACTGTTGCTAGCCCCAAAGCGGAAGTTAGCGGGGCCTGGCCCTCTCCAGCCCCCAGCCATACCCAGGATTGCCGTGGCAACTGTTGCTGGGCTCCAAAGCAGAAGTGGGCGGGTCCTGGCCCTCTCAAGCCCCAAGCAATGCCCAGGGTTGCCCTGGCAACTGTTGCTGGCCTCCAAAGCGTAAGTGGGCGGGTCCTGGCGCTCTCAAGCCACAGCCATGTCCAGGGTTGCACTGGCAACTGTTGCTGGCCCCCAAAGCGGAAGTGGGCGGGCCTGGCCCTCTCAAGCTCCCAGCCATGCCCAGGGTTGCCCTGGCAACTGTTGCTGGCCCCAAAGCGGAAGTGGGCGGGGCCTGGCCCTCTCAAGCCCCCAGCCGTGCCCTGGGTTGCCCTGGCAACTGTTGCTGGGCTCCAAAGCGGAAGTGGGCGAGTCCTGGCCCTCTCAAGCCCACAGCCATGCCCAGGGTTGCCCTGGCAACTGTTGCTGGCCTCCAAAGCGGAAGTGGGCGGGGTCTGGCCCTCTCAAGCCCCCAGCCATGTCCACGGTTGCTCTGGCAACTGTTGCTGGCCCCCAAAGCGGAAGTGGGCAGGGCCTGGCCCTCTCAAGCCCCCAGCCATACCGAGGGTTGCACTGGCAACTGTTGCTGGGCTCCAAAGCAGAAGTGGGTGGGTCCTGTCCCTCTCAAGCCCCCAGCCCTGCAGAGGGTTGTCCTGGCAACTGTTGCTGGCCCCAAAGCGGAAGTGGGCGGGGCCTGGCCCTCTCCATCCCCCAGCCATGCCCAGGATTGCACTGGCAACTGTTGCTGGCCTCCAAAGCGGAAGTGGGCGGGTTCTGGCCCTCCCAAGCCCACAGCAATGCCCTGAGTTGCCCTGGCAACTGTTGCTGGCCCCCAAAGCGGAAGTGGGCGGGGCCTGGCCCTCTCAAGCCCCCAGCCGTGCCCAGGGTTGTCCTGGCAACTGTTGCTGGGCTCCAAAGCGGAAGTGGGCGGGTCCTGGCCCTCTCAAGCCCCCAGCCGTGCCCAGGGTTGCCCTGGCAACTGTTGCTGGCCCCCAAAGCGGAAGTGGGCGGGTCCTGGCCCTCTCAAGTCCCCAGCCATGCCCAGGGTTGCCCTGGCAACTGTTGCTGGCCCCCAAAGCGGAAGTGGGCGGGGCCTGTCCCTCTCAAGCCCCCAGCCGTGCCCTGGGTTGCCCTGGCAACTGTTGCTGGGCTCCAAAGTGGAAGTGGGCGAGTCCTGGCCCTCGCAAGCCCACAGCCATGCACAGCGTTGCACTGGCAACTGCTGCTGGCCCCCAAAGCGGAAATGGGCGGGGCCTGGCCCTCTCAAGCCCCCAGCCATGACCAGGGTTGCCCTGGCAACTGTTGATGGGCTCCAAAGCGGAAGTGGGTGGGTCCTGGCCCTCTCAAACCCCCAGCCGTGCCCAGGGTTGCCCTGGCAACTGTTGCTGGCCCCTAAAGCGGAAGTGGGCGGGTCCTGGCCCTATCAAGCCCCCAGCCATGCCCATGGTTGCCCTGGCAACTGTTGCTGGCCCCAACAGCAGAAGTGGGCGAGGCCTGGCCCTCTCAAGCCCCCAGCCATTCCCAGGGTTGCCCTGGCAACTGTTGCTGGCCTCCAAAGCGGAAGTGTGCGGATTCTTGCCCTCTAAAGCCCCCAGCCATACCCTGGGTTGCCTTGGCAACTGTTGCTGGCCCCCAAAGCGGAAGTGGGAGGGGCCTGGCCCTCTCAAGCCCCCAGCCATACCCACGGTTGCCCTGGCAACTGTTGCTGGCCTCCAAAGTGGAAGTGGGCGGGGCCTGGCGCCCTTAAGCCCACAGCCATGCCCAGGCTTGCCCTGGCAACTGCTGCTGGTCCCAAAAGCGGAATTGGGCGGGGCCTGGACCGCTTAAGCCCCAAGCCATGCCCAGAGTTGCCCTGGCAACTATTGCTGGCCCCCAAAGCGGAAGTGGGCGGGTCCTGGCCCTCTCAAGCCCCCAGCCATGCCCATGGTTGCCCTGGCAACTGTTGCTGGCCCCCAAAGCAGAAGTGGGCGAGGCCTGGCCCTCTCAAGCCCCCAGCCATGCCCAGGGTTGCCCTGGCAACTGTTGCTGGCCTCCAAAGCGGAAGTGTGCGGATTCTTGCCCTCTCAAGCCCCCAGCCATACCCTGGGTTGCCTTGGCAACTATTGCTGGCCCCCAAAGCGGAAGTGGGAGGGTCCTGGCCCTCTCAAGCCCCCAGCCATACCCACGGTTGCCCTGGCAACTGTTGCTGGCCTCCAAAGTGGAAGTGGGCGGGGCCTGGCGCCCTTAAGCCACAGCCATGCCCAGGTTTGCCCTGGCAACTGCTGCTGGTCCCAAAAGCGGAATTGGGCGGGGCCTGGACCTCTTAAGCCCCAAGCCATGCCCAGAGTTGCCCTGGCAACTATTGCTGGCCCCCAAAGCGGAAGTGGGCGGGTCCTGGCCCTCTCAAGCCCCCAGCCATGCCCATGGTTGCCCTGGCAACTGTTGCTGGCCCCCAAAGCAGAAGTGGGCGAGGCCTGGCCCTCTCAAGCCCCCAGCCATGCCCAAGGTTGCCCTGGCAACTGTTGCTGGCCCCCAAAGCGGAAGTGGGCGGATCCTGGCCCTCTCAAGCCCCCAGCCGTGCCCAGGGTTGCCCTGGCAACTGTTGCTAGCCCCAAAGCGGAAGTTAGCGGGGCCTGGCCCTCTCCAGCCCCCAGCCATACCGAGGATTGCCGTGGCAACTGTTGCTGGGCTCCAAAGCAGAAGTGGGCGGGTCCTGGCCCTCTCAAGCCCCAAGCAATGCCCAGGGTTGCCCTGGCAACTGTTGCTGGCCTCCAAAGCGTAAGTGGGCGGGTCCTGGCGCTCTCAAGCCCACAGCCATGTCCAGGGTTGCACTGGCAACTGTTGCTGGCCCCCAAAGCGGAAGTGGGCGGGCCTGGCCCTCTCAAGCTCCCAGCCATGCCCAGGGTTGCCCTGGCAACTGTTGCTGGCCCCAAAGCGGAAGTGGGCGGGGCCTGGCCCTCTCAAGCCCCCAGCCGTGCCCATGGTTGCCCTGGCAACTGTTGCTGGCCCCCAAAGCAGAAGTGGGCGAGGCCTGGCCCTCTCAAGCCCCCAGCCATGCCCAGGGTTGCCCTGGCAACTGTTGCTGGCCTCCAAAGCGGAAGTGTGCGGATTCTTGCCCTCTCAAGCCCCCAGCCATACCCTGGGTTGCCTTGGCAACTGTTGCTGGCCCCCAAAGCGGAAGTGGGAGGGGCCTGGCCCTCTCAAGCCCCCAGCCATACCCACGGTTGCCCTGGCAACTGTTGCTGGCCTCCAAAGTGGGAAGTGGGCGGGGCCTGGCGCCCTTAAGCCCACAGCCATGCCCAGGTTTGCCCTGGCAACTGCTGCTGGTCCCAAAAGCGGAATTGGGCGGGGCCTGGACCTCTTAAGCCCCAAGCCATGCCCAGAGTTGCCCTGGCAACTATTGCTGGCCCCCAAAGCGGAAGTGGGCGGGTCCTGGCCCTCTCAAGCCCCCAGCCATGCCCATGGTTGCCCTGGCAACTGTTGCTGGCCCCCAAAGCAGAAGTGGGCGAGGCCTGGCCCTCTCAAGCCCCCAGCCATGCCCAAGGTTGCCCTGGCAACTGTTGCTGGCCTACAAAGCGGAAGTGGGCGGATCCTGGCCCTCTCAAGCCCCCAGCCGTGCCCAGGGTTGCTCTGGCAACTGTTGCTAGCCCCAAAGCGGAAGTTAGCGGGGCCTGGCCCTCTCCAGCCCCCAGCCATACCCAGGATTGCCGTGGCAACTGTTGCTGGGCTCCAAAGCAGAAGTGGGCGGGTCCTGGCCCTCTCAAGCCCCAAGCAATGCCCAGGGTTGCCCTGGCAACTGTTGCTGGCCTCCAAAGCGTAAGTGGGCGGGTCCTGGCGCTCTCAAGCCCACAGCCATGTCCAGGGTTGCACTGGCAACTGTTGCTGGCCCCCAAAGCGGAAGTGGGCGGGCCTGGCCCTCTCAAGCTCCCAGCCATGCCCAGGGTTGCCCTGGCAACTGTTGCTGGCCCCAAAGCGGAAGTGGGCGGGGCCTGGCCCTCTCAAGCCCCCAGCCGTGCCCTGGGTTGCCCTGGCAACTGTTGCTGGGCTCCAAAGCGGAAGTGGGCGAGTCCTGGCCCTCTCAAGCCCACAGCCATGCCCAGGGTTGCCCTGGCAACTGTTGCTGGCCTCCAAAGCGGAAGTGGGCGGGGTCTGGCCCTCTCAAGCCCCCAGCCATGTCCACGGTTGCTCTGGCAACTGTTGCTGGCCCCCAAAGCGGAAGTGGGCAGGGCCTGGCCCTCTCAAGCCCCCAGCCATACCGAGGGTTGCACTGGCAACTGTTGCTGGGCTCCAAAGCAGAAGTGGGTGGGTCCTGTCCCTCTCAAGCCCCCAGCCCTGCAGAGGGTTGTCCTGGCAACTGTTGCTGGCCCCAAAGCGGAAGTGGGCGGGGCCTGGCCCTCTCCATCCCCCAGCCATGCCCAGGATTGCA
Source organism: Crinia signifera (assembly GCF_055691185.1). Classification (NCBI taxonomy): domain Eukaryota; kingdom Metazoa; phylum Chordata; class Amphibia; order Anura; family Myobatrachidae; genus Crinia; species Crinia signifera. The sequence continues at coordinate 123,729,193 of NC_139225.1, forward strand.
CTGGCAACTGTTGCTGGCCTCCAAAGCGGAAGTGGGCGGGTTCTGGCCCTCCCAAGCCCACAGCAATGCCCTGAGTTGCCCTGGCAACTGTTGCTGGCCCCCAAAGCGGAAGTGGGCGGGGCCTGGCCCTCTCAAGCCCCCAGCCGTGCCCAGGGTTGTCCTGGCAACTGTTGCTGGGCTCCAAAGCGGAAGTGGGCGGGTCCTGGCCCTCTCAAGCCCCCAGCCGTGCCCAGGGTTGCCCTGGCAACTGTTGCTGGCCCCCAAAGCGGAAGTGGGCGGGTCCTGGCCCTCTCAAGTCCCCAGCCATGCCCAGGGTTGCCCTGGCAACTGTTGCTGGGCTCCAAAGTGGAAGTGGGCGAGTCCTGGCCCTCGCAAGCCCACAGCCATGCACAGCGTTGCACTGGCAACTGCTGCTGGCCCCCAAAGCGGAAATGGGCGGGGCCTGGCCCTCTCAAGCCCCCAGCCATGACCAGGGTTGCCCTGGCAACTGTTGATGGGCTCCAAAGCGGAAGTGGGTGGGTCCTGGCCCTCTCAAACCCCCAGCCGTGCCCAGGGTTGCCCTGGCAACTGTTGCTGGCCCCCAAAGCGGAAGTGGGCGGGTCCTGGCCCTCTCAAGTCCCCAGCCATGCCCAGGGTTGCTAGCCCCAAAGCGGAAGTGGGAGGGGCCTGGCCCTCTGAAGCCCCCAGCCGTGCCCTGGGTTGCCCTGGCAACTGTTGCTGGGCTTCAAATTGGAAGTGGGCGAGTCCTGGCCCTCGCAAGCCCACAGCCATGCACAGGGTTGCACTGGCAACTGTTGCTGGCCCCCAAAGTGGAATTGGGCGGGGCCTGGCCCTCTCAAGCCCCCAGCCGTGCCAAGGGTTGCCCTGGCAACTGTTGATGGGCTCCAAAAGGGAATTGGGCGGGTCCTGGCCCTCTCAAGCCCCCAGCCGTGCCCAGGGTTGCCCTGGCAACTGTTGCTGGCCCCCAAAGCGGAAGTGGGAGGGTCCTGGCCCTCTCAAGTCCCCAGCCATGCCCAGGGTTGCCCTCGCAACTGTTGCTGGCCCCCAAAGCGGAAGTGGGCGGGGCCTGGCCCTCTCAAGCTCCCAGCCATGCCCAGGGTTGCCCTGGCAACTGTTGCTGGCCCCAAAGCGGAAGTGGGCGGGGCCTGGCCCTCTCAAGCCCCCAGCCATGCCCTGGGTTGCCCTGGCAACTGTTGCTGGCCTCCAAAGCGGAAGTGGGCGGGTTCTGGCCCTCTCAAGCCCACAGCAATGCCCTGAGTTGCCCTGGCAACTGTTGCTGGCCCCCAAAGCGGAAGTGGGCGGGGCCTGGCCCTCTGAAGCCCCCAGCCATACCCAGGGTTGCCTTGGCAACTGTTGCTAACCCCCAAAGCGGAAGTGGGAGGGGCCTGGCCCTCTCAAGCCCCAAGCCATACCCACGGTTGCCGGCCTCCAAAGCGGAAGTGGGCGGGGCCTGGCGCCATTAAGCCCAAAGCCATGCCCAGGCTTGCCCTGGCAACTGTTGCTGGTCCCAAAAGCGGAATTGTGCGGGGCCTGGCCCTCTTAAGCCCCCAGCCATGCCCAGGGTTGCACTGGCAACTGTTGCTGGCCCCCAAAGCGGAAGTGGGCGAGGCCTGGCCCTCTCAAGCCCCCAGCCATGCCCAGGGTTGCCCTGGGAACTGTTGCTGGCCCCCAAAGCGGAAGTGGGCGGGGCCTGGCCCTCTCCAGCCCCCAGCCATGCCCAGAGTTGCCCTGGCAACTGTTGCTGGCCCCAAAGCGGAAGTGGGCGGGTCCTGGCCCTCTTAAGCACCCAGCCATGCCCAGGGTTGCCCTGGCAACTGTTGCTGGCCCCCAAAGTGGAAGTGGGCGGGGCCTGGCCCTCTCAAGCCCCCGGCTGTGCCCAGGGTTGCCCTGGCAACTGTTGCTGGCCCCAAAGCGAAAGTGGGCCGGGCCTGGCCCTCTCCAGCCCCCAGCCATGCCCAGGATTGCCCTGGCTACTGTTGCTGGGCTCCAAAGCGGAAGTGGGCGGGTCCTGGCCCTCTCAAGCCCACAGCCATGCCCAGGATTGCACTGGCAACTGTTGCTGGCCCCAAAGCGGAAGTGGGCGGGGCCTGGCCCTCTCCAGCCACCAGCCATGCCCAGGGTTGCCCTGGCAACTGTTGCTGGCCTCCAAAGCGGAAGTGGACGGGGTCTGGCCCTCTCAAGCCCCCAGCCATGCCCAGGGATGCCCTGGCAACTGTTGCTGGCCCCCAAAGCGGAAGTGGGCGGGGCCTGGCCCTCTCAAGCCCCCAGCCATGCCCAGGGTTGCCCTGCCAATTGTTGCTGGCCTCTAAAGAGGAAGTGGGCGGGTCCTGGCCCTCTCAAGCCCCCAGCCATGCCCAGGGTTGCCCTGGCAACAGTTGCTGGCCTCCAAAGCGGAAGTGTGCGGGGTCTTGCCCTCTCAAGCCCCCAGCCATACCCAGGGTTGCCTTGGCAACTGTTGCTGGCCCCCAAAGCGGAAGTGGGAGGGGCCTGGCCCTCTCAAGCCCACCCACGGTTGCCATGGCAACTGTTGCTGGCCTCCAAAGCGGAAGTGGGCGGGGCTTAGCGCCATTAAGCCCAAAGCCATGCCAAGGCTTGCCCTGGCAACTGTTGCTGGTCCTAAAAGCGGAATTGTGCGGGGCCTGGCCCTCTTAAGCCCCCAGCCATGCCCAGGGTTGCCCTGGCAACTGTTGCTGGCCCCCAAAGCGGAACTGGGCAGGTCCTGGCCCTCTCAAGCCCCCAGCCATGCCCAGGGTTGCACTGGCAACTGTTGCTGGCCCCCAAAGCGGAAGTGGGCGAGGCCTGGCCCTCTCAAGCCCCCAGCCATGCCCAGGGTTGCCCTGGCAACTGTTGCTGGCCCCCAAAGCGGAAGTGGGCGAGGCCTGGCCCTCTCAAGCCCCCAGCCATGCCCAGGGTTGCCCTGGCAACTGTTGCTGGCCCCCAAAGCGGAAGTGGGCGGGTCTTGGCCCTCTCAAGTCCCCAGCTGTGCCCAGGGTTGCCCTGGCAACTGTGGCTGGGCTCCAAAGCGGAAGTGGGCGGGTCCTGGCCCTCTCAAGCCCACAGCCATGCCCAGGATTGCACTGGCAACTGTTGCTGGCCTCCAAAGCGGAAGTGGGCGGGATCTGGCCCTCTCAAGCCCCCAGCCATGCCCACAGTTGCCCTGGCAACTGTTGCTGGCCCCCAAAGCGGAAGTGGGCGGGTCCTGGCCCTCTCAAGCCCACAGCCGTGTCCAGGGTTGCACTGGCAACTGTTTCTGGCCCCCAAAGCGGAAGTGGGTGTGGCCTGGCCCTTTCCAGCCACCAGCCATGCCCAAGGTTGCCCTGGCAACTGTTGCTGGGCTCCAAAGCAGAAGTGGGCTGGTCCTGGCCCTCTCAAGTCCCCAGCCATGCCCAGGGTTGCCCTGGCAACTGTTGCTGGCCCCAAAGCGGAAGTGGGCAGTGCCTGGCCCTCTCCAGCCACTAGCCATGCCCAGGGTTACCCTGGCAACTGTTTCTGGCCTCCAAAGCGGAAGTGGGCGGGGTCTGGCCCTCCCAAGCCCCCAGCCATGCCCAGGGTTGCCCTGCCAATTGTTGCTGGCCTCTAAAGAGGAAGTGGGCGGGTCCTGGCCCTCTCAAGCCCCCAGCCATGCCCAGGGTTGCCCTGGCAACTGTTGCTGGCCCCCAAAGAAGAAGTGGGCGGGGCCTTGTCCTCTCAAGCCCCCAGCCGTGCCCAGGGTTGCCCTGGCAACTGTTGCTGGCCCCCAAAGCGGAAGTGGGCGGGGCCTGGCCCTCTCAAGCCCCCAGCCATGCCCATCGTTACCCTGGCAACTGTTGCTGGCCTCCAAAGTGGAAGTGGGCGGGTCCTGGCCCTCTCAAGCTCCCATCCATGCCCAGGATTGCACTGGCAACTGTTGCTGGCCTCCAAAGCGGAAGTGGGCGGGGTGTGGCCCTCTCAATCCCACAGCCATGCCCTGAGTTGCCCTGGCAACTGTTGCTGGCCCCCAAAGCGGAAGTGGGCGGGGCCTGGCCTTCTCAAGCCCCCAACCGTGCCCAGGGTTGCCCTGGCAACTGTTGCTGGGCTCCAAAGCGGAAGTGGGCGGGACCTGGCCCTCTCAAGCCCCCAGCCGTGCCCAGGGTTGCCCTGGCAACTGTTGCTGGCCCCAAAGCGGAAGTGTGCGGGGCCTGGCCCTCTCCAGCCCGCAGCCATGCCTAGGATTGCACTGGCAACTGTTGCTGGCCTCCAAAGCGGAAGTGGGCGGGGCCTGGCCCTGTCAAGCCCACAGCAATGCCCTGAGTTGCCCTGGCAACTGTTGCTGGCCCCCAAAGCGGAAGTGGGCGGGTCCAGGCCCCCTTAAGCCCCCTGCCATGCCCAGGTTTGCCCTGGCAACTGTTGCTGGCCCTCAAAGCGGAAGTGGGCGGGTCCTGGCCCTCTCAAGCCCCCAGCCATGCCCAGGGTTGCCCTGGCAACTGTTGCTGCCCCCAAAGCGGAAGTGGGCGGGGCCTGGCCCTCTCAAGCCCCCATCCGTGCCCTGGGTTGCCCTGTAAACTGTTGCTGGGCTCCAAAGCGGAAGTGGGCGAGTCCTGGCCCTCTCAAGCCCACAGCAATGCCCTGAGTTGCCCTGGCAACTGTTGCTGGCCTCCAAAGCGGAAGTTGGCGGGGCCTGGCCCTCTCAAGCCCCAAGCCGTGCCCAAGGTTGCCCTGGCAACTGTTGCTGGGCTCCAAAGCGGAAGTGGGCGGGTCCTGGCCCTCTCAAGCCCCCAGCCGTGCCCAGGGTTGCTTTGGCAACTGTTGCTGGCCCCCAAAGCAGAAGTGGGCGGGTCCTGGCCCTCTCAAGCCCCCAGCCATGCCCAGGGTTGCCCTGGCAACTGTTGCTGGCCCCCAAAGCGGAAGTGGGCGGGGCCTTGCCCTCTCAAGCCCCCAGCCATGCCAAGGGTTGCTGGCCCCCAAAGCGGAAGTTGGCGGGTCCTGGCCCTCTCAAGCCCCCAGCCATGCCCAGGGTCGCCCTGGCAACTGTTGCTGGCTCCCAAAGCGGAAGTGGGCGGGGCCTGGCCCTCTCAAGCCCCCAGCCGTGCCCTGGGTTGCCCTGGCAACTGTTGCTGGGCTCCAAAGCGGAAGTGGGCGGGGCCTTGCCCTCTAAAGACCCCAGCCATGCCCAGGGTTGCCCTGGCAACTGTTGCTGGCCCCCAAAGCGGAAGTGGGAGGGTCCTGGCCCTTTCAAGCTCCCAGCCATGCCCAGGATTGCATTGGCAACTGTTGCTGGCCTCCAAAGCGGAAGTGGGCGGGGTCTGGCCCTCTCAAGCCCACAGCCATGCCCTGAGTTGCCCTGGCAACTGTTGCTGGCCCCCAAAGCGGAAGTGGGCGGGGCCTGGCCCTCTCAAGCCCCCAGCCGTGCCCAGGGTTGCCCTGGCAACTGTTGCTGGCCTCCAAAGCGTAAGTGGGCGGGTCCTGGCGCTCTCAAGCCCACAGCCATGTCCAGGGTTGCACTGGCAACTGTTGCTGGCCCCCAAAGCGGAAGTGGGCGGGCCTGGCCCTCTCAAGCTCCCAGCCATGCCCAGGGTTGCCCTGGCAACTGTTGCTGGCCCCAAAGCGGAAGTGGGCGGGGCCTGGCCCTCTCAAGCCCCCAGCCGTGCCCATGGTTGCCCTGGCAACTGTTGCTGGCCCCCAAAGCAGAAGTGGGCGAGGCCTGGCCCTCTCAAGCCCCCAGCCATGCCCAGGGTTGCCCTGGCAACTGTTGCTGGCCTCCAAAGCGGAAGTGTGCGGATTCTTGCCCTCTCAAGCCCCCAGCCATACCCTGGGTTGCCTTGGCAACTGTTGCTGGCCCCCAAAGCGGAAGTGGGAGGGGCCTGGCCCTCTCAAGCCCCCAGCCATACCCACGGTTGCCCTGGCAACTGTTGCTGGCCTCCAAAGTGGAAGTGGGCGGGGCCTGGCGCCCTTAAGCCCACAGCCATGCCCAGGTTTGCCCTGGCAACTGCTGCTGGTCCCAAAAGCGGAATTGGGCAGGGCCTGGACCTCTTAAGCCCCAAGCCATGCCCAGAGTTGCCCTGGCAACTATTGCTGGCCCCCAAAGCGGAAGTGGGCGGGTCCTGGCCCTCTCAAGCCCCCAGCCATGCCCATGGTTGCCCTGGCAACTGTTGCTGGCCCCCAAAGCAGAAGTGGGCGAGGCCTGGCCCTCTCAAGCCCCCAGCCATGCCCAAGGTTGCCCTGGCAACTGTTGCTGGCCTACAAAGCGGAAGTGGGCGGATCCTGGCCCTCTCAAGCCCCCAGCCGTGCCCAGGGTTGCTCTGGCAACTGTTGCTAGCCCCAAAGCGGAAGTTAGCGGGGCCTGGCCCTCTCCAGCCCCCAGCCATACCCAGGATTGCCGTGGCAACTGTTGCTGGGCTCCAAAGCAGAAGTGGGCGGGTCCTGGCCCTCTCAAGCCCCAAGCAATGCCCAGGGTTGCCCTGGCAACTGTTGCTGGCCTCCAAAGCGTAAGTGGGCGGGTCCTGGCGCTCTCAAGCCCACAGCCATGTCCAGGGTTGCACTGGCAACTGTTGCTGGCCCCCAAAGCGGAAGTGGGCGGGCCTGGCCCTCTCAAGCTCCCAGCCATGCCCAGGGTTGCCCTGGCAACTGTTGCTGGCCCCAAAGCGGAAGTGGGCGGGGCCTGGCCCTCTCAAGCCCCCAGCCGTGCCCTGGGTTGTAAGGCAACTGTTGCTGGGCTCCAAAGCGGAAGTGGGCGGGTTCTGGCCCTCTCAAGCCCACAGCAATGCCCAGAGTTGCCCTGGCAACTGTTGCTGGTCCCAAAAGCGGAATTGGGCGGGGCCTGGACCTCTTAAGCCCCAAGCCATGCCCAGAGTTGCCCTGGCAACTGTTGCTGGCCCCCAAAGCGGAAGTGGGCGGGGCCTGTCCCTCTGAAGCCCCCAGCCATACCCAGGGTTGCCCTGGCAACTGTTGCTGGCCCCCATAGCGGAAGTGGGCGGGTCCTGGCCCTCTTAAGCACCCAGCCATGCCCAGGGTTGCCCTGGCAACTGTTGCTGGCCCCCAAAGCAAAAGTGGGCGGGGCCTGGCCCTCTCAAGCCCCCGGCTGTGCCCAGGGTTGCCCTGGCAACTGTTGCTGGCCCCAAAGCGAAAGTGGGCCGGGCCTGGCCCTCTCCAGCCCCCAGCCATGCCCAGGATTGCCCTGGCTACTGTTGCTGGGCTCCAAAGCGGAAGTGGGCGGGTCCTGGCCCTCTCAAGCCCACAGCCATGCCCAGGATTGCACTGGCAACTGTTGCTGGCCCCAAAGCGGAAGTGGGCGGGGCCTGGCCCTCTCCAGCCACCAGCCATGCCCAGGGTTGCCCTGGCAACTGTTGCTGGCCTCCAAAGCGGAAGTGGATGGGGTCTGGCCCTCTCAAGCCCCCAGCCATGCCCAGGGATGCCCTGGCAACTGTTGCTGGCCCCCAAAGCGGAAGTGGGCGAGGCCTGGCCCTCTCAAGCCCCCAGCCATGCCCAGGGTTGCCCTGGCAACTGTTGCTGGCCACAAAGCGGAAGTGGGCGAGGCCTGGCCCTATCAAGCACCCAGCCATGCCCAGGGTTGCCCTGGCAACTGTTGCTGGCCCCCAAAGCAGAAGTGGGCGGGGCTTGGCCATCTCAAGCCCCCGGCTGTGCCCAGGGTTGCCCTGGCAACTGTTGCTGGCCCCAAAGCGGAAGTGGGCGGGGCCTGGCCCTCTCCAGCCCCCAGCCATGCCCAGGATTGCCCTGGCTACTGTTGCTGGGCTCCAAAGCGGAAGTGGGCTGGTCCTGGCCCTCTCAAGCCCACAGCCATGCCCAGGATTGCACTGGCAACTGTTGCTGGTCCCAAAGCGGAAGTGGGCGGGGCCTGGCCCTCTCCTGACACCAGCCATGCCCAGGGTTGCCCTGGCAACTGTTGCTGGCCTCCAAAGCGGAAGTGGGCGGGGTCTGGCCCTCTCAAGCCCCCAGCCACGCCCAGGGATGCCCTGGCAACTGTTGCTGGCCCCCAAAGCTGAAGTGGGCGGGGCCTGGCCCTCTCAAGCCCCCAGCCATGCCCAGGGTTGCCCTGCCAATTGTTGCTGGCCTCTAAAGAGGAAGTGGGCGGGTCCTGGCCCTCTCAAGCCCCCAGCCATGCCAAGGGTTGCCCTGGCAACAGTTGCTGGCCTCCAAAGCGGAAGTGTGCAGGGTCTTGCCCTCTCAAGCCCCCAGCCATACCCAGGGTTGCCTTGGCAACTGTTGCTGGCCCCCAAAGCGGAAGTGTGAGGGGCCTGGCCCTCTCAAGCCCCACCCACGGTTGCCCTGGCAACTGTTGCTGGCCTCCAAAGCGGAAGTGGGCGGGGCTTAGCGCCATTAAGCCCAAAGCCATGCCCAGGCTTGCCCTGGCAACTGTTGCTGGTCCCAAAAGCGGAATTGTGCGGGGCCTGGCCCTCTTAAGCCCCCAGCCATGCCCAGGGTTGCCCTGGCAACTGTTGCTGGCCCCCAAAGCGGAAGTGGGGGAGGCCTGGCCTTTTCAGGCCCCCAGCCATGCCCAGGGTTGCCCTGGCAACTGTTGCTGGCCCCCAAAGCGGAACTGGGCGGGTCCTGGCCCTCTCAAGCCCCCAGCCATGCCCAGGGTTGCACTGGCAACTGTTGCTGGCCCCCAAAGCGGAAGTGGGCGAGGCCTGGCCCTCTCAAGCCCCCAGCCATGCCCAGGGTTGCCCTGGCAACTGTTGCTGGCCCCCAAAGCGGAAGTGGGCGAGGCCTGGCCCTCTCAAGCCCCCAGCCATGCCCAGGGTTGCCCTGGCAACTGTTGCTGGCCCCCAAAGCGGAAGTGGGCGGGGCTTGGCCCTCTCAAGTCTCCAGCTGTGCCCAGGGTTGCCCTGGCAACTGTTGCTGGGCTCCAAAGCGGAAGTGGGCGGGTCCTGGCCCTCTCAAGCCCACAGCCATGCCCAGGATTGCACGGGCAACTGTTGCTGGCCTCCAAAGCGGAAGTGGGCGGGATCTGGCCCTCTCAAGCCCCCAGCCATGCCCAGAGTTGCCCTGGCAACTGTTGCTGGCCCCCAAAGCGGAAGTGGGCGGGTCCTGGCCCTCTCAAGCCCACTGCCGTGTCCAGGGTTGCACTGGCAACTGTTTCTGGCCCCCAAAGCGGAAGTGGGTGGGGCCTGGCCCTTTCCAGCCACCAGCCATGCCCAAGGTTGCCCTGGCAACTGTTGCTGGGCTCCAAAGCGGAAGTGGGCGGGTCCTGGCCCTCTCAAGTCCCCAGCCATGCACAGGGTTGCCCTGGCAACTGTTGCTGGCCCCAAAGCGGAAGTGGGCGGTGCCTGGCCCTCTCCAGCCACCAGCCATGCCCAGGGTTGCCCTGGCAACTGTTTCTGGCCTCCAAAGCGGAAGTGGGCGGGGTCTGGCCCTCTCAAGCCCCCAGCCATGCCCAGGGTTGCCCTGGCAACTGTTGCTGGCCCCCAAAGCGGAAGTGGGCGGGGCCTGGCCCTCTCAATCCCCCAGCCATGCCCAGGGTTGCCCTGCCAATTGTTGCTGGCCTCTAAAGAGGAAGTGGGCGGGTCCTGGCCCTCTCAAGCCCCCAGCCATGCCCAGGGTTGCCCTGGCAACTGTTGCTGGCCCCCAAAGAAGAAGTGGGCGGGGCCTTGTCCTCTCAAGCCCCCAGCCATACCCAGGGTTGCCCTGGCAACTGTTGCTGGACCCCAAAGCTTGAAGTGGGCGGGGCCTGGCCCTCTCAAGCCCCCAGCCATGCCCATCATTACCCTGGCAACTGTTACTGGCCTCCAAAGCGGAAGTGGGCGGGTCCTGGCCCTCTCAAGCTCCCAGCCATGCCCAGGATTGCACTGGCAACTGTTGCTGGCCTCCAAAGCGGAAGTGGGCGGGGTGTGGCCCTCTCAATCCCACAGCCATGCCCTGAGTTGCCCTGGCAACTGTTGCTGGCCCCCAAAGCGGAAGTGGGCGGGGCCTGGCCCTCTCAAGCCCCCAGCCGTGCCCAGGGTTGCCCTGGCAACTGTTGCTGGGCTCCAAAGCGGAAGTGGGCAGGTCCTGGCCCTCTCAAGCCCCCAGCCGTGCCCATGGTTGCCCTGGCAACTGTTGCTGGCCCCAAAGCGGAAGTGGGCGGGGCCTGGCCCTCTCCAGCCCGCAACCATGCCTAGGATTGCACTGGCAACTGTTGCTGGCCTCCAAAGCGGAAGTGGGCGGGGTCTGGCCCTCTCAAGCCCACAGCAATGCCCTGAGTTGCCCTGGCAACTGTTGCTGGCCCTCATAGCGGAATTGGGCGGGTTCTGGCCCTCTCAAGCCCCCAGCCATGCCCAGGGTTGCCCTGGCAACTGTTGCTGGCCCCCAAAGCGGAAGTGAGCGGGGCCTGGCCCTCTCAAGCCCCCAGCCGTGCCCTGGGTTGCCCTGGCAACTGTTGCTGGGCTCCAAAGCGGAAGTGGGCGAGTCCTGGCCCTCTCAAGCCCACAGCCATGCCCAGGGTTGCACTGGCAACTGTTGCTGGCCCCCAAAGCGGAATTGGGCGGGGCCTGGTACTCTCAAGCCCCCAGCCATGCCCAGGGTTGCCCTGGCAACTGTTGCTGGCCCCCAAAGCGGAAGTGGGCGGGGCCTGGCCCTCTCAAGCCCCCAGCCGTGCCCAGGGTTGCCATTGCAACTGTTGCTGGTCTCCAAAGCGGAAGTGGGCGGGTCCTGGCCCTCTTAAGCCCCCAGCCGTACCCTGGGTTGCCCTGGCAACTGTTGCAGGCCCCAAAGCGGAAGTGGGCGGGGCCTGGCCCTCTCCAACCCCCAGCCATGCCCAGGATTGCACTGGCAACTGTTGCTGGCCCCAAAGCGGAAGTGGGCGGGGCCTGGCCCTCTCAAGCCCCCAGCCGTGCCCTGGGTTGCCCTGGCAACTGTTGCTGGCCTCCAAAGCGGAAGTGGGCGGGGTCTGGCCCTCTCAAGCCCCCAGCCATGTCCAGGGTTGCCCTGGCAACTGTTGCTGGCCCCCAAAGCGGAAGTGGGCAGGGCCTGGCCCTCTCAAGCCCCCAGCCATACCCAGGGTTGCACTGGCAACTGTTGCTGGGCTCCAAAGCAGAAGTGGGCGGGGCCTGGCCCTCTCCAGCCCACAGCAATGCCCTGAGTTGCCCTGGCAACTGTTGCTGGCCCCCAAAGCGGAAGTGGGCGGGGCCTGGCCCTCTCAAGCCCCCAGCCGTGCCCAGGGTTGCCCTGGCAACTGTTGCTGGGCTCCAAAGCGGAAGTGGGCGGGTCCTGGCCCTCTCAAGCCCCCAGCCGTGCCCAGGGTTGCCCTGGCAACTGTTGCTGGCCCCCAAAGCGGAAGTGGGCGGGTCCTGGCCCTCTCAAGTCCCCAGCCATGCCCAGGGTTGCCCTGGCAACTGTTGCTGGCCCCCAAAGCGGAAGTGGGCGGGGCCTGTCCCTCTCAAGCCCCCAGCCGTGCCCTGGGTTGCCCTGGCAACTGTTGCTGGGCTCCAAAGTGGAAGTGGGCGAGTCCTGGCCCTCGCAAGCCCACAGCCATGCACAGGGTTGCACTGGCAACTGTTGCTGGCCCCCAAAGCGGAATTGGGCGGGGCCTGGCCCTCTCAAGCCCCCAGCCATGCCCAGGGTTGCCGTGGCAACTGTTGATGGGCTCCAAAGCGGAAGTGGGTGGGTCCTGGCCCTCTCAAGCCCCCAGCCGTGCCCAGGGTTGCCCTGGCAACTGTTGCTGGCCCCCAAAGCGGAAGTGGGCGGGTCCTGGCCCTCTCAAGCCCCCAGCCATGCCCAGGGTTGCCCTGGCAACTGATGCTGGCCTCTTAAGCTCAAGTGGGTGTGGCCTGGTCCTCTTAAGCCCCCAGCCATGTACAGGGTTGCCCTGGCAACTGTTGCTGGCCCCCAAAGCGGAAGTGGGCAAGGTTTGGCCCTCTCAAGCCCCAAGCCATGCCAAGGGTTGCCCTGGCAACTGTTGCTGGCCCCCAAAGCGGAAGTGGGCAAGTCCTGGCCCTCTCAAGCCCCCAGCAATGCCCAGGGTTGCTCAGGGAACTGTTGCTGGCCCCCAAAGCGGAAGTGGGCGGGGCCTGGCCCTCTCAAGCCCCCAGCCATGCCCAGGGTTGCCCTGGCAACTGTTGCTGGCCTCCAAAGCGGAAGTGTGCGGATTCTTGCCCTCTCAAGCCCCCAGCCATACCCTGGGTTGCCTTGGCAACTGTTGCTGGCCCCCAAAGCGGAAGTGGGAGGGGCCTGGCCCTCTCAAGCTCCCAGCCATACCCACGGTTGCCCTGCCAACTGTTGCTGGCCTCCAAAGTGGAAGTGGGCGGGGCCTGGCACCCTTAAGCCCACAGCCATGCCCAGGCTTGCCCTGGCAACTGTTGCTGGTCCCAAAAGCGGAATTGGGCGGGGCCTGGACCTCTTAAGCCCCAAGCCATGCCCAGAGTTGCCCTGGCAACTATTGCTGGCCCCCAAAGCGATAGTGGGCGGGTCCTGGCCCTATCAAGCCCCCAGCCATGCCCATGGTTGCCCTGGCAACTGTTGCTGGCCCCAACAGCAGAAGTGGGCGAGGCCTGGCCCTCTCAAGCCCCCAGCCATTCCCAGGGTTGCCCTGGCAACTGTTGCTGGCCTCCAAAGCGGAAGTGTGCGGATTCTTGCCCTCTAAAGCCCCCAGCCATACCCTGGGTTGCCTTGGCAACTGTTGCTGGCCCCCAAAGCGGAAGTGGGAGGGGCCTGGCCCTCTCAAGCCCCCAGCCATACCCACGGTTGCCCTGGCAACTGTTGCTGGCCTCCAAAGTGGAAGTGGGCGGGGCCTGGCGCCCTTAAGCCCACAGCCATGCCCAGGCTTGCCCTGGCAACTGCTGCTGGTCCCAAAAGCGGAATTGGGCGGGGCCTGGACCGCTTAAGCCCCAAGCCATGCCCAGAGTTGCCCTGGCAACTATTGCTGGCCCCCAAAGCGGAAGTGGGCGGGTCCTGGCCCTCTCAAGCCCCCAGCCATGCCCATGGTTGCCCTGGCAACTGTTGCTGGCCCCCAAAGCAGAAGTGGGCGAGGCCTGGCCCTCTCAAGCCCCCAGCCATGCCCAGGGTTGCCCTGGCAACTGTTGCTGGCCTCCAAAGCGGAAGTGTGCGGATTCTTGCCCTCTCAAGCCCCCAGCCATACCCTGGGTTGCCTTGGCAACTGTTGCTGGCCCCCAAAGCGGAAGTGGGAGGGGCCTGGCCCTCTCAAGCCCCCAGCCATACCCACGGTTGCCCTGGCAACTGTTGCTGGCCTCCAAAGTGGAAGTGGGCGGGGCCTGGCGCCCTTAAGCCCACAGCCATGCCCAGGTTTGCCCTGGCAACTGCTGCTGGTCCCAAAAGCGGAATTGGGCGGGGCCTGGACCTCTTAAGCCCCAAGCCATGCCCAGAGTTGCCCTGGCAACTATTGCTGGCACCCAAAGCGGAAGTGGGCGGGTCCTGGCCCTCTCAAGCCCCCAGCCATGCCCATGGTTGCCCTGGCAACTGTTGCTGGCCCCCAAAGCAGAAGTGGGCGAGGCCTGGCCCTCTCAAGCCCCCAGCCATGCCCAAGGTTGCCCTGGCAACTGTTGCTGGCCCCCAAAGCGGAAGTGGGCGGATCCTGGCCCTCTCAAGCCCCCAGCCGTGCCCAGGGTTGCCCTGGCAACTGTTGCTAGCCCCAAAGCGGAAGTTAGCGGGGCCTTGGCCCTCTCCAGCCCCCAGCCATACCGAGGATTGCCGTGGCAACTGTTGCTGGGCTCCAAAGCAGAAGTGGGCGGGTCCTGGCCCTCTCAAGCCCCAAGCAATGCCCAGGGTTGCCCTGGCAACTGTTGCTGGCCTCCAAAGCGTAAGTGGGCGGGTCCTGGCGCTCTCAAGCCCACAGCCATGTCCAGGGTTGCACTGGCAACTGTTGCTGGCCCCCAAAGCAGAAGTGGGCGGGCCTGGCCCTCTCAAGCTCCCAGCCATGCCCAGGGTTGCCCTGGCAACTGTTGCTGGCCCCAAAGCGGAAGTGGGCGGGGCCTGGCCCTCTCAAGCCCCCAGCCGTGCCCATGGTTGCCCTGGCAACTGTTGCTGGCCCCCAAAATAGAAGTGGGCGAGGCCTGGCCCTCTCAAGCCCCCAGCCATGCCCAGGGTTGCCATGGCAACTGTTGCTGGCCTCCAAAGCGGAAGTGTGCGGATTCTTGCCCTCTCAAGCCCCCAGCCATACCCTGGGTTGCCTTGGCAACTGTTGCTGGCCCCCAAAGCGGAAGTGGGAGGGGCCTGGCCCTCTCAAGCCCCCAGCCATACCCACGGTTGCCCTGGCAACTGTTGCTGGCCTCCAAAGTGGAAGTGGGCGGGGCCTGGCGCCCTTAAGCCCACAGCCATGCCCAGGTTTGCCCTGGCAACTGCTGCTGGTCCCAAAAGCGGAATTGGGCGGGGCCTGGACCTCTTAAGCCCCAAGCCATGCCCAGAGTTGCCCTGGCAACTATTGCTGGCCCCCAAAGCGGAAGTGGGCGGGTCCTGGCCCTCTCAAGCCCCCAGCCATGCCCATGGTTGCCCTGGCAACTGTTGCTGGCCCCCAAAGCAGAAGTGGGCGAGGCCTGGCCCTCTCAAGCCCCCAGCCATGCCCAAGGTTGCCCTGGCAACTGTTGCTGGCCTACAAAGCGGAAGTGGGCGGATCCTGGCCCTCTCAAGCCCCCAGCCGTGCCCAGGGTTGCTCTGGCAACTGTTGCTAGCCCCAAAGCGGAAGTTAGCGGGGCCTGGCCCTCTCCAGCCCCCAGCCATACCCAGGATTGCCGTGGCAACTGTTGCTGGGCTCCAAAGCAGAAGTGGGCGGGTCCTGGCCCTCTCAAGCCCCAAGCAATGCCCAGGGTTGCCCTGGCAACTGTTGCTGGCCTCCAAAGCGTAAGTGGGCGGGTCCTGGCGCTCTCAAGCCCACAGCCATGTCCAGGGTTGCACTGGCAACTGTTGCTGGCCCCCAAAGCGGAAGTGGGCGGGCCTGGCCCTCTCAAGCTCCCAGCCATGCCCAGGGTTGCCCTGGCAACTGTTGCTGGCCCCAAAGCGGAAGTGGGCGGGGCCTGGCCCTCTCAAGCCCCCAGCCGTGCCCTGGGTTGCCCTGGCAACTGTTGCTGGGCTCCAAAGCGGAAGTGGGCGAGTCCTGGCCCTCTCAAGCCCACAGCCATGCCCAGGGTTGCCCTGGCAACTGTTGCTGGCCTCCAAAGCGGAAGTGGGCGGGGTCTGGCCCTCTCAAGCCCCCAGCCATGTCCACGGTTGCTCTGGCAACTGTTGCTGGCCCCCAAAGCGGAAGTGGGCAGGGCCTGGCCCTCTCAAGCCCCCAGCCATACCGAGGGTTGCACTGGCAACTGTTGCTGGGCTCCAAAGCAGAAGTGGGTGGGTCCTGTCCCTCTCAAGCCCCCAGCCCTGCAGAGGGTTGTCCTGGCAACTGTTGCTGGCCCCAAAGCGGAAGTGGGCGGGGCCTGGCCCTCTCCATCCCCCAGCCATGCCCAGGATTGCACTGGCAACTGTTGCTGGCCTCCAAAGCGGAAGTGGGCGGGTTCTGGCCCTCCCAAGCCCACAGCAATGCCCTGAGTTGCCCTGGCAACTGTTGCTGGCCCCCAAAGCGGAAGTGGGCGGGGCCTGGCCCTCTCAAGCCCCCAGCCGTGCCCAGGGTTGCCCTGGCAACTGTTGCTGGGCTCCAAAGCGGAAGTGGGCGGGTCCTGGCCCTCTCAAGCCCCCAGCCGTGCCCAGGGTTGCCCTGGCAACTGTTGCTGGCCCCCAAAGCGGAAGTGGGCGGGTCCTGGCCCTCTCAAGTCCCCAGCCATGCCCAGGGTTGCCCTGGCAACTGTTGCTGGCCCCCAAAGCGGAAGTGGGCGGGGCCTGGCCCTCTCAAGCCCCCAGCCGTGCCCAGGGTTGCCCTGGCAACTGTTGCTGGGCTCCAAAGCGGAAGTGGGCGGGTCCTGGCCCTCTCAAGCCCCCAGCCGTGCCCAGGGTTGCCCTGGCAACTGTTGCTGGCCCCCAAAGCGGAAGTGGGCGGGTCCTGGCCCTCTCAAGTCCCCAGCCATGCCCAGGGTTGCCCTGGCAACTGTTGCTGGCCCCCAAAGCGGAAGTGGGCGGGGCCTGTCCCTCTCAAGCCCCCAGCCGTGCCCTGGGTTGCCCTGGCAACTGTTGCTGGGCTCCAAAGTGGAAGTGGGCGAGTCCTGGCCCTCGCAAGCCCACAGCCATGCACAGCGTTGCACTGGCAACTGCTGCTGGCCCCCAAAGCGGAATTGGGCGGGGCCTGGCCCTCTCAAGCCCCCAGCCATGCCCAGGGTTGCCCTGGCAACTGTTGATGGGCTCCAAAGCGGAAGTGGGTGGGTCCTGGCCCTCTCAAACCCCCAGCCGTGCCCAGGGTTGCCCTGGCAACTGTTGCTGGCCCCTAAAGCGGAAGTGGGCGGGTCCTGGCCCTCTCAAGTCCCCAGCCATGCCCAGGGTTGCTAGCCCCAAAGCGGAAGTGGGCGGGGCCTGGCCCTCTGAAGCCCCCAGCCGTGCCCTGGGTTGCCCTGGCAACTGTTGCTGGGCTTCAAATTGGAAGTGGGCAAGTCCTGGCCCTCGCAAGCCCACAGCCATGCACAGGGTTGCACTGGCAACTGTTGCTGGCCCCCAAAGCGGAATTGGGCGGGGCCTGGCCCTCTCAAGCCCCCAGCCGTGCCAAGGGTTGCCCTGGCAACTGTTGATGGGCTCCAAAAGGGAATTGGGCGGGTCCTGGCCCTCTCAAGCCCCCAGCCGTGCCCAGGGTTGCCCTGGCAACTGTTGCTGGCCCCCAAAGCGGAAGTGGGAGGGTCCTGGCCCTCTCAAGTCCCCAGCCATGCCCAGGGTTGCCCTCGCAACTGTTGCTGGCCCCCAAAGCGGAAGTGGGCGGGGCCTGGCCCTCTCAAGCTCCCAGCCATGCCCAGGGTTGCCCTGGCAACTGTTGCTGGCCCCAAAGCGGAAGTGGGCGGGGCCTGGCCCTCTCAAGCCCCCAGCCGTGCCCTGGGTTGCCCTGGCAACTGTTGCTGGCCTCCAAAGCGGAAGTGGGCGGGGCCTGGCCCTCTCAAGCCCCCAGCCGTGCCCTGGGTTGCCCTGGCAACTGTTGCTGGCCTCCAAAGCGGAAGTGGGCGGGTTCTGGCCCTCTCAAGCCCACAGCAATGCCCTGAGTTGCCCTGGCAACTGTTGCTGGCCCCCAAAGCGGAAGTGGGCGGGGCCTGGTCCTCTGAAGCCCCCAGCCATACCCAGGGTTGCCTTGGCAACTGTTGCTAACCCCCAAAGCGGAAGTGGGAGGGGCCTGGCCCTCTCAAGCCCCAAGCCATACCCACGGTTGCCGGCCTCCAAAGCGGAAGTGGGCGGGGCCTGGCGCCATTAAGCCCAAAGCCATGCCCAGGCTTGCCCTGGCAACTGTTGCTGGTCCCAAAAGCGGAATTGTGCGGGGCCTGGCCCTCTTAAGCCCCCAGCCATGCCCAGGGTTGCACTGGCAACTGTTGCTGGCCCCCAAAGCGGAAGTGGGCGAGGCCTGGCCCTCTCAAGCCCCCAGCCATGCCCAGGGTTGCCCTGGCAACTGTTGCTGGCCCCCAAAGCGGAAGTGGGCAGGTCATGGCCCTCTTAAGCACCCAGCCATGCCCAGGGTTGCCCTGGCAACTGTTGCTGGCCCCCAAAGCGGAAGTGGGCGGGGCCTGGCCCTCTCAAGCCCCCGGCTGTGCCCAGGGTTGCCCTGGCAACTGTTGCTGGCCCCAAAGCGAAAGTGGGCCGGGCCTGGCCCTCTCCAGCCCCCAGCCATGCCCAGGATTGCCCTGGCTACTGTTGCTGGGCTCCAAAGCGGAAGTGGGCGGGTCCTGGCCCTCTCAAGCCCACAGCCATGCCCAGGATTGCACTGGCAACTGTTGCTGGCCCCAAAGCGGAAGTGGGCGGGGCCTGGCCCTCTCCAGCCACCAGCCATGCCCAGGGTTGCCCTGGCAACTGTTGCTGGCCTCCAAAGCGGAAGTGGACGGGGTCTGGCCCTCTCAAGCCCCCAGCCATGCCCAGGGATGCCCTGGCAACTGTTGCTGGCCCCCAAAGCGGAAGTGGGCGGGGCCTGGCCCTCTCAAGCCCCCAGCCATGCCCAGGGTTGCCCTGCCAATTGTTGCTGGCCTCTAAAGAGGAAGTGGGCGGGTCCTGGCCCTCTCAAGCCCCCAGCCATGCCCAGGGTTGCCCTGGCAACAGTTGCTGGCCTCCAAAGCGGAAGTGTGCGGGGTCTTGCCCTCTCAAGCCCCCAGCCATACCCAGGGTTGCCTTGGCAACTGTTGCTGGCCCCCAAAGCGGAAGTGGGAGGGGCCTGGCCCTCTCAAGCCCCACCCACGGTTGCCATGGCAACTGTTGCTGGCCTCCAAAGCGGAAGTGGGCGGGGCTTAGCGCCATTAAGCCCAAAGCCATGCCAAGGCTTGCCCTGGCAACTGTTGCTGGTCCCAAAAGCGGAATTGTGCGGGGCCTGGCCCTCTTAAGCCCCCAGCCATGCCCAGGGTTGCCCTGGCAACTGTTGCTGGCCCCCAAATCGGAACTGGGCAGGTCCTGGCCCTCTCAAGCCCCCAGCCATGCCCAGGGTTGCACTGGCAACTGTTGCTGGCCCCCAAAGCGGAAGTGGGCGAGGCCTGGCCCTCTCAAGCCCCCAGCCATGCCCAGGGTTGCCCTGGCAACTGTTGCTGGCCCCCAAAGCGGAAGTGGGCGAGGCCTGGCCCTCTCAAGCCCCCAGCCATGCCCAGGGTTGCCCTGGCAACTGTTGCTGGCCCCCAAAGCGGAAGTGGGCGGGTCTTGGCCCTCTCAAGTCCCCAGCTGTGCCCAGGGTTGCCCTGGCAACTGTTGCTGGGCTCCAAAGCGGAAGTGGGCGGGTCCTGGCCCTCTCAAGCCCACAGCCATGCCCAGGATTGCACTGGCAACTGTTGCTGGCCTCCAAAGCGGAAGTGGGCGGGATCTGGCCCTCTCAAGCCCCCAGCCATGCCCACAGTTGCCCTGGCAACTGTTGCTGGCCCCCAAAGCGGAAGTGGGCGGGTCCTGGCCCTCTCAAGCCCACAGCCGTGTCCAGGGTTGCACTGGCAACTGTTTCTGGCCCCCAAAGCGGAAGTGGGTGTGGCCTGGCCCTTTCCAGCCACCAGCCATGCCCAAGGTTGCCCTGGCAACTGTTGCTGGGCTCCAAAGCAGAAGTGGGCTGGTCGTGGCCCTCTCAAGTCCCCAGCCATGCCCAGGGTTGCCCTGGCAACTGTTGCTGGCCCCAAAGCGGAAGTGGGCGGTGCCTGGCCCTCTCCAGCCACCAGCCATGCCCAGGGTTACCCTGGCAACTGTTTCTGGCCTCCAAAGCGGAAGTGGGCGGGGTCTGGCCCTCCCAAGCCCCCAGCCATGCCCAGGGTTGCCCTGCCAATTGTTGCTGGCCTCTAAAGAGGAAGTGGGCGGGTCCTGGCCCTCTCAAGCCCCCAGCCATGCCCAGGGTTGCCCTGGCAACTGTTGCTGGCCCCCAAAGAAGAAGTGGGCGGGGCCTTGTCCTCTCAAGCCCCCAGCCGTGCCCAGGGTTGCCCTGGCAACTGTTGCTGGCCCCCAAAGCGGAAGTGGGCGGGGCCTGGCCCTCTCAAGCCCCCAGCCATGCCCATCGTTACCCTGGCAACTGTTGCTGGCCTCCAAAGTGGAAGTGGGCGGGTCCTGGCCCTCTCAAGCTCCCAGCCATGCCCAGGATTGCACTGGCAACTGTTGCTGGCCTCCAAAGCGGAAGTGGGCGGGGTGTGGCCCTCTCAATCCCACAGCCATGCCCTGAGTTGCCCTGGCAACTGTTGCTGGCCCCCAAAGCGGAAGTGGGCGGGGCCTGGCCTTCTCAAGCCCCCAACCGTGCCCAGGGTTGCCCTGGCTACTGTTGCTGGGCTCCAAAGCGGAAGTGGGCGGGACCTGGCCCTCTCAAGCCCCCAGCCGTGCCCAGGGTTGCCCTGGCAACTGTTGCTGGCCCCAAAGCGGAAGTGGGCGGGGCCTGGCCCTCTCCAGCCCGCAGCCATGCCTAGGATTGCACTGGCAACTGTTGCTGGCCTCCAAAGCGGAAGTGGGCGGGGCCTGGCCCTGTCAAGCCCACAGCAATGCCCTGAGTTGCCCTGGCAACTGTTGCTGGCCCCCAAAGCGGAAGTGGGCGGGTCCAGGCCCCCTTAAGCCCCCTGCCATGCCCAGGTTTGCCCTGGCAACTGTTGCTGGCCCTCAAAGCGGAAGTGGGCGGGTCCTGGCCCTCTCAAGCCCCCAGCCATGCCCAGGGTTGCCCTGGCAACTGTTGCTGCCCCCAAAGCGGAAGTGGGCGGGGCCTGGCCCTCTCAAGCCCCCATCCGTGCCCTGGGTTGCCCTGTAAACTGTTGCTGGGCTCCAAAGCGGAAGTGGGCGAGTCCTGGCCCTCTCAAGCCCACAGCAATGCCCTGAGTTGCCCTGGCAACTGTTGCTGGCCTCCAAAGCGGAAGTTGGCGGGGCCTGGCCCTCTCAAGCCCCAAGCCGTGCCCAAGGTTGCCCTGGCAACTGTTGCTGGGCTCCAAAGCGGAAGTGGGCGGGTCCTGGCCCTCTCAAGCCCCCAGCCGTGCCCAGGGTTGCCTTGGCAACTGTTGCTGGCCCCCAAAGCAGAAGTGGGCGGGTCCTGGCCCTCTCAAGCCCCCAGCCATGCCCAGGGTTGCCCTGGCAACTGTTGCTGGCCCCCAAAGCGGAAGTGGGCGGGGCCTTGCCCTCTCAAGCCCCCAGCCATGCCAAGGGTTGCTGGCCCCCAAAGCGGAAGTTGGCGGGTCCTGGCCCTCTCAAGCCCCCAGCCATGCCCAGGGTCGCCCTGGCAACTGTTGCTGGCTCCCAAAGCGGAAGTGGGCGGGGCCTGGCCCTCTCAAGCCCCCAGCCGTGCCCTGGGTTGCCCTGGCAACTGTTGCTGGGCTCCAAAGCGGAAGTGGGCGGGGCCTTGCCCTCTAAAGACCCCAGCCATGCCCAGGGTTGCCCTGGCAACTGTTGCTGGCCCCCAAAGCGGAAGTGGGAGGGTCCTGGCCCTTTCAAGCTCCCAGCCATGCCCAGGATTGCATTGGCAACTGTTGCTGGCCTCCAAAGCGGAAGTATGCGGGGTCTGGCCCTCTCAAGCCCACAGCCATGCCCTGAGTTGCCCTGGCAACTGTTGCTGGCCCCCAAAGCGGAAGTGGGCGGGGCCTGGCCCTCTCAAGCCCCCAGCCGTGCCCAGGGTTGCCCTGGCAACTGTTGCTGGCCTCCAAAGCGTAAGTGGGCGGGTCCTGGCGCTCTCAAGCCCACAGCCATGTCCAGGGTTGCACTGGCAACTGTTGCTGGCCCCCAAAGCGGAAGTGGGCGGGCCTGGCCCTCTCAAGCTCCCAGCCATGCCCAGGGTTGCCCTGGCAACTGTTGCTGGCCCCAAAGCGGAAGTGGGCGGGGCCTGGCCCTCTCAAGCCCCCAGCCGTGCCCATGGTTGCCCTGGCAACTGTTGCTGGCCCCCAAAGCAGAAGTGGGCGAGGCCTGGCCCTCTCAAGCCCCCAGCCATGCCCAGGGTTGCCCTGGCAACTGTTGCTGGCCTCCAAAGCGGAAGTGTGCGGATTCTTGCCCTCTTAAGACCCCAGCCATGCCCAGGGTTGCCCTGGCAACTGTTGCTGGCCCCCAAAGCGGAAGTGGGAGGGTCCTGGCCCTTTCAAGCTCCCAGCCATGCCCAGGATTGCATTGGCAACTGTTGCTGGCCTCCAAAGCGGAAGTGGGCGGGGTCTGGCCCTCTCAAGCCCACAGCCATGCCCTGAGTTGCCCTGGCAACTGTTGCTGGCCCCCAAAGCGGAAGTGGGCGGGGCCTGGCCCTCTCAAGCCCCCAGCCGTGCCCAGGGTTGCCCTGGCAACTGTTGCTGGCCTCCAAAGCGTAAGTGGGCGGGTCCTGGCGCTCTCAAGCCCACAGCCATGTCCAGGGTTGCACTGGCAACTGTTGCTGGCCCCCAAAGCGGAAGTGGGCGGGCCTGGCCCTCTCAAGCTCCCAGCCATGCCCAGGGTTGCCCTGGCAACTGTTGCTGGCCCCAAAGCGGAAGTGGGCGGGGCCTGGCCCTCTCAAGCCCCCAGCCGTGCCCATGGTTGCCCTGGCAACTGTTGCTGGCCCCCAAAGCAGAAGTGGGCGAGGCCTGGCCCTCTCAAGCCCCCAGCCATGCCCAGGGTTGCCCTGGCAACTGTTGCTGGCCTCCAAAGCGGAAGTGTGCGGATTCTTGCCCTCTCAAGCCCCCAGCCATACCCTGGGTTGCCTTGGCAACTGTTGCTGGCCCCCAAAGCGGAAGTGGGAGGGGCCTGGCCCTCTCAAGCCCCCAGCCATACCCACGGTTGCCCTGGCAACTGTTGCTGGCCTCCAAAGTGGAAGTGGGCGGGGCCTGGCGCCCTTAAGCCCACAGCCATGCCCAGGTTTGCCCTGGCAACTGCTGCTGGTCCCAAAAGCGGAATTGGGCGGGGCCTGGACCTCTTAAGCCCCAAGCCATGCCCAGAGTTGCCCTGGCAACTATTGCTGGCCCCCAAAGCGGAAGTGGGCGGGTCCTGGCCCTCTCAAGCCCCCAGCCATGCCCATGGTTGCCCTGGCAACTGTTGCTGGCCCCCAAAGCAGAAGTGGGCGAGGCCTGGCCCTCTCAAGCCCCCAGCCATGCCCAAGGTTGCCCTGGCAACTGTTGCTGGCCTACAAAGCGGAAGTGGGTGGATCCTGGCCCTCTCAAGCCCCCAGCCGTGCCCAGGGTTGCTCTGGCAACTGTTGCTAGCCCCAAAGCGGAAGTTAGCGGGGCCTGGCCCTCTCCAGCCCCCAGCCATACCCAGGATTGCCGTGGCAACTGTTGCTGGGCTCCAAAGCAGAAGTGGGCGGGTCCTGGCCCTCTCAAACCCCAAGCAATGCCCAGGGTTGCCCTGGCAACTGTTGCTGGCTCCCAAAGCGGAAGTGGGCGGGGCCTGGCCCTCTCAAGCCCCCAGCCGTGCCCTGGGTTGCCCTGGCAACTGTTGCTGGGCTCCAAAGCGGAAGTGGGCGGGGCCTTGCCCTCTAAAGACCCCAGCCATGCCCAGGGTTGCCCTGGCAACTGTTGCTGGCCCCCAAAGCGGAAGTGGGAGGGTCCTGGCCCTTTCAAGCTCCCAGCCATGCCCAGGATTGCATTGGCAACTGTTGCTGGCCTCCAAAGCGGAAGTGGGCGGGGTCTGGCCCTCTCAAGCCCACAGCCATGCCCTGAGTTGCCCTGGCAACTGTTGCTGGCCCCCAAAGCGGAAGTGGGCGGGGCCTGGCCCTCTCAAGCCCCCAGCCGTGCCCAGGGTTGCCCTGGCAACTGTTGCTGGCCTCCAAAGCGTAAGTGGGCGGGTCCTGGCGCTCTCAAGCCCACAGCCATGTCCAGGGTTGCACTGGCAACTGTTGCTGGCCCCCAAAGCGGAAGTGGGCGGGCCTGGCCCTCTCAAGCTCCCAGCCATGCCCAGGGTTGCCCTGGCAACTGTTGCTGGCCCCAAAGCGGAAGTGGGCGGGGCCTGGCCCTCTCAAGCCCCCAGCCGTGCCCATGGTTGCCCTGGCAACTGTTGCTGGCCCCCAAAGCAGAAGTGGGCGAGGCCTGGCCCTCTCAAGCCCCCAGCCATGCCCAGGGTTGCCCTGGCAACTGTTGCTGGCCTCCAAAGCGGAAGTGTGCGGATTCTTGCCCTCTCAAGACCCCAGCCATGCCCAGGGTTGCCCTGGCAACTGTTGCTGGCCCCCAAAGCGGAAGTGGGAGGGTCCTGGCCCTTTCAAGCTCCCAGCCATGCCCAGGATTGCATTGGCAACTGTTGCTGGCCTCCAAAGCGGAAGTGGGCGGGGTCTGGCCCTCTGAAGCCCACAGCCATGCCCTGAGTTGCCCTGGCAACTGTTGCTGGCCCCCAAAGCGGAAGTGGGCGGGGCCTGGCCCTCTCAAGCCCCCAGCCGTGCCCAGGGTTGCCCTGGCAACTGTTGCTGGCCTCCAAAGCGTAAGTGGGCGGGTCCTGGCGCTCTCAAGCCCACAGCCATGTCCAGGGTTGCACTGGCAACTGTTGCTGGCCCCCAAAGCGGAAGTGGGCGGGCCTGGCCCTCTCAAGCTCCCAGCCATGCCCAGGATACCCTGGCAACTGTTGCTGGCCCCAAAGCGGAAGTGGGCGGGGCCTGGCCCTCTCAAGCCCCCAGCCGTGCCCATGGTTGCCCTGGCAACTGTTGCTGGCCCCCAAAGCAGAAGTGGGCGAGGCCTGGCCCTCTCAAGCCCCCAGCCATGCCCAGGGTTGCCCTGGCAACTGTTGCTGGCCTCCAAAGCGGAAGTGTGCGGATTCTTGCCCTCTCAAGCCCCCAGCCATACCCTGGGTTGCCTTGGCAACTGTTGCTGGCCCCCAAAGCGGAAGTGGGAGGGGCCTGGCCCTCTCAAGCCCCCAGCCATACCCACGGTTGCCCTGGCAACTGTTGCTGGCCTCCAAAGTGGAAGTGGGCGGGGCCTGGCGCCCTTAAGCCCACAGCCATGCCCAGGTTTGCCCTGGCAACTGCTGCTGGTCCCAAAAGCGGAATTGGGCGGGGCCTGGACCTCTTAAGCCCCAAGCCATGCCCAGAGTTGCCCTGGCAACTATTGCTGGCCCCCAAAGCGGAAGTGGGCGGGTCCTGGCCCTCTCAAGCCCCCAGCCATGCCCATGGTTGCCCTGGCAACTGTTGCTGGCCCCCAAAGCAGAAGTGGGCGAGGCCTGGCCCTCTCAAGCCCCCAGCCATGCCCAAGGTTGCCCTGGCAACTGTTGCTGGCCTACAAAGCGGAAGTGGGCGGATCCTGGCCCTCTCAAGCCCCCAGCCGTGCCCAGGGTTGCTCTGGCAACTGTTGCTAGCCCCAAAGCGGAAGTTAGCGGGGCCTGGCCCTCTCCAGCCCCCAGCCATACCCAGGATTGCCGTGGCAACTGTTGCTGGGCTCCAAAGCAGAAGTGGGCGGGTCCTGGCCCTCTCAAACCCCAAGCAATGCCCAGGGTTGCCCTGGCAACTGTTGCTGGCCTCCAAAGCGTAAGTGGGCGGGTCCTGGCGCTCTCAAGCCCACAGCCATGTCCAGGGTTGCACTGGCAACTGTTGCTGGCCCCCAAAGCGGAAGTGGGCGGGCCTGGCCCTCTCAAGCTCCCAGCCATGCCCAGGGTTGCCCTGGCAACTGTTGCTGGCCCCAAAGCGGAAGTGGGCGGGGCCTGGCCCTCTCAAGCCCCCAGCCGTGCCCTGGGTTGTAAGGCAACTGTTGCTGGGCTCCAAAGCGGAAGTGGGCGAGTCCTGGCCCTCTCAAGCCCACAGCCATGCCCAGGGTTGCCCTGGCAACTGTTGCTGGCCTCCAAAGCGGAAGTGGGCGGGGTCTGGCCCTCTCAAGCCCCCAGCCATGTCCAGGGTTGCTCTGGCAACTGTTGCTGGCCCCCAAAGCGGAAGTGGGCAGGGCCTGGCCCTCTCAAGCCCCCAGCCATACCGAGGGTTGCACTGGCAACTGTTGCTGGGCTCCAAAGCAGAAGTGGGTGGGTCCTGTCCCTCTCAAGCCCCCAGCCCTGCAGAGGGTTGTCCTGGCAACTGTTGCTGGCCCCAAAGCGGAAGTGGGCGGGGCCTGGCCCTCTCCATCCCCCAGCCATGCCCAGGATTGCACTGGCAACTGTTGCTGGCCTCCAAAGCGGAAGTGGGCGGGTTCTGGCCCTCCCAAGCCCACAGCAATGCCCTGAGTTGCCCTGGCAACTGTTGCTGGCCCCCAAAGCGGAAGTGGGCGGGGCCTGGCCCTCTCAAGCCCCCAGCCGTGCCCAGGGTTGCCCTGGCAACTGTTGCTGGGCTCCAAAGCGGAAGTGGGCGGGTCCTGGCCCTCTCAAGCCCCCAGCCGTGCCCAGGGTTGCCCTGGCAACTGTTGCTGGCCCCCAAAGCGGAAGTGGGCGGGTCCTGGCCCTCTCAAGTCCCCAGCCATGCCCAGGGTTGCCCTGGCAACTGTTGCTGGCCCCCAAAGCGGAAGTGGGCGGGGCCTGTTCCTCTCAAGCCCCCAGCCGTGCCCTGGGTTGCCCTGGCAACTGTTGCTGGGCTCCAAAGTGGAAGTGGGCGAGTCCTGGCCCTCGCAAGCCCACAGCCATGCACAGCGTTGCACTGGCAACTGCTGCTGGCCCCCAAAGCGGAATTGGGCGGGGCCTGGCCCTCTCAAGCCCCCAGCCATGCCCAGGGTTGCCCTGGCAACTGTTGATGGGCTCCAAAGCGGAAGTGGGTGGGTCCTGGCCCTCTCAAACCCCCAGCCGTGCCCAGGGTTGCCCTGGCAACTGTTGCTGGCCCCCAAAGCGGAAGTGGGCGGGTCCTGGCCCTCTCAAGTCCCCAGCCATGCCCAGGGTTGCTAGCCCCAAAGCGGAAGTGGGCGGGGCCTGGCCCTCTGAAGCCCTCAGCCGTGCCATGGGTTGCCCTGGCAACTGTTGCTGGGCTTCAAATTGGAAGTGGGCGAGTCCTGGCCCTCGCAAGCCCACAGCCATGCACAGGGTTGCACTGGCAACTGTTGCTGGCCCCCAAAGCGGAATTGGGCGGGGCCTGGCCCTCTAAAGCCCCCAGCCGTGCCAAGGGTTGCCCTGGCAACTGTTGATGGGCTCCAAAAGGGAATTGGGCGGGTCCTGGCCCTCTCAAGCCCCCAGCCGTGCCCAGGGTTGCCCTGGCAACTGTTGCTGGCCCCCAAAGCGGAAGTGGGAGGGTCCTGGCCCTCTCAAGTCCCCAGCCATGCCCAGGGTTGCCCTCGCAACTGTTGCTGGCCCCCAAAGCGGAAGTGGGCGGGGCCTGGCCCTCTCAAGCTCCCAGCCATGCCCAGGGTTGCCCTGGCAACTGTTGCTGGTCCCAAAGCGGAAGTGGGCGGGGCCTGGCCCTCTCAAGCCCCCAGCCGTGCCCTGGGTTGCCCTGGCAACTGTTGCTGGCCTCCAAAGCGGAAGTGGGCGGGTTCTGGCCCTCTCAAGCCCACAGCAATGCCCTGAGTTGCCCTGGCAACTGTTGCTGGCCCCCAAAGCGGAAGTGGGCGGGGCCTGGCCCTCTGAAGCCCCCAGCCATACCCAGGGTTGCCTTGGCAACTGTTGCTAACCCCCAAAGCGGAAGTGGGAGGGGCCTGGCCCTCTCAAGCCCCAAGCCATACCCACGGTTGCCGGCCTCCAAAGCGGAAGTGGGCGGGGCCTGGCGCCATTAAGCCCAAAGCCATGCCCAGGCTTGCCCTGGCAACTGTTGCTGGTCCCAAAAGCGGAATTGTGCGGGGCCTGGCCCTCTTAAGCCCCCAGCCATGCCCAGGGTTGCACTGGCAACTGTTGCTGGCCCCCAAAGCGGAAGTGGGCGAGGCCTGGCCCTCTCAAGCCCCCAGCCATGCCCAGGGTTGCCCTGGGAACTGTTGCTGGGCCCCAAAGCGGAAGTGGGCGGGGCCTGGCCCTCTCCAGCCCCCAGCCATGCCCAGAGTTGCCCTGGCAACTGTTGCTGGCCCCCAAAGCGGAAGTGGGCGGGTCCTGGCCCTCTTAAGCACCCAGCCATGCCCAGGGTTGCCCTGGCAACTGTTGCTGGCCCCCAAAGCGGAAGTGGGCGGGGCCTGGCCCTCTCAAGCCCCCGGCTGTGCCCAGGGTTGCCCTGGCAACTGTTGCTGGCCCCAAAGCGAAAGTGGGCCGGGCCTGGCCCTCTCCAGCCCCCAGCCATGCCCAGGATTGCCCTGGCTACTGTTGCTGGGCTCCAAAGCGGAAGTGGGCGGGTCCTGGCCCTCTCAAGCCCACAGCCATGCCCAGGATTGCACTGGCAACTGTTGCTGGCCCCAAAGCGGAAGTGGGCGGGGCCTGGCCCTCTCCAGCCACCAGCCATGCCCAGGGTTGCCCTGGCAACTGTTGCTGGCCTCCAAAGCGGAAGTGGACGGGGTCTGGCCCTCTCAAGCCCCCAGCCATGCCCAGGGATGCCCTGGCAACTGTTGCTGGCCCCCAAAGCGGAAGTGGGCGGGGCCTGGCCCTCTCAAGCCCCCAGCCATGCCCAGGGTTGCCCTGCCAATTGTTGCTGGCCTCTAAAGAGGAAGTGGGCGGGTCCTGGCCCTCTCAAGCCCCCAGCCATGCCCAGGGTTGCCCTGGCAACAGTTGCTGGCCTCCAAAGCGGAAGTGTGCGGGGTCTTGCCCTCTCAAGCCCCCAGCCATACCCAGGGTTGCCTTGGCAACTGTTGCTGGCCCCCAAAGCGGAAGTGGGAGGGGCCTGGCCCTCTCAAGCCCCACCCACGGTTGCCATGGCAACTGTTTCTGGCCTCCAAAGCGGAAGTGGGCGGGGCTTAGCGCCATTAAGCCCAAAGCCATGCCCAGGCTTGCCCTGGCAACTGTTGCTGGTCCCAAAAGTGGAATTGTGCGGGGCCTGGCCCTCTTAAGCCCCCAGCCATGCCCAGGCTTGCCCTGGCAACTGTTGCTGGCCCCCAAAGCGGAACTGGGCAGGTCCTGGCCCTCTCAAGCCCCCAGCCATGCCCAGGGTTGCACTGGCAACTGTTGCTGGCCCCCAAAGCGGAAGTGGGCGAGGCCTGGCCCTCTCAAGCCCCCAGCCATGCCCAGGGTTGCCCTGGCAACTGTTGCTGGCCCCCAAAGCGGAAGTGGGCGAGGCCTGGCCCTCTCAAGCCCCCAGCCATGCCCAGGGTTGCCCTGGCAACTGTTGCTGGCCCCCAAAGCGGAAGTGGGCGGGTCTTGGCCCTCTCAAGTCCCCAGCTGTGCCCAGGGTTGCCCTGGCAACTGTTGCTGGGCTCCAAAGCGGAAGTGGGCGGGTCCTGGCCCTCTCAAGCCCACAGCCATGCCCAGGATTGCACTGGCAACTGTTGCTGGCCTCCAAAGCGGAAGTGGGCGAGGCCTGGCCCTCTCAAGCCCCCAGCCATGCCCAGGGTTGCCCTGCCAATTGTTGCTGGCCTCTAAAGAGGAAGTGGGCGGGTCCTGGCCCTCTCAAGCCCCCAGCCATGCCCAGGGTTGCCCTGGCAACTGTTGCTGGCCCCCAAAGAAGAAGTGGGCGGGGCCTTGTCCTCTCAAGCCCCCAGCCGTGCCCAGGGTTGCCCTGGCAACTGTTGCTGGCCCCCAAAGCGGAAGTGGGCGGGGCCTGGCCCTCTCAAGCCCCCAGCCATGCCCATCGTTACCCTGGCAACTGTTGCTGGCCTCCAAAGTGGAAGTGGGCGGGTCCTGGCCCTCTCAAGCTCCCAGCCATGCCCAGGATTGCACTGGCAACTGTTGCTGGCCTCCAAAGCGGAAGTGGGCGGGGTGTGGCCCTCTCAATCCCACAGCCATGCCCTGAGTTGCCCTGGCAACTGTTGCTGGCCCCCAAAGCGGAAGTGGGCGGGGCCTGGCCTTCTCAAGCCCCCAACCGTGCCCAGGGTTGCCCTGGCAACTGTTGCTGGGCTCCAAAGCGGAAGTGGGCGGGACCTGGCCCTCTCAAGCCCCCAGCCGTGCCCAGGGTTGCCCTGGCAACTGTTGCTGGCCCCAAAGCGGAAGTGGGCGGGGCCTGGCCCTCTCCAGCCCGCAGCCATGCCTAGGATTGCACTGGCAACTGTTGCTGGCCTCCAAAGCGGAAGTGGGCGGGGTCTGGCCCTGTCAAGCCCACAGCAATGCCCTGAGTTGCCCTGGCAACTGTTGCTGGCCCCCAAAGCGGAAGTGGGCGGGTCCAGGCCCCCTTAAGCCCCCTGCCATGCCCAGGTTTGCCCTGTAAACTGTTGCTGGGCTCCAAAGCGGAAGTGGGCGGGTCCTGGCCCTCTCAAGCCCCCAGCCATGCCCAGGGTTGCCCTGGCAACTGTTGCTGCCCCCAAAGCGGAAGTGGGCGGGGCCTGGCCCTCTCAAGCCCCCATCCGTGCCCTGGGTTGCCCTGTAAACTGTTGCTGGGCTCCAAAGCGGAAGTGGGCGAGTCCTGGCCCTCTCAAGCCCACAGCCATGACCAGGGTTGCACTAGCAACTGTTGCTGGCCCCCAAAGCGGAATTGGGTGGGGCCTGGTACTCTCAAGCCCCCAGCCATGCCCAGGGTTGCCCTGGCAACTGTTGCTGGCCCCCAAAGCGGAAGTGGGCGGTGCCTGGCCCTCTCAAGCCCCCAGCCATGCCCAGGGTTGCCATTGCAATTGTTGCTGGGCTCCAAAGCGGAAGTGGGCGGGTCCTGGCCCTCTCAAGCCCCCAGCCGTACCCTGGGTTGCCCTGGCAACTGTTGCTGGCCCCAAAGCGGAAGTGGGCGGGGCCTGGCCCTCTCCAGCCCCCAGCCATGCCCAGGATTGCACTGGCAACTTTTGCTGGCCGCCAAAGCGGAAGTGGGCGGGGTCTGGCCCTCTCAAGCCCACAGCAATGCCCTGAGTTGCCCTGGCAACTGTTGCTGGCCTCCAAAGCGGAAGTTGGCGGGGCCTGGCCCTCTCAAGCCCCAAGCCGTGCCCAAGGTTGCCCTGGCAACTGTTGCTGGGCTCCAAAGCGGAAGTGGGCGGGTCCTGGCCCTCTCAAGCCCCCAGCCGTGCCCAGGGTTGCCTTGGCAACTGTTGCTGGCCCCCAAAGCAGAAGTGGGCGGGTCCTGGCCCTCTCAAGCCCCCAGCCATGCCCAGGGTTGCCCTGGCAACTGTTGCTGGCCCCCAAAGCGGAAGTGGGCGGGGCCTTGCCCTCTCAAGCCCCCAGCCATGCCAAGGGTTGCTGGCCCCCAAAGCGGAAGTTGGCGGGTCCTGGCCCTCTCAAGCCCCCAGCCATGCCCAGCGTCGCCCTGGCAACTGTTGCTGGCTCCCAAAGCGGAAGTGGGCGGGGCCTGGCCCTCTCAAGCCCCCAGCCGTGCCCTGGGTTGCCCTGGCAACTGTTGCTGGGCTCCAAAGCGGAAGTGGGCGGGGCCTTGCCCTCTAAAGACCCCAGCCATGCCCAGGGTTGCCCTGACAACTGTTGCTGGCCCCCAAAGCGGAAGTGGGAGGGTCCTGGCCCTTTCAAGCTCCCAGCCATGCCCAGGATTGCATTGGCAACTGTTGCTGGCCTCCAAAGCGGAAGTGGGCGGGGTCTGGCCCTCTCAAGCCCACAGCCATGCCCTGAGTTGCCCTGGCAACTGTTGCTGGCCACCAAAGCGGAAGTGGGCGGGGCCTGGCCCACTCAAGCCCCCAGCCGTGCCCAGGGTTGCCCTGGCAACTGTTGCTGGGCTCCAAAGCGGAAGTGGGCGGGTCCTGGCCCTCTCAAGCCCCCAGCCGTGCCCAGGGATGCCCTGGCAACTGTTGCTGGCCCCAAAGCGGAAGTGGGCGGGGCCTTGCCCTCTCAAGCCCCCAGCCATGCCAAGGGTTGCCCTGGCAACTGTTGCTGGCCCACAAAGCGGAAGTGGGCGGGTCCTGGCCCTCTCAAGCCCCCAGCCATGCCCAGGGTTGCCCTGGCAACTGTTGCTGGCCCCAAAAGCGGAAATGGGCGGGGTCTGGCCCTCTCAAGCCCCCAGCCGTGCCCAGGGTTGCCCTGGCAACTGTTGCTGGACTCCAAAGCGGAAATGGGCGGGTCCTGGCCCTCTCAAGCCCCCAGGCATACCCACGGTTGCCCTGGCAACTGTTGCTGGCCCCCAAAGCGGAAGTGGGCGGGGCTTGGCCGTCTCAAGCCCCCAGCCATGCCCAGGGTTGCCCTGCCAATTGTTGCTGGCCTCTAAAGAGGAAGTGGGCGGGTCCTGGCCCTCTCAAGCCCCCAGTCATGCCCAGGGTTGCCCTGGCAACTGTTGCTGGCCCCCAAAGCGGAAGTGGGCGGGGCTTGGTCGTCTCAAGCCCCCAGCCATGCCCAGGGTTGCTCTGCCAATTGTTGCTGGCCTCTAAAGAGGAAGTGGGCGGGTCCTGGCCCTCTCAAGCCCCCAGCCATGCCCAGGGTTGCCCTGGCAACTGTTGCTGGTCCCCAAAGCGGAAGTGGGCGGGGTTTTGCCCTCTAAAGACCCCAGCCGTGCCCAGGGTTGCCCTGGCAACTGTTGCTGGCCCCCAAAGCGGAAGTGGGCGGGGCCTGGCCCTCTCAAGCCCCCAGCCGTGCCCAAGTTTCCCTGGCAACTGTTGCTGGCCTCCAAAGCGGAAGTGGGCGGGGTCTGGCCCTCTCAAGCCCACAGCCATGCCCAGGGTTGCCCTGGCAACTGTTGCTGGCCCCCAAAGCGGAAGTGGGCGGGGCCTGGCACTCTCAAGCCCCCAGCCGTGCCCAGGGTTGCCCTGGCAACTGTTGCTGGCCTCCAAAGCGGAAGTGGGCGGGGTCTGGCCCTCTCTAGCCCACAGCTATGCCCTGAGTAGCCCTGGCAACTGTTGCTGGCCCCCAAAGCGGAAGTGGGCGGGGCCTGGCCCTCTCAAGCCCCCAGCCATGCCCAGGGTTGCCCTGGCAACTTTTGCTGGCCCCCAAAGCGGAAGTGGGCGGGGCCTTGCCCCCTTAAGCCCCCTGCCATGCCCAGGGTTGCCCTGGCAACTGTTGCTGGCCCCCAAAGCGGAAGTGGGCGGGGCCTGGCCCTCTCAAGCCCCCAGCCGTGCCCAGGGTTGCCCTGGCAACTGTTGCTGGGCTCCAAAGCGGAAGTGGGCGGGTCCTGGCCCTCTCAAGCCCCCAGCCGTGCCCAGGGTTGCCCTGGAAACTGTTGCTGGCCCCCTGAGCGGAAGTTGGCGGGTCCTGGCCCTCTCAAGCCCCCAGCCATGCCCAGGGTTGCCCTGGCAACTGTTGCTGGCCCCCAAAGCGGAAGTGGGCGGGGCCTTGCCCTCTCAAGCCCCCAGCCATGCCAAGGGTTGCCCTGGCAACTGTTGCTGGCCCCCAAAGCGGAAGTGGGCGGGTCCTGGCCCTCTCAAGCCCCCAGCCATGCCCAGGGTTGCCCTGGCAACTGTTGCTGGCCCCCAAAGCGGAAGTGGGCTGGGCCTGGCCCTCTCAAGCCCCCAGCCATGCCCAGTGTTGCCCTGCCAATTGTTGCTGGCCTCTAAAGAGGAAGTGGGCGGGTCCTGGCCCTCTCAAGCCCCCAGCCATGCCCAGGGTTGCCCTGGCAACTGTTGCTGGTCCCCAAAGCGGAAGTGGGAGGGTCCTCGCCCTCTCAAGCTCCCAGCCATGCCCAGGATTGCATTGGCAACTGTTGCTGGCCTCCAAAGCGAAAGTGGGCGGGGTCTGGCCCTCTCAAGCCCACAGCCATGCCCTGAGTTGCCCTGGCAACTGTTGCTGGCCCCCAAAGTGGAAGTGGGCGGGGCCTGGCCCTCTCAAGCCCCCAGCCATGCCCAGGGTTGCCCTGGCAACTGTTGCTTAGCTCCAAAGCGGAAGTGGGCGGGTCCTGGCCCTCTCAAGTCCCCAGCCATGCCCAGGGTTGCCCTGGCAACTGTTGCTGGCCCCGAAGCGGAAGTGGGCGGGGCCTGGCGCCCTTAAGCCCCCAGCCATGCCCAGGGTTGCCCTGGCAACTGTTGCTGGGCTCCAAAGCGGAAGTGGGCGGGGCCTTGCCCTCTAAAGACCCCAGCCATGCCCAGGGTTGCCCTGGCAACTGTTGCTGGCCCCCAAAGCGGAAGTGGGAGGGTCCTGGCCCTCTCAAGCTCCCAGCCATGCCCAGGATTGCATTGGCAACTGTTGCTGGCCTCCAAAGCGGAAGTGGGCGGGGTCTGGCCCTCTCAAGCCCACAGCCATGCCCTGAGTTGCCCTGGCAACTGTTGCTGGCCCCCAAAACGGAAGTGGACGGGGCCTGGCCCTTTCAAGCCCCCAGCCGTGCCCAGGGTTGCCCTGGCAACTGTTGCTTAGCTCCAAAGCGGAAGTGGGCGGGTCCTGGCCCTCTCAAGCCACCAGCCGTGCCCAGGGTTGCCCTGGCAACTGTTGCTGGCCCCCAAAGCGGAAGTGGGCGGGTCCTGGCCCTCTCAAGCCCCCAGCCATGCCCAGGGTTGCCCTGGCAACTGTTGCTGGCCCCCAAAGCGGAAGTGGGCGGGGCCTGGCCCTCTCAAGCTCCAAGCCATGCCAAGGGTTGCCCTGGCAACTGTGGCTGGCCCCCAAAGCGGAAGTGGGCGGGTCCTGGCGCCCTTAAGCCCACAGCCATGCCCAGGCTTGCCCTGGCAACTGTTGCTGGTCCCAAAAGCGGAAGTGGGCGGGGCCTGGCGCCCTTAAGCCCCCAGCCATGCCCAGGGTTGCCCTGGCAACTGTTGCTGGGCTCCAAAGCGGAAGTGGGCGGGGCCTTGCCCTCTAAAGACCCCAGCCATGCCCAGGGTTGCCCTGGCAACTGTTGCTGGCCCCCAAAGCGGAAGTGGGAGGGTCCTGGCCCTCTCAAGCTCCCAGCCATGCCCAGGATTGCATTGGCAACTGTTGCTGGCCTCCAAAGCGGAAGTGGGCGGGGTCTGGCCCTCTCAAGCCCACAGCCATGCCCTGAGTTGCCCTGGCAACTGTTGCTGGCCCCCAAAACGGAAGTGGACGGGGCCTGGCCCTTTCAAGCCCCCAGCCGTGCCCAGGGTTGCCCTGGCAACTGTTGCTTAGCTCCAAAGCGGAAGTGGGCGGGTCCTGGCCCTCTCAAGCCCCCAGCCATGCCCAGGGTTGCCCTGGCAACTGTTGCTGGCCCCCAAAGCGGAAGTGGGCGGGGCCTGGCCCTCTCAAGCTCCAAGCCATGCCAAGGGTTGCCCTGGCAACTGTGGCTGGCCCCCAAAGCGGAAGTGGGCGGGTCCTGGCGCCCTTAAGCCCACAGCCATGCCCAGGCTTGCCCTGGCAACTGTTGCTGGTCCCAAAAGCGGAATTGGGTGGGGCCTGGCCATCTTAAGCCCCCAGCCATGCCCAGGGTTGCCCTGGCAACTGTTTCTGGCCCCCAAAGCGGAAGTGGGCGAGGCCTGGCCCTCTCAAGCCCCCAGCCATGCCCAGGTTTGCCCTGGCAACTGTTGCTGGCCCCCAAAGCGGAAGTGGGCGGGTCCTGGACCTCTCAAGCCCCCAGCCATGCCCAGGGTTGCCCTGGCAACTGTTGCTGGCCCCCAAAGCGGAACTGGGCGGATCCTGGCCCTCTCAAGCCCCCAGCCGTGCCCAGGGTTGACCTGGCAACTGTTGCTGGCCCCAAAGCGGAAGTGGGCGGGGCCTGGCCCTCTTCAGCCCCCAGCCATGCCCAGGATTGCCCTGGCAACTGTTGCTGGGCTCCAAAGCGGAAGTGGGCGGGTCCTGGCCCTCTCAAGCCCACAGCCATGCCCAGGATTACACTGACAACTGTTTCTGGGCTCCAAAGCGGAAGTGGGCGGGTCCTAGCCCTCTCAAGCCCACAGCCATGCCCAGGATTGCACTGGCAACTGTTGCTGGCCTCCAAAGCGGAAGTGGGCGGGATCTGGCCCTCTCAAGCCCCCAGCCATGCCCAGAGTTGCCCTGGCAACTGTTGCTGGCCCCCAAAGCGGAAGTGGGCGGGTCCTGGCCCTCTCAAGCCCACAGCCGTGTCCAGGGTTGCACTGGCAACTGTTTCTGGCCCTAAAGCGGAAGTGGGTGGGGCCTGGCCCTTTCCAGCCACCAGCCATGCCAAAGGTTGCCCTGGCAACTGTTGCTGGGCTCCAAAGCGGAAGTGGGCGGGTCCTGCCCCTCTCAAGTCCCCAGCCATGCCCAGGGTTGCCCTGGCAACTGTTGCTGGCCCCAAAGCGGAAGTGGGCGGTGCCTGGCCCTCTCCAGCCACCAGCCATGCCCAGGGTTGCCCTGGCAACTGTTGCTGGCCTCCAAAGCGGAAGTGTGCGGATTCTTGCCCTCTCAAGCCCCCAGCCATACCCTGGGTTGCCTTGGCAACTGTTGCTGGCCCCCAAAGCGGAAGTGGGAGGGGCCTGGCCCTCTCAAGCCCCCAGCTGTGCCCAGGGTTGCCCTGGCAACTGTTGCTGGCCCCGAAGCGGAAGTGGGAGGGGCCTGGCCCTCTCCAGCCACCAGCCATGCCCAGGGTTGCCCTGGCAACTTTTGCTGGCCCCCCAAAGCGGAAGTGGGCGGGGCCTTGCCCTCTCAAGCCCCCAGCCATGCCCAGGGTTGCCCTGGCAACTGTTGCTGGCCCCCAAAGCGGAAGTGGGCGGGGTCTGGCCCTCTCAAGCCCCAAGCCGTGCCCAGGGTTGCTTGGGCAACTGTTGCTGGGCTCCAAAGCGGAAGTGGGCGGGTCCTGGCCCTCTCAAGCCCCCAGCCATACCCACGGTTGCCCTGGCAACTGTTGCTGGCCTCCAAAGCGGAAGTGGGCGGGGCCTGGCGCCATTAAGCCCACAGCCATGCCCAGGCTTGCCCTGGCAACTGTTGCTGGTCCCAAAAGCGGAATTGGGTGGGGCCTGGCCCTCTCAAGCCCCCAGCCATGCCCAGGGTTGCCCTGGCAACTGTTGCTGGCCCCCAAAGCGGAAGTGGGCGAGGCCTGGCCCTCTCAAGCCCCCAGCCATGCCCAGGGTTGTCTTGGCAACTGTTGCTGGCCCCCAAAGCGGAAGTGGGCGGGGCCTGGCCCTCTCAAGCCCCCAGCCGTGCCCAGGGTTGCCCTGGCAACTGTTGCTGGCCTCCAAAGCGGAAGTGGGCGGGGTCTGGCCCTCTCAAGCCCACAGCTATGCCCTGAGTAGCCCTGGCAACTGTTGCTGGCCCCCAAAGCGGAAGTGGGCGGGGCCTGGCCCTCTCAAGCCCCCAGCCATGCCCAGGGTTGCCCTGGCAACTTTTGCTGGCCCCCAAAGCGGAAGTGGGCGGGGCCTTGCCCCCTTAAGCCTCCTGCCATGCCCAGGGTTGCCCTGGCAACTGTTGCTGGCCCCCAAAGCGGAAGTGGGCGGGGCCTGGCCCTCTCAAGCCCCCAGCCGTGCCCAGGGTTGCCCTGGCAACTGTTGCTGGGCTCCAAAGCGGAAGTGGGCGGGTCCTGGCCCTCTCAAGCCCCCAGCCGTGCCCAGGGTTGCCCTGGAAACTGTTGCTGTCCCCCTGAGCGGAAGTTGGCGGGTCCTGGCCCTCTCAAGCCCCCAGCCATGCCCAGGGTTGCCCTGGCAACTGTTGCTGGCCCCCAAAGCGGAAGTGGGCGGGGCCTGGCCCTCTCAAGCTCCAAGCCATGCCAAGGGTTGCCCTGGCAACTGTGGCTGGCCCCCAAAGCGGAAGTGGGCGGGTCCTGGCGCCCTTAAGCCCACAGCCATGCCCAGGCTTGCCCTGGCAACTGTTGCTGGTCCCAAAAGCGGAATTGGGTGGGGCCTGGCCCTCTTAAGCCCCCAGCCATGCCCAGGGTTGCCCTGGCAACTGTTTCTGGCCCCCAAAGCGGAAGTGGGCGAGGCCTGGCCCTCTCAAGCCCCCAGCCATGCCCAGGTTTGCCCTGGCAACTGTTGCTGGCCCCCAAAGCGGAAGTGGGCGGGTCCTGGACCTCTCAAGCCCCCAGCCATGCCCAGGGTTGCCCTGGCAACTGTTGCTGGCCCCCAAAGCGGAACTGGGCGGATCCTGGCCCTCTCAAGCCCCCAGCCGTGCCCAGGGTTGCCCTGGCAACTGTTGCTGGCCCCAAAGCGGAAGTGGGCGGGGCCTGGCCCTCTTCAGCCCCCAGCCATGCCCAGGATTGCCCTGGCAACTGTTGCTGGGCTCCAAAGCGGAAGTGGGCGGGTCCTGGCCCTCTCAAGCCCACAGCCATGCCCAGGATTACACTGACAACTGTTTCTGGGCTCCAAAGCGGAAGTGGGCGGGTCCTAGCCCTCTCAAGCCCACAGCCATGCCCAGGATTGCACTGGCAACTGTTGCTGGCCTCCAAAGCGGAAGTGGGCGGGATCTGGCCCTCTCAAGCCCCCAGCCATGCCCAGAGTTGCCCTGGCAACTGTTGCTGGCCCCCAAAGCGGAAGTGGGCGGGTCCTGGCCCTCTCAAGCCCACAGCCGTGTCCAGGGTTGCACTGGCAACTGTTTCTGGCCCCCAAAGCGGAAGTGGGTGGGGCCTGGCCCTTTCCAGCCACCAGCCATGCCAAAGGTTGCCCTGGCAACTGTTGCTGGGCTCCAAAGCGGAAGTGGGCGGGTCCTGCCCCTCTCAAGTCCCCAGCCATGCCCAGGGTTGCCCTGGCAACTGTTGCTGGCCCCAAAGCGGAAGTGGGCGGTGCCTGGCCCTCTCCAGCCACCAGCCATGCCCAGGGTTGCCCTGGCAACTGTTGCTGGCCTCCAAAGCGGAAGTGTGCGGATTCTTGCCCTCTCAAGCCCCCAGCCATACCCTGGGTTGCCTTGGCAACTGTTGCTGGCCCCCAAAGCGGAAGTGGGAGGGGCCTGGCCCTCTCAAGCCCCCAGCCGTGCCCAAGGTTGCCCTGGCAACTGTTGCTGGCCCCGAAGCGGAAGTGGGAGGGGCCTGGCCCTCTCCAGCCACCAGCCATGCCCAGGGTTGCCCTGGCAACTTTTGCTGGCCCCCCAAAGCGGAAGTGGGCGGGGCCTTGCCCTCTCAAGCCCCCAGCCATGCCCAGGGTTGCCCTGGCAACTGTTGCTGGCCCCCAAAGCGGAAGTGGGCGGGGTCTGGCCCTCTCAAGCCCCAAGCCGTGCCCAGGGTTGCTTGGGCAACTGTTGCTGGGCTCCAAAGCGGAAGTGGGCGGGTCCTGGCCCTCTCAAGCCCCCAGCCATACCCACGGTTGCCCTGGCAACTGTTGCTGGCCTCCAAAGCGGAAGTGGGCGGGGCCTGGCGCCATTAAGCCCACAGCCATGCCCAGGCTTGCCCTGGCAACTGTTGCTGGTCCCAAAAGCGGAATTGGGTGGGGCCTGGCCCTCTCAAGCCCCCAGCCATGCCCAGGGTTGCCCTGGCAACTGTTGCTGGCCCCCAAAGCGGAAGTGGGCGAGGCCTGGCCCTCTCAAGCCCCCAGCCATGCCCAGGGTTGTCTTGGCAACTGTTGCTGGCCCCCAAAGCGGAAGTGGGCGGGGCCTGGCCCTCTCAAGCCCCCAGCCGTGCCCAGGGTTGCCCTGGCAACTGTTGCTGGCCTCCAAAGCGGAAGTGGGCGGGGTCTGGCCCTCTCAAGCCCACAGCTATGCCCTGAGTAGCCCTGGCAACTGTTGCTGGCCCCCAAAGCGGAAGTGGGCGGGGCCTGGCCCTCTCAAGCCCCCAGCCATGCCCAGGGTTGCCCTGGCAACTTTTGCTGGCCCCCAAAGCGGAAGTGGGCGGGGCCTTGCCCCCTTAAGCCTCCTGCCATGCCCAGGGTTGCCCTGGCAACTGTTGCTGGCCCCCAAAGCGGAAGTGGGCGGGGCCTGGCCCTCTCAAGCCCCCAGCCGTGCCCAGGGTTGCCCTGGCAACTGTTGCTGGGCTCCAAAGCGGAAGTGGGCGGGTCCTGGCCCTCTCAAACCCCAGCCGTGCCCAGGGTTGCCCTGGAAACTGTTGCTGGCCCCCTGAGCGGAAGTTGGCGGGTCCTGGCCCTCTCAAGCCCCCAGCCATGCCCAGGGTTGCCCTGGCAACAGTTGCTGGCCTCCAAAGCGGAAGTGGGCGGGACCTGGCCCTCTCAAGCCCCCAGCCATACCCAGGGTTGCCTTGGCAACTGTTGCTGGCCCCAAAGCGGAAGTGGGAGGGGCCTGGCCCTCTCAAGCCCCACCCACGGTTGCCATGGCAACTGTTTCTGGCCTCCAAAGCGGAAGTGGGCGGGGCTTAGCGCCATTAAGCCCAAAGCCATGCCCAGGCTTGCCCTGGCAACTGTTGCTGGTCCCAAAAGTGGAATTGTGCGGGGCCTGGCCCTCTTAAGCCCCCAGCCATGCCCAGGCTTGCCCTGGCAACTGTTGCTGGCCCCCAAAGCGGAACTGGGCAGGTCCTGGCCCTCTCAAGCCCCCAGCCATGCCCAGGGTTGCACTGGCAACTGTTGCTGGCCCCCAAAGCGGAAGTGGGCGAGGCCTGGCCCTCTCAAGCCCCCAGCCATGCCCAGGGTTGCCCTGGCAACTGTTGCTGGCCCCCAAAGCGGAAGTGGGCGAGGCCTGGCCCTCTCAAGCCCCCAGCCATGCCCAGGGTTGCCCTGGCAACTGTTGCTGGCCCCCAAAGCGGAAGTGGGCGGGTCTTGGCCCTCTCAAGTCCCCAGCTGTGCCCAGGGTTGCCCTGGCAACTGTTGCTGGGCTCCAAAGCGGAAGTGGGCGGGTCCTGGCCCTCTCAAGCCCACAGCCATGCCCAGGATTGCACTGGCAACTGTTGCTGGCCTCCAAAGCGGAAGTGGGCGAGGCCTGGCCCTCTCAAGCCCCCAGCCATGCCCAGGGTTGCCCTGCCAATTGTTGCTGGCCTCTAAAGAGGAAGTGGGCGGGTCCTGGCCCTCTCAAGCCCCCAGCCATGCCCAGGGTTGCCCTGGCAACTGTTGCTGGCCCCCAAAGAAGAAGTGGGCGGGGCCTTGTCCTCTCAAGCCCCCAGCCGTGCCCAGGGTTGCCCTGGCAACTGTTGCTGGCCCCCAAAGCGGAAGTGGGCGGGGCCTGGCCCTCTCAAGCCCCCAGCCATGCCCATCGTTACCCTGGCAACTGTTGCTGGCCTCCAAAGTGGAAGTGGGCGGGTCCTGGCCCTCTCAAGCTCCCAGCCATGCCCAGGATTGCACTGGCAACTGTTGCTGGCCTCCAAAGCGGAAGTGGGCGGGGTGTGGCCCTCTCAATCCCACAGCCATGCCCTGAGTTGCCCTGGCAACTGTTGCTGGCCCCCAAAGCGGAAGTGGGCGGGGCCTGGCCTTCTCAAGCCCCCAACCGTGCCCAGGGTTGCCCTGGCAACTGTTGCTGGGCTCCAAAGCGGAAGTGGGCGGGACCTGGCCCTCTCAAGCCCCCAGCCGTGCCCAGGGTTGCCCTGGCAACTGTTGCTGGCCCCAAAGCGGAAGTGGGCGGGGCCTGGCCCTCTCCAGCCCGCAGCCATGCCTAGGATTGCACTGGCAACTGTTGCTGGCCTCCAAAGCGGAAGTGGGCGGGGTCTGGCCCTGTCAAGCCCACAGCAATGCCCTGAGTTGCCCTGGCAACTGTTGCTGGCCCCCAAAGCGGAAGTGGGCGGGTCCAGGCCCCCTTAAGCCCCCTGCCATGCCCAGGTTTGCCCTGTAAACTGTTGCTGGGCTCCAAAGCGGAAGTGGGCGGGTCCTGGCCCTCTCAAGCCCCCAGCCATGCCCAGGGTTGCCCTGGCAACTGTTGCTGCCCCCAAAGCGGAAGTGGGCGGGGCCTGGCCCTCTCAAGCCCCCATCCGTGCCCTGGGTTGCCCTGTAAACTGTTGCTGGGCTCCAAAGCGGAAGTGGGCGAGTCCTGGCCCTCTCAAGCCCACAGCCATGACCAGGGTTGCACTAGCAACTGTTGCTGGCCCCCAAAGCGGAATTGGGTGGGGCCTGGTACTCTCAAGCCCCCAGCCATGCCCAGGGTTGCCCTGGCAACTGTTGCTGGCCCCCAAAGCGGAAGTGGGCGGTGCCTGGCCCTCTCAAGCCCCCAGCCATGCCCAGGGTTGCCATTGCAATTGTTGCTGGGCTCCAAAGCGGAAGTGGGCGGGTCCTGGCCCTCTCAAGCCCCCAGCCGTACCCTGGGTTGCCCTGGCAACTGTTGCTGGCCCCAAAGCGGAAGTGGGCGGGGCCTGGCCCTCTCCAGCCCCCAGCCATGCCCAGGATTGCACTGGCAACTTTTGCTGGCCGCCAAAGCGGAAGTGGGCGGGGTCTGGCCCTCTCAAGCCCACAGCAATGCCCTGAGTTGCCCTGGCAACTGTTGCTGGCCTCCAAAGCGGAAGTTGGCGGGGCCTGGCCCTCTCAAGCCCCAAGCCGTGCCCAAGGTTGCCCTGGCAACTGTTGCTGGGCTCCAAAGCGGAAGTGGGCGGGTCCTGGCCCTCTCAAGCCCCCAGCCGTGCCCAGGGTTGCCTTGGCAACTGTTGCTGGCCCCCAAAGCAGAAGTGGGCGGGTCCTGGCCCTCTCAAGCCCCCAGCCATGCCCAGGGTTGCCCTGGCAACTGTTGCTGGCCCCCAAAGCGGAAGTGGGCGGGGCCTTGCCCTCTCAAGCCCC
Organism: Crinia signifera; assembly: GCF_055691185.1. NCBI lineage: Eukaryota > Metazoa > Chordata > Amphibia > Anura > Myobatrachidae > Crinia > Crinia signifera. Next base: position 123,770,772 of record NC_139225.1, read on the forward strand.
CAGCCATGCCAAGGGTTGCTGGCCCCCAAAGCGGAAGTTGGCGGGTCCTGGCCCTCTCAAGCCCCCAGCCATGCCCAGCGTCGCCCTGGCAACTGTTGCTGGCTCCCAAAGCGGAAGTGGGCGGGGCCTGGCCCTCTCAAGCCCCCAGCCGTGCCCTGGGTTGCCCTGGCAACTGTTGCTGGGCTCCAAAGCGGAAGTGGGCGGGGCCTTGCCCTCTAAAGACCCCAGCCATGCCCAGGGTTGCCCTGACAACTGTTGCTGGCCCCCAAAGCGGAAGTGGGAGGGTCCTGGCCCTTTCAAGCTCCCAGCCATGCCCAGGATTGCATTGGCAACTGTTGCTGGCCTCCAAAGCGGAAGTGGGCGGGGTCTGGCCCTCTCAAGCCCACAGCCATGCCCTGAGTTGCCCTGGCAACTGTTGCTGGCCACCAAAGCGGAAGTGGGCGGGGCCTGGCCCACTCAAGCCCCCAGCCGTGCCCAGGGTTGCCCTGGCAACTGTTGCTGGGCTCCAAAGCGGAAGTGGGCGGGTCCTGGCCCTCTCAAGCCCCCAGCCGTGCCCAGGGATGCCCTGGCAACTGTTGCTGGCCCCAAAGCGGAAGTGGGCGGGGCCTTGCCCTCTCAAGCCCCCAGCCATGCCAAGGGTTGCCCTGGCAACTGTTGCTGGCCCACAAAGCGGAAGTGGGCGGGTCCTGGCCCTCTCAAGCCCCCAGCCATGCCCAGGGTTGCCCTGGCAACTGTTGCTGGCCCCAAAAGCGGAAATGGGCGGGGTCTGGCCCTCTCAAGCCCCCAGCCGTGCCCAGGGTTGCCCTGGCAACTGTTGCTGGACTCCAAAGCGGAAATGGGCGGGTCCTGGCCCTCTCAAGCCCCCAGGCATACCCACGGTTGCCCTGGCAACTGTTGCTGGCCCCCAAAGCGGAAGTGGGCGGGGCTTGGCCGTCTCAAGCCCCCAGCCATGCCCAGGGTTGCCCTGCCAATTGTTGCTGGCCTCTAAAGAGGAAGTGGGCGGGTCCTGGCCCTCTCAAGCCCCCAGTCATGCCCAGGGTTGCCCTGGCAACTGTTGCTGGCCCCCAAAGCGGAAGTGGGCGGGGCTTGGTCGTCTCAAGCCCCCAGCCATGCCCAGGGTTGCTCTGCCAATTGTTGCTGGCCTCTAAAGAGGAAGTGGGCGGGTCCTGGCCCTCTCAAGCCCCCAGCCATGCCCAGGGTTGCCCTGGCAACTGTTGCTGGTCCCCAAAGCGGAAGTGGGCGGGGTTTTGCCCTCTAAAGACCCCAGCCGTGCCCAGGGTTGCCCTGGCAACTGTTGCTGGCCCCCAAAGCGGAAGTGGGCGGGGCCTGGCCCTCTCAAGCCCCCAGCCGTGCCCAAGTTTCCCTGGCAACTGTTGCTGGCCTCCAAAGCGGAAGTGGGCGGGGTCTGGCCCTCTCAAGCCCACAGCCATGCCCAGGGTTGCCCTGGCAACTGTTGCTGGCCCCCAAAGCGGAAGTGGGCGGGGCCTGGCACTCTCAAGCCCCCAGCCGTGCCCAGGGTTGCCCTGGCAACTGTTGCTGGCCTCCAAAGCGGAAGTGGGCGGGGTCTGGCCCTCTCTAGCCCACAGCTATGCCCTGAGTAGCCCTGGCAACTGTTGCTGGCCCCCAAAGCGGAAGTGGGCGGGGCCTGGCCCTCTCAAGCCCCCAGCCATGCCCAGGGTTGCCCTGGCAACTTTTGCTGGCCCCCAAAGCGGAAGTGGGCGGGGCCTTGCCCCCTTAAGCCCCCTGCCATGCCCAGGGTTGCCCTGGCAACTGTTGCTGGCCCCCAAAGCGGAAGTGGGCGGGGCCTGGCCCTCTCAAGCCCCCAGCCGTGCCCAGGGTTGCCCTGGCAACTGTTGCTGGGCTCCAAAGCGGAAGTGGGCGGGTCCTGGCCCTCTCAAGCCCCCAGCCGTGCCCAGGGTTGCCCTGGAAACTGTTGCTGGCCCCCTGAGCGGAAGTTGGCGGGTCCTGGCCCTCTCAAGCCCCCAGCCATGCCCAGGGTTGCCCTGGCAACTGTTGCTGGCCCCCAAAGCGGAAGTGGGCGGGGCCTTGCCCTCTCAAGCCCCCAGCCATGCCAAGGGTTGCCCTGGCAACTGTTGCTGGCCCCCAAAGCGGAAGTGGGCGGGTCCTGGCCCTCTCAAGCCCCCAGCCATGCCCAGGGTTGCCCTGGCAACTGTTGCTGGCCCCCAAAGCGGAAGTGGGCTGGGCCTGGCCCTCTCAAGCCCCCAGCCATGCCCAGTGTTGCCCTGCCAATTGTTGCTGGCCTCTAAAGAGGAAGTGGGCGGGTCCTGGCCCTCTCAAGCCCCCAGCCATGCCCAGGGTTGCCCTGGCAACTGTTGCTGGTCCCCAAAGCGGAAGTGGGAGGGTCCTCGCCCTCTCAAGCTCCCAGCCATGCCCAGGATTGCATTGGCAACTGTTGCTGGCCTCCAAAGCGAAAGTGGGCGGGGTCTGGCCCTCTCAAGCCCACAGCCATGCCCTGAGTTGCCCTGGCAACTGTTGCTGGCCCCCAAAGTGGAAGTGGGCGGGGCCTGGCCCTCTCAAGCCCCCAGCCATGCCCAGGGTTGCCCTGGCAACTGTTGCTTAGCTCCAAAGCGGAAGTGGGCGGGTCCTGGCCCTCTCAAGTCCCCAGCCATGCCCAGGGTTGCCCTGGCAACTGTTGCTGGCCCCGAAGCGGAAGTGGGCGGGGCCTGGCGCCCTTAAGCCCCCAGCCATGCCCAGGGTTGCCCTGGCAACTGTTGCTGGGCTCCAAAGCGGAAGTGGGCGGGGCCTTGCCCTCTAAAGACCCCAGCCATGCCCAGGGTTGCCCTGGCAACTGTTGCTGGCCCCCAAAGCGGAAGTGGGAGGGTCCTGGCCCTCTCAAGCTCCCAGCCATGCCCAGGATTGCATTGGCAACTGTTGCTGGCCTCCAAAGCGGAAGTGGGCGGGGTCTGGCCCTCTCAAGCCCACAGCCATGCCCTGAGTTGCCCTGGCAACTGTTGCTGGCCCCCAAAACGGAAGTGGACGGGGCCTGGCCCTTTCAAGCCCCCAGCCGTGCCCAGGGTTGCCCTGGCAACTGTTGCTTAGCTCCAAAGCGGAAGTGGGCGGGTCCTGGCCCTCTCAAGCCACCAGCCGTGCCCAGGGTTGCCCTGGCAACTGTTGCTGGCCCCCAAAGCGGAAGTGGGCGGGTCCTGGCCCTCTCAAGCCCCCAGCCATGCCCAGGGTTGCCCTGGCAACTGTTGCTGGCCCCCAAAGCGGAAGTGGGCGGGGCCTGGCCCTCTCAAGCTCCAAGCCATGCCAAGGGTTGCCCTGGCAACTGTGGCTGGCCCCCAAAGCGGAAGTGGGCGGGTCCTGGCGCCCTTAAGCCCACAGCCATGCCCAGGCTTGCCCTGGCAACTGTTGCTGGTCCCAAAAGCGGAAGTGGGCGGGGCCTGGCGCCCTTAAGCCCCCAGCCATGCCCAGGGTTGCCCTGGCAACTGTTGCTGGGCTCCAAAGCGGAAGTGGGCGGGGCCTTGCCCTCTAAAGACCCCAGCCATGCCCAGGGTTGCCCTGGCAACTGTTGCTGGCCCCCAAAGCGGAAGTGGGAGGGTCCTGGCCCTCTCAAGCTCCCAGCCATGCCCAGGATTGCATTGGCAACTGTTGCTGGCCTCCAAAGCGGAAGTGGGCGGGGTCTGGCCCTCTCAAGCCCACAGCCATGCCCTGAGTTGCCCTGGCAACTGTTGCTGGCCCCCAAAACGGAAGTGGACGGGGCCTGGCCCTTTCAAGCCCCCAGCCGTGCCCAGGGTTGCCCTGGCAACTGTTGCTTAGCTCCAAAGCGGAAGTGGGCGGGTCCTGGCCCTCTCAAGCCCCCAGCCATGCCCAGGGTTGCCCTGGCAACTGTTGCTGGCCCCCAAAGCGGAAGTGGGCGGGGCCTGGCCCTCTCAAGCTCCAAGCCATGCCAAGGGTTGCCCTGGCAACTGTGGCTGGCCCCCAAAGCGGAAGTGGGCGGGTCCTGGCGCCCTTAAGCCCACAGCCATGCCCAGGCTTGCCCTGGCAACTGTTGCTGGTCCCAAAAGCGGAATTGGGTGGGGCCTGGCCATCTTAAGCCCCCAGCCATGCCCAGGGTTGCCCTGGCAACTGTTTCTGGCCCCCAAAGCGGAAGTGGGCGAGGCCTGGCCCTCTCAAGCCCCCAGCCATGCCCAGGTTTGCCCTGGCAACTGTTGCTGGCCCCCAAAGCGGAAGTGGGCGGGTCCTGGACCTCTCAAGCCCCCAGCCATGCCCAGGGTTGCCCTGGCAACTGTTGCTGGCCCCCAAAGCGGAACTGGGCGGATCCTGGCCCTCTCAAGCCCCCAGCCGTGCCCAGGGTTGACCTGGCAACTGTTGCTGGCCCCAAAGCGGAAGTGGGCGGGGCCTGGCCCTCTTCAGCCCCCAGCCATGCCCAGGATTGCCCTGGCAACTGTTGCTGGGCTCCAAAGCGGAAGTGGGCGGGTCCTGGCCCTCTCAAGCCCACAGCCATGCCCAGGATTACACTGACAACTGTTTCTGGGCTCCAAAGCGGAAGTGGGCGGGTCCTAGCCCTCTCAAGCCCACAGCCATGCCCAGGATTGCACTGGCAACTGTTGCTGGCCTCCAAAGCGGAAGTGGGCGGGATCTGGCCCTCTCAAGCCCCCAGCCATGCCCAGAGTTGCCCTGGCAACTGTTGCTGGCCCCCAAAGCGGAAGTGGGCGGGTCCTGGCCCTCTCAAGCCCACAGCCGTGTCCAGGGTTGCACTGGCAACTGTTTCTGGCCCCCAAAGCGGAAGTGGGTGGGGCCTGGCCCTTTCCAGCCACCAGCCATGCCAAAGGTTGCCCTGGCAACTGTTGCTGGGCTCCAAAGCGGAAGTGGGCGGGTCCTGCCCCTCTCAAGTCCCCAGCCATGCCCAGGGTTGCCCTGGCAACTGTTGCTGGCCCCAAAGCGGAAGTGGGCGGTGCCTGGCCCTCTCCAGCCACCAGCCATGCCCAGGGTTGCCCTGGCAACTGTTGCTGGCCTCCAAAGCGGAAGTGTGCGGATTCTTGCCCTCTCAAGCCCCCAGCCATACCCTGGGTTGCCTTGGCAACTGTTGCTGGCCCCCAAAGCGGAAGTGGGAGGGGCCTGGCCCTCTCAAGCCCCCAGCCGTGCCCAGGGTTGCCCTGGCAACTGTTGCTGGCCCCGAAGCGGAAGTGGGAGGGGCCTGGCCCTCTCCAGCCACCAGCCATGCCCAGGGTTGCCCTGGCAACTTTTGCTGGCCCCCCAAAGCGGAAGTGGGCGGGGCCTTGCCCTCTCAAGCCCCCAGCCATGCCCAGGGTTGCCCTGGCAACTGTTGCTGGCCCCCAAAGCGGAAGTGGGCGGGGTCTGGCCCTCTCAAGCCCCAAGCCGTGCCCAGGGTTGCTTGGGCAACTGTTGCTGGGCTCCAAAGCGGAAGTGGGCGGGTCCTGGCCCTCTCAAGCCCCCAGCCATACCCACGGTTGCCCTGGCAACTGTTGCTGGCCTCCAAAGCGGAAGTGGGCGGGGCCTGGCGCCATTAAGCCCACAGCCATGCCCAGGCTTGCCCTGGCAACTGTTGCTGGTCCCAAAAGCGGAATTGGGTGGGGCCTGGCCCTCTCAAGCCCCCAGCCATGCCCAGGGTTGCCCTGGCAACTGTTGCTGGCCCCCAAAGCGGAAGTGGGCGAGGCCTGGCCCTCTCAAGCCCCCAGCCATGCCCAGGGTTGTCTTGGCAACTGTTGCTGGCCCCCAAAGCGGAAGTGGGCGGGGCCTGGCCCTCTCAAGCCCCCAGCCGTGCCCAGGGTTGCCCTGGCAACTGTTGCTGGCCTCCAAAGCGGAAGTGGGCGGGGTCTGGCCCTCTCAAGCCCACAGCTATGCCCTGAGTAGCCCTGGCAACTGTTGCTGGCCCCCAAAGCGGAAGTGGGCGGGGCCTGGCCCTCTCAAGCCCCCAGCCATGCCCAGGGTTGCCCTGGCAACTTTTGCTGGCCCCCAAAGCGGAAGTGGGCGGGGCCTTGCCCCCTTAAGCCTCCTGCCATGCCCAGGGTTGCCCTGGCAACTGTTGCTGGCCCCCAAATCGGAAGTGGGCGGGGCCTGGCCCTCTCAAGCCCCCAGCCGTGCCCAGGGTTGCCCTGGCAACTGTTGCTGGGCTCCAAAGCGGAAGTGGGCGGGTCCTGGCCCTCTCAAGCCCCCAGCCGTGCCCAGGGTTGCCCTGGAAACTGTTGCTGTCCCCCTGAGCGGAAGTTGGCGGGTCCTGGCCCTCTCAAGCCCCCAGCCATGCCCAGGGTTGCCCTGGCAACTGTTGCTGGCCCCCAAAGCGGAAGTGGGCGGGGCCTGGCCCTCTCAAGCTCCAAGCCATGCCAAGGGTTGCCCTGGCAACTGTGGCTGGCCCCCAAAGCGGAAGTGGGCGGGTCCTGGCGCCCTTAAGCCCACAGCCATGCCCAGGCTTGCCCTGGCAACTGTTGCTGGTCCCAAAAGCGGAATTGGGTGGGGCCTGGCCCTCTTAAGCCCCCAGCCATGCCCAGGGTTGCCCTGGCAACTGTTTCTGGCCCCCAAAGCGGAAGTGGGCGAGGCCTGGCCCTCTCAAGCCCCCAGCCATGCCCAGGTTTGCCCTGGCAACTGTTGCTGGCCCCCAAAGCGGAAGTGGGCGGGTCCTGGACCTCTCAAGCCCCCAGCCATGCCCAGGGTTGCCCTGGCAACTGTTGCTGGCCCCCAAAGCGGAACTGGGCGGATCCTGGCCCTCTCAAGCCCCCAGCCGTGCCCAGGGTTGCCCTGGCAACTGTTGCTGGCCCCAAAGCGGAAGTGGGCGGGGCCTGGCCCTCTTCAGCCCCCAGCCATGCCCAGGATTGCCCTGGCAACTGTTGCTGGGCTCCAAAGCGGAAGTGGGCGGGTCCTGGCCCTCTCAAGCCCACAGCCATGCCCAGGATTACACTGACAACTGTTTCTGGGCTCCAAAGCGGAAGTGGGCGGGTCCTAGCCCTCTCAAGCCCACAGCCATGCCCAGGATTGCACTGGCAACTGTTGCTGGCCTCCAAAGCGGAAGTGGGCGGGATCTGGCCCTCTCAAGCCCCCAGCCATGCCCAGAGTTGCCCTGGCAACTGTTGCTGGCCCCCAAAGCGGAAGTGGGCGGGTCCTGGCCCTCTCAAGCCCACAGCCGTGTCCAGGGTTGCACTGGCAACTGTTTCTGGCCCCCAAAGCGGAAGTGGGTGGGGCCTGGCCCTTTCCAGCCACCAGCCATGCCAAAGGTTGCCCTGGCAACTGTTGCTGGGCTCCAAAGCGGAAGTGGGCGGGTCCTGCCCCTCTCAAGTCCCCAGCCATGCCCAGGGTTGCCCTGGCAACTGTTGCTGGCCCCAAAGCGGAAGTGGGCGGTGCCTGGCCCTCTCCAGCCACCAGCCATGCCCAGGGTTGCCCTGGCAACTGTTGCTGGCCTCCAAAGCGGAAGTGTGCGGATTCTTGCCCTCTCAAGCCCCCAGCCATACCCTGGGTTGCATTGGCAACTGTTGCTGGCCCCCAAAGCGGAAGTGGGAGGGGCCTGGCCCTCTCAAGCCCCCAGCCGTGCCCAGGGTTGCCCTGGCAACTGTTGCTGGCCCCGAAGCGGAAGTGGGAGGGGCCTGGCCCTCTCCAGCCACCAGCCATGCCCAGGGTTGCCCTGGCAACTTTTGCTGGCCCCCCAAAGCGGAAGTGGGCGGGGCCTTGCCCTCTCAAGCCCCCAGCCATGCCCAGGGTTGCCCTGGCAACTGTTGCTGGCCCCCAAAGCGGAAGTGGGCGGGGTCTGGCCCTCTCAAGCCCCAAGCCGTGCCCAGGGTTGCTTGGGCAACTGTTGCTGGGCTCCAAAGCGGAAGTGGGCGGGTCCTGGCCCTCTCAAGCCCCCAGCCATACCCACGGTTGCCCTGGCAACTGTTGCTGGCCTCCAAAGCGGAAGTGGGCGGGGCCTGGCGCCATTAAGCCCACAGCCATGCCCAGGCTTGCCCTGGCAACTGTTGCTGGTCCCAAAAGCGGAATTGGGTGGGGCCTGGCCCTCTCAAGCCCCCAGCCATGCCCAGGATTGCACTGGCAACTGTTGCTGGCCTCCAAAGCGGAAGTGGGCGGGGTGTGGCCCTCTCAATCCCACAGCCATGCCCTGAGTTGCCCTGGCAACTGTTGCTGGCCCCCAAAGCGGAAGTGGGCGGGGCCTGGCCCTCTCAAGCCCCCAGCCGTGTTCAGGGTTGCCCTGGCAACTGTTGCTGGGCTCCAAAGCGGAAGTGGGCAGGTCCTGGCCCTCTCAAGCCCCCAGCCGTGCCCATGGTTGCCCTGGCAACTGTTGCTGGCCCCAAAGCGGAAGTGGGCGGGGCCTGGCCCTCTCCAGCCCGCAACCATGCCTAGGACTGCACTGGCAACTGTTGCTGGCCTCCAAAGCGGAAGTGGGCGGGGTCTGGCCCTCTCAAGCCCACAGCAATGCCCTGAGTTGCCCTGGCAACTGTTGCTGGCCCTCATAGCGGAATTGGGCGGGTCCTGGCCCTCTCAAGCCCCCAGCCATGCCCAGGGTTGCCCTGGCAACTGTTGCTGGCCCCAAAGCGGAAGTGGGCGGTGCCTGGCCCTCTCCAGCCACCAGCCATGCCCAGGGTTGCCCTGGCAACTGTTGCTGGCCTCCAAAGCGGAAGTGTGCGGATTCTTGCCCTCTCAAGCCCCCAGCCATACCCTGGGTTGCCTTGGCAACTGTTGCTGGCCCCCAAAGCGGAAGTGGGAGGGGCCTGGCCCTCTCAAGCCCCCAGCCATGCCCAGGGTTGCCCTGGCAACTTTTGCTGGCCCCCCAAAGCGGAAGTGGGCGGGGCCTTGCCCTCTCAAGCCCCCAGCCATGCCCAGGGTTGCCCTGGCAACTGTTGCTGGCCCCCAAAGCGGAAGTGGGCGGGGTCTGGCCCTCTCAAGCCCCAAGCCGTGCCCAGGGTTGCTTGGGCAACTGTTGCTGGGCTCCAAAGCGGAAGTGGGCGGGTCCTGGCCCTCTCAAGCCCCCAGCCATACCCACGGTTGCCCTGGCAACTGTTGCTGGCCTCCAAAGCGGAAGTGGGCGGGGCCTGGCGCCATTAAGCCCACAGCCATGCCCAGGCTTGCCCTGGCAACTGTTGCTGGCCCCAAAGCGGAAGTGGGCGGTGCCTGGCCCTCTCCAGCCACCAGCCATGGCCATGGTTGCCCTGGCAACTGTTGCTGGCCTCCAAAGCGGAAGTGTGCGGATTCTTGCCCTCTCAAGCCCCCAGCCATGCCCAGGGTTGCACTGGCAACTGTTGCTGGCCCCCAAAGTGGAAGTGGGCGAGGCCTGGCCCTCTCAAGCCCCCAGCCATGCCCAGGGTTGCCCTGCCAATTGTTGCTGGCCTCTAAAGAGGAAGTGGGCGGGTCCTGGCCCTCTCAAGCCCCCAGCCATGCCCAGGGTTGCCCTGGCAACTGTTGCTGGCCCCCAAAGAAGAAGTGGGCGGGGCCTGGCCCTCTCAAGCCCCCAGCCATGCCCATCATTACCCTGGCAACTGTTACTGGCCTCCAAAGCGGAAGTGGGCGGGTCCTGGCCCTCTCAAGCTCCCAGCCATGCCCAGGATTGCACTGGCAACTGTTGCTGGCCTCCAAAGCGGAAGTGGGCGGGGTGTGGCCCTCTCAATCCCACAGCCATGCCCTGAGTTGCCCTGGCAACTGTTGCTGGCCCCCAAAGCGGAAGTGGGCGGGGCCTGGCCCTCTCAAGCCCCCAGCCGTGTTCAGGGTTGCCCTGGCAACTGTTGCTGGGCTCCAAAGCGGAAGTGGGCAGGTCCTGGCCCTCTCAAGCCCCCAGCCGTGCCCATGGTTGCCCTGGCAACTGTTGCTGGCCCCAAAGCGGAAGTGGGCGGGGCCTGGCCCTCTCCAGCCCGCAACCATGCCTAGGACTGCACTGGCAACTGTTGCTGGCCTCCAAAGCGGAAGTGGGCGGGGTCTGGCCCTCTCAAGCCCACAGCAATGCCCTGAGTTGCCCTGGCAACTGTTGCTGGCCCTCATAGCGGAATTGGGCGGGTCCTGGCCCTCTCAAGCCCCCAGCCATGCCCAGGGTTGCCCTGGCAACTGTTGCTGGCCCCAAAGCGGAAGTGGGCGGTGCCTGGCCCTCTCCAGCCACCAGCCATGCCCAGGGTTGCCCTGGCAACTGTTGCTGGCCTCCAAAGCGGAAGTGTGCGGATTCTTGCCCTCTCAAGCCCCCAGCCATACCCTGGGTTGCCTTGGCAACTGTTGCTGGCCCCCAAAGCGGAAGTGGGAGGGGCCTGGCCCTCTCAAGCCCCCAGCCGTGCCCAGGGTTGCCCTGGCAACTGTTGCTGGCCCCGAAGCGGAAGTGGGAGGGGCCTGGCCCTCTCCAGCCACCAGCCATGCCCAGGGTTGCCCTGGCAACTTTTGCTGGCCCCCCAAAGCGGAAGTGGGCGGGGCCTTGCCCTCTCAAGCCCCCAGCCATGCCCAGGGTTGCCCTGGCAACTGTTGCTGGCCCCCTGAGCGGAAGTTGGCGGGTCCTGGCCCTCTCAAGCCCCCAGCCATGCCCAGGGTTGCCCTGGCAACTGTTGCTGGCCCCCAAAGCGGAAGTGGGCGAGGCCTGGCCCTCTCAAGCCCCCAGCCATGCCCAGGGTTGCCCTGGCAACTGTTGCTGGCCCCAAAGCGGAAGTGGGCGGTGCCTGGCCCTCTCCAGCCACCAGCCATGCCCAGGGTTGCCCTGGCAACTGTTGCTGGCCTCCAAAGCGGAAGTGTGCGGATTCTTGCCCTCTCAAGCCCCCAGCCATACCCTGGGTTGCCTTGGCAACTGTTGCTGGCCCCGAAGCGGAAGTGGGAGGGGCCTGGCCCTCTCCAGCCACCAGCCATGCCCAGGGTTGCCCTGGCAACTTTTGCTGGCCCCCCAAAGCGGAAGTGGGCGGGGCCTTGCCCTCTCAAGCCCCCAGCCATGCCCAGGGTTGCCCTGGCAACTGTTGCTGGCCCCCAAAGCGGAAGTGGGCGGGGTCTGGCCCTCTCAAGCCCCAAGCCGTGCCCAGGGTTGCTTGGGCAACTGTTGCTGGGCTCCAAAGCGGAAGTGGGCGGGTCCTGGCCCTCTCAAGCCCCCAGCCATACCCACGGTTGCCCTGGCAACTGTTGCTGGCCTCCAAAGCGGAAGTGGGCGGGGCCTGGCGCCATTAAGCCCACAGCCATGCCCAGGCTTGCCCTGGCAACTGTTGCTGGTCCCAAAAGCGGAATTGGGTGGGGCCTGGCCCTCTCAAGCCCCCAGCCATGCCCACGGTTGCCCTGGCAACTGTTGCTGGCCTCCAAAGCGGAAGTGGGCGGGGCCTGGCGCCATTAAGCCCACAGCCATGCCCAGGCTTGCCCTGGCAACTGTTGCTGGTCCCAAAAGCGGAATTGGGTGGGGCCTGGCCCTCTCAAGCTCCCAGCCATGCCCAGGATTGCACTGGCAACTGTTGCTGGCCTCCAAAGCGGAAGTGGGCGGGGTGTGGCCCTCTCAATCCCACAGCCATGCCCTGAGTTGCCCTGGCAACTGTTGCTGGCCCCCAAAGCGGAAGTGGGCGGGGCCTGGCCCTCTCAAGCCCCCAGCCGTGTTCAGGGTTGCCCTGGCAACTGTTGCTGGGCTCCAAAGCGGAAGTGGGCAGGTCCTGGCCCTCTCAAGCCCCCAGCCGTGCCCATGGTTGCCCTGGCAACTGTTGCTGGCCCCAAAGCGGAAGTGGGCGGGGCCTGGCCCTCTCCAGCCCGCAACCATGCCTAGGACTGCACTGGCAACTGTTGCTGGCCTCCAAAGCGGAAGTGGGCGGGGTCTGGCCCTCTCAAGCCCACAGCAATGCCCTGAGTTGCCCTGGCAACTGTTGCTGGCCCTCATAGCGGAATTGGGCGGGTCCTGGCCCTCTCAAGCCCCCAGCCATGCCCAGGGTTGCCCTGGCAACTGTTGCTGGCCCCAAAGCGGAAGTGGGCGGTGCCTGGCCCTCTCCAGCCACCAGCCATGCCCAGGGTTGCCCTGGCAACTGTTGCTGGCCTCCAAAGCGGAAGTGTGCGGATTCTTGCCCTCTCAAGCCCCCAGCCATACCCTGGGTTGCCTTGGCAACTGTTGCTGGCCCCCAAAGCGGAAGTGGGAGGGGCCTGGCCCTCTCAAGCCCCCAGCCGTGCCCAGGGTTGCCCTGGCAACTGTTGCTGGCCCCGAAGCGGAAGTGGGAGGGGCCTGGCCCTCTCCAGCCACCAGCCATGCCCAGGGTTGCCCTGGCAACTTTTGCTGGCCCCCCAAAGCGGAAGTGGGCGGGGCCTTGCCCTCTCAAGCCCCCAGCCATGCCCAGGGTTGCCCTGGCAACTGTTGCTGGCCCCCTGAGCGGAAGTTGGCGGGTCCTGGCCCTCTCAAGCCCCCAGCCATGCCCAGGGTTGCCCTGGCAACTGTTGCTGGCCCCCAAAGCGGAAGTGGGCGAGGCCTGGCCCTCTCAAGCCCCCAGCCATGCCCAGGGTTGCCCTGGCAACTGTTGCTGGCCCCAAAGCGGAAGTGGGCGGTGCCTGGCCCTCTCCAGCCACCAGCCATGCCCAGGGTTGCCCTGGCAACTGTTGCTGGCCTCCAAAGCGGAAGTGTGCGGATTCTTGCCCTCTCAAGCCCCCAGCCATACCCTGGGTTGCCTTGGCAACTGTTGCTGGCCCCGAAGCGGAAGTGGGAGGGGCCTGGCCCTCTCCAGCCACCAGCCATGCCCAGGGTTGCCCTGGCAACTTTTGCTGGCCCCCCAAAGCGGAAGTGGGCGGGGCCTTGCCCTCTCAAGCCCCCAGCCATGCCCAGGGTTGCCCTGGCAACTGTTGCTGGCCCCCAAAGCGGAAGTGGGCGGGGTCTGGCCCTCTCAAGCCCCAAGCCGTGCCCAGGGTTGCTTGGGCAACTGTTGCTGGGCTCCAAAGCGGAAGTGGGCGGGTCCTGGCCCTCTCAAGCCCCCAGCCATACCCACGGTTGCCCTGGCAACTGTTGCTGGCCTCCAAAGCGGAAGTGGGCGGGGCCTGGCGCCATTAAGCCCACAGCCATGCCCAGGCTTGCCCTGGCAACTGTTGCTGGTCCCAAAAGCGGAATTGGGTGGGGCCTGGCCCTCTCAAGCCCCCAGCCATGCCCAGGGTTGCCCTGGCAACTGTTGCTGGCCCCCAAAGCGGAAGTGGGCGAGGCCTGGCCCTCTCAAGCCCCCAGCCATGCCCAGGGTTGTCTTGGCAACTGTTGCTGGCCCCCAAAGCGGAAGTGGGCGGGGCCTGGCCCTCTCAAGCCCCCAGCCGTGCCCAGGGTTGCCCTGGCAACTGTTGCTGGCCTCCAAAGCGGAAGTGGGCGGGGTCTGGCCCTCTCAAGCCCACAGCTATGCCCTGAGTAGCCCTGGCAACTGTTGCTGGCCCCCAAAGCGGAAGTGGGCGGGGCCTGGCCCTCTCAAGCCCCCAGCCATGCCCAGGGTTGCCCTGGCAACTTTTGCTGGCCCCCAAAGCGGAAGTGGGCGGGGCCTTGCCCCCTTAAGCCTCCTGCCATGCCCAGGGTTGCCCTGGCAACTGTTGCTGGCCCCCAAAGCGGAAGTGGGCGGGGCCTGGCCCTCTCAAGCCCCCAGCCGTGCCCAGGGTTGCCCTGGCAACTGTTGCTGGGCTCCAAAGCGGAAGTGGGCGGGTCCTGGCCCTCTCAAGCCCCCAGCCGTGCCCAGGGTTGCCCTGGAAACTGTTGCTGTCCCCCTGAGCGGAAGTTGGCGGGTCCTGGCCCTCTCAAGCCCCCAGCCATGCCCAGGGTTGCCCTGGCAACTGTTGCTGGCCCCCAAAGCGGAAGTGGGCGGGGCCTGGCCCTCTCAAGCTCCAAGCCATGCCAAGGGTTGCCCTGGCAACTGTGGCTGGCCCCCAAAGCGGAAGTGGGCGGGTCCTGGCGCCCTTAAGCCCACAGCCATGCCCAGGCTTGCCCTGGCAACTGTTGCTGGTCCCAAAAGCGGAATTGGGTGGGGCCTGGCCCTCTTAAGCCCCCAGCCATGCCCAGGGTTGCCCTGGCAACTGTTTCTGGCCCCCAAAGCGGAAGTGGGCGAGGCCTGGCCCTCTCAAGCCCCCAGCCATGCCCAGGTTTGCCCTGGCAACTGTTGCTGGCCCCCAAAGCGGAAGTGGGCGGGTCCTGGACCTCTCAAGCCCCCAGCCATGCCCAGGGTTGCCCTGGCAACTGTTGCTGGCCCCCAAAGCGGAACTGGGCGGATCCTGGCCCTCTCAAGCCCCCAGCCGTGCCCAGGGTTGCCCTGGCAACTGTTGCTGGCCCCAAAGCGGAAGTGGGCGGGGCCTGGCCCTCTTCAGCCCCCAGCCATGCCCAGGATTGCCCTGGCAACTGTTGCTGGGCTCCAAAGCGGAAGTGGGCGGGTCCTGGCCCTCTCAAGCCCACAGCCATGCCCAGGATTACACTGACAACTGTTTCTGGGCTCCAAAGCGGAAGTGGGCGGGTCCTAGCCCTCTCAAGCCCACAGCCATGCCCAGGATTGCACTGGCAACTGTTGCTGGCCTCCAAAGCGGAAGTGGGCGGGATCTGGCCCTCTCAAGCCCCCAGCCATGCCCAGAGTTGCCCTGGCAACTGTTGCTGGCCCCCAAAGCGGAAGTGGGGCGGGTCCTGGCCCTCTCAAGCCCACAGCCGTGTCCAGGGTTGCACTGGCAACTGTTTCTGGCCCCCAAAGCGGAAGTGGGTGGGGCCTGGCCCTTTCCAGCCACCAGCCATGCCAAAGGTTGCCCTGGCAACTGTTGCTGGGCTCCAAAGCGGAAGTGGGCGGGTCCTGCCCCTCTCAAGTCCCCAGCCATGCCCAGGGTTGCCCTGGCAACTGTTGCTGGCCCCAAAGCGGAAGTGGGCGGTGCCTGGCCCTCTCCAGCCACCAGCCTTGCCCAGGGTTGCCCTGGCAACTGTTGCTGGCCTCCAAAGCGGAAGTGTGCGGATTCTTGCCCTCTCAAGCCCCCAGCCATACCCTGGGTTGCCTTGGCAACTGTTGCTGGCCCCCAAAGCGGAAGTGGGAGGGGCCTGGCCCTCTCAAGCCCCCAGCCGTGCCCAGGGTTGCCCTGGCAACTGTTGCTGGCCCCGAAGCGGAAGTGGGAGGGGCCTGGCCCTCTCCAGCCACCAGCCATGCCCAGGGTTGCCCTGGCAACTTTTGCTGGCCCCCCAAAGCGGAAGTGGGCGGGGCCTTGCCCTCTCAAGCCCCCAGCCATGCCCAGGGTTGCCCTGGCAACTGTTGCTGGCCCCCAAAGCGGAAGTGGGCGGGGTCTGGCCCTCTCAAGCCCCAAGCCGTGCCCAGGGTTGCTTGGGCAACTGTTGCTGGGCTCCAAAGCGGAAGTGGGCGGGTCCTGGCCCTCTCAAGCCCCCAGCCATACCCACGGTTGCCCTGGCAACTGTTGCTGGCCTCCAAAGCGGAAGTGGGCGGGGCCTGGCGCCATTAAGCCCACAGCCATGCCCAGGCTTGCCCTGGCAACTGTTGCTGGTCCCAAAAGCGGAATTGGGTGGGGCCTGGCCCTCTCAAGCCCCCAGCCATGCCCAGGGTTGCCCTGGCAACTGTTGCTGGCCCCCAAAGCGGAAGTGGGCGAGGCCTGGCCCTCTCAAGCCCCCAGCCATGCCCAGGGTTGTCTTGGCAACTGTTGCTGGCCCCCAAAGCGGAAGTGGGCGGGGCCTGGCCCTCTCAAGCCCCCAGCCGTGCCCAGGGTTGCCCTGGCAACTGTTGCTGGCCTCCAAAGCGGAAGTGGGCGGGGTCTGGCCCTCTCAAGCCCACAGCTATGCCCTGAGTAGCCCTGGCAACTGTTGCTGGCCCCCAAAGCGGAAGTGGGCGGGGCCTGGCCCTCTCAAGCCCCCAGCCATGCCCAGGGTTGCCCTGGCAACTTTTGCTGGCCCCCCAAAGCGGAAGTGGGCGGGGCCTTGCCCCCTTAAGCCTCCTGCCATGCCCAGGGTTGCCCTGGCAACTGTTGCTGGCCCCCAAAGCGGAAGTGGGCGGGGCCTGGCCCTCTCAAGCCCCCAGCCGTGCCCAGGGTTGCCCTGGCAACTGTTGCTGGGCTCCAAAGCGGAAGTGGGCGGGTCCTGGCCCTCTCAAACCCCAGCCGTGCCCAGGGTTGCCCTGGAAACTGTTGCTGGCCCCCTGAGCGGAAGTTGGCGGGTCCTGGCCCTCTCAAGCCCCCAGCCATGCCCAGGGTTGCCCTGGCAACTGTTGCTGGCCCCCAAAGCGGAAGTGGGCGGGGCCTTGCCCTCTCAAGCCCCCAGCCATGCTAAGGGTTGCCCTGGCAACTGTTGCTGGCCCCCAAAGCGGAAGTGGGCGGGTCCTGGCCCTCTCAAGCCCCCAGCCATGCCCAGGGTTGCCCTGGCAACTGTTGCTGGCCCCCAAAGCGGAAGTGGGCTGGGCCTGGCCCTCTCAAGCCCCCAGCCATGCCCAGTGTTGCCCTGCCAATTGTTGCTGGCCTCTAAAGAGGAAGTGGGCGGGTCCTGGCCCTCTCAAGCCCCCAGCCATGCCCAGGGTTGCATTGGCAACTGTTGCTGGCCTCCAAAGCGAAAGTGGGCGGGGTCTGGCCCTCTCAAGCCCACAGCCATGCCCTGAGTTGCCCTGGCAACTGTTGCTGGCCCCCAAAGTGGAAGTGGGCGGGGCCTGGCCCTCTCAAGCCCCCAGCCATGCCCAGGGTTGCCCTGGCAACTGTTGCTTAGCTCCAAAGCGGAAGTGGGCGGGTCCTGGCCCTCTCAAGTCCCCAGCCATGCCCAGGGTTGCCCTGGCAACTGTTGCTGGCCCCGAAGCGGAAGTGGGCGGGGCCTGGCGCCCTTAAGCCCCCCAGCCATGCCCAGGGTTGCCCTGGCAACTGTTGCTGGGCTCCAAAGCGGAAGTGGGCGGGGCCTTGCCCTCTAAAGACCCCAGCCATGCCCAGGGTTGCCCTGGCAACTGTTGCTGGCCCACAAAGCGGAAGTGGGAGGGTCCTGGCCCTCTCAAGCTCCCAGCCATGCCCAGGATTGCATTGGCAACTGTTGCTGGCCTCCAAAGCGGAAGTGGGCGGGGTATGGCCCTCTCAAGCCCACAGCCATGCCCTGAGTTGCCCTGGCAACTGTTGCTGGCCCCCAAAGCGGAAGTGGACGGGGCCTGGCCCTTTCAAGCCCCCAGCCGTGCCCAGGGTTGCCCTGGCAACTGTTGCTGGGCTCCAAAGCGGAAGTGGGCGGGTCCTGGCCCTCTCAAGCCCCCAGCCGTGCCCAGGGTTGCCCTGGCAACTGTTGCTGGCCCCCAAAGCGGAAGTGGGCGGGTCCTGGCCCTCTCAAGCCCCCAGCCATGCCCAGGGTTGCCCTGGCAACTGTTGCTGGCCCCCAAAGCGGAAGTGGGCGGGGCCTTGCCCTCTCAAGCTCCAAGCCATGCCAAGGGTTGCCCTGGCAACTGTGGCTGGCCCCCAAAGCGGAAGTGGGCGGGTCCTGGCGCCCTAAAGCCCACAGCCATGCCCAGGCTTGCCCTGGCAACTGTTGCTGGTCCCAAAAGCGGAATTGGGTGGGGCCTGGCCCTCTTAAGCCCCCAGCCATGCCCAGGGTTGCCCTGGCAACTGTTTCTGGCCCCCAAAGCGGAAGTGGGCGATGCCTGGCCCTCTCAAGCCCCCAGCCATGCCCAGGGTTGCCCTGGCAACTGTTGCTGGCCCCCAAAGCGGAAGTGGGCGGGTCCTGGACCTCTCAAGCCCCCAGCCATGCCCAGGGTTGCCCTGGCAACTGTTGCTGGCCCCCAAAGCGGAAGTGGGCGGGGCTTGGCCGTCTCAAGCCCCCAGCCATGCCCAGGGTTGCCCTGGCAACTGCTGCTGGCCCCAAAGCGAAAGTGGGCCGGGCCTGGCCCTCTCCAGCCCCCAGCCATGCCCAGGATTGCCCTGGCTACTGTTGCTGGGCTCCAAAGCGGAAGTGGGCGGGTCCTGGCCCTCTCAAGCCCACAGCCATGCCCAGGATTGCACTGGCAACTGTTGCTGGCCCCAAAGCGGGAGTGGGCGGGGCCTGGCCCTCTCCAGCCACCAGCCATGCCCAGGGTTGCCCTGGCAACTGTTGCTGGCCTCCAAAGCGGAAGTGGACGGGGTCTGGCCCTCTCAAGCCCCCAGCCATGCCCAGGGATGCCCTGGCAACTGTTGCTGGCCCCCAAAGCGGAAGTGGGCGAGGCCTGGCCCTCTTAAGCCCCCAGCCATGCCCAGGGTTGCCCTGGCAACTGTTGCTGGCCACAAAGCGGAAGTGGGCGAGGCCTGGCCCTATCAAGCACCCAGCCATGCCCAGGGTTGCCCTGGCAACTGTTGCTGGCCCCCAAAGCAGAAGTGGGCGGGGCTTGGCCATCTCAAGCCCCCGGCTGTGCCCAGGGTTGCCCTGGCAACTGTTGCTGGCCCCAAAGCGGAAGTGGGCGGGGCCTGGCCCTCTCCAGCCCCCAGCCATGCCCAGGATTGCCCTGGCTACTGTTGCTGGGCTCCAAAGCGGAAGTGGGCGGGTCCTGGCCCTCTCAAGCCCACAGCCATGCCCAGGATTTTACTGGCAACTGTTGCTGGTCCCAAAGCGGAAGTGGGCGGGGCCTGGCCCTCTCCTGACACCAGCCATGCCCAGGGTTGCCCTGGCAACTGTTGCTGGCCTCCAAAGCGGAAGTGGGCGGGGTCTGGCCCTCTCAAGCCCCCAGCCATGCCCAGGGATGCCCTGGCAACTGTTGCTGGCCCCCAAAGCTGAAGTGGGCGGGGCCTGGCCCTCTCAAGCCCCCAGCCATGCCCAGGGTTGCCCTGCCAATTGTTGCTGGCCTCTAAAGAGGAAGTGGGCGGGTCCTGGCCCTCTCAAGCCCCCAGCCATGCCAAGGGTTGCCCTGGCAACAGTTGCTGGCCTCCAAAGCGGAAGTGTGCGGGGTCTTGCCCTCTCAAGCCCCCAGCCATACCCAGGGTTGCCTTGGCAACTGTTGCTGGCCCCCAAAGCGGAAGTGTGAGGGGCCTGGCCCTCTCAAGCCCCACCCACGGTTGCCCTGGCAACTGTTGCTGGCCTCCAAAGCGGAAGTGGGCGGGGCTTAGCGCCATTAAGCCCAAAGCCATGCCCAGGCTTGCCCTGGCAACTGTTGCTGGTCCCAAAAGCGGAATTGTGCGGGGCCTGGCCCTCTTAAGCCCCCAGCCATGCCCAGGGTTGCCCTGGCAACTGTTGCTGGCCCCCAAAGCGGAAGTGGGGGAGGCCTGGCCTTTTCAGGCCCCCAGCCATGCCCAGGGTTGCCCTGGCAACTGTTGCTGGCCCCCAAAGCGGAACTGGGCGGGTCCTGGCCCTCTCAAGCCCCCAGCCATGCCCAGGGTTGCACTGGCAACTGTTGCTGGCCCCCAAAGCGGAAGTGGGCGAGGCCTGGCCCTCTCAAGCCCCCAGCCATGCCCAGGGTTGCCCTGGCAACTGTTGCTGGCCCCCAAAGCGGAAGTGGGCGAGGCCTGGCCCTCTCAAGCCCCCAGCCATGCCCAGGGTTGCCCTGGCAACTGTTGCTGGCCCCCAAAGCGGAAGTGGGCGGGGCTTGGCCCTCTCAAGTCTCCAGCTGTGCCCAGGGTTGCCCTGGCAACTGTTGCTGGGCTCCAAAGCGGAAGTGGGCGGGTCCTGGCCCTCTCAAGCCCACAGCCATGCCCAGGATTGCACGGGCAACTGTTGCTGGCCTCCAAAGCGGAAGTGGGCGGGATCTGGCCCTCTCAAGCCCCCAGCCATGCCCAGAGTTGCCCTGGCAACTGTTGCTGGCCCCCAAAGCGGAAGTGGGCGGGTCCTGGCCCTCTCAAGCCCACTGCCGTGTCCAGGGTTGCACTGGCAACTGTTTCTGGCCCCCAAAGCGGAAGTGGGTGGGGCCTGGCCCTTTCCAGCCACCAGCCATGCCCAAGGTTGCCCTGGCAACTGTTGCTGGCCCCCAAAGCGGAACTGGGCGGGTCCTGGCCCTCTCAAGCCCCCAGCCATGCCCAGGGTTGCACTGGCAACTGTTGCTGGCCCCCAAAGTGGAAGTGGGCGAGGCCTGGCCCTCTCAAGCCCCCAGCCATGCCCAGGGTTGCCCTGCCAATTGTTGCTGGCCTCTAAAGAGGAAGTGGGCGGGTCCTGGCCCTCTCAAGCCCCCAGCCATGCCCAGGGTTGCCCTGGCAACTGTTGCTGGCCCCCAAAGAAGAAGTGGGCGGGGCCTTGTCCTCTCAAGCCCCCAGCCATACCCAGGGTTGCCCTGGCAACTGTTGCTGGACCCCAAAGCTTGAAGTGGGCGGGGCCTGGCCCTCTCAAGCCCCCAGCCATGCCCATCATTACCCTGGCAACTGTTACTGGCCTCCAAAGCGGAAGTGGGCGGGTCCTGGCCCTCTCAAGCTCCCAGCCATGCCCAGGATTGCACTGGCAACTGTTGCTGGCCTCCAAAGCGGAAGTGGGCGGGGTGTGGCCCTCTCAATCCCACAGCCATGCCCTGAGTTGCCCTGGCAACTGTTGCTGGCCCCCAAAGCGGAAGTGGGCGGGGCCTGGCCCTCTCAAGCCCCCAGCCGTGTTCAGGGTTGCCCTGGCAACTGTTGCTGGGCTCCAAAGCGGAAGTGGGCAGGTCCTGGCCCTCTCAAGCCCCCAGCCGTGCCCATGGTTGCCCTGGCAACTGTTGCTGGCCCCAAAGCGGAAGTGGGCGGGGCCTGGCCCTCTCCAGCCCGCAACCATGCCTAGGACTGCACTGGCAACTGTTGCTGGCCTCCAAAGCGGAAGTGGGCGGGGTCTGGCCCTCTCAAGCCCACAGCAATGCCCTGAGTTGCCCTGGCAACTGTTGCTGGCCCTCATAGCGGAATTGGGCGGGTCCTGGCCCTCTCAAGCCCCCAGCCATGCCCAGGGTTGCCCTGGCAACTGTTGCTGGCCCCCAAAGCGGAAGTGAGCGGGGCCTGGCCCTCTCAAGCCCCCAGCCGTGCCCTGGGTTGCCCAGGCAACTGTTGCTGGGCTCCAAAGCGGAAGTGGGCGAGTCCTGGCCCTCTCAAGCCCACAGCCATGCCCAGGGTTGCACTGGCAACTGTTGCTGGCCCCCAAAGCGGAATTGGGCGGGGCCTGGTACTCTCAAGCCCCCAGCCATGCCCAGGGTTGCCCTGGCAACTGTTGCTGGCCCCCAAAGCGGAAGTGGGCGGGGCCTGGCCCTCTCAAGCCCCCAGCCGTGCCCAGGGTTGCCATTGCAACTGTTGCTGGGCTCCAAAGCGGAAGTGGGCGGGTCCTGGCCCTCTTAAGCCCCCAGCCGTACCCTGGGTTGCCCTGGCAACTGTTGCAGGCCCCAAAGCGGAAGTGGGCGGGGCCTGGCCCTCTCCAACCCCCAGCCATGCCCAGGATTGCACTGGCAACTGTTGCTGGCCCCAAAGCGGAAGTGGGCGGGGCCTGGCCCTCTCAAGCCCCCAGCCGTGCCCTGGGTTGCCCTGGCAACTGTTGCTGGCCTCCAAAGCGGAAGTGGGCGGGGTCTGGCCCTCTCAAGCCCCCAGCCATGTCCAGGGTTGCCCTGGCAACTGTTGCTGGCCCCCAAAGCGGAAGTGGGCAGGGCCTGGCCCTCTCAAGCCCCCAGCCATACCCAGGGTTGCACTGGCAACTGTTGCTGGGCTCCAAAGCAGAAGTGGGCGGGGCCTGGCCCTCTCCAGCCCACAGCAATGCCCTGAGTTGCCCTGGCAACTGTTGCTGGCCCCCAAAGCGGAAGTGGGCGGGGCCTGGCCCTCTCAAGCCCCCAGCCGTGCCCAGGGTTGCCCTGGCAACTGTTGCTGGGCTCCAAAGCGGAAGTGGGCGGGTCCTGGCCCTCTCAAGCCCCCAGCCGTGCCCAGGGTTGCCCTGGCAACTGTTGCTGGCCCCCAAAGCGGAAGTGGGCGGGTCCTGGCCCTCTCAAGTCCCCAGCCATGCCAAGGGTTGCCCTGGCAACTGTTGCTGGCCCCCAAAGCGGAAGTGGGCGGGGCCTGTCCCTCTCAAGCCCCCAGCCGTGCCCTGGGTTGCCCTGGCAACTGTTGCTGGGCTCCAAAGTGGAAGTGGGCGAGTCCTGGCCCTCGCAAGCCCACAGCCATGCACAGGGTTGCACTGGCAACTGTTGCTGGCCCCCAAAGCGGAATTGGGCGGGGCCTGGCCCTCTCAAGCCCCCAGCCATGCCCAGGGTTGCCCTGGCAACTGTTGATGGGCTCCAAAGCGGAAGTGGGTGGGTCCTGGCCCTCTCAAGCCCCCAGCCGTGCCCAGGGTTGCCCTGGCAACTGTTGCTGGCCCCCAAAGCGGAAGTGGGCGGGTCCTGGCCCTCTCAAGCCCCCAGCCATGCCCAGGGTTGCCCTGGCAACTGATGCTGGCCTCTTAAGCTCAAGTGGGTGTGGCCTGGTCCTCTCAAGCCCCCAGCCATGTACAGGGTTGCCCTGGCAACTGTTGCTGGCCCCCAAAGCGGAAGTGGGCAAGGTTTGGCCCTCTCAAGCCCCAAGCCATGCCAAGGGTTGCCCTGGCAACTGTTGCTGGCCCCCAAAGCGGAAGTGGGCAAGTCCTGGCCCTCTCAAGCCCCCAGCAATGCCCAGGGTTGCTCAGGGAACTGTTGCTGGCCCCCAAAGCGGAAGTGGGCGGGGCCTGGCCCTCTCAAGCCCCCAGCCATGCCCAGGGTTGCCCTGGCAACTGTTGCTGGCCTCCAAAGCGGAAGTGTGCGGATTCTTGCCCTCTCAAGCCCCCAGCCATACCCAGGGTTGCCTTGGCAACTGTTGCTGGCCCCCAAAGCGGAAGTGGGAGGGGCCTGGCCCTCTCAAGCTCCCAGCCATACCCACGGTTGCCCTGCCAACTGTTGCTGGCCTCCAAAGTGGAAGTGGGCGGGGCCTGGCACCCTTAAGCCCACAGCCATGCCCAGGCTTGCCCTGGCAACTGTTGCTGGTCCCAAAAGCGGAATTGGGCGGGGCCTGGACCTCTTAAGCCCCAAGCCATGCCCAGAGTTGCCCTGGCAACTATTGCTGGCCCCCAAAGCGATAGTGGGCGGGTCCTGGCCCTATCAAGCCCCCAGCCATGCCCATGGTTGCCCTGGCAACTGTTGCTGGCCCCAACAGCAGAAGTGGGCGAGGCCTGGCCCTCTCAAGCCCCCAGCCATGCCCAGGGTTGCCCTGGCAACTGTTGCTGGCCTCCAAAGCGGAAGTGTGCGGATTCTTGCCCTCTAAAGCCCCCAGCCATACCCTGGGTTGCCTTGGCAACTGTTGCTGGCCCCCAAAGCGGAAGTGGGAGGGGCCTGGCCCTCTCAAGCCCCCAGCCATACCCACGGTTGCCCTGGCAACTGTTGCTGGCCTCCAAAGTGGAAGTGGGCGGGGCCTGGCGCCCTTAAGCCCACAGCCATGCCCAGGCTTGCCCTGGCAACTGCTGCTGGTCCCAAAAGCGGAATTGGGCGGGGCATGGACCGCTTAAGCCCCAAGCCATGCCCAGAGTTGCCCTGGCAACTATTGCTGGCCCCCAAAGCGGAAGTGGGCGGGTCCTGGCCCTCTCAAGCCCCCAGCCATGCCCATGGTTGCCCTGGCAACTGTTGCTGGCCCCCAAAGCATAAGTGGGCGAGGCCTGGCCCTCTCAAGCCCCCAGCCATGCCCAGGGTTGCCCTGGCAACTGTTGCTGGCCTCCAAAGCGGAAGTGTGCGGATTCTTGCCCTCTCAAGCCCCCAGCCATACCCTGGGTTGCCTTGGCAACTGTTGCTGGCCCTTAAAGCGGAAGTGGGCGGGTCCTGGCCCTCTCAAGCCCCCAGCCATGCCCATGGTTGCCCTGGCAACTGTTGCTGGCCCCCAAAGCAGAAGTGGGCGAGGCCTGGCCCTCTCAAGCCCCCAGCCATGCCCAAGGTTGCCCTGGCAACTGTTGCTGGCCCCCAAAGCGGAAGTGGGCGGATCCTGGCCCTCTCAAGCCCCCAGCCGTGCCCAGGGTTGCCCTGGCAACTGTTGCTAGCCCCAAAGCGGAAGTTAGCGGGGCCTGGCCCTCTCCAGCCCCCAGCCATACCGAGGATTGCCGTGGCAACTGTTGCTGGGCTCCAAAGCAGAAGTGGGCGGGTCCTGGCCCTCTCAAGCCCCAAGCAATGCCCAGGGTTGCCCTGGCAACTGTTGCTGGCCTCCAAAGCGTAAGTGGGCGGGTCCTGGCGCTCTCAAGCCCACAGCCATGTCCAGGGTTGCACTGGCAACTGTTGCTGGCCCCCAAAGCAGAAGTGGGCGGGCCTGGCCCTCTCAAGCTCCCAGCCATGCCCAGGGTTGCCCTGGCAACTGTTGCTGGCCCCAAAGCGGAAGTGGGCGGGGCCTGGCCCTCTCAAGCCCCCAGCCGTGCCCATGGTTGCCCTGGCAACTGTTGCTGGCCCCCAAAGCAGAAGTGGGCGAGGCCTGGCCCTCTCAAGCCCCCAGCCATGCCCAGGGTTGCCCTGGCAACTGTTGCTGGCCTCCAAAGCGGAAGTGTGCGGATTCTTGCCCTCTCAAGCCCCCAGCCATACCCTGGGTTGCCTTGGCAACTGTTGCTGGCCCCCAAAGCGGAAGTGGGAGGGGCCTGGCCCTCTCAAGCCCCCAGCCATACCCACGGTTGCCCTGGCAACTGTTGCTGGCCTCCAAAGTGGAAGTGGGCGGGGCCTGGCGCCCTTAAGCCCACAGCCATGCCCAGGTTTGCCCTGGCAACTGCTGCTGGTCCCAAAAGCGGAATTGGGCGGGGCCTGGACCTCTTAAGCCCCAAGCCATGCCCAGAGTTGCCCTGGCAACTATTGCTGGCCCCCAAAGCGGAAGTGGGCGGGTCCTGGTCCTCTCAAGCCCCCAGCCATGCCCATGGTTGCCCTGGCAACTGTTGCTGGCCCCCAAAGCAGAAGTGGGCGAGGCCTGGCCCTCTCAAGCCCCCAGCCATGCCCAAGGTTGCCCTGGCAACTGTTGCTGGCCTACAAAGCGGAAGTGGGCGGATCCTGGCCCTCTCAAGCCCCCAGCCGTGCCCAGGGTTGCTCTGGCAACTGTTGCTAGCCCCAAAGCGGAAGTTAGCGGGGCCTGGCCCTCTCCAGCCCCCAGCCATACCCAGGATTGCCGTGGCAACTGTTGCTGGGCTCCAAAGCAGAAGTGGGCGGGTCCTGGCCCTCTCAAGCCCCAAGCAATGCCCAGGGTTGCCCTGGCAACTGTTGCTGGCCTCCAAAGCGTAAGTGGGCGGGTCCTGGCGCTCTCAAGCCCACAGCCATGTCCAGGGTTGCACTGGCAACTGTTGCTGGCCCCCAAAGCGGAAGTGGGCGGGCCTGGCCCTCTCAAGCTCCCAGCCATGCCCAGGGTTGCCCTGGCAACTGTTGCTGGCCCCAAAGCGGAAGTGGGCGGGGCCTGGCCCTCTCAAGCCCCCAGCCGTGCCCTGGGTTGCCCTGGCAACTGTTGCTGGGCTCCAAAGCGGAAGTGGGCGAGTCCTGGCCCTCTCAAGCCCACAGCCATGCCCAGGGTTGCCCTGGCAACTGTTGCTGGCCTCCAAAGCGGAAGTGGGCGGGGTCTGGCCCTCTCAAGCCCCCAGCCATGTCCACGGTTGCTCTGGCAACTGTTGCTGGCCCCCAAAGCGGAAGTGGGCAGGGCCTGGCCCTCTCAAGCCCCCAGCCATACCGAGGGTTGCACTGGCAACTGTTGCTGGGCTCCAAAGCAGAAGTGGGTGGGTCCTGTCCCTCTCAAGCCCCCAGCCCTGCAGAGGGTTGTCCTGGCAACTGTTGCTGGCCCCAAAGCGGAAGTGGGCGGGGCCTGGCCCTCTCTATCCCCCAGCCATGCCCAGGATTGCACTGGCAACTGTTGCTGGCCTCCAAAGCGGAAGTGGGCGGGTTCTGGCCCTCCCAAGCCCCCAGCAATGCCCTGAGTTGCCCTGGCAACTGTTGCTGGCCCCCAAAGCGGAAGTGGGCGGGGCCTGGCCCTCTCAAGCCCCCAGCCGTGCCCAGGGTTGCCCTGGCAACTGTTGCTGGGCTCCAAAGCGGAAGTGGGCGGGTCCTGGCCCTCTCAAGCCCCCAGCCGTGCCCAGGGTTGCCCTGGCAACTGTTGCTGGCCCCCAAAGCGGAAGTGGGCGGGTCCTGGCCCTCTCAAGTCCCCAGCCATGCCCAGGGTTGCCCTGGCAACTGTTGCTGGCCCCCAAAGCGGAAGTGGGCGGGGCCTGTCCCTCTCAAGCCCCCAGCCGTGCCCTGGGTTGCCCTGGCAACTGTTGCTGGGCTCCAAAGTGGAAGTGGGCGAGTCCTGGCCCTCGCAAGCCCACAGCCATGCACAGCGTTGCACTGGCAACTGCTGCTGGCCCCCAAAGCGGAATTGGGCGGGGCCTGGCCCTCTCAAGCCCCCAGCCATGCCCAGGGTTGCCCTGGCAACTGTTGATGGGCTCCAAAGCGGATGTGGGTGGGTCCTGGCCCTCTCAAACCCCCAGCCGTGCCCAGGGTTGCCCTGGCAACTGTTGCTGGCCCCCAAAGCGGAAGTGGGCGGGTCCTGGCCCTCTCAAGTCCCCAGCCATGCCCAGGGTTGCTAGCCCCAAAGCGGAAGTGGGCGGGGCCTGGCCCTCTGAAGCCCCCAGCCGTGCCCTGGGTTGCCCTGGCAACTGTTGCTGGGCTTCAAATTGGAAGTGGGCGAGTCCTGGCCCTCGCAAGCCCACAGCCATGCACAGGGTTGCACTGGCAACTGTTGCTGGCCCCCAAAGCGGAATTGGGCGGGGCCCGGCCCTCTCAAGCCCCCAGCCGTGCCAAGGGTTGCCCTGGCAACTGTTGATGGGCTCCAAAAGGGAATTGGGCGGGTCCTGGCCCTCTCAAGCCCCCAGCCGTGCCCAGGGTTGCCCTGGCAACTGTTGCTGGCCCCCAAAGCGAAAGTGGGAGGGTCCTGGCCCTCTCAAGTCCCCAGCCATGCCCAGGGTTGCCCTCGCAACTGTTGCTGGCCCCCAAAGCGGAAGTGGGCGGGGCCTGGCCCTCTCAAGCTCCCAGCCATGCCCAGGGTTGCCCTGGCAACTGTTGCTGGCCCCAAAGCGGAAGTGGGCGGGGCCTGGCCCTCTCAAGCCCCCAGCCGTGCCCTGGGTTGCCCTGGCAACTGTTGCTGGCCTCCAAAGCGGAAGTGGGCGGGTTCTGGCCCTCTCAAGCCCACAGCAATGCCCTGAGTTGCCCTGGCAACTGTTGCTGGCCCCCAAAGCGGAAGTGGGCGGGGCCTGGCCCTCTGAAGCCCCCAGCCATACCCAGGGTTGCCTTGGCAACTGTTGCTAACCCCCCAAGCGGAAGTGGGAGGGGCCTGGCCCTCTCAAGCCCCAAGCCATACCCACGGTTGCCGGCCTCCAAAGCGGAAGTGGGCGGGGCCTGGCGCCATTAAGCCCAAAGCCATGCCCAGGCTTGCCCTGGCAACTGTTGCTGGTCCCAAAAGCGGAATTGTGCGGGGCCTGGCCCTCTTAAGCCCCCAGCCATGCCTAGGTTGCACTGGCAACTGTTGCTGGCCCCCAAAGCGGAAGTGGGCGAGGCCTGGCCCTCTCAAGCCCCCAGCCATGCCCAGGGTTGCCCTGGGAACTGTTGCTGGCCCCCAAAGCGGAAGTGGGCGGGCCTGGCCCTCTCCAGCCCCCAGCCATGCCCAGAGTTGCCCTGGCAACTGTTGCTGGCCCCCAAAGCGGAAGTGGGCGGGTCCTGGCCCTCTTAAGCACCCAGCCATGCCCAGGGTTGCCCTGGCAACTGTTGCTGGCCCCCAAAGCGGAAGTGGGCGGGGCCTGGCCCTCTCAAGCCCCCGGCTGTGCCCAGGGTTGCCCTGGCAACTGTTGCTGGCCCCAAAGCGAAAGTGGGCCGGGCCTGGCCCTCTCCAGCCCCCAGCCATGCCCAGGATTGCCCTGGCTACTGTTGCTGGGCTCCAAAGCGGAAGTGGGCGGGTCCTGGCCCTCTCAAGCCCACAGCCATGCCCAGGATTGCACTGGCAACTGTTGCTGGCCCCAAAGCGGAAGTGGGCGGGGCCTGGCCCTCTCCAGCCACCAGCCATGCCCAGGGTTGCCCTGGCAACTGTTGCTGGCCTCCAAAGCGGAAGTGGACGGGGTCTGGCCCTCTCAAGCCCCCAGCCATGCCCAGGGATGCCCTGGCAACTGTTGCTGGCCCCCAAAGCGGAAGTGGGCGGGGCCTGGCCCTCTCAAGCCCCCAGCCATGCCCAGGGTTGCCCTGCCAATTGTTGCTGGCCTCTAAAGAGGAAGTGGGCGGGTCCTGGCCCTCTCAAGCCCCCAGCCATGCCCAGGGTTGCCCTGGCAACAGTTGCTGGCCTCCAAAGCGGAAGTGTGCGGGGTCTTGCCCTCTCAAGCCCCCAGCCATACCCAGGGTTGCCTTGGCAACTGTTGCTGGCCCCCAAAGCGGAAGTGGGAGGGGCCTGGCCCTCTCAAGCCCCACCCACGGTTGCCATGGCAACTGTTGCTGGCCTCCAAAGCGGAAGTGGGCGGGGCTTAGCGCCATTAAGCCCAAAGCCATGCCAAGGCTTGCCCTGGCAACTGTTGCTGGTCCCAAAAGCGGAATTGTGCGGGGCCTGGCCCTCTTAAGCCCCCAGCCATGCCCAGGGTTGCCCTGGCAACTGTTGCTGGCCCCCAAAGCGGAACTGGGCAGGTCCTGGCCCTCTCAAGCCCCCAGCCATGCCCAGGGTTGCACTGGCAACTGTTGCTGGCCCCCAAAGCGGAAGTGGGCGAGGCCTGGCCCTCTCAAGCCCCCAGCCATGCCCAGGGTTGCCCTGGCAACTGTTGCTGGCCCCCAAAGCGGAAGTGGGCGAGGCCTGGCCCTCTCAAGCCCCCAGCCATGCCCAGGGTTGCCCTGGCAACTGTTGCTGGCCCCCAAAGCGGAAGTGGGCGGGTCTTGGCCCTCTCAAGTCCCCAGCTGTGCCCAGGGTTGCCCTGGCAACTGTTGCTGGGCTCCAAAGCGGAAGTGGGCGGGTCCTGGCCCTCTCAAGCCCACAGCCATGCCCAGGATTGCACTGGCAACTGTTGCTGGCCTCCAAAGCGGAAGTGGGCGGGATCTGGCCCTCTCAAGCCCCCAGACATGCCCACAGTTGCCCTGGCAACTGTTGCTGGCCCCCAAAGCGGAAGTGGGCGGGTTCTGGCCCTCTCAAGCCCACAGCCGTGTCCAGGGTTGCACTGGCAACTGTTTCTGGCCCCCAAAGCGGAAGTGGGTGTGGCCTGGCCCTTTCCAGCCACCAGCCATGCCCAAGGTTGCCCTGGCAACTGTTGCTGGGCTCCAAAGCAGAAGTGGGCTGGTCCTGGCCCTCTCAAGTCCCCAGCCATGCCCAGGGTTGCCCTGGCAGCTGTTGCTGGCCCCAAAGCGGAAGTGGGCGGTGCCTGGCCCTCTCCAGCCACCAGCCATGCCCAGGGTTACCCTGGCAACTGTTTCTGGCCTCCAAAGCGGAAGTGGGCGGGGTCTGGCCCTCCCAAGCCCCCAGCCATGCCCAGGGTTGCCCTGCCAATTGTTGCTGGCCTCTAAAGAGGAAGTGGGCGGGTCCTGACCCTCTCAAGCCCCCAGCCATGCCCAGGGTTGCCCTGGCAACTGTTGCTGGCCCCCAAAGAAGAAGTGGGCGGGGCCTTGTCCTCTCAAGCCCCCAGCCGTGCCCAGGGTTGCCCTGGCAACTGTTGCTGGCCCCCAAAGCGGAAGTGGGCGGGGCCTGGCCCTCTCAAGCCCCCAGCCATGCCCATCGTTACCCTGGCAACTGTTGCTGGCCTCCAAAGTGGAAGTGGGCGGGTCCTGGCCCTCTCAAGCTCCCAGCCATGCCCAGGATTGCACTGGCAACTGTTGCTGGCCTCCAAAGCGGAAGTGGGCGGGGTGTGGCCCTCTCAATCCCACAGCCATGCCCTGAGTTGCCCTGGCAACTGTTGCTGGCCCCCAAAGCGGAAGTGGGCGGGGCCTGGCCTTCTCAAGCCCCCAACCGTGCCCAGGGTTGCCCTGGCAACTGTTGCTGGGCTCCAAAGCGGAAGTGTCGGAAGTGGGCGGGACCTGGCCCTCTCAAGCCCCCAGCCGTGCCCAGGGTTGCCCTGGCAACTGTTGCTGGCCCCAAAGCGGAAGTGGGCGGGGCCTGGCCCTCTCCAGCCGCGCAGCCATGACTAGGATTGCACTGGCACTGTTGCTGGCCTCCAAAGCGGAAGTGGGCGGGGCCTGGCCCTGTCAAGCCCACAGCAATGCCCTGAGTTGCCCTGGCAACTGTTGCTGGCCCCCAAAGCGGAAGTGGGCGGGTCCCAGGCCCCCTTAAGCCCCCTGCCATGCCCAGGTTTGCCCTGGCAACTGTTGCTGGCCCTCAAAGCGGAAGTGGGCGGGTCCTGGCCCTCTCAAGCCCCCAGCCATGCCCAGGGTTGCCCTGGCAACTGTTGCTGCCCCCAAAGCGGAAGTGGGCGGGGCCTGTCCCTCTCAAGCCCCCATCCGTGCCCTGGGTTGCCCTGTAAACTGTTGCTGGGCTCCAAAGCGGAAGTGGGCGAGTCCTGGCCCTCTCAAGCCCACAGCAATGCCCTGAGTTGCCCTGGCAACTGTTGCTGGCCTCCAAAGCGGAAGTTGGCGGGGCCTGGCCCTCTCAAGCCCCAAGCCGTGCCCAAGGTTGCCCTGGCAACTGTTGCTGGGCTCCAAAGCGGAAGTGGGCGGGTCCTGGCCCTCTCAAGCCCCAGCCGTGCCCAGGGTTGCCTTGGCAACTGTTGCTGGCCCCCAAAGCAGAAGTGGGCGGGTCCTGGCCCTCTCAAGCCCCCAGCCATGCCCAGGGTTGCCCTGGCAACTGGTGCTGGCCCCCAAAGCGGAAGTGGGCGGGGCCTTGCCCTCTCAAGCCCCCAGCCATGCCAAAGGTTGCTGGCCCCCAAAGCGGAAGTTGGCGGGTCCTGGCCCTCTCAAGCCCCCAGCCATGCCCAGGGTCGCCCTGGCAACTGTTGCTGGCTCCCAAAGCGGAAGTGGGCGGGGCCTGGCCCTCTCAAGCCCCCAGCCGTGCCCTGGGTTGCCCTGGCAACTGTTGCTGGGCTCCAAAGCGGGAAGTGGGCGGGGCCTTGCCCTCTAAAGACCCCAGCCTGCCCAGGGTTGCCCTGGCAACTGTGCTGGCCCCCAAAGCGGAAGTGGGAGGGTCCTGGCCCTTTCAAGCTCCCAGCCATGCCCAGGATTGCATTGGCAACTGTTGCTGGCCTCCAAAGCGGAAGTGGGCGGGGTCTGGCCCTCTCAAGCCCACAGCCATGCCCTGAGTTGCCCTGGCAACTGTTGCTGGCCCCAAAGCGGAAGTGGGGCGGGGCCTGGCCCTCTCAAGCCCCCAGCCGTGCCCAGGGTTGCCCTGGCAACTGTTGCTGGCCTCCAAAGCGTAAGTGGGCGGGTCCTGGCGCTCTCAAGCCCACAGCCATGTCCAGGGTTGCACTGGCAATTGTTGCTGGCCCCCAAAGCGGAAGTGGGCGGGCCTGGCCCTCTCAAGCTCCCAGCCATGCCCAGGGTTGCCCTGGCAACTGTTGCTGGCCCCAAAGCGGAAGTGGGCGGGGCCTGGCCCTCTCAAGCCCCCAGGCCGTGCCCATGGTTGCCCTGGCAACTGTTGCTGGCCCCCAAGCAGAAGTGGGGCGAGGCCTGGCCCTCTCAAGCCCCCAGCCATGCCCAGGGTTGCCCTGGCAACTGTTGCTGGCCTCCAAAGCGGAAGTGTGCGGATTCTTGCCCTCTCAAGCCCCCAGCCATACCCTGGGTTGCCTTGGCAACTGTTGCTGGCCCCCCAAAGCGGAAGTGGGAGGGGCTGCCCTCTCAAGCCCCCAGCCATACCCACGGTTGCCCTAGCACTGTTGCTGGCCTCCAAAGTGGAAGTGGGCGGGGCCTGGCGCCCTTAAGCCCACAAAATGCCCAGGTTTTGCCCTGGCAACTGCTGCTGGTCCCAAAAGCGGAATTGGCGGGGCCTGGACCTCTTAAGCCCCAAGCCATGCCCAGAGTTGCCCTGGCAACTATTGCTTGCCCCCAAAGCGGAAGTGGGCGGGTCCTGGCACTCTCAAGCCCCCAGCCATGCCCATGGTTGCCCTGGCAATGTTGCTGGCCCCCAAAGCAGAAGTGGGCGAGGCCTGGCCTCTCAAGCCCCCAGCCATGCCCAAGGTTGCCCTGGCAACTGTTGCTGGCCTACAAAGCGGAAGTGGGCATATCCTGGCCCTCTCAAGCCCCCAGCCGTGCCCAGGGTTGCTCTGGCAACTGTTGCTAGCCCCAAAGCGGAAGTTAGGCGGGCCTGGCCCTCTCCAGCCCCCAGCCATACCCAGGATTGCCGTGGCAACTGTTGCTGGGCTCCAAAGCAGAAGTGGGCGGGTCCTGGCCCTCTCAAGCCCCAAGCAATGCCCAGGGTTGCCCTGGCAACTGTTGCTGGCCTCCAAAGCGTAAGTGGGCGGGTCCTGGCGCTCTCAAGCCCACAGCCATGTCCAGGGTTGCACTGGCAACTGTTGCTGGCCCCCAAAGCGGAAGTGGGCGGGGCCTGGCCCTCTCAAGCCCCCAGCCGTGCCCAGGTTGCCCTGGCAACTGTTGCTGGCCTCCAAAGCGTAAGTGGGCGGGTCCTGGCGCTCTCAAGCCCACAGCCATGTCCAGGGTTGCACTGGCAACTGTTGCTGGCCCCAAAGCGGAAGTGGGCGGGCCTGGCCCTCTCAAGCTCCCAGCCATGCCCAGGGTTGCCCTGGCAACTGTTGCTGGCCCCAAAGCGGAAGTGGGCGGGGCCTGGCCCTCTCAAGCCCCAGCCGTGCCCAGGGTGCCTTGGCAACTGTTGCTGGCCCCCAAAGCAGAAGTGGGCGGGTCCTGGCCCTCTCAAGCCCCAGCCATGCCCAGGGTTGCCCTGGCAACTGTTGCTGGCCCCCAAAGCGGAAGTGGGCGGGGCCTTGCCCTCTCAGCCCCCAGCCATGCCAAAGGTTGCTGGCCCCCAAAGCGGAAGTTGGCGGGTCCTGGCCCTCTCAAGCCCCCAGCCATGCCCAGGGTCGCCCTGGCAACTGTTGCTGGCTCCCAAAGCGGAAGTGGGCGGGGCCTGGCCCTCTCAAGCCCCCAGCCGTGCCCTGGGTTGCCCTGGCAACTGTTGCTGGGCTCCAAAGCGGAAGTGGGGCGGGGCCTTGCCCTCTAAAGACCCCAGCCATGCCCAGGGTTGCCCTGGCAACTGTTGCTGGCCCCCAAAGCGGAAGTGGGAGGGTCCTGGCCCTTTCAAGCTCCCAGCCATGCCCAGGATTGCATTGGCAACTGTTGCTGGCCTCCAAAGCGGAAGTGGGCGGGGTCTGGCCCTCTCAAGCCCACAGCCATGCCCTGAGTTGCCCTGGCAACTGTTGCTGGCCCCCAAAGCGGAAGTGGGCGGGGCCTGGCCCTCTCAAGCCCCCAGCCGTGCCCAGGGTTGCCCTGGCAACTGTTGCTGGCCTCCCAAAGCGTAAGTGGGCGGGTCCTGGCGCTCTCAAGCCCACAGCCATGTCCAGGGTTGCACTGGCAACTGTTGCTGGCCCCCAAAGCGGAAGTGGGCGGGCCTGGCCCTCTCTCAAGCTCCCAGCCATGCCCAGGGTTGCCCTGGCAACTGTTGCTGGCCCCAAAGCGGAAGTGGGCGGGGCCTGGCCCTCTCAAGCCCCCAGCCGTGCCCATGGTTGCCCTGGCAACTGTTGCTGGCCCCCAAAGCAGAAGTGGGCGAGGCCTGGCCCTCTCAAGCCCCCAGCCATGCCCAGGGTTGCCCTGGCAACTGTTGCTGGCCTCCAAAGCGGAAGTGTGCGGATTCTTGCCCTCTCAGCCCCCAGCCATACCCTGGGTTGCCTTGGCAACTGTTGCTGGCCCCCAAAGCGGAAGTGGGAGGGGCCTGGCCCTCTCAAGCCCCCAGCCATACCCACGGTTTGCCCTAGCAACTGTTGCTGGCCTCCAAAGTGGAAGTGGGCGGGGCCTGGCGCCCTTAAGCCCACAAAATGCCCAGGTTTGCCCTGGCAACTGCTGCTGGTCCCAAAAGCAGAATTGGGCGGGGCCTGGACCTCTTAAGCCCCAAGCCATGCCCAGAGTTGCCCTGGCATACTATTGCTTGCCCCCAAAGCGGAAGTGGGCGGGTCCTGGCACTCTCAAGCCCCCAGCCATGCCCATGGTTGCCCTGGCAACTGTTGCTGGCCCCCAAAGCAGAAGTGGGCGAGGCCTGGCCCTCTCAAGCCCCACAGCCATGCCCAAGGTTGCCCTGGCAACTGTTGCTGGCCTACAAAGCGGAAGTGGGCATATCCTGGCCCTCTCAAGCCCCCAGCCGTGCCCAGGGTTGCTCTGGCAACTGTTGCTAGCCCCAAAGCGGAAGTTAGCGGGGCCTGGCCCTCTCCAGCCCCAGCCATACCCAGGATTGCCGTGGCAACTGTTGCTGGGCTCCAAAGCAGAAGTGGGCGGGTCCTGGCCCTCTCAAGCCCCAAGCAATGCCCAGGGTTGCCCTGGCAACTGTTGCTGGCCTCCAAAGCGTAAGTGGGCGGGTCCTGGCGCTCTCAAGCCCACAGCCATGTCCAGGGTTGCACTGGCAACTGTTGCTGGCCCCCAAAGCGGAAGTGGGCGGGGCCTGGCCCTCTCAAGCCCCCAGCCGTGCCCAGGGTTGCCCTGGCAACTGTTGCTGGCCTCCAAAGCGTAAGTGGGCGGGTCCTGGCGCTCTCAAGCCCACAGCCATGTCCAGGGTTGCACTGGCAACTGTTGCTGGCCCCCAAAGCGGAAGTGGGCGGGCCTGGCCATCTCAAGCTCCCAGCCATGCCCAGGGTTGCCCTGGCAACTGTTGCTGGCCCCAAAGCGGAAGTGGGCGGGGCCTGGCCCTCTCAAGCCCCCAGCCCGTGCCCATGGTTGCCCTGGCAACTGTTGCTGGCCCCCAAAGCAGAAGTGGGCGAGGCCTGGCCCTCTCAAGCCCCCAGCCATGCCCAGGGTTGCCCTGGCAACTGTTGCTGGCCTCCAAAGCGGAAGTGTGCGGATTCTTGCCCTCTCAAGCCCCCAGCCATACCCTGGGTTGCCTTGGCAACTGTTGCTGGCCCCCAAAGCGGAAGTGGGAGGGGCCTGGCCCTCTCAAGCCCCAGCCATACCCACGGTTGCCCTGGCAACTGTGCTGGCCTCCAAAGTGGAAGTGGGCGGGGCCTGGCGCCCTTAAGCCCACAGCCATGCCCAGGTTTGCCCTGGCAACTGCTGCTGGTCCCAAAAGCGGAATTGGGCGGGCCTGGACCTCTTAAGCCCCAAGCCATGCCCAGAGTTGCCCTGGCAACTATTGCTGGCCCCCAAAGCGGAAGTGGGCGGGTCCTGGCCCTCTCAAGCCCCCAGCCATGCCCATGGTTGCCCTGGCAACTGTTGCTGGCCCCCAAAGCAGAAGTGGGCGAGGCCTGGCCCTCTCAAGCCCCCAGCCATGCCCAAGGTTGCCCTGGCAACTGTTGCTGGCCTACAAAGCGGAAGTGGGCGGATCCTGGCCCTCTCAAGCCCCCAGCCGTGCCCAGGGTTGCTCTGGCAACTGTTGCTAGCCCCAAAGCGGAAGTTAGCGGGGCCTGGCCCTCTCCAGCCCCAGCCATACCCAGGATTGCCGTGGCAACTGTTGCTGGGCTCCAAAGCAGAAGTGGGCGGGTCCTGGCCCTCTCAAGCCCCAAGCAATGCCCAGGGTTGCCCTGGCAACTGTTGCTGGCCTCCAAAGCGTAAGTGGGCGGGTCCTGGCGCTCTCAAGCCCACAGCCATGTCCAGGGTTGCACTGGCAACTGTTGCTGGCCCCCAAAGCGGAAGTGGGCGGGCCTGGCCCTCTCAAGCTCCCAGCCATGCCCAGGGTTGCCCTGGCAACTGTTGCTGGCCCCAAAGCGGAAGTGGGCGGGGCCTGGCCCTCTCAAGCCCCCAGCCGTGCCCTGGTTGTAAGGCAACTGTTGCTGGGCTCCAAAGCGGAAGTGGGCGAGTCCTGGCCCCTCTCAAGCCCACAGCCATGCCCAGGGTTGCCCTGGCAACTGTTGCTGGCCTCCAAAGCGGAAGTGGGCGGGGTCTGGCCCTCTCAAGCCCCCAGCCATGTCCAGGGTTGCTCTGGCAACTGTTGCTGGCCCCCAAAGCGGAAGTGGGCAGGGCCTGGCCCTCTCAAGCCCCCAGCCATACCGAGGGTTTCACTGGCAACTGTTGCTGGGCTCCAAAGCAGAAGTGGGTGGGTCCTGTCCCTCTCAAGCCGCCAGCCCTGCAGAGGGTTGTCCTGGCAACTGTTGCTGGCCCCAAGCGGAAGTGGGCGGGGCCTGGCCCTCTCCATCCCCCAGCCATGCCCAGGATTGCACTGGCAACTGTTGCTGGCCTCCAAAGCGGAAGGGGGCGGGTTCTGGCCCTCCCAAGCCCACAGCAATGCCCTGAGTTGCCCTGGCAACTGTTGCTGGCCCCCAAAGCGGAAGTGGGCGGGGCCTGGCCCTCTCAAGCCCCCAGCCGTGCCCAGGGTTGCCCTGGCAACTGTTGCTGGGCTCCAAAGCGGAAGTGGGCGGGTCCTGGCCCTCTCAAGCCCCCAGCCGTGCCCAGGGTTGCCCTGGCAACTGTTGCTGGCCCCCAAAGCGGAAGTGGGCGGGTCCTGGCCCTCTCAAGTCCCCAGCCATGCCCAGGGTTGCCCTGGCAACTGTTGCTGGCCCCCAAAGCGGAAGTGGGCGGGGTCTGTCCCTCTCAAGCCCCCAGCCGTGCCCTGGGTTGCCCTGGCAACTGTTGCTGGGCTCCAAAGTGGAAGTGGGCGAGTCCTGGCCCTCGCAAGCCCACAGCCATGCACAGCGTTGCACTGGCAACTGCTGCTGGCCCCCAAAGCGGAATTGGGCGGGGCCTGGCCCTCTCAAGCCCCCAGCCATGCCCAGGGTTGCCCTGGCAACTGTTGATGGGCTCCAAAGCGGAAGTGGGTGGGTCCTGGCCCTCTCAAACCCCCAGCCGTGCCCAGGGTTGCCCTGGCAACTGTTGCTGGCCCCCAAAGCGGAAGTGGGCGGGTCCTGGCCCTCTCAAGTCCCCAGCCATGCCCAGGGTTGCTAGCCCCAAAGCGGAAGTGGGCGGGGCCTGGCCCTCTGAAGCCCTCAGCCGTGCCATGGGTTGCCCTGGCAACTGTTGCTGGGCTTCAAATTGGAAGTGGGCGAGTCCTGGCCCTCGCAAGCCCACAGCCATGCACAGGGTTGCACTGGCAACTGTTGCTGGCCCCCAAAGCGGAATTGGGCGGGGCCTGGCCCTCTCAAGCCCCCAGCCGTGCCAAGGGTTGCCCTGGCAACTGTTGATGGGCTCCAAAAGGGAATTGGGCGGGTCCTGGCCCTCTCAAGCCCCCAGCCGTGCCCAGGGTTGCCCTGGCAACTGTTGCTGGCCCCCAAAGCGGAAGTGGGAGGGTCCTGGCCCTCTCAAGTCCCCAGCCATGCCCAGGGTTGCCCTCGCAACTGTTGCTGGCCCCAAAGCGGAAGTGGGCGGGGCCTGGCCCTCTCAAGCTCCCAGCCATGCCCAGGGTTGCCCTGGCAACTGTTGCTGGCCCCAAAGCGGAAGTGGGCGGGGCCTGGCCCTCTCAAGCCCCCAGCCGTGCCCTGGGTTGCCCTGGCAACTGTTGCTGGCCTCCAAAGCGGAAGTGGGCGGGTTCTGGCCCTCTCAAGCCCACAGCAATGCCCTGAGTTGCCCTGGCAACTGTTGCTGGCCCCCAAAGCGGAAGTGGGCGGGGCCTGGCCCTCTGAAGCCCCCAGCCATACCCAGGGTTGCCATGGCAACTGTTGCTAACCCCCAAAGCGGAAGTGGGAGGGGCCTGGCCCTCTCAAGCCCCAAGCCATACCCACGGTTGCCGGCCTCCAAAGCGGAAGTGGGCGGGGCTGGGCGCCATTAAGCCCAAAGCCATGCCCAGGCTTGCCCTGGCAACTGTTGCTGGTCCCAAAAGCGGAATTGTGCGGGGCCTGGCCCTCTTAAGCCCCCAGCCATGCCCAGGTTGCACTGGCAACTGTTGCTGGCCCCCAAAGCGGAAGTGGGCGAGGCCTGGCCCTCTCAAGCCCCCAGCCATGCCCAGGGTTGCCCTGGGAACTGTTGCTGGCCCCCAAAGCGGAAGTGGGCGGGGCCTGGCCCTCTCCAGCCCCCAGCCATGCCCAGAGTTGCCCTGGCAACTGTTGCTGGCCCCCAAAGCGGTAGTGGGCGGGTCCTGGCCCTCTTAAGCACCCAGCCATGCCCAGGGTTGCCCTGGCAACTGTTGCTGGCCCCCAAAGCGGAAGTGGGCGGGGCCTGGCCCTCTCAAGCCCCCGGATGTGCCCAGGGTTGCCCTGGCAACTGTTGCTGGCCCCAAAGCGAAAGTGGGCCGGGCCTGGCCCTCTCCAGCCCCCAGCCATGCCCAGGATTGCCCTGGCTACTGTTGCTGGGCTCCAAAGCGGAAGTGGGCGGGTCCTGGCCCTCTCAAGCCCACAGCCATGCCCAGGATTGCACTGGCAACTGTTGCTGGCCCCAAAGCGGAAGTGGGCGGGGCCTGGCCCTCTCCAGCCACCAGCCATGCCCAGGGTTGCCCTGGCAACTGTTGCTGGCCTCCAAAGCGGAAGTGGACGGGGTCTGGCCCTCTCAAGCCCCCAGCCATGCCCAGGGATGCCCTGGCAACTGTTGCTGGCCCCCAAAGCGGAAGTGGGCGGGGCCTGGCCCTCTCAAGCCCCCAGCCATGCCCAGGGTTGCCCTGCCAATTGTTGCTGGCCTCTAAAGAGGAAGTGGGCGGGTCCTGGCCCTCTCAAGCCCCCAGCCATGCCCAGGGTTGCCCTGGCAACAGTTGCTGGCCTCCAAAGCGGAAGTGTGCGGGGTCTTGCCCTCTCAAGCCCCCGCCATACCCAGGGTTGCCTTGGCAACTGTTGCTGGCCCCCAAAGCGGAAGTGGGAGGGGCCTGGCCCTCTCAAGCCCCACCCACGGTTGCCATGGCAACTGTTGCTGGCCTCCAAAGCGGAAGTGGGCGGGGCTTAGCGCCATTAAGCCCAAAGCCATGCCCAGGCTTGCCCTGGCAACTGTTGCTGGTCCCAAAAGCGGAATTGTGCGGGGCCTGGCCCTCTTAAGCCCCCAGCCATGCCCAGGCTTGCCCTGGCAACTGTTGCTGGCCCCCAAAGCGGAACTGGGCAGGTCCTGGCCCTCTCAAGCCCCCAGCCATGCCCAGGGTTGCACTGGCAACTGTTGCTGGCCCCCAAAGCGGAAGTGGGCGAGGCCTGGCCCTCTCAAGCCCTCAGCCATGCCCAGGGTTGCCCTGGCAACTGTTGCTGGCCCCCAAAGCGGAAGTGGGCGAGGCCTGGCCCTCTCAAGCCCCCAGCCATGCCCAGGGTTGCCCTGGCAACTGTTGCGGGCCCCCAAAGCGGAAGTGGGCGGGTCTTGGCCCTCTCAAGTCCCCAGCTGTGCCCAGGGTTGCCCTGGCAACTGTTGCTGGGCTCCAAAGCGGAAGTGGGCGGGTCCTGGCCCTCTCAAGCCCACAGCCATGCCCAGGATTGCACTGGCAACTGTTGCTGGCCTCCAAAGCGGGAAGTGGGCGGGATCTGGCCCTCTCAAGCCCCCAGCCATGCCCACAGTTGCCCTGGCAACTGTTGCTGGCCCCAAAGCGGAAGTGGGCGGGTCCTGGCCCTCTCAAGCCCACAGCCGTGTCCAGGGTTGCACTGGCAACTGTTTCTGGCCCCCAAAGCGGAAGTGGGTGTGGCCTGGCCCTTTCCAGCCACCAGCCATGCCCAAGGTTGCCCTGGCAACTGTTGCTGGGCTCCAAAGCAGAAGTGGGCTGGTCCTGGCCCTCTCAAGTCCCCAGCCATGCCCAGGGTTGCCCTGGCAACTGTTGCTGGCCCCAAAGCGGAAGTGGGCGGTGCCTGGCCCACTCCAGTCACCAGCCATGCCCAGGGTTACCCTGGCAACTGTTTCTGGCCTCCAAAGCGGAAGTGGGCGGGGTCTGGCCCTCCCAAGCCCCCAGCCATGCCCAGGGTTGCCCTGCCAATTGTTGCTGGCCTCTAAAGAGGAAGTGGGCGGGTCCTGGCCCTCTCAAGCCCCCAGCCATGCCCAGGGTTGCCCTGGCAACTGTTGCTGGCCCCCAAAGAAGAAGTTGGCGGGGCCTTGTCCTCTCAAGCCCCCAGCCGTGCCCAGGGTTGCCCTGGCAACTGTTGCTGGCCCCCAAAGCGGAAGTGGGCGGGGCCTGGCCCTCTCAAGCTCCCAGCCATGCCCATCGTTACCCTGGCAACTGTTGCTGGCCTCCAAAGTGGAAGTGGGCGGGTCCTGGCCCTCTCAAGCTCCCAGCCATGCCCAGGATTGCACTGGCAACTGTTGCTGGCCTCCAAAGCGGAAGTGGGCGGGGTGTGGCCCTCTCAATCCCACAGCCATGCCCTGAGTTGCCCTGGCAACTGTTGCTGGCCCCCAAAGCGGAAGTGGGCGGGGCCTGGCCTTCTCAAGCCCCCAACCGTGCCCAGGGTTGCCCTGGCAACTGTTGCTGGGCTCCAAAGCGGAAGTGGGCGGGACCTGGCCCTCTCAAGCCCCCAGCCGTGCCCAGGGTTGCCCTGGCAACTGTTGCTGGCCCCAAAGCGGAAGTGGGC
The DNA here is from genome assembly GCF_055691185.1 of Crinia signifera. Classification (NCBI taxonomy): domain Eukaryota; kingdom Metazoa; phylum Chordata; class Amphibia; order Anura; family Myobatrachidae; genus Crinia; species Crinia signifera. The sequence goes on from NC_139225.1 coordinate 123,810,958, forward strand.
GGGGCCTGGCCCTCTCCAGCCCGCAGCCATGCCTAGGATTTCACTGGCAACTGTTGCTGGCCTCCAAAGCGGAAGTGGGCGGGGTCTGGCCCTGTCAAGCCCACAGCAATGCCCTGAGTTGCCCTGGCAACTGTTGCTGGCCCCCAAAGCGGAAGTGGGCGGGTCCAGGCCCCCTTAAGCCCCCTGCCATGCCCAGGTTTGCCCTGGCAACTGTTGCTGGCCCTCAAAGCGTAAGTGGGCGGGTCCTGGCCCTCTCAAGCCCCCAGCCATGCCCAGGGTTGCCCTGGCAACTGTTGCTGCCCCCAAAGCGGAAGTGGGCGGGGCCTGGCCCTCTCAAGCCCCCATCCGTGCCCTGGGTTGCCCTGTAAACTGTTGCTGGGCTCCAAAGCGGAAGTGGGCGAGTCCTGGCCCTCTCAAGCCCACAGCCATGACCAGGGTTGCACTAGCAACTGTTGCTGGCCCCCAAAGCGGAATTGGGTGGGGCCTGGTACTCTCAAGCCCCCAGCCATGCCCAGGGTTGCCCTGGCAACTGTTGCTGGCCCCCAAAGCGGAAGTGGGCGGTGCCTGGCACTCTCAAGCCCCCAGCCGTGCCCAGGGTTGCCATTGCAATTGTTGCTGGGCTCCAAAGCGGAAGTGGGCGGGTCCTGGCCCTCTCAAGCCCCCAGCCGTACCCTGGGTTGCCCTGGCAACTGTTGCTGGCCCCAAAGCGGAAGTGGGCGGGGCCTGGCCCTCTCCAGCCCCCAGCCATGCCCAGGATTGCACTGGCAACTTTTGCTGGCCGCCAAAGCGGAAGTGGGCGGGGTCTGGCCCTCTCAAGCCCACAGCAATGCCCTGAGTTGCCCTGGCAACTGTTGCTGGCCTCCAAAGCGGAAGTTGGCGGGGCCTGGCCCTCTCAAGCCCCAAGCCGTGCCCAAGGTTGCCCTGGCAACTGTTGCTGGGCTCCAAAGCGGAAGTGGGCGGGTCCTGGCCCTCTCAAGCCCCCAGCCGTGCCCAGGGTTGCCTTGGCAACTGTTGCTGGCCCCCAAAGCAGAAGTGGGCGGGTCCTGGCCCTCTCAAGCCCCCAGCCATGCCCAGGGTTGCCCTGGCAACTGTTGCTGGCCCCCAAAGCGGAAGTGGGCGGGGCCTTGCCCTCTCAAGCCCCCAGCCATGCCAAGGGTTGCTGGCCCCCAAAGCGGAAGTTGGCGGGTCCTGGCCCTCTCAAGCCCCCAGCCATGCCCAGGGTCGCCCTGGCAACTGTTGCTGGCTCCCAAAGCGGAAGTGGGCGGGGCCTGGCCCTCTCAAGCCCCCAGCCGTGCCCTGGGTTGCCCTGGCAACTGTTGCTGGGCTCCAAAGCGGAAGTGGGCGGGGCCTTGCCCTCTAAAGACCCCAGCCATGCCCAGGGTTGCCCTGACAACTGTTGCTGGCCCCCAAAGCGGAAGTGGGAGGGTCCTGGCCCTTTCAAGCTCCCAGCCATGCCCAGGATTGCATTGGCAACTGTTGCTGGCCTCCAAAGCGGAAGTGGGCGGGGTCTGGCCCTCTCAAGCCCACAGCCATGCCCTGAGTTGCCCTGGCAACTGTTGCTGGCCACCAAAGCGGAAGTGGGCGGGGCCTGGCCCTCTCAAGCCCCCAGCCGTGCCCAGGGTTGCCCTGGCAACTGTTGCTGGGCTCCAAAGCGGAAGTGGGCGGGTCCTGGCCCTCTCAAGCCCCCAGCCGTGCCCAGGGATGCCCTGGCAACTGTTGCTGGCCCCAAAGCGGAAGTGGGCGGGGCCTGGCCCTCTCCAGCCCCCAGCCATGCCCAGGATTGCACTGGCAACTGTTGCTGGCCTCCAAAGCGGAAGTGGGCGGGGTCTGGCCCTCTAAAGCCCACAGCAATGCCCTGACTTGCCCTGGCAACTGTTGCTGGCCCCCAAAGCGGAAGTGGGCGGGGCCTGGCCCTCTCAAGCCCCCAGCCGTGCCCAGGGTTGCCCTGGCAACTGTTGCTGGGCTCCAAAGCGGAAGTGGGCAGGTCCTGGCCCTCTCAAGCCCCCAGCCGTGCCCAGGGTCGCCCTGGCAATTGTTGCTGGCCCCCAAAGCGGAAGTGGGCGGGTCCTGGCCCTCTCAAGCCCCCAGCCATGCCCAGGGTTGCCCTGGCAACTGTTGCTGGCCCCCAAAGCGGAAGTGGGCGGGGCCTTGCCCTCTCAAGCCCCCAGCCATGCCAAGAGTTGCCCTGGCAACTGTTGCTGGCCCCCAAAGTGGAAGTGGGCGGATCCTGGCCCTCTCAAACCCCCAGCCATGCCCAGGGTTGCCCTGGCAACTGTTGCTGGCCCCCAAAGCGGAAGTGGGCGGGGTCTGGCCCTCTCAAGCCCCCAGCCGTGCCCAGGGTTGCCCTGGCAACTGTTGCTGGGCTCCAAAGCGGAAGTGGGCAGGTCCTGGCCCTCTCAAGCCCCCAGCCATACCCACGGTTGCCCTGGCAACTGTTGCTGGCCTCCAAAGCGGAAGTGGGCGGGGCCTGGCGCCCTTAAGCCCACAGCCATGCCCAGGCTTGCCCTGGCAACTGTTGCTGGTCCCAAAAGCGGAAGTGGGCGAGGCCTGGCCCTCTCAAGCCCCCAGCCATGCCCAGGGTTGCCCTGGCAACTGTTGCTGGCCCCCAAAGCGGAAGTGGGCGAGGCCTGGCCCTCTCAAGCCCCCAGCCATGCCCAGGGTTGCCCTGGCAACTGTTGCAGGCCCCCAAAGCGGAAGTGGGCGGGTCCTGGCCCTCTCAAGCCCCAGCCATGCCCAGGGTTGCCCTGGCAACTGTTGCTGGCCCCCAAAGCGGAAGTGGGCGGGGCTTGGCCGTCTCAAGCCCCCAGCCATGCCCAGGGTTGCCCTGGCAACTGTTGCTGGCCCCCAAAGCGGAAGTGGGCGGATCCTGGCCCTCTCAAGCCCCCAGCCGTGCCCAGGGTTGCCCTGGCAACTGTTGCTGGCCCCAAAGCGGAAGTGGGCAGGGCCTGGCCCTCTACAGCCCCCAGCCATGCCCAGGATTGCCCTGGCAACTGTTGCTGGGCTCCAAAGCGGAAGTGGGCGGGTCCTGGCCCTCTCAAGTCCCCAGCCATGCCCAGGGTTGCCCTGGCTACTGTTGCTGGCCCCCAAAGCGGAAGTGGGCGGATCCTGGCCCTCTCAAGCCCCCAGCCGTGCCCAGGGTTGCCCTGGCAACTGTTGCTGGCCCCCAAAGCGGAAGTGGGCGGGTACTGGCCCTCTAAAGCTCCCAGCCATGCCCAGGGTTGCCCTGCCAATTGTTGCTGGCCTCTAAAGAGGAAGTGGGCGGGTCCTGGCCCTCTCAAGCCCCCAGCCATGCCCAGGGTTGCCCTGGCAACTGTTGCTGGTCCCCAAAGCGGAAGTGGGCGGGGCCTTGCCCTCTAAAGACCCCAGCCGTGCCCAGGGTTGCCCTGGCAACTGTTGCTGGATACCAAAGCGGAAGTGGGAGGGTCCTGGCCCTCTCAAGCTCCAGCCATGCCCAGGATTTAATTGGCAACTGTTGCTGGCCTCCAAAGCGGAAGTGGGCGGGGCTTGGCCGTCTCAAGCCCCCAGCCATGCCCAGGGTTGCCCTGGCAACTGTTGCTGGCCCCCAAAGCGGAAGTGGGCGGATTCTGGCCCTCTCAAGCCCACAGTCATGCCCTTAGGTTGCCCTGGCAACTGTTGCTGGCCCCCAAAGCGGAAGTGGGCGAGGCCTGGCCCTCTCAAGCCCCCAGCCGTGCCCAGGGTTGCCCTGGCAACTGTTGCTGGGCTCCAAAGCGGAAGTGGGCGGGTTCTGGCCCTCTCAAGCCCCCAGCCGTGCCCAGGGTTGCCCTGGCAACTGTTGCTGGCCCCAAAGCGGAAGTGGGCGGGGCCTGGCCCTCTCCAGCCCCCATCCATGCTCAGGATTGCACTGGCAACTGTTGCTTGTCTCCAAAGCGGAAGTGGGTGGGGTCTGGCCCTCTAAAGCCCACAGCAATGCCCTGACTTGCCCTGGCAACTGTTGCTGGCCCCCAAAGCGGAAGTGGGCGGGGCCTGGCCCTCTCAAGCCCCCAGCCATGGCCAGGGTTGCCCTGGCAACTGTTGCTGGCCCCCAAAGCGGAAGTGGGCGAAGCCTTGCCCTCTCAAGCCCCCAGCCATGCCAAGGGTTGCCCTGGCAACTGTTGCTGGCCCACAAAGCGGAAGTGGGCGGGTCCTGGCCCTCTCAAGCCCCCAGCCATGCCCAGGGTTGCCCTGGCAACTGTTGCTGGCCCCAAAAGCGGAAATGGGCGGGGTCTGGCCCTCTCAAGCCCCCAGCCGTGCCCAGGGTTGCCCTGGCAACTGTTGCTAGACTCCAAAGCGGAAATGGGCGGGTCCTGGCCCTCTCAAGCCCCCAGGCATACCCACGGTTGCCCTGGCAACTGTTGCTGGCCCCCAAAGCGGAAGTGGGCGGGGCTTGGCCGTCTCAAGCCCCCAGCCATGCCCAGGGTTGCCCTGCCAATTGTTGCTGGCCTCTAAAGAGGAAGTGGGCGGGTCCTGGCCCTCTCAAGCCCCCAGTCATGCCCAGGGTTGCCCTGGCAACTGTTGCTGGCCCCCAAAGCGGAAGTGGGAGGGTCCTGGCCCTCTCAAGCTCCCAGCCATGCCCAGGATTGCATTGGCAACTGTTGCTGGGCTCCAAAGCGGAAGTGGGCGGGTCCTGGCCCTCTCAAGTCCCCAGCCATGCCCAGGGTTGCCCTGGCAACTGTTGCTGGCCCCAAAGCGGAAGTGGGCGGGGCCTGGCCCTCTCCAGCCACCAGCCATGCCCAGGGTTGCCCTGGCAACTGTTGCTGGCCTCCAAATCGGAAGTGGGCGGGGTCTGGCCCTCTCAAGCCCCCAGCCATGCCCAGGGTTGCCCTGGCAACTGTTGCTGGCCCCCAAAGCGGAAGTGGGCGGGGTCTGGCCCTCTCAAGCCCCCAGCCGTGCCCAGGGTTGCCCTGGCAACTGTTGCTGGGCTCCAAAGCGGAAGTGGGCGGGTCCTGTTCCTCTCAAGCCCCCAGGCATACCCATGGTTGCCCTGGCAACTGTTGCTGGCCTCCAAAGCGGAAGTGGGCGGGGCCTGGCGCCCTTAAGCCCACAGCCATGCCCAGGCTTGCCCTGGCAACTGTTGCTGGTCCCAAAAGCGGAATTGGGTGGGGCCTGGCCCTCTTAAGCCCCCAGCAATGCCCAGGGTTGCCCTGCCAACTGTTGCTGGCCCCCAAAGCGGAAGTGGGCGAGGCCTGGCCCTCTCAAGCCCCCAGCCATGCCCAGGGTTGCCCTGGCAACTGTTGCTGGCCCCCAAAGCGGAAGTGGGCGGGTCCTGGCCCTCTCCAGCCCCCAGCCATGCCCAGGATTGCCCTTGCAACTTTTCCTGGCCCCCAAAGCGGTAGTGGGCGGGGCTTGGCCGTCTCAAGCCCCCAGCCATGCCCAGGGTTGCCCTGCCAATTGTTGCTGGCCTCTAAAGAGGAAGTGGGCGGGTCCTGGCCCTCTCAAGCCCCCAGCCATGCCCAGGGTTGCCCTGGCAACTGTTGCTGGTCCCCAAAGCGGAAGTGGGCGGGGCCTTGCCCTCTAAAGACCCCAGCCGTGCCCAGGGTTGCCCTGGCAACTGTTGCTGGCCCACAAAGCGGAAGTGGGAGGGTCCTGGCCCTCTCAAGCTCCCAGCCATTCCCAGGATTGCATTGGCAACTGTTGTTGGGCTCCAAAGCGGAAGTGGGAGGGTCCTGGCCCTCTCAAGTCCCCAGCCATGCCCAGGGTTGCCCTGGCAACTGTTGCTGGCCCCGAAGCGGAAGTGGGCGGGGCTGGCCCTCTCCAGCCATGCCCAGGGTTGCCTTGGCAACTGTTGCTGGCCTCCAAAGCGGAAGTGGGCGGGGTCTGGCCCTCTCAAGCCCCCAGCCATGCCCAGGGTTGCCCTGGCAACTGTTGCTGGCCCCCAAAGCGGAAGTGGGCGGGGCTTGGCCGTCTCAAGCCCCCAGCCATGCCCAGGGTTGCTCTGCCAATTGTTGCTGGCCTCTAAAGAGGAAGTGGGCGGGTCCTGGCCCTCTCAAGCCCCCAGCCATGCCCAGGGTTGCCCTGGCAACTGTTGCTGGTCCCCAAAGCGGAAGTGGGCGGGGTTTTGCCCTCTAAAGACCCCAGCCGTGCCCAGGGTTGCCCTGGCAACTGTTGCTGGCCCCCAAAGCGGAAGTGGGCGGGGCCTGGCCCTCTCAAGCCCCCAGCCGTGCCCAAGTTTCCCTGGCAACTGTTGCTGGCCTCCAAAGCGGAAGTGGGCGGGGTCTGGCCCTCTCAAGCCCACAGCCATGCCCAGGGTTGCCCTGGCAACTGTTGCTGGCCCCCAAAGCGGAAGTGGGCGGGGCCTGGCACTCTCAAGCCCCCAGCCGTGCCCAGGGTTGCCCTGGCAACTGTTGCTGGCCTCCAAAGCGGAAGTGGGCGGGGTATGGCCCTCTCTAGCCCACAGCTATGCCCTGAGTAGCCCTGGCAACTGTTGCTGGCCCCCAAAGCGGAAGTGGGCGGGGGCCTGGCCCTCTCAAGCCCCCAGCCATGCCCAGGGTTGCCCTGGCAACTTTTGCTGGCCCCCAAAGCGGAAGTGGGCGGGGCCTTGCCCCCTTAAGCCCCCTGCCATGCCCAGGGTTGCCCTGGCAACTGTTGCTGGCCCCCAAAGCGGAAGTGGGCGGGGCCTGGCCCTCTCAAGCCCCCAGCCGTGCCCAGGGTTGCCCTGGCAACTGTTGCTGGGCTCCAAAGCGGAAGTGGGCGGGTCCTGGCCCTCTCAAGCCCCCAGCCGTGCCCAGGGTTGCCCTGGAAACTGTTGCTGGCCCCCTGAGCGGAAGTTGGCGGGTCCTGGCCCTCTCAAGCCCCCAGCCATGCCCAGGGTTGCCCTGGCAACTGTTGCTGGCCCCCAAAGCGGAAGTGGGCGGGGCCTTGCCCTCTCAAGCCCCCAGCCATGCCAAGGGTTGCCCTGGCAACTGTTGCTGGCCCCCAAAGCGGAAGTGGGCGGGTCCTGGCCCTCTCAAGCCCCCAGCCATGCCCAGGGTTGCCCTGGCAACTGTTGCTGGCCCCCAAAGCGGAAGTGGGCTGGGCCTGGCCCTCTCAAGCCCCCAGCCATGCCCAGTGTTGCCCTGCCAATTGTTGCTGGCCTCTAAAGAGGAAGTGGGCGGGTCCTGGCCCTCTCAAGCCCCCAGCCATGCCCAGGGTTGCCCTGGCAACTGTTGCTGGTCCCCAAAGCGGAAGTGGGAGGGTCCTCGCCCTCTCAAGCTCCCAGCCATGCCCAGGATTGCATTGGCAACTGTTGCTGGCCTCCAAAGCGAAAGTGGGCGGGGTCTGGCCCTCTCAAGCCCACAGCCATGCCCTGAGTTGCCCTGGCAACTGTTGCTGGCCCCCAAAGTGGAAGTGGGCGGGGCCTGGCCCTCTCAAGCCCCCAGCCATGCCCAGGGTTGCCCTGGCAACTGTTGCTTAGCTCCAAAGCGGAAGTGGGCGGGTCCTGGCCCTCTCAAGTCCCCAGCCATGCCCAGGGTTGCCCTGGCAACTGTTGCTGGCCCCGAAGCGGAAGTGGGCGGGGCCTGGCGCCCTTAAGCCCCCAGCCATGCCCAGGGTTGCCCTGGCAACTGTTGCTGGGCTCCAAAGCGGAAGTGGGCGGGGCCTTGCCCTCTAAAGACCCCAGCCATGCCCAGGGTTGCCCTGGCAACTGTTGCTGGCCCCCAAAGCGGAAGTGGGAGGGTCCTGGCCCTCTCAAGCTCCCAGCCATGCCCAGGATTGCATTGGCAACTGTTGCTGGCCTCCAAAGCGGAAGTGGGCGGGGTCTGGCCCTCTCAAGCCCACAGCCATGCCCTGAGTTGCCCTGGCAACTGTTGCTGGCCCCCAAAACGGAAGTGGACGGGGCCTGGCCCTTTCAAGCCCCCAGCCGTGCCCAGGGTTGCCCTGGCAACTGTTGCTTAGCTCCAAAGCGGAAGTGGGCGGGTCCTGGCCCTCTCAAGCCACCAGCCGTGCCCAGGGTTGCCCTGGCAACTGTTGCTGGCCCCCAAAGCGGAAGTGGGCGGGTCCTGGCCCTCTCAAGCCCCCAGCCATGCCCAGGGTTGCCCTGGCAACTGTTGCTGGCCCCCAAAGCGGAAGAGGGCGGGGCCTGGCCCTCTCAAGCTCCAAGCCATGCCAAGGGTTGCCCTGGCAACTGTGGCTGGCCCCCAAAGCGGAAGTGGGCGGGTCCTGGCGCCCTTAAGCCCACAGCCATGCCCAGGCTTGCCCTGGCAACTGTTGCTGGTCCCAAAAGCGGAAGTGGGCGGGGCCTGGCGCCCTTAAGCCCCCAGCCATGCCCAGGGTTGCCCTGGCAACTGTTGCTGGGCTCCAAAGCGGAAGTGGGCGGGGCCTTGCCCTCTAAAGACCCCAGCCATGCCCAGGGTTGCCCTGGCAACTGTTGCTGGCCCCCAAAGCGGAAGTGGGAGGGTCCTGGCCCTCTCAAGCTCCCAGCCATGCCCAGGATTGCATTGGCAACTGTTGCTGGCCTCCAAAGCGGAAGTGGGCGGGGTCTGGCCCTCTCAAGCCCACAGCCATGCCCTGAGTTGCCCTGGCAACTGTTGCTGGCCCCCAAAACGGAAGTGGACGGGGCCTGGCCCTTTCAAGCCCCCAGCCGTGCCCAGGGTTGCCCTGGCAACTGTTGCTTAGCTCCAAAGCGGAAGTGGGCGGGTCCTGGCCCTCTCAAGCCACCAGCCGTGCCCAGGGTTGCCCTGGCAACTGTTGCTGGCCCCCAAAGCGGAAA